>NC_135640.1:40388880-41011431 GCF_053574225.1 Canis aureus | reverse complement strand
CACCACCAGTGTTCGGACAACAACCAAGGAGACTTACCAGTAAGGCACAGGCGTCAGCAAACATCAGCATGTAGAACACGTTGTTCCATCCAGACGGGGACAGGAGCCCGGCCAGCAGGGGGCCCAGGGCTGCTCCTGAAAGGGGCAAAGGGACACATGTGAGCTGTGTGAGGAAGACTCTGGAAGGTGGCTGACTGGAGTACCCAGGCCCCATTGAGTACAGACCGGTGCTTAAGGTTAAAGAAACACACTGACACCACAAAAACCCAGGCTGCTGGGGGTGGAAAGCTCACAAATACCCAGTACCGTGCGGGCGTGGCTGGGAAACCTCTTTCTGGAAGCAAATCTAGAAATATGTTCTGACCTTAAAACATTCATCCTTCTGATCCAACAATACCAATTAAAGACTTTATTAAAGAAATCAATCTAATGCACAACCTTAGATATGATTATGTTACGAAACGTACACTTGGTAAAACATGAGTAAGGCTTGTAGGTGCTGATACTGCATCGGTGCTAACGCCCTCGTTCTGATAATCAGGTGCTGTGGTTGCACCGCGGGATCCTTTGTCTTTACGGAACACTCACTGAATACACAGTTCCTGGTGAAGGGGCAGAATTTGCCCCTAAGTGGTTTGGGGGAAAAATATGCACATACACTTTTCTTACGTGTATGTGTAACGTGTTACAAGTATGTGTGTGTGCGCACGAAAAAAGATGATGTGTAGGATATATGAATCTCCTGTTCTATTTGTGCAACTTTCCTGTAAGTCTAAAATTATGTCAAAATGATTTTTGAGACCCTATCAAGATGAAAGAAAGCAAATATTCTTCAAAATGCCCAAAGATCTCCAAGAATGTGGCAGCAGTTTGGGTATTTATTGTCCTAAGAGTGACAGTGAAAGATTATGGCCCGTGCATAGGATGGGTCGTCGTTTCGGCATGGTAAGAAGTATGAAGAATTTACACCCACTTATCCTGACACTTAACCCTGAGAGGTAGGAGTTCTGGGGTCTTTGCCACTTTGTACGTACTAATGTGGTCCCAAGTGTTTACAAGGAGCCCTTACTACTTTTACACCTGAGAAGTGCTTGCGTGTGTTTTAAGTCTCAGAGGAGCTCCCAGATGCACACGGTACACTGCTCACGTGTGCTTATCTGGGCACATCCCAGCACCACAGAATGGGCCACAAATAAATTTAACAACTTATAAGCCCACAAAGAGAAGGGCAGATGGGAGAAGGACCATTCTTGGGAGGATGGACTTTCAAGGGCACAACAAGGGCACGGGCTCCAGTCTTCTTGCTCAGAGAGAGACAGCCAGAGGACTCCTTGTTCACAGGCAGGCCTGTCCACGCACATGAGGCAAGGGGGTGGGGGTGGAAGGAGAGGGAAGGTGGGCAGCAGGTGAGAATTTTTTATGATGAACCATTAGGTCTGTCCCTCCACTCTCTTGATTCCAGGTTTCTCCTCCTCAACATCACTCCAGGGACCCCCCCCCCCCCCCCCGGCCACCAATGCTCACAGGACAGCAGCCCCTCAGCCTGGAAATTGTGAACCAGAGGCACTGGGCTCGGGGATTCGGGTGGAGATGAGGCAGCAACTGAGTCAGGGGATGGAGGGAAGGCCACCACTTCCACCAAGCAGGTGCCCACCCTCCCACGTGATGGCTGGTATGCTGGTGTGAGGCTCACACCCCAGCAGGCATTGAGGGGGGTTTCCTCCTCCAGATTCCAGGTGGATCCCACAACTGAGAAGACCAGTGTGGACACGCCATCCCACGCAGAAAGGGTTTCTAATAAGTGCTTGGTGGCTCATTCTTAAATACGAATCTGTGAAGGGCTGGCCACATTTATCTGTGTCTGAGGAAAGCCGCACACAAGCGGGGAGGAGGGGAAACCACAGGAAATAAACAAACCAGGGAGGAGAAAATACTCAGGAAATTGTAACACCTTTGGAGAACTGTTAGAAAATTAAGTTGAACCATATGATATTCTCACATTTACACCCAAAAACCAGTATCACCAATTTCACGATTCAATCTAACACAAGGTGTACCCAAGAAATAAGGACGGGATGCACCAGGCTTTTCCTCTCCCACAACACCCTGTGCTCGCTCTTCCTTTCCAGCCAGGCCCCACAGAATGGCTCCTGCAAAGAAGAGTGGCAAGGAGGGCCGTCATTGAGGCAGTGACCAGAGAACACACCATCAATGTTCACAAGTGCATCCATGGAACGGTTTCAGGAAGTGTGCCCCCTGTGCCCCCAGGCACTCAAAGAGATCCAGAAATTCGCCACGAAGGAGAGGTGAGCCCCACATGTGCACACTGACACCAGGCTCAACTAAGCTGTCTGAGCCAAAGGGATAAGGAATGTTCCATACTGTATCCACATGCGGTTGTCCAGAAAATGTAACATGGATGAAGACTCTCCAAGCAAGCTCTCTACATTGGTTACCTACGTTGCTGTCACCACTTTCAAAAATCAACAGTTAGTCTGGAGGAGAACTAACTGCTGATTGTCAAATAACGGCACAAAATTGCAAAATAAAAATACCCAAAACAAAACAAAAACAAAAACCCCACAAAAAGTGTGATGTACTACGGGGGCAGAAAAACACTAATGTGTGAGAACCAAAGTGAAGGTTGGAAAGTAAAGTCAAGAATATCTCTGAGAAAGCAGAGAAAAGAGAAAAAGACAGTAAAGAAGGGAAAAAGAAAAAAAAATGGAAGGATTAACCTAGAAAGGTTAACAGATATCTGACTAATCAGTTTTCCAGGAATTAAAACCAGGCAGCAGGAGGGGAGCCTCGTCAAAGAAAACACAGAGCACAATTCTGCAGAGAGGAAGGGCATGTGTCTCCGGGTGGGGTGGGCCCCCCGGGCTCTGGGCACAGAGGATGAAGAAGGCGCCCAGGGGTTCCCGGGGGAAGCAGGCGGAGCGCAGAAACGAAGGCTGGGAGAGGGCGACAATGGCCTTCTCAACGGAGACCATGGAAGCTACAAGACACTGGAATCCTGAGGAAAAAGGACTTTCAGCCTGGGATTCGTATCCGCAAGTTAGAGCAGGATCCAGACCTCGAAGACTCCCAGCCCCCAAGCTCCACCTCCCATGAGCTACTACTCAGGAAGCCACTGGAAGTCTCCTCCACCTAAGAGGAGCAGACACGGAGCTAGAAGATGGGTCCTATGTGGGCACATGGTGGAAGGGGTCGCAGGATTTGGGGGAAGAGGCTCTGGGATGAGGTGCGGGAGCAATGGGGCCAGGGAGTCCCTCACTGCTGACGGTTGTAAGGGGGTGACGGGAAACAAAGGAGCAAGCATGACAGCAAAAAGTGTATTTCTTGGCTCAGAGTGAGCACAGCTAACACCATGCGAGGCACTGACTGAGGAGGATGGGGAAGGGGAGCGGGGCACAAGCGCCGAGCCCCAGCCTCCTTCCTAGGAGGACGGCAGACAGTGTCAGGCCGGGGACTGAGGCTTGTCGACTCGTATGCAAGTCAGACCAGAGGGAACAGCCGACGTGACTGCTTCCAGAACGAGGACTGACATTTTACATAATTAGCTCGCAGGGCTACCTGGTCTCGAAAGTTACATCACGTTTTACTTTGATAAAATGAAAATTAGCTGGAAAGAACTCAGGGCTCTATGTAGCTGCTCCGTGTAGGACATACAGACACCACAAGCCTCGCGTCCCACAGGGAGGGGACTCCAAGCACCCTGGGAACGCACCTAACAGGTGGACCGTGTCACTGGAACTGCATGGCCCTGGTGAGCTGCAAGACGACACTGGCTTGTTTACTACGAGCTGAGCTTTGCCTGCGTCAAAACCAGAATTTACGACACTGAGCAAACGAGTCCAGGTGAACACTCCGTGGGCAAGGTATTTGCGGACCGCTGTGCATTTCAGCTCGAGCCGGTCCTTCTTCTGTCCAGCGTGGGCAGCACGTACGGAGAGAAATGGCAGAGGGGCAGCCTGCTCCATCGCCGCTGCTTCCGGGGGCCCGCGGGCGGGGGGCTGGCAAAGCTGCAGGTGCCCCGTGGCCAGCGCGCTGAAGGTCAGTGGCCAGGTTGGAGGTGGTTCCCCTCTGCCGCCCTTCGTGGGGGGACGGTGCTCAGAGCTGTGCCTTGGTTCCTACTGGCGGCTCAGACGCGTTCTCCAACCTCAGCTGGGCACCTCCGCTCCCTCTTGTTTTTTTCGAAGAATATCAGGAAAGATGTGGTTTTCCACCTAACTCAATCGCCCTCCTTGTAAACCGTCACCCTCTGCTATCAAACAGCTCTCGGGGCTGCTGCAGAGGTGCAAGTGAGCTTAAAGAAACGGCTTCATGGTGGCAGTTGGGCTGATGTCCTCTGGGGACAGAAGGTGGTTCAAAGTCACAGATCTCCTGAGAACTGAGCTCCGCCCAGAAGCGTCCTGACTTCCACCCGCATGTGCCTCAGCCGTGCTACGTGACGGGAGCTGTGCTGCCTCGTACACACCTGCCTCGGGCCCAGCACCACCTCCCTTTCTCTGGACGCGTCCCCAGCCCCTAAGAGGTGGCCCAGGAGGGGAATGTCTCACTTTAAACATTAGAGAGTGGCTTCTAACACTGCCCCCCAAATTCAAAGTCACCCCCAATCCAAAGATGGTGCAAAAGAGGCTCAGGCCTGGCCCCCTTAGAACGGTGACCTTGCCTAGTGCATTTTAGAACAAGCGGCACCTGTCACACGAAGTAAGCTGGGAGCCCTTGGGAACGGCAGCCAGGGCGTGATGGGGCTCCTGTGACCCAGAGGTGGGCGGTCCTATCCCAGCGAGGTGTGGGGAGCTGTGTGAGCTGCGGGGAGCCCAGGCCCCTCTGAGCTGGCCCTTCCCTGTGAACTCAGCAGCCTGGACAGAGGCAGCCTGGCCCCGGCTGCCATCCTGGGGGTCCGAGCAGTCAGGCATTTCGGTTCACACTCCTCTACTGAGTGAGCGCTATGTTCCAGGTGCTTCTCCATGCTGGGATGTCAGCAGAGCACAGAGCAGAGACTCCTGACCTGCAGCAGCTTCTGTTCAGGTCCACGTAGCAGACACGCAGAACATGCTGTGGAGACGAGACACCAGGGAAGAGGCACCTGGAGTGTGGGTGACGTGGGTCCACCTTCCAGACAGCCGAGAGTTCTCATGGAGAGGGTGGTGTGATACCTGAGCCAAGACTCCAAGGGCCAGGCAGGAGGTTCCCCGAGGGGCGCTCCTCGGGCCCAGGACACAGCCCGTGCAAGGGCCCTGCACAGGCACACACTGGTATTTGTGAGCAGCAGCAGGGAGGCCACGTGGCTCTGGAGAGCGGCGGGAAGGACTTCAGATTCTGCATCAGTAAGACAACAGTGGGCGTCCAGGAGTGGACGGTGGCGGTCTCTATCCTGCTAGCACACAGGGCCACGGGCACCACCGAGAGAAACCTCAGCTTCTCACAGTGCTGCAGGACAGCCCCAGGTGCCAGGCTCAGGGGGAACTGTGTTCTTACGGAGCCGCCTGAGTCTGGTAAGGGCTTAGTTCTACAGCTATGACGTTGTCCCACATGCCCAGGTAGCCCTCCCCACCTGGCTTGCCCTCTCTCACCGTCGCCCTGCTGAGGGAGCCTGGGGCAGCAGGTGACCTGGGCTGCAGCTCAACATCCTCCCGGGCAGCCGTGGGCGCCACACCAGCCAACCTCCTGAGCCTCAGCTTCCCACGTCCGGAGAGGGACCAGAATAGGATCACAGGAGCCGGGTGCAGGGCAGGGGCCCTGGCGGGAGCGGTCACAGGGACGTGCTCCTTGCACGAAGGCTCAAGTAAGGTCAAGAATGTTGCCCTCAGCCTTCTAACTTGCCAGTAAGAACACGCTTGTCACTGTATCAGTTCCCATCTGCCTGTCTCTGAGTGAAGGACTTGCTTATTGTGCCACTTTTCTTTCCTCCAGAATATGCTACTGAATGCGCTTCAAGAACGCTAACGAGGGGTGCCTGGGTGGCTCAGTCGGTTAAGCCTCTGACTCCTGGTTTCAGCTCCGGTCATGATCTCATGGGTCCTGGGATCGAGCTCCCATCGGGCTCCCTGCTCAGTGGGAGACTACTTCCCCTCTCTGTCCCTCTCCCTGTTAGTACTTTCTCTCAAAAATAAATAAATAAATAAATCCCCCCCCCCCCCCCATGAGCCTCTTAAAAAAAAAAGGAACCATAATGAGGCTGATAACACCTGAATCTTGTATGCCTGGGGACCTATCAGTGTTCCTGCCCTTTGTGTTTGGTTAAGATCCTGTCCATCTTGAAATGGGAGTGATAAACAGGGGACCAGCGGCCCATGGGCCGAGAGGTAGCTTAGGTGAAAGCCCGAGCACGCGTTCTTTCACACAGAGGCAGAGTATTACCAACGAGTCCCGTCTGTCCTTCCTCTGGAGCCATCCGACCAGCGGACAGACGCCTACGTGGCCACTTCCCCCAGATGTGCGCATGCTTTCCATCTGCTCATATTTTACAAAGCCCAGCCAATCCCTTATTTATAAATTTATAAAAAAAACTTATTTATAAACTTTATTCGTCTTATAAATACGCTGTTCATCTGTTTGTGAATGGGGACTGAACTTTTTGAATATTGAAACCGATCTGAATATTGTATTTTGGAATCATGTTTTTCTACCTGAAATCTTAAAAATATGGTTGATGAAAATTCTATAATGTACTGGAAATGTTATGGTTGCATCACGGTGAGCCGGTGTTCTGCTACGCAGCGTCTAGCCCCTCCACTGAACGTGGGGATGCTGTCCTCACCCTCCCACCCGTGGCCCTCACTCTTTGGCTGCACATACGAGCTCTCCTGTGGTCTGCACATGTCATGGTTCGGTCTCAGAAAAGATTAGGTTTTCACAGTAACAACATCTAGCACTTCTTTTCACATTAAGTAATCTAAACTTGTCAGTAACAATTACCTGAACTCTGTGGCAAGTACATTAATCAAATTGCTCTTAACTGGTTTTTATAATAACTTATTAATATAAATTAGCAACTCCACTGAAATACTAACTGAACCCCAAATAATTATGAATACTATATTTTTCTATTAGTGAAAACTATTAGTATTATTAAGCACATGTAAGTACCGTATTCATGATGTGAGTTTTCCATTTTGTCAAGTTAGATTTCACATATTTATTATGTATGAAGATTAAATTTTGAATTAAGTCCCGTTTGTAAAATTAACTAAGAAAAGGGAGTTTCTGTAAGTCTTCGTTACATTTTCCTTCCTTGTGTCTGTAGAGAACTGTCACATGGCAGCTGCTCTTTCTTCTGAACTCTGCCATTTTTAAGACTCTGATGCCCAAATCCTGTATCAACCTTTGTGTTTTTAAGTTGCAGTGTTGAATTCATTTGTGGACAAAAAAGATATTATAATTATATGGATATAATATCCATATATTTTAGTGGATATTATATCCACTAAATATGGATATAATATTCATCCAACTAAAAGTAATCCAACTAAAAGTAATCTTTGAAAGATTCAACAAAAATCTTTTTTTTTAATTTCCTTATTATTTATTTGTTTATTTTCATTATTTATTTTTAAAGTAAGCTTTACGCCCAACACGGAGCTTGAACCCACAACCCTGAGATCGAGAGTTGCTCTACTAAGCCAGCCAGGTGCTCCAATAATCTTTTTTTTTTTTCTTTTTTTTTCTTTTAGAATAAGCATTATAACAATACTGTAGAGTGTTTCAATGCAGGAAAAAAAAAAAAAGACCAGTCAGTGCTGTATTACCAAAGCAACTGAAATCCTTGACATCTGTAAATGAGGATGTGACAATGTGGTTTCCCTTTGACCACAATTAACCTCTTAGAGCTAAAAATATCCACTCACCTACAGAGCCAGTCCCGTCAATGATGGCAGTCACAGTGGCGAGGGCGTGGGAGTTCCCCTTGAGACTTTTGTGTGTGCCCTAGAAGAGAGCAAAGAGCAAACGTGAGCAAAGAGCAAACCTCTTGCACCATCAGTGAGAAACAAGCCTGCGCCTCCTTACAGCAATTTACTCGAATAACTTGGCAAAGCAATTCAAAGCATGGGGTGTTTTCCATCCGAAAAATTAAACTCTGCTCCATTCCAAACTTACTTTGGAAAGATACACAAAGTTTAAGGGTTTTCAACAGTAAGAAATCATCAGAAATATCTGTCCAAACATATTCTGCTTTAAAGAACTCTCAGAATGTTCCCTTAAGCAAATATTTACTCACAGCACACCACACTAGCCAATGTGGAAGATAAAGACACAGATGACACTCGTCCCTGTCCCTGAGCCGTGCCAGCATCAACGCCCACTTCCACATTCCCGTGAGGGGCTTTCCGTGACAACATGCCAGATGGCTCTGCAGTACCCGAAAACCAGTTCACGGCAAATGCCAGGGACGATGGGGAAGAGGGCAGGCCCCAAGGGGCTGATGTGAGGGTCACCAAGTCCTAAATGACAACCCATCAGGAGCTCTGGTTCTCAAAAAGCAATACATGTAAGCTTGAGAGAAAGCAGCACACACTGAGGACAATAAAAGAAAACAATTAACGGGAGATACAGTGCTTGGAAGCCTAAAACTACACAAATAAACCCAGGCCTGTAGCAACAGATGCTCGTGTGTGTGTACACAGAAGTATACAAAATAAAGCGCACACACAAAGCGATAATCACCCGTAAGCCACATTTTCTGGAGTCTCTGTTGTCTGATCCCACGGGGCAGATTAGGGGTCTGGTGTGGGGCCTTCTAGAATTTTCTGTGCCTCGTGCAAACAGGAGTGTGGGGACTCCCTCAGCACAAACGGGGGGCCCGCTGCTGGAGGTCTGCGGCCCGGTGGACTCCCCGGCACCCCTCCCTCTGCTCCTCTCTGCTGACCTGTCAGGGCAGGGCCTCTGGCCGTCTTGGGCGTGAAAAGGCCTGGGTGCTGAGGACAGTGCACTGAGCCGCTGGGCAGGTGCCCTGCCCTGAGAGGAGGGGTATAAGGGGTAGGGGGCAGGTGCGGGGCCCACCGTGGTGTGGGGTCCGTAGCCACACGGGCTGGCCGTGGTTTCCCAGCAGGAGAATGAGTGAGTGGTTGGAGAATTCTGGGTCTGGTTCTGGGAGGACTCTAGAGAGGTGCAGGAGGGAAGCCATGTCCCTGCAGGCCAGGAAAGTTCCAGGGGCCTCAGGAGCCCGTCGGGGAGGCCGGACCAGAGGCCTGAGGAGGTGGCCACCCTGCCTACGAGACTACAAGCCACCTCTGGGGGACTGCTTATGAATTTAAACAAGCTTTTAATTTTAGAGTAATCCTGGGTGCACAGACGCGCCCTGCACCCACCTTCCCTGGGTCGCAGCGGATGCTGCTGGCTCTATCTGCCACAATTAAGGCCCAGCATGGATGCGCTAGGATTACCTATCACGTGGGTTCTTATCTAACGTCTACTTTGGTCTCTTTCTGTCCAGGACACCACACGATGTGCGGCCATCACATCCCCTTGGGCTCCCCCTGGCTGTGACAGTCCTCATACGTCCCCAGTTTCTGATGATGCCAAAGCCTGGAGTGGGACGTCCCCACGCTGGGATGTGTGGGATGCTCTGCTCATGATGACACTGGGCTGGGGGTCTGGGAGGGAGGCCACAGGTGACGTGCCATCTCCGTGGGACATGTCCTGGGTGCATGCTGTCACACGCACTGCCACTGTCGGCGCTGACCTTGGTTCCCTAGCGGGGGTGTCTATCAGGTCTCTCCTGCAGACCTTGAGAGACCTCTCCCCTTGAGAGGAAGTCGCTGTGTGCAGCCCACACCTAAGGAGAGTGAGGTGTGTTCCCTTCTCCGAGGATAGAGTACCCACAGAAATTCTTTTATGGAGGGGATTTGTATCTTTTCTCCCATTTATTTAGGGAAAAGACTTTTTAAAGAGGATTTTGTATCTTGGAGCCTGGTTCCCTATAGACAGTGGCATCTGATGACTGTGTCAACTGACCCTCGTGTCAGGTGGATGCGGGTGGCCCTGCCTCCAAGGGGTCCAAGGCCACCTTGTCAGCAGCCCCTTCCTCCGGGAAGAGTGGGTCAGTGGTCCCCGTGGACCCCAAGGCCGACCAGCAGGGGGCCAGGCACAGAGGGTGGCAGCTAGAGGGTAGAGCCGACCCCACTGGGGCTCAGATCTGGGCCTCCAGGGCGGGCTTGGGGGTGCACGTTCACCAGCCCCTGGGGTTAGGCAAGGGTAGCACCGCAGGCTGGCTTCTGACCTGGGGCCTCACATGAGCCCCCTCCCCTGGGCTCGGCACCATCGTGGATGAATGGAGGGGGCAGCGCCGCTCTGCACTGGCTTCAGAAGACTCTTAAAAAAGCATGGCTATCAGTCATAGGCAGAAAGCTGCTTCTACATAGACACGTTTTTTTTTTTTTTTTTTTTAATTTATGATAGTCTCACAGAGAGAGAGAGAGAGAGAGGCAGAGACATAGGCAGAGGGAGAAGCAGGCTCCATGCACCAGGAGCCCGATGTGGGATTCGATCCCAGGTCTCCAGGATCGCGCCCTGGGCCAAAGGCAGGCGCCAAACCGCTGCGCCACCCAGGGATCCCCCATAGACACCGTTTTACTAAGAGTGACCACCTCTGTCGAGAACGGCAGAGATGACCTGCGCCTGCCTTGGCTCGGTGCTGAGACGGGTGGCCACTCACCAGGTCGGCGGAGACGGCGGTCGTGATCAGGGCGTACGGCCCGCTGACCAGGGCCCCGCTGAGCAGCAGCATGGCTGTGGGAACCAGAAACCAGAAGGACAGATTTAGTACTAAACAGTGGCCTCTGGGAGAGCCCCTGAGGCCTCAGCCACTCGTAGGGGAGCAGCCTGGTGCCACGCATGGGTGGGGAGTGGGGAGTGGTGACCGCTGGGCCACGCGTGGTGAGCATCTTCCTTTAAACCTGCCTGGGTATGTGTGGAAGTCCTGTCACACTCCCCCGAAGGCTCTGGACGGGTCTGGAGGACCTGGTACTACTCCCATTTCCTTGACCCTCAATGGGCGGCAGCTGTCGACGCCCCAGGAACGAGCGGAACCCCGGTGTCCCGAGCTTGGACGTGCCCTGGGGGTGCCAGTGCTCCCTGTCATCATGCCGGCTGTGTGCTAACACCAGCCACAGCCTTCTCTGCCACAGGGAGGGCTCTCTCAGTGCCCGCTGGTGGCAGCCCCCGTGGGGAACCCGGAGACCCAGCCCAGCTCCCGAGGACAGAACACGCTGATTTCTGAAACGCGTGTTTCTACACCGTCCTTCAGGCTCACTCTCCTAACCTAGCCTCTGGTTCACTCTGTGCAGAAGCTTCTGGACCCACGGGTCACAGGAAACCCCATGGTCCTCGCATCAGCAACCTGCCTTCTGGATAACTTCTAACGGGATCCCACACAGCCTGCTTCCTTCCCAATCGGCGCTGCCAGCTTGTTAAGACAGAAACAATATTTACCAAGTGTCAGAGCCATAATCGGATAATGCTGCTTGCAGGACGTTAAAAATAGCCCTCCAGTGTCATGCAACTGCTCTCAGAATGGCAGCTGACGGATGCCAGCTGGGAGTCCGTCCCCTGCCTGGCCTGTCCTCACCCGCCAAGGGTGCGGGACTCGGGCTGCTGCGGCCCTGCCCGCTGCCTGCCGGGGGCACATGGCTCCTCTGAGGGCCTCCTCCCGGCCCCGGGGCAGGTGGCCTGTGCTCTCAGACCTGCGGATGGGCAGGTCTCACTGCGGGCGCAGGCGTCCCACCAGGGGAGGGACACGGGACTATTTTAGCCATGCCATATGCTCAGTGACACCAGCCAAGTGCCTCTGTGTTGATGTTTTACTTTGTTTCATCAAGCTGTGTAGACGAGCACCGAGTATGGAAGAAGGAAGGCCTCATAGACTCACCGATAGTGGCTTCTAGGCCCATTTTGCTGATGGTGGAGAATATGTAGAGCTGCCACGGGTATAAAAAGAGAACTGGTTACTCCAGGAAGCTGAAGACTGCCCAGGAGGCTGTCCTTCTGAGAAGCCAGGCCGGGGGTTCTCAGGCAGCCAACCCGAGAGTGAAGATGCCCTGGAGTCCCCAGCCTCCTGCCCCCCATGCAGGTTCTGGTGGCACCTCCCACTCTCTGGGGGGTGGACGGCTGATGGATGGGGCTGGGGGTGGGGCGGCTCTCCCCGGGCTCACTCTGAACAGCCGTCCCCCTCCCTGAACAGATGTAGCTGCTCAAGGAGGTCCTGCGCTGGGGCCACACTGACGCTTCTTCAGCAAAGGTTCTATGAGGGTCTTTGTTGGGCTGCGTCCCAGGCTCCAGGGTGCCTGGCAGCTAGGCCTGTTCTGGGGACACAGCCCAGCAGGGTGGCAGACGGGCAGGTGCTTACGATGGGAGATGATGAGTAACTGCATTAGTCCCATTATTATCGTTACTGTTACGCAGCACTGAGTGGGAAACCCTCACATTCACTCCGTGAGGGGGCACTACTGGCGCCCTCGTTTCTCTGATGAGGAAACAGGCCCAGAGAGAGAAGGTCACCCGCCCAAGGACATGTGCCATCAAATGCATGAAAAGCTGGAGTACACAGCGCCACAGTGGGCAGGGTCAGCACGGCCTGGGGAGGTCGGGCATCCTAAAGGCTGAGCAGGGCCTGTATGGGGAGGACAGGGATAGAGCACCTCACAGGGAGCCAGGGATGAGTGAAGAGGTGGCTCATCAACATGCTGAGGCCATGGGAGGCGTCCAGGGGAGTGGGCTGGGAAGGCCCGGAGGGGTTTGGAGGGGTTTGGAGGCTATGGCCAGCATCCAGAAACCATGAGCCATGAACGTGGCTGAGTTCGGGCCAGATATGACCGTGTTTGCTGGTGGGGAGGGTGGCTGCTTCTGGAGACTCGGGGCCCACACAGGGCAGGGGTGCGGCGGGGCTGGGCTCACCGTCGGGGCCGCCAGCAGCAGCATCAGGCCGCAGGTGGAGGCCCTTTTTTCCAGTCGGTCTGAGATCACACCTGCCAGGATCCCACCTGCAATGCAGAGGGGCGAGTCCAGGGCTGCCTGGGTGCCCAGGGCAAGAGCCCATCCAGAGAAAGCAGACTACACAAGACAGCAGCAAGAAGAGAACCCTCTTCTCCACATCCCTGTCCACATTCACCATGAGCAGGAGGCGCCTCAGTGAACCAGCCTCGTGGGGCTGTGGTCAGAGGTGGGTGACCCGGGGGCATATCCCAGTGAGACAGCAGGGCAAGTCGTGGGTCTGGTTCTAGGCTGGCCCCGAAGCCAAGCCCCTTCACTGCTGGGGCTCTGACATCTGCAGCCTACCCTGAGGCAGGTCCCTGCTTCCAGAGGAACACTGGTTCCAGGTGAGTCAGAGCCGGGACAGGGGACAGTGCCCCGGAGTGACGGCCATATATCCACTCGGGGGATGCAACATTTTGGGGAAACGCGTCCCTCTCAACAGTAAGGCAGCTGAGAGAGAACACAGGCCCAGGTGCACACCTACCCTTGGCAGTTTCCGTCTAAGTACCACAGGGAGGGAGGGACTCACCGAAGATCCCGCCCACGTCAAACAGGGTGGAGAGCTCCCCGGCTTGCCTGGCGTCAAGGTGATCTAACAAAACGACAAGTATCCCTGTGAGCAAGTCGCAGCCACGTAAGACCACACGTGGCACTCTTTTGTTTCCTAAGCATGGCTTACACGGAGGAGCAGCTGAGTCGACTCCACAGTTCACTATGTAGGTGGACGCGCAGAAAAGACGAAAGCCAAACACTTTAGCAAGAAATGAGGATTTGCCTGTCTCAGCCTAATTACCATCCCTCTGGTTCAGTGTCCCCCAGGGGTAGCTGTAGGTTGGGCACAGCACAGAAGGTGCTGGTGCAAAGAACTGCCTGGTGCAAAGGGGCTCTGGCACCACGGGAGTGCCACAGGACCCTGAGGTCCTCAATCTGGAAGGGACTGCGCCTCCTCGTACGGCAGAGGAGGAAGCCACGCTGGGCTCTGCGGGGGATTCAGCTTGGCCGGCACAGGAGAAGCGGGCTTCGGGGAGCATCTGGGACCACCGGTCAAATCCAGCCTTTCCTGGTGTCCTCAGTGGCACATTTTTTTGTTTTAATCACTGAGACTGGAAAAGCCAGCAATTCATGACTAGAGTCCTAAAAATGTCACCCCTTCTGCAATCACAGGGAACAGAAGAAAAAAGAAGGTATGATGCTTGTCTACACTGCATGTGGCTTGCCTGCCCTAATGGAGTCACTCGACAGGGAGCAGCTCCTTACTGACCCCCTCTGTCCCACAGACTCTGCACCCCTAAGGTCGGGGGGCTCCCCTTACTGCCTCAACTTGCTGTCCCTATGAAACTCAGCCTTCTTGCCTCAGGCTTATGGCCACCTCTGCTTGTCCTTACCACCACTGGGAACATGCGGTGTCGGGGCCCAGGGCAGGCTGCCCCAAGACAGGCCACTTTGGCATAAGGATTATCTTGAGTGAAGGAGTGCCTGGGTGGTTGTCAGCTATGCATCCGACTCTTGATTTAGGTTCAGGTCATGATCTCAGGGTTGTGAGATCGAGTCCTGTGTCAGGGTCTGCACTTGGTGCAGAGTCTGCTGGAGAGTCTCTCCCCTCTCCCTGCTCACGCTCTCTTTCCATAGAAGCTTCTTGTTGCCTCACTGTCTTTGGAATGCCCTGTCTGTGTGGGTTTCCCATGTGCACACTATCAAATGTGATTTTCTCCTGGCATCTGTCTCATGGTATTTTGATTTTCAGTCTAGCTCAAAGGACCACAGGGCAGGGGAAGGCCTCCTCCCCGACAGCGGTCTGCACCCTCTGAACCCACACATTCCAAATCTCCCCTTGTCATCACGTTCTTGGGGACTCCGGTGTCCTTCCCTTCTCCTTGCAATCCCTGTTTTCTGGGCCCAGAGGCTCCAGGGCCCGCCCTGCCTGTCCGCCCCCAGCCATGGCTGCAGCCTCTGCACTCAAGCATCTTTTAAGAATGGCCGGTGCCAGGCAGCCCGGGTGGCTCAGTGGTTTAGCACGGCCTTCAGCCCAGGGTGTGGTCCCAGAGACCTGGGATCAAGTCCCACATCAGGCTCCCTGCATGGAATGGAGCCTGCTTCTCCCTCTGCCTGTGTCGTGCCTCTCTCTCTGTGTGTCTCTCATGAATAAATTAAATCTTAAAAAAAAAAAAAAAAGAATGGCCGGTGCCCCTCTCATCTTCCCCTCTGTGTCCCACACAGCACAGGGGTGCACGGTGCTCGTGGGCTGGTATGTTCCAACCTATCTACAGCTTCAGCCACAGCCGGACTTAGGATAAGGCCAGCTGTCAGCTGTCCCTAAAACTAGAGCCCATCTCCAAGGAGCAAGTTCCAGGTCAGATTACTCAGCATTTAAAATCTCAGATCCCCGGGCCTCCCCTCCTCATGGGAGGGTGTGACCTGAAGTTCTAGATTGAAATACAGGCTGCCCCAGATAGGAAGAGCCCCACGGAGCCTGCAGCCACAGCTGGAAAGGAACACGGGGTCCCTAAAGCCCCATCAAGGTTATTATCTGAGTTCTTTTTCTGCCTAAATTTTTCTACTAATCTAAACTATAGATTAGTGCACAACTTCCATATCTGAGTTTTCTTTTTGCCCATATTTTTCTACTAATCTACACTGTTTGTTCCAAAATATGTTTCAAATCATCATGCATCACGGGCACCGTTTCCTTCCCAGACTACAGAAACCTGCACATAAAAGGGAGTCCAGATCACGGCCACTGCACGGACTTCACACCGGTGCTTCCAGCAACAGGTACTCACCCACATTGGTGATGTACAGTGGAAGCCAGAAGAGGAAAGTGTAGCTGACCAACTTCGCAAACAGCAAACACAGAGAGAACTCGATCACACCCTGAAAAAGAGCGAGCCAGTCTTTACCCCAAATGTGTACTCAGCAGGTTTACTTAAAGGTGCAACAGAATTATGAGTTACTCATTCCCCTAAGAACAGCTGGCACCTCTGGGCTTGTGGCACCGGCAGACGCTGCCGGCAGAGGACAGGATGCCGCCCAGGGAAGGGTGAGGACCGGCCCACGGCCACTCCGGCAGCACGTCCTCCCTTTGCAGATTGACACCCAAAGTCTTGATGTCAGATCAGAGTCCCTAAAAGTACGCACTGATTTGGTTCCCGCACCACGTTGCTCTGGAAACTTAGCGGCTAGAGTTCTCAGAGCATGCCTGGAGGGCCACCTGGTCACCGCGCACTTGGTCCTCTCTCCCCTCTTGCCAGAAACTGCTGCAAACAACGCAGCAGCCGACACGCACGGGACAGGCCTTCTGATGGGCCCACACCTGCGCCCGCAGCCTGCCTGCTCCCCACAAAGCAGAGTGCTGGGAAGACTCCAGGGAGAGATGTAGGTCGCAAAAGGGACGCCGGGGCCTGCCATCTGATGGCGACTGTGAGAGTCCTGTGTTCTACTTGAGCTCTACTTTTACAAAGATGTGGCCTCACGGGACAGCCATTCCAGATGTCATTGGGAGGTCTGGGTGAGAAACAGGGTGTGACACTAAGGGTCACGCTATGTGCGCACAGGAACACCCACCAAACTAGGCAGGGAACACAATTCTCAACGTGCGTGATTCTGGAATTACCGTGTTAGTGTTTCACAGGGGCCAGGCCGGGATGAGCATGCGCGCAGGGCTGACGGCACGAGGACCATGCACCCGGAGCGGTGCCCACTGCTGTCCTGAGTGACCCCGTGTAATCCCCAGAAGAGTATTACACCAGTCACAGAGCCCCACTGCCCACGAGGCAACAGAGGCTCAGAGTGGCTGACACACTTGCCTGGGACACCCAGCGTGCCGGCGGCAGGGCCAGGTCACGATGCCACTTCAGTCTGCAGCGATGTGCACCCCACCTTCTGCCGAGCGGCGCAGGGCAAAGTTACTAGCTGTTATTAACAATTTTAAAAGTAGCTTTTGGGGATCCCTGGGTGGCTCAGCAGTTTATGGCCTGCCTTTGGCCCAGGGTGTGATCCCAGAGTCCCGGGATCGAGTCCTGCATCAGGCTCCCTACATGGAGCCTGCCTCTCCCTCTGCCTGTGTCTCTGCCTCTCTCTCTGTATCTCTAACGAATAAATAAAATATATATATATTTTTTAAGTAGCTTTTTATTTAAAAGCAGCCGGCCCACATCCTCAGTGACTCTGGGAGTCCCGGCCTGGCCTTCCACGTTCCCCACTGGCCGGACGCCCAGCTTCATCTGGGTGCTGCCAGTACTTTCTGTTCTCAAGCAGAAGTCTCCGGAGTGCTTTCATTTCTGTGATGTCATTCTAAGGTCCTGGGTGTACTGTTTGTGTTTCCAGCCTCACCCAGTCGCCAAAGGGCCTCTGGGCCTGTGCTCCCTCTGCCCTTTCTCTGCCCTTTCTCTGTGAGGGCCCGCACCAGTGGGGCCACTCTCCTCATGTGAGAGATCTGCGGCAGCTCCTTGCATGTCCCACCCAAGGGCAGGAGCCCAGATGTTTCTAGGTGTGGTCTATGAGGCCAGCAACAGCACAGGCCTGGACATCCTACCCCACGGGGGCAGTGTGTGCGATCTCCCCTCTCCACCTGCTTCTGCCCTGGGCTCGGCCTTCATCGCCTGCCATGGCTCGCCGTGTTAGAACACATCTTCCACGTGTCCTTTGGGAGGCCCCCAGATTCTCTGAGGGAGCCTGTGAATTTAATACAAGAAAATCTAAAGCAACGAGAAATGTCACCACTGCCTGTGTAAAAACCTCTGGCTGGACCTCCTTCCCGCCCTGATCCCATACCAGCATGCCGGCCAGCAGGTGCTACGTGAGCCTGTTAGCCCGGAGCTGGGGCCCACTGCCCGACCACGGACCAGCACCCTCATCTTTACACCAGTGCACAAGTGCAGTCTGCAGACCATCGGCTTTGTGTGTCCAGGGGCCTCGGTCTTCTCCCTTGGCTCTGCACACTCGCCCCCTTACTCCTCCTGTTGGCACCTACAGCTCACACAGACCAGCTCTGGTCTCCTACAAGCGCTTTAAAGGGTAGAGAAGATCGAGTGGCCGCTTGCACACCACAGAGCAGAACTCGGGACAGCACCTCCCAGGGGCTCACCCTCGGGGTCTTCAGGGGCCTGGGAGGGGGAGCACCGGGGAGAAGAGGGGGCCCGGGGCACAGGCTTGCTGCCTCCAGATGTTCCAGTTTTCTGAGTGGAAGTGTGAAGCCCTAGTTGTCTATGAACTCGGTGACCTTCTACATGGAGGCAACCGACTTTGAAAAATTGAAAGCAGTGTGAGGCAAACACAGCCTGCAGCCTTCCCCAGGCCCCAGCCCGCCTGTTGGCAACTTCTGGGTTATGCCGTAGAGTCCTAACCCGGGGATTATCTAACCACGGATTTCTTTTTTTAAGCTCGATCGTCCTCAGCGGGCACAAGGGCCCCTTTCTGAAACCCCTCCCAGGCAGGCGTACTCACGGGGATCTTCAAGGCTCCGGTGAAGCTGATGGCGGCCATGCCGCCCCCGCTGTCGGCGGGGAGGACGACGATGTGGTTCTGGTGGACGGGGTGCTTCCCGTCCGAAAGCAGCAAGCATTGCATCTCGGGGTCCTGGAGGCGAAGCCCATTGGAAAGAGGAAAGAGAGAGAAGGTGTTACCAGGGAGGGCGTCTGGCTGAGCAAGGCCAGAAGTCCCGAGGAGGACGCCGCGCCACTAGGTCTTCGGGGCATCCTGCGTGAGCTTCTCACCAGGTCTTTGCCTTCTAATCCCAAGCACCGAAGTGTCTTTAAGAAATACTAACTAAAAACATGCAAAATCCTTTGACCCAGCCATCTGGAAATCTATTTCTGAAAGATCAAGTGGAAAAATACCAAGAACCATAGGAAAAAACAAATACTTGCAGATTCATTACTTTCAAATGAATTGATACCTAAGTGCAGTTACCAATACACTATTTTAATGAGATATTCTATTTTTTAAATTTTAATTCCTGTATAGTTAACATATAGTTTCAGGTATACAATAAAGTGATTCGTCACATACATACAACGCCCGGTGCTCATCACAACAGGTGCACTCCTTATTAACCACCACCTATTTCCCCGATCTCCCTGCCCACCCCCCTCTCCTGACCACCAGTGTGTTCTCTAGAGTTAAGAGTCTGTTTCTTGGTTTATCTCTTTTTTCCCCCTTTGCTCTTTTGTTTTCTTTAATTCCACATGGGTGAGGTCAATATGGTATTTTTCTTTCTCTATTTTGCTTAGCATGATACCCTCTAGTTCCATCCATGTTACTGCAGATGGCAAAATTTCATTCTTTTTTTGTGGTTGAACAATATTCCTACACACACACCTCACTTCTCCTTACTCTGTTCATCTACCAATGGATACTTGTGCTGCTTCCATACCTTGGCGACTGTAAATACTGTTATAAACATCATGGTGCATGTATCCTTTTGAATTAGCACATTTGTGTTTTCTGGGGGTAAAGAGTAACGTGATTGCTATACTCTAAGGCAGCTCAATTTTTACCTTTCTGAGGACCCTCCATACTGTTCTCCAGAGCGGCTGCACCAGCTTGCACCCCCACCAATAGTGCAAGAGGGTTCCCCTTTCTCCACATCCTCACCAACACCTGTCGTTTCCTGTCTTGTTAATTTTAGCCGTTCTGACAGGTGTGAGGTGGCTTCTCATTGTGGTTTTGACTTGCATTTCCCTTATGGTGAGTGATGTTGAACATCTTTGCACATGTCCTTTGGCCGTCTGGATGTTGGAGAAATGTCTGTTCATGTCTTCTGCCCAGTTTTTAATTAGATTGTTTTTTTGGTATTGAAGTGTGTAAGCTCTTCATACATTTTGGATACTAACCCTTTACCAGATGTGTCATTTACAAATATTTTCTCCCATTCCATAGGTTGCCTTTCAGTTTTGTTGTTTCTTTCTCTGTCCGAAAGTTTTTTGAGAAGTCTTAATAATTTTTGTTCATTTTTGCTTTTATTTCCCTTGCTTCAGGAGACATATCTAGAAACACGCTGCTATGGCTGAAGTCAGAGACATTACTGCCTATGCTCTCCTCTAGGATTTCTATGGTTTCAGGTCTAGGACAGGTGTTTATAAACACTAAGCAGGCTCTCCAGTGGGTGGCATGCAACCAGATAAAGAGAAAACACAAAACAGATCCTGCTCAGTTAAGAGAAGAGCATCTCTAGCCCAGAGCAGGAATTGCATACAGAAACCCGCCTGGCCCTCTCTGGTTCTGTAAGGCCCTCCTGGGCCACTCGCTGGGCTGGTTGGGAAGCCCCAGATCCGGCCCTTCAGCTCTCTAAGCAAGCTTGATCTTTGTTGGAAAGGGCCTCCTGCCCACACCCACTCATCTTTATGCACAGGCTGGAGGGGTGGGGGGCTCCAGCTACCAAATTCCAGTCCTCTGCAGTGTCTGGAGGAGACAAAGGGAAAGTGGGAAGTCACGGTGGGTTTTCCAAAACAAACCAGGGGAACAACGCTGAGTCCTTACAGAGCCAGAGGCCCACTGGGTGGACCAGGTCATGGGATGCTGTGCATCAAGGACCCTATAGGATCTAAGAGCACCTGTGGGAGCCCTTGGTGGGGGGCAGGGCTTCTTCAGCCAGGGCGCCCCACTCCTGGGTGTAGGAGTCAGAGAGCAAAAAGGTTCCATCCACTAAAACACAGACACACACACACACACACACACACACACACACACAGGGCAGGGGGAGGGGAAGCATGTAATAATGCACTAACCTAAACGTGATAAGCCCATGCCACACACTGTGCTGCCTGCGGCTATGCTGTGCTGAAAGGTCCCCCCTAGAGATCTGTGGATTCCCACTGTGTGCCTTGGGGAATCACCTCTAGTATTTAAACATCCACTCAGTGCCCATTGTTTGTTGAGCCACAGCCAATCAAAAGATCCTCAGAGAAGCCAAGGATGGGCCATGACTCATGACTACAAAGTGACAAATTCTGACCATCCACAAGCCAATCATCATAAAGACCTGAAGGATGGAAGAGGGTCCTCCTGGCTCCATGAACGCCAGAGCCTCTTCCTCTTCCCTTATACTTGTTTCCTCACCCACTCCTTTCCTTATGCATTTCCTCATGAAGTTGTTCAGAGTCAGGCCTGGCACAGAAGCGGTGGCAATGAAGGGGCTGGCTGACACTGAACTCTGAGCCTAGGGGATCTGAGCTGGGTCATTCTGGGAAAGGGGACACCAGGATGTCCTGCCGAAATTGGAGGACTCCTTTCTGGTGACCCGGGAGCCACCTCCAGTGAATGAGCCCTTCCTGCCACGTGAGAGATACGGGACCCAAACCAGCTTGGTCATGGGCACGTCAAGGTCAGCCTGTGGTGTGGCCAGGCCTGAAGAAACAAGACTTGCCAGGGCCTGTCAATGTGTAACAGTCTCTCTGGTGATATGTTAGTCAATAGGCTTTTGCAGGACAGGAAGGGGAAGAGGGAAGTTACACTCAGAAGACAGAGCTAGCTGTACTGCTCGTGCTGGGCTGCAACACAGGGCCCGGGGTCTTGCCTCAAAGGAAAAGGTAAGTCTTCAGTAGCAATCGGGGGAGTTACAGCCATTTGGACATTGATTAACTCCTGATGCTGCGGATCCAGTATCTGCGTTCCTCTGAGGTTCCTGTGGGGAGTCCCAAGCCCTGCTGTGAGGGGCAGAGCCCTGAGGACAGAGTCTGTGCTGTGTAAGGAGAGTCTCTCCCTGTGCTTGGTCTCTCCAGCGTCCCAGGAGAAGGCAGCCATCAAGAAGTGGGCCTCACCCCAGGCCCCACCAGTGCCTGGATCTGGGACTTCTTTCCTCCAGAAAGAAACGTGTCCTGTTTAAGACACCCAGTCTAGGGTATTTTTGCCAAGACATCCAATTTTTTAAATGCAAACTCAAGAGTGAGGAGAGAGTTGAGCGCATTCCAATTGAATCTCCCTAAATTCCAAGAACCAAGATGTACGAAACATCATTTTTCCCTTTCCTGTTGTATCAACCACCACAAGTAAGTTTCCTTGGGCAGAAAAGAAAAACAAAAGTAAGGAGTCCATTCGGTACACTTATCCTTTAGGCTATTTGACTTAGAAAAGCTTGTAATTTTAAGAAGTCAAACTAAATCCGAGATGCCCCTGTGGCTCAATGCGGCCTGTGAAGCAGAGCCCCATGAAATACTGCTCGGGAGTCTCCTGAAAGGGAAGGGGTGGCAGCGCTGCCTCAGTTTCCTTGTCTGGAACGTGGAAGTGGCAGGTTGGAGGCCTGGGAGATGACTATGTTACTCGCTGGGCCCACCTCCCATGCCCAGCCCTCCCTGTGCATCCTTTGAATCCCTCTGGCCCAGGTCGGTGCAGACCCCGGCCTCTCCTCCTCCACAGCTCTACCCAAGCCACCTGCTAAAGGACGGATCCCAAGACTGGGCCTGCACCAGAGCCTGCTTACCCCCTCCCTCTGGACTCCTCGACTTAGCTGCTGTGGGAAACTGCTGGTTTCCATCTGCACCCCACCCCTGCCCCCCAGAATGGGAGTCCATGGGAGCAAGGGACGCTGCCACAGATGATCCGGGTGTGACCTGACCTGGGACCCTGAATACTGGAAACAGTCGTAGAATGAGTGCATCACTTTCAAAGTTGACTAGAAACTTAAAGTCCAGCTTGCAGCCCAAAGAAATCGCACGAGGCAGACTCAGACTGTGCAGAGGAACTCCGAGACTCAGGTTTGTCACGAGGCAGGGCTCTGATTTCTGCGCAGCAGCAGGGCTGGTCCAACTCACCAGAGACTTGTTCTTGTCCATGAAGATCTGCTTCTGCAGTCTGACTCTCTGCGTGCCGTTCTCACAACCCTTCGGCTGCGGGGAGACAAAAGGAGAATTGAGCAATCACTGATCCGACAGCCACAACCAACGGCACCGAAGTGAGGGTGCTCTGTGCTGTCCTCGCAAAACAGCTGCCGAGGGCAAGTAAGACACACAATTAAAATAAAACAAAGGGCTGAGGGGCCCGGGTGGCTCAGTCGGTTAAGTGTCCGACTCTTGGTTTTGGCTCAGGTCATGATCTCAGGGTTGTAGGATCGAGCCCCACGTAGGGCTCTGCGCTCAACAAGGAGTCCACTGTAGAGCCCCTCTCCCTTGCCCCTCCCGCTCCTGCTCTCTCTCTCTCTCTCAAATAAATAAAAATACATAAAACAAAGGGCTAACTGGAGGCTCTAGACCCTCAGATCAAGGATGTTTAAAGAAGATCCATCCTGGAAGAATGATCCAAGATTGAGGTGAAAGGACTTAGGAAGCCGCTAATCGTGGCAACTTCACTTTCATGTCTTCATGAACTTCACCTTCATGGCTTTGACATTTTTGAATGACCCTGAAAGGAAAGGCCTGTAGAAATAATATCGGGCAATATTTTTCTCCAACCTCCTGGGTCAGCAGGTGGATCAGAAGGCAGATTGTGTGCGTGCAGGGGACGCGTGGACATCTCTGAGTGCGGCCGCTGGGCCGGCTGTTAGGGTTAATTCACAGCACAGCTAAACACTAATCCGTTTAAGTTTTGAAACTGAAATTCATGCTCATGGCAGGAAAATAGCTTTTAAACTACTATAAAATATCAACTATGTTTTTTTTTTTTTAAACGTGGACTGTAACCTTCCTGAAGGCAGTGTTTTTTTTCTTTTTAAAAAATTTTTATTTATTTATGATAGTCACACAGAGAGAGAGAGAGAGAGAGAGAGGCAGAGACACAGGCAGAGGGAGAAGCAGGCTCCATGCACCAGGAGCCCGACGTGGGATTTGATTCCGGGTCTCCAGGATCGCGCCCTGGGCCAAAGGCAGGTGCTAAACCAGCTGCGCCACCCAGGGATCCCAAGGCAGTGCATTTTCAAAACTGATTCTTCATTTATTTTTTTGAAGAAGGTGCCAGAACCCTTCTTTTCAAATTAATTTTGCTCAAAAGCTCCAAGTGTGAACAAATGGACCAAAACCTCTCCTCCTGCATCATGGCAGGTGCTGTTTGGGGAGCGGCGGCCTGCGGGGAGAGCAAGAGGAGGTCCTGCCCTGGGGCTGCCCTGAGTGGGGAGACCAGCAGAGAGGGGCAAATGAACTTTATGCAGGGAAAAATGGGGAGCTGTGGGGGGGGTGTCAAGTCACTGACATGCCCTGACTCCTGTTTCAAGAAAGTCTGCCCAGGAGGAGCAAAGGTCAACTGCCTGGGGAGGCTCAGAGGAGAGACTCGGTGCCCCGGGCCCCAGTGGTGGAGGGAACATCCCGCATGGTGAGGAGGACACTCTGGGTTTGGCCTGCCCACAGTGAGGACAGGGGATCCCCGAATGAGAAGGAATGCTGGGGCTCAGCAAGTCTATGGGGTAGAGAGAGATTATTCCAGTTGTGACTCGTCTGAGACCCTGTGGGGATGGCAGGCGCACAGCGGCATGAGTGACGGGGAGCTCAGCGTGGAGGCCCTGCTGGGACTCCACACAGGGAGGTGCTGGCCACCAGGGCCTCCGTAGATCTCTGCAGGGAGGGTGTGGATGGGTGCTAGGGCATCTGGGGGTCTGGCAGAGATGTGGGGCCAGCAAAGCACTCAGTGTGGCCACGGCTGGACTGTCATGGGAGGCCTGGGACAGCTTGGCATCTGCAGGCCTGAGAAAGGGGGCACTTCATGGGAGAGGGAAAAATCACATCTGAGTGGGAAAAATTGGAGAGGGACACAAACCATGAGAGACTCTTAAGTCTGGGAAACAAAGGGTTGTGGAAGGGGAGGTGGGTGGGGGGATAGGGTGACTGGGTGATGGGCACTGAGGGGGGCACTTGTTGGGATGAGCACTGGGGGTCATACTATGTGGCAAATCGAATTTAAATAAAAAAAATCACATCAGCACCAGCAACAGGCCAAGTGGGACAGGGCCAGAGGCTGACTACATGTGGCCAGATGATGTTGCTGGGCCTGTGATGGTCTGTTTTTTGTTTTTTTAAAGATTTTATTTATTTATTTGATAGAGACAGAGAGTGCATCAGTAGGTGGAGGGGCAGAGAGAGAGGGAGAAGCAGATGCCCTGCTGAGCAGGGAGCCCATCCCAGGACCCCAGGATCATGACTTGAGCTCACCAACGGAGCCCCCAGGTGCCCTATGGCCGGCTGTTTGGGTGGGACAGTGCAGGCCTGAGGAAAGGAGAGAAGCCCTGCCAGTGCAGTGAGGGAGGGGATGCCCCAGGGGTCTGCTCTAAGGCAAGCGGGGAACCGGGCAGGAGCGAGGGCCACGCAGGTTTCATCCAAGGTGGGGACGCCAGCTGCTGGGAGCAACGCAGGGAAGAGGGAGTGCGGAGACGCAGGAGCAGGTGGACGAAGGAGCAAGTTCCTCGCGGCCACAACAGGGCAGGCCCGGCCTCACGTCAGCCTTCTGGGGACACCGCCACCCAGACTGCACCCCGTTCCCGCTGTGGTCACGATGGGCCCTTCTCCAGCACTGCCTGTATTGTGAGGGCAGGCCCCATGCCCACACTTGTCACCCACAGACACCGCACAGACTGGACCAGGCTGGTGACTGTCCTCAGACACCGGCCGACGGCACACTGTCCCAGAGGACACGAGGAGCCGAGGGGGTCCTTACCGCCACCAGGGAGGAGGAGCAGGCGATGTCCTTCGGATCTGAAACATCAAAGGGGGACAGCGGTGAACCCAGGCCCGGGCGTGTCCACCACCCAAGACATTAAAACGAGACCCATCTGATACTTGACTAAGTGAGCAAGGGTTTCAGGAAAAGACGATGCCCGCGGCAGCACCCTGCCATGCACCCCGCACGCCCCTCCTTCAGTCCCCGGGACACACGCTGGGTGAAGGGAGCCCCGGCAAAGGCAGACCATCGTGCGTGTGTAAAGGGCTTTGCACTATGGGAAAGATTTCACACGGGACAAGTACAAATGCGCAGAGGGTGTGTACACGACGATGACGAGCCACAGGAGGTACGTTTAAGGGCAAGGGTGCTCTGAGCCTGCACTGGGTTCTCTCTGGTCGCAGACACCCATGCACGGGAGCCCGGGCTCCAGCAGGCCGGGGAGCCCCAAGGCTACAGGGACGCCTCCTACTGTGAGGCCAGCCAGTGGCGCTGCCGCCAGGGGGGTCGCTGCGAGCACAGGGCAGCGCTTGTCAAGGCCGCGTGCACAGAGAAGCCCCTCCTGACCACGGCTGCGGGGAGACGGGTGCATGGTGGGGGAAGGGGGCTCCCCAGAGAGTGCGACATCGGAGCAGAGAGGCCTACTTGGGGGTCCCCCTGCTGAGAGGTACGGGGTGGACGAGGCAAGTCTGGTCTGCACGCCAGAGTGAGGGGGCCACGAGCCCCGTTGACTTCCTCATGGCTCCTTTTGGGGGACCCTATCACGGGCTCTGGGGTCCCAGGCAGGAAAGAGAAGGGCCTGGAACACAGGGGTGCATCCGCCTCTTCTCCCCTAGATGCTCGGGCCCAGGAGGGAAGGCGAGGAGGCTGGGGGCTGCGGCAGACGCAGAGCGAGGGAGTGAGGAGAGGCTGCGGTTAGGGGCCAGTGCGTGTCCCACCAGCAGCGGCCAGTCGCCCACTTTCCACCGTGTGGCAGGGGGAGGCTCGCACGGGGGAAAGATGGTGGCTGAGAAGTCACGGATGGGTGGTATTTCTCAGATGCTTTTTAAGAAAAGAGTTCCCACGGCCCCAGAGAATACTGTTCAAGTCCCTGGGCTCTAGGGAACCCAGGCTGGAGAAGCAGACTTCAGGAGAACCCACGCTCCCCCCGCAGGAAGACGGCTTTCAAACACATGTCGTCTCTGTGAGAAGAGACAGTGTTTATAACCCATAAAGTTTGTTTTTTAAAAATTATCACCTAAGTGAAAATTTTTTTTTAATTGAATCCATAAGAACACATCCCACGGACCCAGGGGTCCATGGCCAAAGTCTGAATGGGTGACCAGGCACCTGGTTACGCCCCAGCTTCAGCACTTCCTGTGTGACCTACAGCCCCGAGCCTGGAGACTTTGCCCTGGAAATCCACGAGATAACACCGCACTGAGCCTGGCACAGCGTCTGGGACACGGAAGCACTTGCTACGTGCTGGCCGCCTCCCCCCACGAGAATGTCCTCGCGAGGACGTGGAAGAAGGGCCACAGGGCACGTGCTCCCTGATTACTCGGAGAGTCTGAAAGGTGTGTGAACTCCAGTGCAAATAACAAGTAAACCTCAGATCTTAATACAAGAGGGTAGATGCCAACACTCGTGGGAGCACACAGTGGAGACGGGCTCAGAGGAAGACCCCCGGTGGGAAGGCAGAGAAATGCCAGGGTCAGGTGCCCATGAGCCCCATGAGCCTGGCGCTGGGGAGCAGCCCCCGCAGAAGCCAGGGGAGGAGAGCAAGTAGCCAAGGGTGGGGGGAATAGGGACCGCTGATCCCAGGACACGAGCCGTCCAAGGCAGCGCCGGGGGACGCTGGGTGAGGGCAGGGGCCAGGTGACGAGAAAAACCTGGTGGCCCTGGGCTCTGGAGGGACCTGCATGCATTGAGACACCTGTCCCAGACCGCGAAAAGTGGGAGGAGAAGGTCAGGGGTGGGGGGCCGGGAAGGAGGGAGGAGGCACTGCAGGTGGTGCCCTGAAGGGGGACAGGGGAGCCACTGAGGATCTCGTGTCACCTGGAGCATCCGTACTACCAATGGCCGGACATACAGACTCTCGGCACAAATCCACCCACAGCCCCGGGAATGTGACTGGGGGTGGGGGTGGTGGGGGGAAGGGGAGACAAGCTCCGAGTCCAGGCCTCACCTCACAGCACCCGCCCCGCCCACCCAGTCTCCCACCAGGGTCAGCACCCTGCCTTTCCCCGCAGGTCAAGGGGAACCCACGGAGCAGAGGCGCAGCGCGGGTGTGCAGGTGCGCATCTGTCCCCCACGCAGTAACAGCGGCCTCCCGGGACAGCCTCACACGTGCGGTCCCCTGGCCTCAAGGCCTGCTGGGCGGGGGAAGCTGAGGGATGGTGCTTCTGCCCCACAGTGACCGGGGCCGAGAGGCAGTGCTCCAGGGTCCCTGTGGGAACTGGACGGGGACCCCAACAAGACAGGGTGGGAAGGCAGCTCCAGGAGACCCTGGGGGGACCCTCCGCCGTGGCCCACCCCGTCGGAAGCCACAGGAGTGGGGCAGCTCGGTGGGAAGGAGGCTCTCGTTCGATCACAGAAGACGAACCGCAGCTTCCTTGTTCCTGGGAGCCGAGCCCTGAGCGGAGGACGAGGCCCTGCCCGGGAAACCAAGCTGACGGGTCTCGGTGCTCAGATCCCGGCCCGGCCGGCAAACAAGCTCACGTCTGTCTCCTGCCACACACCCCATCCCTCACCGCATTTCCTCTTTCCCCCATAACCAATCATCGGTAGAGGAAGAGAAGAAAAGGTACTGTGGATTCTCGACCCGGGGCAGGACACACCTGGGGCCCCCTGCACACGAGCAAAGAGGCGTGCATTGTTCTCCAGGTGACTAATGCCTAAGGGACACGCTGAGCGCCCTGGTGCCAGGAAGCCAGCCTAGAGAACAGGTGCCACCAGGGACCTTGCCTGGAACTCTGGGCCACCCCGGCCCTGCTGACGTGCCACAGCTGGCTATGGTGGTAAGTGGGCTCAACGGTCCCAGCCGTCTCATAGCTCACCTCACAGATGGCCCCCGGAGGACATGGTGACAGTGGGGTGAGCAGCCCTACCCCTCCCTGCTCGCCCTAGTGGACCATGGCCTCCCCTCACAGATGGAGGCTGGCCCGCAGCCTCACATCTGCACGGGTAGACAGCGGTCACTTTAAAATGGAAAGGTTTGCTTCAGCAACAGGGAAAGAGAAGCGAGAAGAGGAGTCAAACAGTCCTTAACGTCCTGGACGAAGCTGGCAGCTCGGAGCACAAAGCTGAAGCTGCCATGAATGCCCAGCACGGATGGCGTAACTGGGCTCCTGGGCATCCCGACCCGGGAGGGAACAGTAGGGAGCCGTCTAGCACTGTGTGGTGTTATTTTGCTTTTAGCCAAATTAAGGAAGCAAATGCCCAATACAACTCCTCAGAGCAGCTCACAGGATTAGAAGAGCAGAGCAGTGCTGGCTTGGGGTAATTGCCAGGAATCTCTGTCCTGCCAGATTTCTATTCTGAAAGTTAATGTCCAATCCAATTAAATCACAAGTTTGGTATTGAGTCTAGAACGGAACAAAGAATCTGATTTTCTGGTAGCACGCTCCCCACCTGCTCAGGATATACGGTCTTGAGTCATGCAATGATTTTATCATGTTGTCTCAGACCTATCTATCAGAAGGCAAACAAGCTGGTGAGATATGAGTTTGTGGGAGCAAGACGGGTGAGCAGGTGCAGCCACGTGGGCTGGGCGCTGCACCCTTGGGGGTGAGCGACGTGGCAGGTCTCGGGGAGATGTGACACTCCCAGCACAAGGCAAACCGTGCACACCTGAGAAAACAGAAAAGCCGGCAACACCAGGGGAGAAACAGCTCATGGGAGAAGTCTACACCTGAAGAAGGACGCCTACCTGGCAAGGGGAGAGCCAGGGCGACCCTGGGCCCGCACTGGACGAATGTGGCCCATTCTCTTAGCAACTTGCCCCCCGAACCTCTCCCGGGGCGTCCTCCCCAAGGCCGCGTGTACTTACGTTCGATGAGAAACAGAAAGCACACTATCCCCATGGCTGCCACGATGGCCCCGGGAACGATGAAGGACAGGCCCCAGCACGTGGACACCCAGTAGCCAGCAATCAAGGAGCCCAGGATGTTGCCCACCGAGGTGTGGGAATTCCAGACCCCCATAATCAAGCCTCGCCTGTAACACAAAACACAAGACGGCAAAGGACATTGAGAAGCTTCAGTGGGTCGGCAGGTGTAGGACGGACGGTGCCCAGGACGTGTAAGAGGTGACCTGGAAATCGGCAGGAGTGTGGATGCCGCTCCCGCAAGGCGTTTTTATTTTACCCCAGGCTGAATAACCGCACCTCTCTCCCAGGGCTTGGTGACTTCACGCTTACAGAGAGGAAAGAAACCTTTCCCTGAACGTCGTGGAAGGCCCCAGCTTTAAATTCGTGCTTCCATAATCCAATCATTTGAGGAAATATCTCATTATCAGGACCCACCCGATGAATGAATTGGGAGAACCTGAATGAGGTTCGGGTGATCAGCTCGGGTCAGCCGTGCAGAACGACAGACTCGCCCCAATCATGACATGGTGGGGGGTGCCTCTCTGGGGAGGAAGGCCCAAGTTCCACAAGTTTCAATCACCTTCCTTCACAAAATAGTGAAAGTGACTTCTTCTGCAGGATGTCTAAAGAATAACTAAAAAGAAGGTGACTGGATTTCAAAAATAGGGCACCTGGGTGGCTCAGTCGGTTAAAGCGTCTGCCTTCAGCTCAGGTCATGAGATCAAGTCCCCACGTCGGGCTCCCTGCTCAGTGGAAAGTCTGCTTCTCCCTCTGCCCTTCCCTCCTGCTTGTGATCTCTCTCTCTCAAATAAATGAAATCTTAAAAACAAAAACAAAAACCTCAAAAAATAAATGCTAGTGGGAGTGGAGCCACCTCTGCTCACCTTCCTTTTCCAAACCAGTTGCTGAGGCAGGTGACGACGCTGGGCCAGCCGGTGGTCTGCACCAGTCCGTTGATGATCTGTGACAGAGGGGAAAGAGGGCTCACCGCTGGCGGAAGAGGGTGTGTGAGCCCCGTCTTCAGGCCAGGCTCCCAAAAGCTCACTCGTCTCTGTTCCTTGCAAGTTTGGGAGCACAGCTGGGACTCCCACTACAAGGCAGCACACGCTCTGATGTGAGCCTCAACAGCCAAAGATGAGTTTTAAACTACACACACGAGTGTGTGCATGTGTGTGTAATTACAAAAGTAACCGAGTCCAGTGAAACTCGCAGACCACACGTTTCACTTGTATCCTGACCCCCTGTAGGGGGACCGGATGGACCCCGTGCCCAGGGAAAGCATTTCTCCACTTTCCAAGAGTATTCTGAGCTTAGGCTCTAAGTACAGGGGTCAGGAAGGGCAGCAGGTTGGCTTCAGTCTCAGGAGCGGGGACGGCCAGCTCAGGATGACACGGGAGACCAGGTCCACCAGGGCACCCCCTCCCACTCGGGAGTCGGGGGGCTGCAGGTCTGGCCCTGGGCTTCAGCCCGGCCTGCCTTCCCTCCAGGAACACGCCGGGACTCCGGCGAACTGTTCATTCCTTCCCTCTAATTTTCCATTTTATTACAAAGTGTGAATCACTGTTGTAATTAAAACAGCCAAACTTTTTCAAGTCCTGTGGCGACATTTTAAAAAGCAAATTACACAGGATTTGCTTTGATGATCTCGGTGCACCCCCCAGGCTATGTGGAGAGCCTCAGAGGCCGAGTCAGTACGTCTTGCACTTGTAGCTGGTACCTCCCCGGGGGCGTGTGGAGCCAGGGCTGCAGGAAGGACGGGGCCCAGCTGGACGGACAGAGCCTCACGGCCTGGCCTCTACTCCCCTCAGAGCCCCGGGAGGCTCTCTCCTTTCCTCCCCGCTGACCACCTGCAGCCCCGTCATCCTGCCAGCAGCTGCAGAGTCCTCCCTCCCTCCTACCCCCGCCACACTTCGAGTCCCCACAACGCGAGAGGTCAAATGCATCATAGGATACCACATCCCAAAGTCTTCCACAGAGGCGGAAGGGCTCCCCACGCTGGGGTGCTGATGGGGGGCAGAGGTTCTTGAAGAGGCAAACTCCTGGGATGAAGGGGGCCTCAGAGCTCCTGCCAGGACGGAGTGGAACAGAAGTGGCACTTCCTATGGAGTGCAGACGGCAGACAGGACACGCTGCTGCCCCCACCCTGCAGCTTCCTCCCGTGGCAGGGGTGGGACCTGCAGCACAAACACCCAGTTGGATTCAACACAGAAACCCTGTCCACGGCCCTTACCTGAGTTACCACGTAGAATCCAAAACTGTGGATATTGTAGAAATAGCCCAACCCAAACAGGGCAGTGAAAGCGCCACTGGCCAGCATCCCAAACGTGAGATAATACCGAATGGGCAGGCGTTCCCCTATGATGCCGCTGGGGACGGAGAAAAAAGCCAACGTGAGAAACGAGGAGATCAACACACCCCTGATGTGAAGGGCCCATGATCTCTCCGGATGTTTCCACGCTGTTCTTGGAGTTTCCAGAATTCGAATGCACTACAGTTTCTAGGAAGATTTCATCACAACTGTCTCCAGTAGAGCACTTATTAACCAGAAATTGGCAACGGGCAACATCTTTTAAGACTTTATTGCTGGTAAGAGCCACTGACTGTCCATAATAAACCTCAAACACTGTGACCTGCATGTGATGGCTGGCAATTAAGATCACCAAAATCTTGGGGCGCCTGGGTGACTCAGTGAGTTGAGCGTCTGACTCTTGGTTTTGGCTCAGGTCATGGGCTCAGGGGTGTGAGACTGAGCCCTTGAGTCTGGCTTCCTGCTTGGTGGGGAGTCGGCTTGTGCCCCCACCCCTCCGCTCTGCCCTGTTCTGTGAAATGGATAAATAAAATCTTAAAAAAAAAAAAAGAACCCACAAACTTGTCCCACTAGTTAATCCTGCTTTTATACAAACAACGTCCAATAAGTGTGCCTAGTGCTTAAAAATGTTGATTTTCAGCCTGCAGACACGTGATCATGAAAAGGCCCTAGAGCGGTCACGGGGTCACCTGCGGTCATACGCCAGGCTGGATGGGTCTGCCAGCCGCCCTCCTGCTGCCACCACTGTGACCTGGTTTGAAGACAGTTTTTCTCTAATGTGAGGGCTGACACAGGGGGCTCCTGTGCTCCTGTCCCCAGAAATGTCACTCGACGATGAGCTGGCCTCATGGGTAATTCCTTCCCGGAGCTGTCAGGGCGCTCGGATGAGACCAAAGTGGGCTAAGGGCCTGGTCCATGGTGGCTGCTCAATACGGCACACCTCATGCCACACGGAGTAGATGCCTGGCTGCCTGAGGAGTGTCACCATGGAGCAACTTGTCATTGTCACTTAGGAAGTGAACAAAACCCAGAATAATCACAAGTGATTGTGAGCCTTTTATAGTCATTGAAAACTGCTGATCTCCTTTCCTTCCACGTAACCATTCTGGGAGTCAAATAAACATGAAGCGTAATGACACCTGCCTGCCCGGTACTCTGGGAAGTATCCCCCAAATTCTGTCTTTCATCTCAAGAACCAATACATCCACCAGCTTTCCCTTTTGAAGTCCCTAAATAAGGAAGCTCTATCTAGCACCACGCAGATGACTAAAGCGGAGGAAGTAATTTAAAATTAGAAAGAACATTCAGGTCATGTTTTAAGTTGGGTAGAAACTTAACAGGACAGACTCAAGAGCACTCTAGAGCCAAACAAGTGATCCAGTTCAACTTGCTGGCATCAGGGAAGAGAAAACGTGTCTCAGAGGGGCAGGCTGACCTGCCTGATGTCACAGGACAGAGCTTGTGCCCCTGGCCAGGGCTGACAAATGTTCTGCAGTTTTGCTATAGGATATAACGGGCCCACGTTTAGTCTTTACTTCAAAGTTTTTGAAGGAAACGCCTAATGGGATGGACGCCATTCCACCTTACATACGATTCACGCGGAGACAAAAGGTCGTGCCGCACCTGCTGGGCTGCTGGGAAGGCGGCCACTGTACACCGAGAGACAATTTTATAATACCCCTCCTGAGCGAGCTGCATGACAAATTACCTTTGTCAAGAAAAAGGCAACAATAAAACCACCTTATTTAAAAGCTTTTTAACCTCAACACTCCCAATACGTTGCATGGGGTCATTCTCTGTGGTGAGGGGCTGTCCTGTGCTGGAGCACGCTCAGTGGCCCTGATCTCTGCCCGCTAGAAGCCAGAAGCACCCCGTTCTGTTATGACAACCAACCACGCTTCCAGCTACTGCTCAACGTTGCCTAGGGGACAAACTCCCAGCTGAGAACCACACGTAGATACTATTTTCTAGTAACTGAGAAATGGTTTCTTCCAACCTTTGGGTCTTTTTATCCTATAAGGTTACTGGTGTCCTGTAAAACTGTAGCCTTTGGGGTGTAAAGGTCTGACCTCAAGATGGAATATGGTGGCTAGCTGCCTGGTTGCAACTCCTGCCCTATGAAGCCTGATGCTTACACTGCCTCCTCCTCAGCTGGGCTTGTGTTCTGTTGTGTGCCACACACAGCAGGCTTCCGAATCCATCCTTATTCATTCGTTCAAACACGTTCTGCAGCGCTACGCAAACACAATAAAGCAAAGGGCATCCACTCCCTCAACAGAAACTGCCTGGGGGGGCACTGACCACCCACCAGCTGCCCTGAGCTGGGGTGGGGGGCAGGTCTAGATGATGCCACACTCTGGGTGGATTATCAGGGAAGGAATGAACCACTTACAGGGACCCCCAAGATACTCAAAGTTCTGTAGATCTCTCGGTTTCCTACAAAAGCTTCTTTTGAACCAGCCAGTCACGTGTGCCATTCCCACCTTCCTAGGTCAATTCAGAATGGGGTAATGATCACGTGTAGAGATGCTGGGAACACTCCATGGGCCGGCTCTGTTCTGAGAATCCTATGTGTATTAGCTCATTTAGTCCTCACCATAAACCTGTGAATTAGCTACCATTCTCCCCATTTCACAAATAGGAAACTGAGGCCCACAGAAGGTCAGTAATTTGCCCAAAGCCTTGTGAGCTGGTGCTAGAGTTGGGATTCACTCCCAGCAGCATGCTTCTGGGGTCCACGCCCCAAGTACACGTAGGGCGGTGAGGCGCTCCGTTGAGCCAAGCTGGGCACCCCGGGGCCATCCCCAGCGCACACTGTATAAGCAGCTCTGACGCTGGCGATCTGGGAGTGTGAACAGACCGCAGCCCCAGAGGCCAGAGGTGAGGATGCGCTCTGTAGAGCATCCTTGGGAGCTGCCAGCATCCTGTCTCTGGTGACCACATCGCGGCAGGGTTCATGGTGCATCTGAAAGCCCACGGCCCTAAGCACCATCCATGCACGGTCCGCCCTGATCAGCACAATACCTGGGATGCCTCAGTGCGTAGCTTTGGGGTCATGCCTTGACCACCAGAGCAGTCTGCACACGCCGGCTTTCCCTTTGCCCTTGTCTCTGAGAAGAAACGGGAAGGGAAGCAACCTGCGGACACGTTCTGCACCGAACAGACAGGAACCAGCAAGAGAACCCAAGTGGACCTACCTCAGGTACATGCCAATGGCATATGCGCACAGGAACGAGTAATCCAGGGCCCCGAGCAGCTGCTGGTAGTTATCCTGGTCTACATGGGAAACAAATCAACAGGAAGCGGTGAGTACTGTTTACTTTTCACTCAATCCTGGTTTATGTTCTGGGCCAGGACCATAAAACACAAACACGCGCCCTGTACAGTTGGGCAGTGTGCTCAGGAGGAGGATGGGGTCGTTTCAAGCACAGGAAACGTAGCGGAACATCTTCTGGTTGGCTTCTTGACAAAGGGAAAGAAAGTTGCCACATTTTCAAATACTAAATAAACACTATCTGGGTCAGAGGAAATCCCCACGGCTCACAGGGGGCCTGTGGTGTGTTCAGTTGGCCTCCGGCGTGAGGCTGGCTCCTCCTCTGCAGCCCCTGCCCTGTGCCTCTTGGGGTCCCCCTTCTGTCCACCACGGTGGATGCCCTGCAAACCCTCTCTCAGCTTCAACCCTCTCTCAGCTTCGACACGGACAAAACACAAGGTCTCTTCAGCAGATCTCCCAGGATGAGAATCTGTCAGGTGGCGGCGCAGATGCCACAGACACAGCAGCTGTGGAAGGAGGGCCACTTGACAGGCAACGGCTGTCCTGGGAGAGGCGGTCACACTGGAGCACGTGGTTACTGCGGCTCGGATGGGCCAGGCTGGGAGTCCGGCAGGGCCCCAGCTCTCTGCACACCCCCACCCAGCCGTGGAGGAGCCGGAGGATGGACGCTTCTGGAATCGAGTGCTCCAGGTGGTGGGGAGGATGGAGAACTCACCAAACGGGGCCCAGCTGCAGTCCGTCTCATTGTCTGCTGGCCGGTGGGAGGGGGTGCCACTGGCTTTCTGGCTCTGGCTTTTGAATTCGACCTCCTCCCCGTGCAGGGCAGTGCAGTACCTGTGGAGCTCGCCCTGGGACACCCGCGGGTGTCAGAGGCCAGACAGAGAAAGGGGACTCAGGTGAGGCTCGGCGGGCTCGCAGCAGAAAGCCCTCCTAGGGCAACCACGTCCCGGGGGGTGAGGCCCCTCCTGCAGGACCTGCAGAGTGCCCCCGGGACTGAGGCTTGTCAGACCCTCTGCGACACACACACACACACACACACACACACACGGCCCCAAAGATGGTGGCTCTGAGCAGCCACACAGCTGGAAACTGCCTGCCGCTGTCCTGGCACCACCTGCCCACGGTGAAGAATGGTGCCGTCCTGCTAGATTCAGACAAGCAAACACTGCCCAGCAAAGCAAGAGAACAAGCCACAGGTCCACGCGACGGTGAGGACCAGTCTCCCCACAACAGAAGCAAAGAGTGCCAATGGCTGGACTCCTATGACCCCGGAGAACAGGCACGGAACCCTCGGTGGCGCTGGTGGGACCAGGAGTCACCTGAAGGAGCACAGTGATGGGGGACAGGGCACACGGGCGCCGGAGCTGGAAGGGAGCCTGACCTTAGGCAAGGTGACGACTTCCAGAGTGAGCATGTAAATATTTGACAGGCTAGACACTTAAGATCTGGGGACACTACTGTGTGCCAATCATACCTCAGTAAAACCACTAAACAGCCGGGGCAGAAGGCCACAGCCCAGCAGGCTGTCCGCGGAGCCGGCAGGCAGGCCAGGGGCACAGGCGCTCCGCGGGAAGGAGCACGAGGCCCGGGAGCTCTCCGGCTGACGGGTGTGGGGGCCCGGGCAAGCTGCTCTCCCCATGCCTGTGCGCCCGCCTGCAGACAGGGCTGCCCCTCCTCACCCCCAGAACTCCTACGGGGACCCATGGTGCTGGACACCACGTTCCAGCACCGTGCTTGGGACTAGGCGCCCTCGAGGAAAAGTGGCCTTGGCACTGGGGCTTGGAGGTGCCAGGAAGAGTTGCAGGGGTGGTCACGGGGGCTGTGCACAGGGCACAGGGGATGCTCCTTAGGGAGAGGAGCCCCACTTCCAGAAAAGGGCCACGTGACACCGGGGCCCATCTTGTTACAGGGGAGCGTCCATGCACCTGCCAGTCTGCCATTCAGCTCCCTGCCACCCGCTGTGGGTTTTCTGGGTTTTTCACTCCAAGTGGCTCAGAGGAAGCAATCTTCCAGATTGAGGGCAGACAGAAGACATCCTCAAGGTCAGGGAGGTGGTCCTTAGTGGGAGCGAGGGCTCTACGGGGCATTCCTTACCAAGCAGCCACCTGAGAGAGGCAGGGGGCCTGGGGGGCATGAGGAAAGTGGGCACTTTCCAGGATACCAGGAGGGGTATCCCTCCAGGTTGGGACACAGGACAGGGGGCACAGAGCTCCGCCGCGGTGCAGCGGGTGGGGGGCAGCCGGAGTCCTGCCTACGGCCCTCCTTTGCTGGCACCCGTTTCTTCAGGAGGGAGTCGCCAAAGAGGTTGATGACTTCCGAACGGCTGCCCTTGCCAGGGCTGTGGTCAGCCTGGTCTGGACACCTCCTGGCTTTGCGTGGACACACGCCGCTGGGACCTGGCACGGCACATGGGACTCAGCCACCTTGTGGTCCTGTGGCTTTGTCGTCAGCACTGGGCGAGCTGCTGGAAATTCAGACTCTGCCCTAAAAATTAGCTGAGGGCTCCGCTTTACAAGCTCAGTTAAGTCTCTGCAAAATAAGCTTTCTTGTCTCCGCCTGGGATTACTCAGCCTCCTCTGTCCCTGCCTGTGCTCCAGGCTCGCCGGTTGGATGTGGCCGCGAACACGGAGGGAGGCTGGCAAGGCCGAGCCCCTCTTCCTGCACGTGTTCCCCATTCCTCTGATTTTATGCGTGGCTCCTCCTGTTCGCCTGCAGAAGTCAGCCTGGGCCCGACCCTGAGCAGCACGGTCCTCCTGGTTCACGTCCCACAGAGAAAGCTCAGGCTGGCTGGGGGAGGACCAGCCTGCTGAGGAGCTCGTGCGGGGGCTTACGTGGGTGCAGGGGAGGCTGCAGACCACTGCTCCACGCAGGGTTTCACATCCTCTCCCATCACGTCATTGTCCCAGGGAGCAACCGTAGCGAGAAATAGAGAACGTTGGAAAGGTCCCTTCTTGTTTCAGGGACAAGCAGAAAAGGGTTTCCATTTGGTTCGTCCCGTGGTGAGGGGGCTCTGTGCTGGGACCTCGGTGCTAAGGTGCTGGCTTCCCGCCTCCAAGAACGGTGTGGGGACCAGTCTTCCCAGGGCCGCTCGGAGGGCACAGTCATTGGCAGCCGTGGGCAGGGGGCCCCCCACTCACAGCCAGCCCTCAGCCCCTACTGAGCCCCCTCCCCCTGGAAGCACGATCTCTGCCCCTCCGGGCCGCCGGAAGGCTGCACAAAAGCAAGACAAGTCTTCATATTGCTGTGGCACAAAGGGTCCTGGGGATGCTCGTATCGCCACATGCTGGTTTTCAATGACGCTACTATGTTTTCACATTTCAATGAGTTTTACTCCCAAGTCTGGTGTTTGAGGAAAAATTACGGATTAATTAGACCAAGATGAACTGATCAGAAAAATGCTCAGCAGGTGACAGGCTCACATGTCACAGTGTGACATCATTAGGGGGCTAGTCCTTCATCGTCCCAAAAGCAGTCGCCTTTGCCAATTTTTACGGAGTGCTTCGACAGATAACAGGAACTCATCAACACGTGACACCGGGCAGTCATTAAAAGCTGGGCAATCAGAAGACTACGTGGCGTGGAGCACTCAGGGTACACGACCCTCGAGGTCATCTATCACCGTCTGTGTGACCCACGGCACAACAGCAGCAACAAAATACACAGCAGATGCCACAGGGACTGGAAGGTGGGGTGAGGGCGGAAGGGCATGGTGTCCGCAAGATGGGAGGCCAGAGAACAGCCACGGAGCCACAAACAATGCGGGTGGGGGGCGGGGGGAAGGCAGGGTGGGGTGCGGGGTGTTTGTACTTGTCCCCTTCTGCAGATCCATCTGCAGCCCTAGCCCATCCCGCTGTCCCCACCCCAGCACTGGGCAGCGAAAGGGAACCACGTGGGACCAGCGGGCAACAGGGCCCTTCCAAGGCGACACTATTCTACACACATGCTCGTCCTCACAGCCACGAGGCACACACATCCTTACTCGGAGGTACATTTAAGGAAGACTGTTGTTTAAGCTTGGAACCCGAGCAACATCACAGAGCGACTATGTGTGCTCCCTCAGTCATTCCACAACTGGGTGGGCCACCTCCTGGGTCCTCAGGCCCGTCTGGCCCTATGGCTACAGCCACACTGCTGGCTCTGTGACTGAGCACTAAGCCAACCGGGCAGAGACCAGGCAGGGGTCACAACTGTGGAGAGGTGACAGACGGTGGGAAGGGCAGGTCAGAGCGGGATGCAGGCCTTATCAGCAACCCCAGGAGAGGGGTGGTGGATGCACGGTGAGAACTTAGAGTGTGTGCATGCATGTGTGCACATGTGAGTGTACATAATCCACATTGGGGGGGGGCATGTGTAGTCAGCTTTCTGTGGTTCACCAGGTGGTGGGGGTCCTTTATACTTTTAAAAATCTCTGGGTTACAGGGGCGCCTGGGGTGGCTCAGCGGTTGAGCATCTGCCTTCGGCTCAGGGTGTGATCCCAGGGTCCTGGGATCAAGTCTCACATTAGGCTCCCCACAGGGAGCCTTCTTCTCCCTCTGTGTCTCTCATGAATAAATAAATAAAATCTTAAAAAAAAAAAAAAAAAGAAAGAAAGCAAGCTCTGGGTTACAAAAACTTTTCAAGCATTCTCTGAAAGAAGTCCTGAAAGACAGGAAGTTTGGGTGTCTGTGGTGGTGTGAATGCCTATTTCCCCCAAATTCTTGTGTTGCAACCTGACCTGCAAGGATGGTGGTAGGAGCTGGGGGCCTTTGTGAGGAGAGCAGGTCAGGAGGGATCCTCATGAACGAGGTGAGTGCCCTTGAAGAGGGGACCCCAGAGAGCTCCCATGCCTCCTCCCGCATGAAGACCTAGGAAGGCAGCCAGCTGCAGGCCGGAAGAGAGCAGTGACCAGGACCCCACCACGCCAGCACCCTGGCCCGGGGCGTCCAGCCTCCAGAACTGTGCACCACCCAGTCCATGGGATGCTCAGAGCAGCACGAGTGGGAGGAGGACACACAGCTGGTTGCACCAAGCATGACCTGCATGTGGCAGGTGGTCTGAGGGAACACAGGTGCCATAGGGCAGCAGCGCAAACACACACCCACTACACGGGGGTACAGAACGAGGTAGGGGAGCTTTCTCCTTATTGCTAATTTTTCAAAACTGGAATCATTCCATACAGACTTAGGTACACCTTAACACTTCTTACTCAAAATATACCATTTTGAAATCTTTGTGTCAACTGGTTTGGCTCTAATTCTTGTTTTTCTTCTTTTTTTTTAAATTATTTATTTAGTTACTGATTTATTGTTTTTTTATTTTTATTTTTTTGATTTATTAGTTTTTTAAAGTTTATTTTACTTTATTTTTTGGGGGAACCTCTGTGCCCAACACGGGGCTTGAACTCACAACCCCGGGATTGAGAGTCACGTACACTCTTCTGACTGAGCCAGCCAGGAGCCCCCCTAATTCTTTTAAGTGGTTGCACATGTCAGAATACAGACTGGCCGTAATTTACTCAAACTTGCACCTGATTAGGGTCACATAATATGCAGGGTTCCCCCCCCCCCCTTTGGCTTTTTTTAACGTAAGCCGTGCTACAATGAAGGCACCCATGCAGATTCTAAGAACGGACCCTTTCATTCTCATGGGTGAGAGTCCCAGGGCGGGCTGAAGGGTGCATGTTTTTTACTTTCAGTAGGTGTTCACAGAAGGCTCCTGGGAGGCCTGGAGCCCTGCATCCGGTGCCGCCGGTGACCAGGGCTCATGTGCGGTCAGGTGGGGTGTCAGGCAATCCAGTGCTCCTTCCACTGGCCTTTGTGATCACTCACAAGCTTGCACACGGCTCATCCAGTTTGGCGAGATTCCGAATCCTTGTCTGTGAACCACCTCTCCACCCGCCCTGGCCGTCCTCCTTCCGGTTTACCAACTTCACACCCCTAAGACGGACTTAATTTTGTTCTTGGATTTTTACTTATTTATTACACTTAAATCTTTACTCCAACCATTTTTTAGACAATAAGGATTCAACTTTACTCTTCTAGACAAACAGCCAGCTGTGCTCACGCCCTTTGCTAAAGAACCTACACTTTTCCCACCACCCCCATCAACCAAATGCCGAATTTTCTATTCTCTTCCGCTGACCTCTTGGTCTATTCTCATGCAATACCATAAAAAGCAAATTACAATGGCTTAAAAATGCTATCTTTTCCACACTCTCCTTGGTCATTAACTCTTGGACATTTTTCCACATAAATTCTAAGATGATTTTGTTCAGTTAAAGAGGCACTGCTGAGACTTTCCACTGGAGCTGCCTTCTGCTGAAGCATTCACACGGGACGCCGGCCTTTCCAGCCAGCAGCTTTCCCACCCAAAGCCAAGGTGTGCACTGCCAGCTTTCCCAGCTGTCTTCCATCTGCTGCTGAGCTTTTCCTAGCTTCCTCCTTCCAGGCTCTGTGTGTGCAGAGAGGGCTGGGCGCTCACACTCAGCCCGTGGGGGCACACGGCTGCCTGCAGCTCAGGCTCTCCTGAAGCCCCCCGCATCAGGAGGCGGGGCTGGGGCGGCAGGGGGAAGGGAGGAGGGCTGTGTGCGCACCCCCATGGGCTCCCAGCCCGTTTCCATTGCTGCCACCTTTGCTTCTTTTTGCTACACCAAGATGACGTATGTCATGTCCCTCTCTTTTAAATGTCATTAAAGAATATGAACCATTTTATAATTCACAACAACTGGTGATCAATTCCAGGCAAGCAATACAGGCTACAGATAATTCAAAGTATTCCTTGGGTCACCAGAATCGTCCCCAGCTCTAGTTTTATAAATGAGATGCGCTAGAGCACATAAAAGCTTTGCAAGGTGTTATAAAGTTTAAGTTAAAGTACGTAGTGGGACATCCTTATCTATCTTAGGAAACTGTGCGTGCGGCCAACCCACGTCCAAGCACAGCTAAGGTGCAAAGTGTGAAAATCTGTGTGTGGCAGAAAATCCAGCTGTGGGGCTGCGGATGTACTCGGGTGCTTCCAATGCCCTGCAGGCCCCGGGGCACAGAGGTTGGAAGCAAAGTCCCTGCAAAATTCACCGGAGCTGGCACCACCCTGCATGCGGGGACTGGGCTCCCGAGTCCCCAGGCCGCTGTGGGGACTCTGTAAGTGATGAGCAGGTGCGCTGTGTGGCGCCACGGGCTTCAACAAACCCTGGGACTGAAAGAATGTTTCCAGGGGGGCTGATGGGACCCTGCTTCATCGTGACGCCACTCATCGGTAAGCCCCAAGCTCCTTACAGGAGCCGGGAGGGTGCCTGCAACACTGCTACATCCTTTTTTGGCTGAGTGAGGCCCCTCATGATGTCACATCAAATCCAAGTGTCCTGTCCTGCCACAAAGATCCTCCAGTGGCCAGTGGGCCTTCCCCACCCTGCCTGTGTCCCATCAGAGCCTCTGCCCACCATCCGGGGCCTCAGGGTGAGGGCTCACCCTCCACCTCCTACTCCAGGCGTCCACCCCCCATTCCAAGCTCAATCCTGGAACCCACCCCAGACTCTGCAACCCCTCTTGCTCAGTCAGCCCCACAGCGCTCACTGGGACCTCCAAGAGTCTCTTCCATTTTTATAATTTGCCTTTTCTCGAGCTGTACGTATGCTTCCCTAACAAGGAAGACGGAGAGTGAGTGGTAATATTTAAATGTAGTGGCTGGGGCGCCTGGGTGGCTCAGTGGTTGAGCATCTGCCTTCAGCTCAGGGCATGATCCCGGGGTCCTGGGATCGAGTCCTGCATCGGGGTCCCTGCAGGCAGCCTGCTTCTCCCTCTGTGTCTCTCAAGAATAAATAAATAAAATCTTTAAAAAAATTAAAAAGAAATAAATGTAGTGGCTGGTCCTTGGGGCGATGTTACAGTTCCTGGTTGGGTGCAGTAAAGCCCACTATCTCTTGTGCCTCTTTCAAAAACCACATTTTTAAAGTTCTGCAAACATTTCCACAGCCATTAAAACTCAGTATATCAAAAACTCGAGGATTCTGCAAGCGACGTGAAAGACATGGAAGCTTCTGGATTACTAAAGACCAAGGAGGAACTGTAGGATTCTTTGCATAGTTGGATGCTGTTTAAGTCCACTGGGTATTCCTGGGGAATGGGGAACATCACACTGTCCGTGAAAGCCGAAGCCTGGCTCGGCATTGCCTGTCCCATTGGCCTGAAGACAGGCGAGAGCGAGCACTCAACCACCAGTGGGAAGGGAGGAAGTGTGGCCACAGAGGTCAGAACTCCAGTGCTAGACCTGGGTCCCGGCCTATGACTAAGTGAGGGAAGGGGCAATTGAGCTGTCAATCAGCAACCTTGGCGCTGGACAATTTCCTTGTTCCTTCAACAATCAAGAGTCAAGCCTGTTGACACTTTATAGGCAAAATGATGTCATTCCACTGAGGGTGAAAGAATTATCCTGCTTCTTCCCCAGTTAGAACTGGCTACCACGTAGGATCGTCTAATTTAATCTTCTTTTCTCACAGTGCAGTTAAATGCCTGCCGAGCACTTTCCTCCTCACCCATTGCTCAAACAAAAGCTCAGGGTTCTAAGAATAATAAGTCACCACCACAGCCAGACTTAGGATCAGAGCACAGCAACAGTAGAGGCACTCTGGGGAACGGTTTAAGATTGGATACATTCAGAGGGAAAATTCACAGACGGAATAAATATTTAATTAAGCTTGAGAATTCTGCAACTACCAACTAGTGTCACTGAAAGTATATCACCTCTAAGATGCTGAACCCTAAAAACATCTCCAAGATTTTCATTTCAGAAAAGAGAAACTAACAAAGCAGGATAACCTGCTTCTAAACCATCTGTTTCCTCCATTTATCTCACCGCCCTCCCCTACACCCTCCATATCCTCCCCCACAAACTCCCCCCACTCCCAAACCAGCTCCTAAAGGGACCTCTGCCTCCTTACAGAAACTGCGGGCAGGATATGAAACAGGGTTTTTTTTTGTGATTTCTTACCTTAACTATGCTGATAGGCTTTCGGGACAGGTGGAAACTTGCATACAGCAAAAATGTTAAAATAAAAATGAAGGCTCTGTACCTGAAACACAAAGCAGAGGTAGGTAGAGGGTGACGTAAAATAAAATTCATTAAGAATACATTATATTCCCCTTGCCTCCAGAGACATATCTAGAAGCATGTTGTGAGGGCCGTTGTCAGAGACATCAGTGCCTGTGCTCTCTTCCAGGACTTTTATGGTTTCAGGTCTCACATTTAGGTCTTGCATCCATTCTGAGTTTATCTTTTTGTTTGGTGTAAGAAAGTGGTCCAGTTTCATTCTCCTGCATGGGGCTGTCCAGTTTTCCCAACATCATTTGTTGAAGAGACTTTTTCCTGTTGCATATTCTTGCCTCCTTTTTTGAAGATTAATTGACTATGTATAATTACGGATTTATTTCTGGGCTCTCCAGTCCATTCCACTGATCTATGCGTCTGCGCCAGTACCATACTGTTCTGATCCCTCCAGCTTTGTAGTGAGCCTTGAAGTCTGGGACTGTGATGCCGCCACTTTTTTCTTTTTCAAGATCGCTTTGGCAATTCAGGGTCTTCCGTGGTTCCATACAAAGGTTAGGATTGTTTGTTCCAGCTCTGTGAGAAATGCCGCTGATATTTTGATAGGGACTGCATTGAATCTAGATTGTTTTGGGGGGTATACACATTTTAATAGTATTTGTTCTTCCAATCCATGAGCATGGGATGTCTTTCCATTTATTTGTGTCTTCTTTGATTTCTTTCATCAGTGTGTTACAGCTTTCAGAGTATAGATTTTTCACCTCTTTGGTTAAGTTTATTTGTAGATACTTTATTGTTTTGGGTACAATTGTAAATGGGATTGTTTTCTTAATTTCACTTTCTGCTGCTTCATTATTAGTGTATAGAGATGCAACGGGTTTCTGGATGTTAATTTTATCTTCCTGGACTTTTCTGAATTTATGTATCAGTTCTAGCAGTTTTTGGAGGAGTCTTTTCAAGTTTTCTATACATAGTATCATGTCATTTGCAGATAGTGAGAGTTTTATTTTCTTCCTTACCAATTTGGATGCCTCATTTCTTTTCGTTATCTGCTGTGGCTAGGACTTCCAGGACTATGTTGAATAACAGTGGTGAGAATGGACATCCTTGTCTTCTTCTTTGCCTTAGGGGAAAAGCTCTCAGTTTTTCCCCCTTAAGTGTGACGTTCACTGTGGGTTTTTCATATAAGGCCTTTATTATGTTGAGGCATATTCCTCTAGACCTACTTTGTTGAGGGTTTTTATCATGAGTGGATGTTATACTTTGCCAAGGGCTTTTTCTGCATCTATTGAAATGATCATATGGTTTTTATAATTTCTCCTATTGATGTAACATATCACATTGATTGTTTTGTGAAAACTGAACTACGCTTGTATCCCAGGAATAAATCCCACTTGATTGTGGGATATGATATTTCTGATATTGTTGGATTTGGTTTGCTAATATTTTGTTGAGGACTTTCACATGTATATTCATGAGATACTGGTCTGAAGAGATAAAAATCCTTAAAGGGAGCACATGAGGTACTTTCTCTGACATCGGCTGTAGCGACATTTTTCTAGGTAGGTCTCCTGAGGCAAGGGAAACAAAGGCAAAAATGAACTATTGGGAGTTCTCAAAATAGAAAGCTTCTGCACAATGAAGGAAACAATCAACAAAACTAAAAGGCAACCTACGGAGTATCATTGCAAATGACATATCTGATAAACAGTTAGTACCCAAATACATGAAGAATTTACACAACTCAACACCAAACAACAAATAATCCAATAGAAAATTAGGCAGAAGACATGAACAGACATTTCTCCAAAGAAGACATACAGATGGCCAACAGACATGTGCAAAGATGCTCAACATCACCTGGCATCAGGGAAATGCAAATCAAAACTACAATGAGAAGCTACCTCACACCTGTCAGAATGGCTAAAATCAACACAAGAAACAACAAGTGTTGTTGAGGATGTGGAGAAAGGGGAACCCTCTTAACGCTGCTGGTGGGAATGCAAGCTGGTGCAGCCACTCTGGAAAAGAGTATGGAGGTTCCTCAAGAAGTTCAAAATAAAACTACCCTACTACCCAATATTGGCACTACTGGGTATTTACTCTCAAAATACAAAAACACAAGTAGATATGTGCAATCCTTACATTTATAGCAGCATTACCTACAGTGGCCAAGATATGGAAGCTGTACAAGTGTCCACCGATAGATGAATGGGTAAAGAGGTGGTATGTATATCCAATGGGGTATTAGCCCTAAAAAGGAATGAAATCTTGCCATTTGCAACGATATGGACGGAGCTAGAGGGTATTATATGCTAAGTGAAACAAGTCAGTCAGAGAAAGACAAATACCATATGATCTCACTTATGTGGAATTTAAGAAACAAAACAAATGAGCAAAGAGGAAAAAAGGAGAGAGAGACAAACCAAGCAATAGACTCCCAACTATAGAGATCACACTAATGGTTACTAGAGGGAAAGTGGGCAGGGGGATGGGTGACCTAGGTGGTGGGGATTAAGGAGTGCACTTTACAGGATGAAAATAAGTAAATAAATAATACACTGTAACTGTATTTTAACTTGTCTTATGCTGTGTATCATTCACTCAGCCCTGTATCAGTTATTAATCCTATTTGTAACATCACCATAATACATTTAAAAAATTTGCCATTTTTGCTTCCTGCAAATTGAAACTATTTAAATATTCATTTAAAAATATCTACAATCAAAGAGAAATTTGGGATGTAGATGAACAGAGTTCGCAAAGTAGACAGAAAGAAACCATTATCTGGTTTGTCACAGAATTAACGGCAAACTTCTTATAAGCCTGTATCCTGGGCATTGAAGATCATATCTATTTTTTACGTTTAGCGTCTGTGCAACTTTTTAGAAGGATGCAAGCAAGGCAGGAATATAACTATGTCACTGACCTCCATGAGAAAGTCAGTGATGCAGACATGCTGCGAACAAGGCCGATGACATAAGAAAGCCTCGCCTAAAGCCCCGCTTGATTCTTGATTTATGTGAAAAGCAGTCCATGAGTAAGACTAATGTGAATCAGAGACTAAAGAAAAGAAGATGCTGTAGCAAGAAGATAAAAGTTCATTCCAGCCTCAAAGTTTGAACCACTCTCTAGAAAAGTATTTCTTAGGGAAGGAAACCTGCCAGCAGGAAGAATATTTGGCAAAAGGGGAGAGCAGGGGCCCCACCAGGAAGGCAAGGCAGGCCCCTCGTTTCAGGAGGCATAGCCCATAACCCTGAAGAGCCTTCCTGGTCCCGGCTTAAAGAGGCCAGTGACTTTCAAACAGAGCGGCCACCGGAGTGGACAGTCACCTATGGCAGAGGTATGGGCGACAGAAGGCACGAGGCAGGGCTCCACCTCACCCCACCTCAGGCATGCACGCTCACCCCACCCGGGCAACAGGGTTCTCTTCTCCAACCTCCACAGAGCGAAGTTCTGGGACTGAGGCAGCCCCAGGACCTCCCAGATCAGAGTCTCAGAGAAGGTTCTGGAGCCCTCAAGGAAGCTACGTGACACCCGTTCACAGGTATATTATCAAGGAGGAGAATCTGAATTTCATCATCAACCAGCTAAGGATTTCGGAAGAGTGGCTCTACTTCAACGGCCTTGGGTTCACACTCTCTGGTCTCTACCTAGACATAAACAGAATATTCTATGCACAAATATTTGATTCTTATTAAATACATTAACAAATTTATTAAATAGACTAAATCCAGAAGTAAAGAGCTCCTCTGTGTCCAGATAATGTCTGCAGATCCCCAGGGGCCCTCATGCCCCCAGTATTCTTAGATGGTAAAGTCTAAGTTTTCGGGCCTTAGTGGCCAACCTGGGCCTCTACTCTCACCTCTGGGCCTCTGTCCCTCTCTTCTAATGGACAGTCCCTACATGGAGGTCTCACCAGCGAGGGCCCAGTGGGGTGAAGGTGGTTTCCCCGACTGCCCTTGTTGGGGGATGCCCCATGAGCACAGGGGCCACGGGGTGGGGGCAGTACATGCTTCTGGACTGAATTGCACTTTCCTCGATGAATCAGCCTCTTTGGGGAGGCTAAGTGCCTACAGGCTGGCAGGGCGCTCTGAGAGAAGCTGTCCCGCAGTCAGAGCAAAGGGTGAACCTACATAGCAAACTAGAATTCTCCTGGACACAGACTCTAAGTCTCCTACTAAACAGGAAGCCCTATCTTCTATTTGGCTGGTGTCAGGGCCGACCCTAGTTTCCCTATTTCTCTGTCCTTCCTTTCTTCCTTTCCTTACCTTGTTTATGTAGGATTAGAGGAAGGTAAGAGCCAGCGGTCCAGGCTGCCTTTTCCCTTCCAGAAGGTTCTGACCACAGCAGTCACATCGATACACCTGTCCTAGAGAGTGAGCAGATATTTCACTTCCGCGGGACTAGCCAGGGTTATGGGACCAGAGGCCTATACAACCCTCCAGACTCGTTTTCCCATGTTGTAATTAATTCTATCCTCGCTTTGTCTTCCTTTATCATTTATGAAGCAGGATTGTGGAGAGTATTTATTTCCTATTATCCATTTTGCACTGGGCTAAATCCTGTCTGCCCCCCAGAATTCAAGTCCATCCAAAAACCTCAGAACCATGGAAACCGAGTCCTGTGGATATAATCAGTTAAGTTGAGGTCCTACTGAACCCACGTATGACCTCAGATCACACGAGATCCTAAATCCAATGACTGATGTCCTTATGAAGGCCGTGGGAAGACCTCCACATGACTGCAGAGGCAGAGCCACAATACGGAAGGCCAGGGACTGCCAGCACCCCAGAAGCTGGAAGAGGCAGGAGGGACCCTTCCCTGGAGCCTTCAGAGGTGCACAGCCCTGCCCACACCTGGATCTCTGACTTGCAGCCTGTGCCCTGTGAGGCCCCACCGTGGGTGGTGCTGTCCCAGCAGCCTCAGGACACTAACGTGATCCGATACCTACATGTTTGTTTGGTGTCACATTTAGGTCTGGCAATATAACACGTACGATTACAAATGCGCTACAGAACCCTTCCGCTCCTCGGCATGGCGCTTGCTTTGTGCTTATGTCTAGCGGTAGCCTTGTTCGCATCCGCAAGCACGCTACAAGAACAGCGCTGGGGTTCATGCCAAGATTCTAGCAAAAAAAAGCGCATCTCGGCGATGACAGCACAGGACAGGTGTGCACCCCAGACTCTCCTTAGCCGCGTTCTTGAACATCACACATGTTCCCAGGTGAACAACAGCATGCTTCAATCTGAGAGATGCGGGGCACAGTATCTGTTTCCACATCAGTGTTACTTATTGAAGTCACAGGCAAATGAGGAGGAATAAACGCTTTAGGTGAGAGTACCTGAGCAGTAGGATCCTGCATAAAAATTAGTCCAAAGATGTCCTTAATTGGGGAACAATGAAACCACACACAGCTATGATGTGAGTCCTTTCTGGAGCATCCTAAAGCAAAGACACGATGTCGGTGCCACCAGCACTGACCACCTGGTAAGGGGCTATCTGCCCCTGTCTGTCCCTCAGGGAAGCGACACTTTTTCCCTCTACGTGATTAACAGGGAGTCTGTGGGGACATACTTGGAGCTGACGTGGCTACCCTGTCCTTCCAGACTCCCCCACAGAGTGTGTTCACTGGAGACTGATGTGAAGCTGCGATCCTGAGGGTCATGGAACGGTGGCCCAATGCTGGCCCTGCAGCTCTACTTAGCAGCTGGCATCCTCTGGGGAGGGGCTTCCTCTCTCCCACTCGTGCATGAACTTATTCACAGCAGTGCCAGCTCACGGGGTTCTTATTTTACTCAACAGGCTAATCTGTCACCAGTATCATTTATTTTAAATCTCAAATCACTCCAGATTTAGCCAACGAGAGCCCTTCATGTTCTAGGATCTCCTTATTTTCTGGTACAAAATATTCCTGACTCATCCTACTTTGCCTGATGGCCCAGCCCTGACTTCGGCTCAGTGTCCAAGGACACCTGGCTCCCTGCGTGGGAGATGGCACAAAGAGACCAAGATCCGGCACCCGCTGTGCTCACCGCCGCCAAAGTACTGCGGGAACACCATGGGCCTCTTAGCAGGCAGAGGTAGGGCCTGACTCACACACAACCCACACAACCCCCACAGAGACAGCACACGACACACACGTACACAGCAAACACACCACACACCCCAAACACAACACACACACAAGCACACCAGACACACACAAGCACAGCACACGCCACGCACACATGCAACCACAGGTATCTATTTCTCCGCCCTTTCTCCAGCTCTCCCTGATAACGTTATTTCCAAGCCAACAGCACCTGGTGCATTCAGCCCCTCCTGCACCCACACTCGTAGCTCCTTCACCAGCAGTGAGAAGTTATCTCCCGTTTGTGGTGTTCCCGACAGAAAAGCGTGAGCTGAATCTAATCATGAGGAAATACTAGAAGTCCAAAACAAGGAGCAGTCTACAAAATAAATGGTTTGTACTCTTCAAAAATGTCAAGGTCATGGGCAGCCCGGGTGGCTCAGCGGTTTAGTGCCGCCTTCAGCCCAGGGTGTGATCCTGGAGACCCGGGATCAAGTCCCGCGTCAGGCTTGCTGCATGGAGCCTGCTTCTCCCTCTGCCTGTGTCTCTGTCTGTGTCTCTCTGTCTCTGTCTCTCTCATGAATAAATAAATAAAATCTTTTAAAAAAATGTCAAGGTCATGAGAGACAAAGAAAGGCCAAGAGACAGCTTCAGATTAAAGGAGACCAAACCCACAGGACAACTTGGACACAACATGTGATTGTGGGTGGGGTCCTGGACCAGGGGAAGCTGCACAAGGCATCAGGGCACATCTGCTAGGACTTCTGGATGTGGACTGTGGATTAGATCCCGGTATCACATCCATGCGAAGTTTCCGGATTCTGACCTTCATGCACAGTTACAGGACAGCACCTTATTCATAGCAAATCCACACCAATATATTTAGAAATAAAAGGGCATAATGCCTCCAAGTCGTTCTCAAACGATTCAGGAAAAAAATGTGTGTGTGTGTATACGTACCTCTACATACACACACACACGCACACACACACATATATACACACACACGGGGTGGAGGGAGAAGCAAATGAGGCAGAAAGTGAAGGTGTGTCTGCTGGCTGAGCCCTGGCCCCAGCTGGACTAGCCGCATCCAACAGACCCTCGACCCAGGCTTACTCCACCCAAGACTCAGCATCACAGGACAGAGACCAGTGGCCACCCTGGGTCCCAGCCTGCCTCCTGGGGGACATGGGCTGTACGAGAAAGGCCATGGGAGCAGAGCCTCAGGCCCTCTGTCGGGCGCCACACTGGACCCGAAAGTCCTGAGACTTACCCACCTACTGAGGCAGGAAAACTAAAGGGACCCCATAAAAAAACTGCTTTCCCTCCCTTTTTCCTGCTTCTATTTTTGCTAGGACCCACACCCTGCCTTACACAGCTGTTACAGAACAGATAACAGATGTCCTCCTCGTAAACCTCAAGGAGTTAATGATTTCTTTGGAGTCTCCCAGCACAATAGATAACATCTGAGGAGTGACCGGGTGGAGTCGTCATGAACTTTCCCAAGACCACTGAGTCACCAAGACTCCTGGGTCCAGGGCATAAGTGACTTACAGGGGACAGCTAAGCACTTGTCTCTGTTCCCGGATTGCTGATAAGACACAGGCACAGACCATCAATAAAAACCCAGGCCCCGAGCAAATACAAGACTCACTCTTCTCTCCTTTCTGACTCTCCCCAATGCCCGGCCTGTCTCCACACTCTCTGTGTCTTTAATAAACTCTGTCCTTCCTTCCTCTCGGCGGCTCGTGTTTGATTTCTATCTTGCATGAAGCCGAGGGCCTTCCTGGCTGGTCCTGTGGGGGTCCCCCGCACCCCTGGCTCCCGGGACCCAGCCAGCCTGCCTCAATCCCACAACTGCACACGAAGGAGGGAAGTCAGGTCCCCAAAGGAAATCAAGGTGTTGTTAGGAAGAGCAACGCCTGGGAGAAAAACGTGAAGCCCTTCGAAGGAAGGTTAAAGCCAACCCTCTTGCCTTACAGCAAAGGAAGCAGGGATCTAGAAAGTAAAGGTCAAAGAGCAAGTCTGAGGCAGAGATGGAACAGATACTGTATATTTTGCTACCCAAAGTGCCGTCTATGGACTCAGGGCACCGCATCTCCTGGGAAATGCAGACTCTCAGGCCCCACCCCAGACCTCCTGACTAACCATTTGCACTTTAACAAGTTCTCGGGTGATGCACATGTATATGAAGTGTGAGATGCCCTGCTTTACCAGTGCCTCAATCTAAAAAAAAAAAAAAAAGAAAGAAAGAAAGAAAGAAAGAAAGAAAGAAAGAAAGAAAGAAATGTGTGACACATGGTATCTCTGGTCTTTGTGATAGTCTTACAATTTTCTGTTAGTTTGAAAACTGTAACAAAATAGTTACAAAACAGACAAGGAAAGTGAAGGTAAGCACCCACTGGGTGAAAGTAAGTGTCTAGAGCTTGTGGCCGGGTTACTGGTAGACATGAAGTGACAAGAGAACTGCTCTGGAAGGGAGGCAGAGGTCTGGGGTGACATCTGGGGCCCTGGGGGTGCCCACCAACCAGCAGGGGCCTGAGAAGCAGGAAACGGTGTGACGGCCACAGTGGGCTGTCGTGGCAGAGATGAAGGGGTCCAGAAGACGCCACTATGGCAGAGAAACGATTTTGAATAGTTCAACTATTTTGAATAGTTGGAATTATTTTGAAACTATTTGAACTCCAGAAATATCTCACCTGCCTAAAAGCACAGCCACCTAGAGCTCAAGTGCCATAAAACCCTCCCTGGGGGCAACAAAGGGAGGCGTCTCTTCTTACTGGACATAAGAAGTATCCACCGCACCCCCAACCAGATGCTGCCATAGCACTATCAGATCTCCCATCCAGTCCCCAAAGGGCCCATTTAACCTTCCCAAAAGTCATTTGTTTTCCCATACACGCCCTTCTCCACCTCCTCTTCTCTATTTAAGACGGCATAGAAGCCCTCTGAGTCATGTTCTTCGGCGACCTCCCATACACACATGACCACATCTGTCTTTTCTAGTTTAATTTGCATGCCCCCAAGGAAAGCACATAAGAGGGTAGAGGAAAACTTGTTCCTTCCCAGTAGAGACCAGCAGGGAAGAGCACCCTTTGTGGGGTGGGGCGAGAGGATGGAGAGCCTGGCTCTAGACTGCCCTTGCCCTCTTCTTCCTCGAGGAGCGTGGGACTCCAGAACCTGCTATGGGAAGGGCTGTGAGAGCACGCAAGGAGAGCTTGTGTTCTGGTCTGCCGCTAACCTGTTTAGATTTCATTTTGTCTCAGCACATTCCGCCCCAGCTAAGCCACTTGCTGGGCTCAGTGCTCATATATTTATTTCCTCCACAGCCATTTTAGGATCGTGCCGGTAGCCAGTGGTCGTTTTTTTCTGTAGAGACCGTGATGATTACAGAAACTACCAGAGACCAGGAAGAAGTCCAAACACTATCTGTCACTGCCAGAACCAAAGAGGAAGACAACTTAACAACGTTCCCGTCAGTTTCCACCACTGATAAGCCATTCGACGGTCACACGGGGAGGCCAGACATGCACACGCGCTGTATGCTGACGGCCCACATCTACGCACAGCGCTGGGCCAAAGGACCAGGGCGCCAGCACTCACCACTGATCCCGGGAGAATGAGATGATGAAGCGAATGCCGGCGGGGAGTGGAGCCATTTACGCCACACTGACCACGGAGCTCTGGTCAGAAGAGAGGACGCTTCATGGACAGGTTATCACCCTGGCTCTCCAAGTATTTCTCTCTGGCCCCTGCAGCTCACACGAACCACAAAGTGCGTCGAGGTGTCCTGCTGGGTCTCGCTTGCCCTCTTCCTTCCGGCAGAGGCTCGGCTCTCTACGAGGAGAAGGAGGGGTGAGAGGTCAGGTGTTCTGACAAGGGCGCGGTTCAAGTGACATCCTGTGCGGGTGTCAGCCAGCCCCGACCAAAGCTGGACTTTCAGCACGACCCGAATTCCCAGCACGAGAGCTACGAAGTAGAAGCAGAGCATCTACCCTCGGGAAGCTTGTTCAAAGATCACAGAAATGACTTCCACGTGGAGTTCTGATGACGGATATACAGACCCAGGGTCCACCTCCACCTGGGAGGCATCTACAGACCAACCCATTCGCTCTTGACCGCAATACTCTGCGGAGCCAACGTCAGTATTCACGTGAAGCCAGTATGTGCGCAGTGGTCACGTCCTGTGCTCAGTTACCAGAGTGTGTCCAGGGAACTGCACTTGCTCGATTCCACCCACTGTCGACCGGGCCACCTCCGAGCTGCACGAGCAGAGAAGCACACACATCTGGATGAGGTGGCAGGTCATTAAACCAATCATTTAATCGTGGTCTTGGAACCAAATTGAAATGCACCTAATGTGACGGGAAGGAGCCTGACTGTGTGTCTGCCTCTCCATGTCTCCTCTCCTGTGCCCACCTCAGAGGCCATGGAAAATGACCCCATTCCGAAGTTAGGACTGAAGGCAGAGCAAGACAGGAAGGAAGGGGCGGGGGGAGGTCTGAGATCGTCAAGGATGCCCAGCACACCAGGCAGGCCTGTCCTGTCCCAAAGCCAACCTCGTGGCGTGTTGTCAGTCTATCCTCTATGCTTGGCAACAAGGACTCTTTTGGACCGATGTGTTAGGTAACACGGGACCTGGTGCGTGCAGGGGCATGGCTTGTTGTGTCTTAACACTTACTGAAAATTCACTGGTTTAAAAGAAAGCTACTTTTGGGCAGCCTACGTGGCTCAGTGGTTTAGCACCGCCTTCAGCCCAGGGTGTGATCCTGGAGACCCGGGATCAAGTCCCACATTGGGCTCCTTGTGTGGAGCCTGCTTCTCCCTCTGCCCGTGTCTCTGCCTCTCTCTCTGTCTCTCATTAATAAATAAATAAAATCTTAAAAAAAAAAAAAGAAAGCTACTTTTGAGTAAACGTTAATCTCAGTTTTAAGCAGCTGAAATTTATTTAACGTCTTCAAACAACTTCCTTGGGGTTACGGGCAAGCAAAGCAAACAGTTCAGTGGGAAGGCTCCAGCTAAATTCTTTCGAGCCCGGGCCCTTCACACGCTGCACCTTCTTCAAGGGTCTCCCTGCACGCTTTTAGTCAAAAATTAAAAATCCTTGCTGCGTTTAAATCCCAGGACCCCGGCCCTGATCCCTCCATCTCTCTCAGGGGGCAAGGGAGAGGCTGTGCCTGCTCCAGCCATAACTACACCTTTGCTTCCTCCAGCCCACCAGCCTGCTGCCGGCCCCCTTCACCCCGGACCCACCGCAGCTGACCTCGGGCTGTGTGATCCCAGGTTCACCACCAACTGTCTGCTCCCCTGCTTGGCTAAAAAATAGGGATGATAGCACCTATGTTTTAGGGTTCTTATGAAGAGGAAAGGAGCTCATCCCAGGCCCTTAGCACCAGGCCTGGTGTGTGGAAGATGCTCAGTAAAAGGCTCCATAAGAAGGAGCCACGACTACAAGTGGCTGCCCCATTCCCATGACTTAGGTTCAAACTTAACGCCCAGCAAGTGCTCAAGAGATGTGTTAAACCGATCTCCACAAATGCTTCAAAAAAATGTTTTTGTTCAAAACCTAGCTTTAAAAACTATTTTACTAAAATTCCATTCAAAATGAATGGACTCTCGTTTGGGCCTCAATATGCTTTGAGAAACAGATTTTGTGACAATGACTTCAGAGTAAAGGATCTGATTTAAATTTTATAATGTCTGAAAATGGATGGTCAGAGTCCACTTTCTCCCTCTGTCCAAACACTGCTTATCTAGGCCTGGCGTGACGAGGAGTATTCTATTGCCATCTGAATCAGTCAATAAATCTCATTTCTGATAAAACCTGTAATTTAAAATAAAATCCAGAAGGCACAGGAAATCAGCAGAGGATTTCCTTTTTTCCTCAGAAAATCTGAATTTTTTTTCTAAATAAATGCTGGTTCTTCCCCTGTAAAATAGGTGAAAGCAAGTGCTATACTTCTCATGGTAAGTGCAGTTCATCTGTGGAAAGGCAGAAATTTTACATGTATGATGTTAAGGGCTCAATTTAATGAGGCTCCTTGCTCAGAGCCCAGGGGGCCCTCTGAGGTCCCCCGTGAGGCATGGTGCTCCCTCCCAACGAGGCCAGGTGGCTCGCCCAGGGGGTTCAGGTCCACCTTCTCTCAGCCCCATCCTCCTTCCCACCTCTTTTCCTCTGGCCTGGCCTGTCCCCTCCTGAAGAGCACAGGAGAACGAGGCAGGGCACTAGCTGGACACCCTGTGTTCGGCATAAAGCCCAATTCCATAGAAAGAAGACATATTCTTTCTGCCAGTTGCTCTTTATAGGCGCCCCTGGAACTCACTCCAGGGGAGAAGTCAGACCCCCGGTGTCACTCTGCCATTAAGGACGATGACCTCAGAACCCTCCCAGACAGCTCTGTCAAAATCTGTTAACTGGCACGTATACCCATCTTCTGAAGGAGCCCAAACCAGGCAACTAGAAAGGAATGACCGGAGGGAAACACGCATGACCGAGCCGCGCCCTCGGGGGTCCGCGGGTGACCGGCCGCCCGAGCAACTTTGAGTCTCCCAGACAAGACAAAGCCCGAAAGAAACTAACGGAACAAGTAAGGGCCTTTCCAGAACGGAGCGCTGCTGTAAATCATCTAAGCAGCCCTGTGCAGACTTTAAATAATCTGCTTAAAGACCAAGTTTTCAGAGTGGATCTTATTCTAAGGCGAAGATGGGGAGGGAGGTGCATGTCCCCCCCCCAAAGTTTTTTTTTTTTTTTTTTCTGGAAAGAGAGAGAAGGGGGGGCGGGAATGAATACAGCTTCCTTTCCAGAGACAATACTTTCTATGGTTTGCCCTTTCAAGGCTCTATTTCACAGTCAGATCAAGGACAGCGGCCACCACCTCTTGCTGTGGTTTAGACCCCAAAGGCCCGTCCCTCCCGACCTGCACCTTCCCCACCACCGAGCCCGAGGTCAAAGGCGACGCTCGCCGGAGAACCTGCAGAGGCGGCCGGACGCACCGTGAGACGCCAAGGTCGGGGTCGTGGCCCGGGAAGGAGCCGGGGGCAGAATCCAACCGGCCACCAACTCAGGCAACTTCCCAGGATTTGTGGTGCCGGGCGGGCGGCCTCGGGATTCCTCCCTCCGCTGCACATGCAAACCCGAGCCGCGCTCAGACGCTAGTCGGGAGGGGCCGCGGGGTGCGGGGCCGGGGCCGGGCCGGGGCCGGGCCGGGGCCGGCGGGTCGGAGGCGGCGGCGGGGCTGAGCGGCTGTGCCCGGCCCGCGGCTCCGCGGGCAGCTCCTCCCCGGCGGCACGCCCACGTCCCGGCGGCGGCCCCCGCGGCCCAGCCCGGCGGGGAGGGGCCCGCAGGACCGCTCGGCCCGCCCGGATCCCGGATCCCGGATCCCGCGCCGCCGGCCCCGGAGCCGCGGAGGGAGGCGAGCCGGCCGGGCCGAGGCGCAGGCCCAGCACAAAGGCCGGCGGGCGGGCGGGCGGGCGGGCGGGGCGCAGGGACCGGGACCGCCGCGGCAGGTGCGCGCCGAGCCCGAGGAGCCCGAGGAGCCCGAGGAGCCCGCGGAGCCCGAGGCCGGCGGCGCAGGGGGCGCAGGGGGCGCAGGGGTGCGCTCGGCCCCGCTCGGCCCCGCGCCGCCCTCCCCGCCCGCCCCGCCCGCCCGCGCCTCACCTGCCGCCCGACCCGCCGCGGGCGCTTCCTGCTCGCGACTTCCTGGGGCGGCGCGCGGAGGCCCCGCCGGCCCGGCCGCCCCTTTCACTGTGCGGCCCGCGGGGCGCCGGCCCGGCCCTCCCCTCCCCCTCCTCCCAGCCGCCCCGCCCCCCCCTCCCCCGGGCGCGCCCGGGTCCCCAAGGCGCCTCCCGCCGCCGCCGCCGCCACCGCGCCCCGGGGCGACCCCGCTCCGCCCGCGTCCTTGCACCTGCCGGCGCCCTTGGCCCCAGGGTGGTCTCCCCAAGGCCCCCCCCCCCCCCCGGAGGCCGCGCTGCAGAGGGCTCCTGGGACTACGGGCCTTCATGCCGCTGCCCCTCCTCAGGCTCCGAAGCATGGAACTGGAGGAAGTGAAAGGGGCCCGCGGTCGCTGTGCCGAGCCTCTCAGTCACGCCTGTGCGCGCAGGACGCGCAGCTCAGACGCTTGGGCTGGAGGAGCCTGACTCTGGTCACCTGCGCCCCTGGCACCTCGCAGGTGCCCTCACGGACCCTTCCATTCCACCCAGAACAGTTGTTCCCTACCCCGCTCTCACCTCCGGCCCACAACTGACCAAGGGCCCGATTATATTCCTACAGGCACCCCCACAGCGCCCTAACTGGGCCCCGGAGCCCAGCTCCCAGAAGAGCACCTCCCAGGAAGAGCAAAGTGAAGCAGAAAACACATTTTGCAGATGAAATTCCAGGAAGGCGGCTGCCCCTGGTTAACACAATGCTTATGGCTAAAAGCAATCCAAGGCCCCGCGCTAAGTGCCCAGAGGTCTGCAGGGACAGTGGGTCTGGGCACAGCGACCTGCCCCGCCCCACATCTCCCTTGAGCCAGGAGGTTTCCTCCTCCCCTGCCAGGCCTCACAGTTTCCCCTGGGGCCCTGTTCTGTTTCTAGAACACTCTGCTATCCTTTTCTGTTCACTCAATTGTGTAGAATGCACCACTTCTCTGTTGTTTTTTTGCTGTTTTGAGAAAGCGTGGGGGTGGAGGGGTGGGGGGAAGGGGGGACGGGGTGGGCAGAGGGAGGGAGAGAATTCTAAGCAGACTCTTCCACTGACCGGGAGCCAGATGCTGTGCGGTGCTCCCTACCACAACCCTGAGACTGAGACCATGAGCCAAAATCAAGAGTTAGACACTTAACTGACAGCCATGCGAACGCCCCCATTGGCTTTTGAGAAGTGCTCTCGATGCAGAAAGGAAACCTGACAGCCTCAGGTGGCCCCAAGGTTTAGCCACAGGACACCAGCTGGGCCCCCTCTTCCACCAAGTGAGACAGCCCCAGGCCTCTCAACTTCTCTCTCCCTTTGGCTGGGTCTCTGTGGGCCAGTTCCTTCCTTTCCTGAGTCTCCGTCCTTGGTGATCCCCAGAGCAGCCCAGTCTGGCTCCCAACTCTCCCCCAGCCACCCCTGCTCTGGTTCTCCCACCTACTAGGTAGGTTCTACTAGGGCTCCCGGCCTCTCACGGAAAGTGTGCACCAGCCCCCCACCCCACCTCCAAGCTCTCCCTCAGGCACCCTCTCCACAGCTGCCTCACTGCCCTCCTGAAGCAGCTGGGACCCTGTCCTTCCTGATGGAAACCCTTCCCGATGCCCCCTGGCCCGCAGGAACAAGACCTGGTCCCTTGGTAGCTGGACAAGGCCTGACCCCACTCCTGCGGCTTCCTGCCCAAGCGTCAGGGCAGCTCTGTGGCTTCCAGGAGGCGTGCTTTCTCACACACTGACGTTTCTGCCCTGCCTGCCCCACCTCAGCCTTTCCTCCTGGGCTCAAATATCTCTGTCCTCTCAGGCAGCCCGTACTGCGTTTCCTGGGTGCCGCAGAAACCAGTTTATCCTGACTTGTCACAGTGACTTGGTACTAGTTATTTCTAAATCTAGCTGGAGAGAGATACTCAGGGTCTTGCCCTGACTCAGAAGGCAGTGGCCCCTGTACATGAGCTGCCTCAGAGGAAATGGTGTTTGTATGGCACACTGTGGACAACCAGAGGGGGCCGGGGGGCCTGTATGATATTTGTTGAAAATATTAGTCTTTTAATTTTAAGAGGATTAAAATATGAATCGTTCATAAAGTATTAAGCTTCTATACGATGATAAGAGACACCTAAGGTGTTTACCTAAGGTGACTGGCTGGCTCAGTCAGTGAAGTGTCTGCCTTTTGGCTCAGGTCATGATCCTGGGGTCCTGGGATCGAGTCCTGCACTGGGCTCCCTGCTTAGCAGGGAGCTTGCTTCTCCCTCTCCCCTTGCTTATGCACTCTCTCTGTCAAATAAATAAATTCAATCTTTAAAAAAAAAAAAAAAACTAAAAAAGTAGTAGAGCAAATACCACACTTTTTAAAACTTTCCAAATAAAACAGTTCACATTTGAAACGAGAACCTGTGGTTGCTTCAATGAACATACCAGGTTTGGTGATTAAGGCAGCTGCAGGGAGGCTCAGGACAGAGGGGACAGCTCAGATGTCACCACGGAGACGCTTGCTCTGGGCCACTGATAACTTTTAAAAAAATGTCTTAAGATATTATTAATGTATTTGAGAGAAAGAGAGAGACAGTGCAGGGAACGGCAGAGAAAGGAGGAGAGAAGAAATCTGAAGCAGATTCCCTGCTGAACTCAGGAGTCCAAAGCGGTGCTTGATCTCACGACCCTGAGATCATGACCCCGAGATGACGACCTGAGCAGAAATCAAGAGTCGGACGCTCCACCGACAGAGCCACCCAGGTGCCCTGGGTAATGTTAGAGCCATTTTTTTTTTTTACAATCATAAGTTGTACAATAGTAGAAATTATGAAGAATCTAACAGCTCTTCCTTTTCTTTCATTACCACATAGTACGGAAGTTTCTTGTGAGGGTAGAATGACTTCCAATCCAGTGGAACTTTTCAAATCCAGCGTTTCAGAATCATGACGAGGTGTGCAAGGCCAGAAGTGGTGTGTCCTCCGGCTGCCACAGACCCACCCCAGGGTTCCCGGTGGATGAACCCACGGGGGCCCAGCGGGGGCTGTCAGCCGAATGCTCCCGGCCTGGTGGGGCCTCTGCTCTAACCCTAACCCGGAGCTTCTGTGCTTGCTTTGAATTTGTTCTGATGTAACTTCAGTAAAGGGAACAGACCAAGTCAGAGGCACGTTCGTTTTTAGCCAACAGGTGTTTACCGCCTGCCGACAGGGGCCTGCCCCGTGCCAGGCTCAGGAGGCCCGAGTCAGCAAGAGGCCTCAACGGAGCAAAAGACGTAGCAGGAATAGGCCGATCCCCTCAAGATGAGATGCATGTGAGCGGGAGGAAGGGGCTCACATTCACGTCTTGGTGCAGCCGTGACAAAGCCCCTCAAACTGGGCAACTTCCAGTGTTGCTGGCAATCCTTGGTGCTCCCTGGCTTGTAGATGCACAGCTCCCGTCTGCCTGTGTCATCACACTGGGTCTCCGCGTGTCTGTGTCTCCCCTCCTACCAGGACACCTGTCACACTGGATTGGGGCACACCCTGCTCCAACAGGACCTCGGCTTCATGGCTCGATTACATCTGCGGCCACCCTATTTCCAAATAAGGTCACGTTCTGAGGTACTGAGCAGGACAAGAATTTGTGGGGCGGAGGCGGTGTGGAACCGGCCTGTGCAGGGTGTAGGGAGGGTCACAGGAGCTGAGGCTGCGGCTGGACAGGAGGGGCCCTGGGAAGGGATGTGGCTGCTCTCAGGCACTGGCCCTGCAGGGAGGGTCACCTCATCTAGACCAGCTGATCACAGGAGGGGACATCTCAGGAGCACACAAGGGGTTGGCCAAGAGAAGGGACGCGGTCCATGCAGAGGGAAGCCGGCATGCACGAGAGCCCAGGAAGCAAGGCAGGAGGCTGGTCTAGGAAGCAGTGTCTACCCAGGCCCACGGGGATATGGTCGCCGGGGAGCACGGGCTGGAGAAAGGTCTAGGAGGCCAGAGCAAGGGGGCAAGGAGAAAAAGGAGCCAGGGCTGGCCCCCAGGTGTCAGGCTTGGGCAGCTACGGGAATGATAGTCTCCATGGAGAGGGACACAGAACATACAGACTTGGGGGGGCAGGTGGGAGAGGAATTTATTTGCACTTTGGAGCATTTGTTCCCAGGGGACCTCTCAGTGGAGATGCTGACCGGAGCTGGAGGTGTGGTTTAGAGTTTCTGGAAGAAACCCAGGCTGGTGAGGGAGGCAGCAGGGTATGGACAGCCATGGACGCAGGGAGGAGAAGCTGGCCCAGGCAGGAGGCGGACACTGAAGCCAGGGGTGCCCGCACTTAGGGGCCGGGCAGAGGGAGGAGAGGCTGGAAGCCGCAGACAGAGTAGTGGGAGAGGCCGGAACAGGGCCATGTCCAAGGGCCCAAGGAGGGCGGTTTCCAGGAGGGGATGGAAGGGGCCGCAGAGTCAGGCTGCACAGCAGTCAGGGTTCACAGGCTTTGCCTAGAAAGGGGGGACTGAAGCTTCCATGGGGGCAGGCAGGCCGCTGTGGGGGAGGACTGAGTAGGGAGGAAGAGGAGGCAGCATGAACAGACGAGCCTTTCAGGAAGGTTGGCTGAGCCTGAGGAGGGCAGAAGGGGGGCACAAAGCTGGGGAGCAGGAAGCAGGCCTTAAACGTCTGGGCATTTTCAAGCAGGTGCAGAAGTTGAGAGAACACTAGGACGGAGCCCCAGGTACCCGTCACTCAATCTCGTCAACTACCAGTATGTGGCCAAGCACGTTTCCTCCGTTCGACCCCCTTCCTGCCCCAGGAATCGCGAACGTTATTTTGTCTGTAAATTTTCGGAATGTATCTCTAAAAGACGTGGTTTTAAACATCACCACAACCCAATCATCACGGCTCGCCCCAACATGAATAATCCTGGAAGAGCATCAAATACCCAGCCTCTGCTCTCGGCCTCCCCGACTGTCCTACGAATGTTCTCGCCCTCTATATGGTTTGTTTTTAAATGGGGATCCAAGCAGATCACACACATTGCCCTGATGTGTCCCCCAGCTCTCCCCATCTGGACACCTGCCCTGCGCCTCTCTCTCTGCCCCTGCCACTTTGTTCCCGTGGTTGCAGAGGCCGGGCCATTTGTCCTGCGGTTTCCCACACTCTGTGCGGTGCTGGCTCCGTCTTCACGATGGGATCTAGCATGTTCCTCCCCCCACCCCACCCCGCCCTTCCTGAACTCGGCCGTGAGATCTGGAGGCGCAGTTAGATTTGGGCAGCGAGGACACGGCAGGGGCGATGGAGAGGTCTCGTGCCGAAGTCCATTCTTCACTGGAAGTTAGAATCCCAGAAGTTGTGAAGCGATGTCACAGAAGTGCTGTCCTAATTCTGCGAGTTCTCCTTATTTATTCGTAGCACACCTCCAGAGACAGACCTCTTACCAATTACTTAGCTAACTAATTAGCTGCCTGTGAGGTGCGGTGCAGGCAGGGAAGGCAGGATGAAGGCGGGATTCCTTCATCTGCCACTTGCTAAAATAATATCTTGATTTTTTAGCATTTTTTGAAAGTTATGTTTCCTTTCATGTTGTTTTGCCTTTTTTGTTATATGCACTAATGTCATTTGCCCATCTGGCAGGTAAGAGCCTCTTTTTCTTCTCTTTTTAGAGATTTATTTATTTGAGGAAAAGAGAGAGCAGGGGGCAGGGGCAGCGGGAGACAGAGCCTAAACAGACTCTGCGCTGAGCACAGAGTCTGAAGCGGGGCTCAGTCTCCCGACCCTGAGATCCTGATCTGACACCAAGAGTCAGACGCTCAACCGACCGCACCACCCTGGAGCCTCCTCTAATTGGTTCCTGAGACCTTCTGCCTCCACCTGGTGCTTTATTAACATCCTCGCTTTCCAGTGAGACAGGATGTTCTGAGCTCGTCTCACACATGTGCCCAGACCTGGAACCAGGCATCTCTCTGGGGAGGCGCCAGAGAGAGGACAGGGTCGGTGTGCACGGGAAAGAGGGCTGTCAGCTCGAAGGACACACGTCCCTCCAGAGGCAGAAAGACAAGGAGTCCACACCAGAAAAATGAGCCCCGGGATGGAGAAGGGACAATGAAAAGGACATACGTAGACACAGGTCATTTTGTAGGTGAGTGGGCATGAGCTGAGGGTTCTTATCTACGTTCCTTTGGCGCAGAAGGTAAGGTCAGCTGCTCAAAGTGAAGAGGGACCGACCTCTGGTGTTTGAGAAAAATGAAGAGGGTTTAAGGGAATCTGCAGGGAACACAGCCTGGAGGGCAGCAGGTGCTGCTGGCCGTCAGGAGGAGAGTAATGAGATCATTAATTTCTATCAGTGTCCATCTGTGTGTGCGACAGAGTGGGTGTGTCTGTGGCCCGAGTGACACCGATAGAGGACAAAGGTGGGTGGCCCCAACCTGAAGGGTTAGGTTTTGCCCCCAACCCCTGCACCCAGATTTGCATGGAGGAGTCACTCCTTCCCCCTGGTATTGAGAAAGGGGCAACTCGGACACCTTCTGGAAGGTTCGCTTGTTCATGAGAAAGAACCTCCTGTGTGCAAAAGCAGCCCCATGCTCGGAGCTGGGATTGCAACGAGAAGTAAGGTTTAAAGCAAGGACCTTGTGTCCGAGAGCCCGGTGTCTGCAGGGCACCAGGAGGCGAGGCCGGGTGCATCTGGGAGAGGAGCAGACACCTGGGAGGGCCTCCCTGGAGGGAGCTCAGCGAGTCTGGACTTCAGAGCCTGGAAATGCCGCAGCTTAGAAAGCATAAGAGCATTAAGCATCATTCGGGACGTGCTGGGATGTGGGCTCTGCGAGGGCAGAGATTTTTTTACCTGTTTGTCCATGGGGTGAATGCTTGTCACCTAGAATCGAGCCTGGCACACAGGAGCCACCTGATAAACCCTGGCTGCTGAGTCCCTGGTCCCAGGTGTGCGGTGGCTGCTCCAAACCCCCCTCCCCCCCCGAAAGGCACAGCAGGTGGACGTGAATGTGTAATAACTTGTGGTCAAGCCCTGGGCACCAGGGTAAAAGGGAACTACAGAGTCCCTTTCTGCAGCATAGGTGGTTGGTCTGTCATTTTCTTCTAAAAAGAGAACTTGAGGGACGCCTGGGTGGCTCAGTGGTTGGGCATCTGCCTTCAGCTCAGGTCGTGACCCTGGGGTCCTGGGATCGAGTCCCACATCAGGCTTTCTGCATGGAGCCTGCTTCTCCCTCTGCCTGTGTCTCTGCCTCTCTCTCCACGTCTTTCATGAATAAATAAAATGTCTTAAAAAATAAAACACCTTTCAAAAAATAAAAATGGAGTTTGATTTCCCGCCCTTACCCTTAATATAAATCCTGTTAAGGTTTGGTTAAATGGCATAAAGCTAACAGGTTTTAAACCCAAATGTGCCTACAAAGTTCCTATGGATCACATCACTGCCCCCCTCCTGCTGGCAAACTCAGGAGCGTCTGCGAGGGGACAGGTGCTACCAGGTCAGGAGAGGGGACCCAAGTGGCTTGGCTGCCTGTGCCCACAGTCTCCCCACAAGGGTGCTGCCTGAGGTCCTTGCAGCACTTTCTCAGTATGTCACCCTGGAATGCTCCTGAACCTCTTTATGCCTCAGCGTCTCCTCTAACGTAGTGTCGCTGAGCACTTGGCTCCGTAAGACACCGACCGTGTTACCAACAGAACCCGGCCGGGTGCCATCCTCAGGGAGCTCACCGTCCATCTAGTTGGTACGAAACCACAGAGAGCTTCCAGCCACAAAACTCCCCCCGCCCCAAAGCCTTAAACATGTTACAAGTTCTCTGGTTTCAACTTAAACAATCTAAAAACTCTTTTAGAAAAAACATCACGTATTTTGGAGGTATTGTAACTTCTGAGAATCAAACAATACTTCAAACGTACTAAGAAACTAGTCAAAGGAACGCACTGGTGAGATGGAGCTATCTTCACCTAACTGACCTTGCTCAGTAAACGTGGATTTTTACCTTTCTATTCTTCTTCAATGGGGAACCTTTTAGGGTCCCTACACCGAGACTCTGCACCCAGTGCCAGAAACAAATCGCACTGAGCTCGTGGGTGGTCGCCATGCCCGGAGGTGGCAGCCCTGGGCCCAGTGTGGCCCAAAGTGGGTGCCAGCCTGGTTCTGAGTGCCAAGTTTCAGTGTTTGGATGGTGTGGACGCCAGTCCTGGGAAGCCTTCAACCACCAGCCCCGCTTAAAACCTTCCGGGCTCTGTTCCTTGTGGAGGAGGAAGGATTCCTGCAGCTCTCCCGACTACTCTATTTGGTCCCCAACTGCTTGGAGGTTTGCCCTGGCAGCCGGTCATTAAAAACCAGGTCGGGGGAGGAGAGACAGACACACACATCCCGGGGTACCAGAGCCATAAGGAGAGGAGCGGCAGGCACCTAGAGCTGAGGAAGTGCTTCTGTGGCCATCGAACAGTAGGGGTGAATGACGTACCCAGAGAAGACCCTGAAATGGTATCCTCTTAATAACGTAAAGGAGCACAATCTCCTTAAACGACGCTCCCTACATCCTTCAAGTCTGCATTAAACACTTCCATTTGTTCATCAAACTGGATTGAATCAAAATAGTTCTGACATATTCTCAAGATGAAATACAGTTCGATCATTTAACCTCTCCCCCCCCTTTAAACACTTCTGAAGAAGTTCTGGCGTGTCCACCGTGTGACAGTACCTCCTAACGGCAAGCGATAGACGAAACCATTCCAGTTAAATACAAGCACGTATGCATTTAGATGGCCTGGAAGGGGGACGCTCGGGTGGCCCAGTGGTTGAGCGTCTGCCTTCAGCCCAGGGTGTAATCCTGGAGTCCTGGGATCGAGTCCCACATCCCGCTCCCTGCAGGGAGCCTGCTTCTCCCTCTGCCTGTGTCTCTCATGAATAAATAAAAAATCTTTAAAAAAAATAGAAGGCCTGAAAGGATTCATGTCTGAACACCGATAGCAGCCCTCCCAGGAGATGAGGTTACGGGTGTTCTTCACCTTCTTCTTTATACTTCACTGCGTTTTACCAATTTTGCCAAAAGCACTTAGTACTGTTTACTAACCTGAGCCTTAACTTGGGGTCAGGCTCTGTGCTGGGCCGCGGGGCCAAGGCCCTGGGGCACGTGGGGACACGGAAGCACAAGTCACAAGTACGCCAGGAGTGCAGCAGAAGCAGAGGGAAGGGGACGTACCAGGGGCTCGAAGCACATAGGAAAGCGTCCCCCTAGGGGGTTACATCGGGTGAGGTGTGCAAGGAGAACTGCGCACCAGGTAGAGAAACTGAGAGTCGCGTTTCAGAAAGACAATGGCATTCGCTGAGCTAGGACAGTGTCCTGAGGAAAAACGATCTAAGTAATTATATACAGTTAATGTAGGGGAAGAATAAGCCGTGGGGAAAAGTGCTCATCCTCACAAACGATCCAGGAAATACAAAGTAAAGGCACCACGAGATGCTGTTTGCCCATCGAATTAGACAAGAAAAACAACTTACAGCAGGCGAGGGATTGGGGGCATCAATCACTTGGCTGGAGAGCGGCGGGGGCCGGCCATCCTAGGTGGCAACACGGAGAAGCACACATTTAGTCTCCCTGCTTCTCCTGCTGGCCCAGTAACCCTCCACCCCCATGAGGCTGAGTGCTGCACAGTGGATGTGAGGTGGGGACAGAGCTCTTTGCACTCAGGTGTGCCCAGTGATGCTGGTCATCCCTTCATTCGCTTCTTGGTTTCGGGGAGCGGGCTCACGGGTGTTCATCGCGGGTCTCTGCTGCGTCACAGACACAGGGAAACATGCATTCTGTGCAGATCCAGCGCTATGGGGTCAAGGATTTAAAACCCCGAGGTAAGTGTACATGTTCCATTTCTACAGCATGTGGCCTTTCCAGAGCATTTCATTCTCGTGAACTCATTTGATCCTCATGACCTTCCTGTAAGGTGCACAGGGCGAGCCCTACCCTGGGAAACGTCACTCGGCTGGCAGGCTCCTGCCCTGCAGCTGCCTCAGAGAACCTGATGCGTCCTCAGGTGCTGGAAGGTGCAGGCCCTTGTACCGCTTGGGAGGCATCTCCCTCCACCACCACTGACCCTGCAAGGTCTTCTGTACCAGCAGGAGATCCAGCCTCACATCCCCACTAGTAGGGAAGAACGACGTCCCATCTAGAGTAAGGGACCAAGAGAGCCACAGGGGATCAGGATTTAGATACATTTTTTAATAGCGTGGACTAATGCTGACTTTGTCCCAAACGGGTTTGTAAATTTTTCTCATTTCCTCAGAGTCCCTAGTATACAACCCAGGGGTTCAGCACACGCTCAGTGACAACTACTTAACCCGTGTATTCACAGAACCTTCGGAAAATCCAATCTGACTTAAGAATAAAGAAAGGAATGTTCTCATTCATTTGGGGAATATAAATAATAGTGAAAGGGAAAATAAGGGAAGGGAGAAGAAATGTGTGGGAAATATCAGAAAGGGAGACAGAACGTAAAGACTGCTAACTCTGGGAAACGAACTAGGGGTGGTAGAAGGGGAGGAGGGCGGGGGGTGGGAGTGAATGGGTGACGGGCACTGGGTGTTATTCTGTATGTTAGTAAATTGAACACCAATAAAAAAAATAAAATAAAATAAAATAAAACATCATTTTTAAATACTCGAAAAAAAAAAAAAAAAAAAAAAAGAAAGGAAGACCCTAAAGCAGATGAAAAAGGAATTACAAAATGGACACGCTCTACTCTTTTGTCTTTCCCAAGCATCGCCTAAAATCACTGTGCTGCGGCAAAGCGATCCGTGGTGTGCAATGTGAGCAGCGTGTGTTGACCGGACGCTTCCTCTGTGCAGTGCCGGGAGAGGCTGCAGGCTCTTCCCTTGAGCTGCCGGGCTGCGGGCCAACATCAAACGGAGCAGCCGGATTCCCAGGCACCGGTCCCCGCGCGGCCGACTGCCACTGGCCTCCCCGCCTGGCTGGTTGTGTCGTAGTACTGGATGGTTTCATGACCGGAGCGGACGAGGACTGGTGGTGTCCTCCCATGCACCTCACGTGCACCTCGCATGCACTTCGCGTCCACCTGCCGTGCACCTTGCGTTCGCCTGCCGTGCACCTCGCGTTCAGCCTCCCGTGCGCTTTGCCTGCACCTCGCGTCCGCCTCCTGTGTACCTCGCGTCCACCTCCCGTGCACCTCGCATGCACCTCCCGTCCACCTCGCGTGCACCTTGCGTCCACCTCCCGTGTACCTCGCGTCCATCTCACGTCCACCTCGCATGCACCTCGCATCCACCTCACATGCACCTCGCGTCCGCCTCGCGTGCACCTCGCGTCCACCTCCCGTGCACCTTGCGTCTGCCTCCTGTGCACCTCGTGTGCACCTCGCATCCACCTCCCGTGCACCTTGCGTCCACGTCCCGTGCACCTCGTGTGCACCTCGCATCCACCTCCTGTGTACCTCACGTCCACCTCCCGTGCACCTTGCATGCACCTCGCATCCACCTCACTTCCACCTCCTGTGCACCTCGCGTCCACCTCCCGTGCACCTCGCGTCCACCTCCCGTGCACCTCGCGTCCACCTTGCATGCACCTCGCGTCCACCTCCCGTGCACCTCGCGTGCACCTGACATACACCTCTTGTGCACCTCGCATCCACCTCCCGTGCACCTCGTGTCCACCTCCTGTGTACCTCGCATGCACCTCGCGTCCACCTCCCGTGCACTTCGCGTCCAACTCCCATCCACCTCGAGTCCTCCGCCCATGCACCTCGCGTCCACCTGCCGTGCACCTCGCGTCCACCTGCCGTGCACCTCGCGTCCACTCCCGTGCACCTAGCGTGCACCTCGCGTGCACCTCCCGTGCCCTCCCCCGTGCACCTCCTGTCCACCGCAGGATGGGCGTCTGCGCGCCGGCGGCTTCCTGTGTTGGCCGCCTCGAACGCGGGAGGCGCAGCTTCACACTGGTCCCGCGCAGGCTGCCCGCCCGCGTCCGTGGCGCCGACGAGCCCGAGTCTTCACGACACCGACGCTCACAAGCGGCCGCCTGGCCGAAGCACGTCTGCAGCCGGGGCGCCTTCAGGAAGACCCGGCGACTGAAGGGGCGGAGGATCCCTGAGTCCACAGCGCCCCCGAGGCCTGGCGGAAGGTGCACGGGGGTGCGGGCCCCGCCGAGGGCGGCCACTCTCCCTCCACCGTAGACACGCGCCCGCGGATTCGGGGGAGGAAAGCCGCCCGGAGGCCAGCCCGCCCGGCCCGCAGCGCCCGCCGCCGTCACAGCTCCACCCGAGGAGGCCGCAGTGCTGCTTCGAAACGTCCACCTGCTCGGCCCCCTGCACGTGCGGCGGCGCCGGCGCTCGCGTCCCTCACCCGCTGCTGAGCCGAGCCGTCGCCGCCGCCCCAACGAGGCAGATCAGGCCCGGGCGCCCTCTCCGGGGCTCCCCAGGGACAGGCTCGGACGCCGCCGGTCGCCATGGCAACTGCCGCCCCCCAGCCCCCTGCGGCAGGCGGTCAGGGAGGGGTGCAGTGGGGGCAGGCCCGCACCGCCCCCCCCCACCCCCCCGCCTTCCCGAGCCGCAGGGGGCGCTCAGCGGCCTGGCCAGCCCGGCCCGGGCTCCCTCCACTCAGCCTCCTCGCAGGAGGGCGGCGGGTCTCCGTCACTCACACTCCGGGAAGGCGCGACGATAAGTTCTTTCTGGGGACACGAACCGGCGGAACCGTAGGCCCCGCCCGCACTCACGCGACGCCCCGCCGCCTCGGCGCTCCCGCCTTCTCCGAGGGCTGCCTCTGCGCAGGCGTGCACTGGGGGCGGATGGGAAGGGCCGCTGGGCGTGATGGGAAGGGCCCGCTGGGGGTGGTGGGAGGGCTCCCTGGGGGTCATGGGAGGGCTCTCTGGGAGTGATGGGCTGGCTCGCTGGGGGTGATGGGAGGGCTCGCTGGGGGTGATGGGAGGGCTCGCTGGTGGATGATGGGAGGGCTCGCTGGGGGTGATGGGAAGGGCTCGCTGGTGGATGATGGGAGGGCTCGCTGGTGGATGATGGGAGGGCTCGCTGGGGGTGATGGGAGGGCTCGCTGGGGGTGATGGGAGGGCTCGCTGGGAGTGATGGGCTGGCTCGCTGGGGGTGATGGGAGGGCTCGCTGGGGGTGATGGGAGGGCTCGCTGGGGGTGATGGGAGAGCTCGCTGGGGGTGATGGGAGGGCTCGCTGGGCGTGATGGGAGAGCTCGCTGGGGGTGATGGGAAGGGCTCGCTGGGCATGATGGGAGGGCTCGCTGGGCATGATGGGAGACCTTGCAGGTGGATGATGGGCAGCATGTCCCTCTAGAGGTCCTTCGGGGGTGAAGAGGATTTCCTCCCTCTTTGCGGGGAAGAAAAGCCTTTCTGGTCGTGGGGAGGGCGCCCTCGCTTGGCCCCTCGCCTCCGAGGAGAGGAGGAGGAAGCCTTCGGAGTATGAGAGGCGGCTGTGCCCCCGGCGCTCGGGTCTCCCGGGAGGGAGGGCCCAGGTGCGTCCGGTGCAGCCCTCCTGGGACCGGCCGTGGCCGGGAGCGCCTGCCCTGAGCTGTCCTGCGGGGAGGGGTTCGGGGCAGGTCTGTGCTGCTGCGAGGGACGGGGCCGCCCGTTGTCCCCGTTCTTGCCTTATCTGGACAGTGGAGATGGGAGGGGAGAGCAGCCTGCGTGGGGCATCGGTCAGGTAGGGCTCGGAGGGGCCGGGCACCCGGCCGCCCGCTAGCGTGGGGTCCACGCCTAGAGCTCGAGGGTGCGCCGGGGGCTCAGCGGTGGAGCGCCTGCCCTCGGCCCAGGACGTGGCCCGGGGTCCTGGGATGCGGTCCCCCATCGGGCTCCCTGCAGGGAGCCTGCCTCCCCCCTGCCTGTGTCTCTGTCTCTCTCTCTCTGCGTCTCTCATGAATAAGTAAAATCTTAAAAAAGAAAAAAAAAATAGAGCTCACTGAGCCAGTGGTTCTCTGCTTGGTAGGTGCTTTTAAGGCCACCCCCTGGACACCGCAGCTGCTCCTTGGAGTCAGAGATTTGGAAGGCAGGGGGGTGTCACGAGGAACAGCAATGGCTGTGACCCCGCAGATTCTATGAACCTGAGCAATGACTTCACCCCCCTGGGGCTTCCCTCCCTTAGCTGTACAGTGTGTGTGTGTGTGTGTGTGGGGGGGGGGTGATGGGATGCAACAACACGATCCATATGAAGCTCTTAAAACACTGCAGCACACAGTCAGAACTTAGCAAACCTTAGTTACTGTCATTGATAGACCAAATCCTTCTCACGTGCAAAAAAAAAAAAAAAAAAAAAAAAAAGCTAAGACATACTTGAATTATCATCACTGTTCCAGATTTCTGATCTCTAAAATATTTTTGACATTTTATTATAAAGACATGTTCAGTTGTAGTGAATGTGACGACATTTATAAAGAAGTATAAGGAAGATCATGATCACCCGTGTCCCAAAGACCTCACTCTTCCCCACAAGAAAAACTGTTAAGTTTTGTTACTTACGATCTTTTTTTCTTTGCATCTAACGAATAATGCTAGTTGTAGGTTTTTGGATGTTAATTTGCTTGTATTTTCTTTCTTTCTTTCTTTCTTTCTTTCTTTCTTTCTTTCTCTCTTTCTTCCCTTTCTTCTCTTTCTTTCTTTCTTTCTTTCTTTCTTTCTTTCTTTCTTTCTTTCTTCCTTCCTTCCTTCCTTCCTTCCTTCCTTCCTTTCTTTCTTTCTTTCTTTCTTTCTTTCTTTCTTTCCTTTTTTTGTAAGTGATGCCTAAGATTTGGGCCTGAGATTTGGTTAAGATCATTACCATCCACTACGTCATTGTTTCCAAGGGAAAGGTTGCAGAGTATGAGTGCTCAGGAAGATCTGGGGGGCTTCCTCTCATGGGTTTGGCATCTGTAAGGTGGTTGGCAAGATCAAACTCTTATTTCCTCGCTACTCCTCCCCTTACCTCCAGGGCAACAAAAAACAACATACCTTGGGATGGGTATGGGAGGAACTTTCTATTAATGATACGTGATTTCTTTGTAATGTTTTTATTGTTAATATTAGGTAGCTATCATAATAATGCATTGATAAAATATTATCTTTGATTCCTATGGCAGCTCTTTGAGATCAGAAGAGCTTATTCTCCCCAATTTACAAAATAGGAATCCGAAAAAAACCCCAAAAACCAAAAACAAACAAAAAACAAAATAGGAATCCGAAGCTCAGAGGGCAGATGAATTGCCAGAGGTCACCAAACCCATGGGGCCCAGAATTAGAACTTAGGCATTCTGGCTCTAGGAGAGTAATGTTTTTATTGAACAATGATGGCTTTAAGACCCGTTTCCCTCCCATTTAGGTCAATTTTTTGAATACTTAAATATTACGTTTAAAGAAATAAGATGATTGGGTTATTGTTATTGTTCAAGGTTTTAAAATTCAAAAACCAACAATATGTAGATTTGAGAAGACAGTTATTTGTGTGATTTTCAAAAACACATTAGAAATCGGGTATACAAATGTACAATGGCCAAACCATATAGAAAAACAGAACTCTGACCCACAAGCCACAGCCTAAGAAACCAACCCATTATCTATAGGAACCGCCCAGGGAGCTGATGTGCTGTAAGTCAGACTTGTAGGAAGTCGGTCTGATCTAGGAGCAAACAACTGCCCTAGAAGCAAACAATAACCCCCATGACAATTGGCCAGGACTTGATTAATAGCTGAGTGGTCTCCACTTCCAGCTTAAGACCAACCAGAGAAGGTTCAGTCTGCTAGCCAATCACCTAGCATGTCCCACTTCTAGTTAGCTGGGCCAACAGCCCCCAGGTGGGGCACACCTGGCGCCTCCCCTCTCTTCCACTGCAAGCTCTGCCCCCCTGTGAATCTCTGCCAAAATGCAAGTGATGGCAGCTGACTCCCTGGCTATAGCAAGCTCTGAATAAATGGCCTTTGCTTGTTCATTTGAGTGGTCTTTATTGACACAAACAAAATAGAGATTCTTTTAAGTACCATTAAAAGAAAGACCTCGACCATGTTTTCATCTCACCAGGGATCTAAAGGCCCAGATGGACTGGATCTCACTGGCTTGGCTGAGCATCTACTGTGTGAAAAACCCTTTTCTAGGTGCTGTGGGGGCTGATGGCTAGCTGGATGGATGGTGGGTGGATGACAAGCAGGTGGATGATGCGTGGAGTTCAAGTCCTTTCCTCCTTGAGACATAGAGGAGACTGGACTCATCATGTTTGAGGTGGAGGAGGGGTGTCAAACCCCGAAGCGAATCAGTGTGGACGCGCCTCTGCTAAGAGGTTAGAGCTGACTCCCTGCGTCAGGAGGGGATGTTTATAAACAAGAGGAAGGCTGTCAGCGGACACGTTTCTCTGGACTGTCCACACTGGTCAGGAGAGCCCAGAAAGGCGAGGAGGAGAGGGCAGGGCCCGCGGAGGGACCCAAGAGGCCAAGGGAGGGGTCGAGAGGGGCAGCACTCAGCGGCGGGCAGAGGGGAGGCCCTGTCCAGAGCTGGCCTCTGTGCGTCTTCTGTGCACCCCCTCTTCACGGCCCTGACCCAAAGGTGCCTCCTCGTTACAGCATCATCCAGCAGCCGACGGCGGGATCCCGGCCAGCCCAGGGTGTCCAGGTCAGAGAGCTGGTGGGTACCAAGTCCGGCCCGAGCCCCGCCCCCTCCCTCTCCCCGGGCGGCGATTGGTGGAGCCCCTCCCGTTGCTATGACAGCACCCGGACGCGGCCAGTGGCTCCCGCTCCAGGCCACGCCCCCTCTCCATTCCCGAGTCCCGCCCCCTCCCTCTTCCCGAGCAGCGATTGGTGGAGCCCCTCCTGTTGCTATGGCAGCACCCGGACGCGGCCAGTGGCTCCGCCCCGCGCCGGCGGAGGGGGCGGGGCAGGCCGCGTCTCCATGGCGACGGCGGACGCGGCGGTGCAGGCGGCGGGGACCTACAGAGACGCGCTGGTGGCGGCGAGGACCAGACCCGGGCGAGGCCATGTCGGACCTGGGCTCGGAGGAGCTGGAGGAGGAGGGAGAGAATGATATTGGGGTGAGAGCTGGGTGAGGGGTGGGGGCTCCCCGGGCGCACCCCCGGAGGCCAGTGCGGCCAAAGCAGCGCCCAGTCCTGGAAGCTGGCGGTGAAAGGAGAACAGCTGACGTCTTCTCGCCACATCCCTTGTCGCCGCTGCCTTCCCTCCCGTCTCCTCCCCATCCGCCCTCCCGTGTTCCGAGGCAGCCTCTGGAGCGTCCCCCGCCTGCCATGCCCGCCAGGTGGAGCATCCTCTGCTGCCGCTCCATGCCCGCGGTGTCTGTGGCTGGCAGGGCCACCCCTCCTGCCGGGCGGCGATGAACAGTCATTCCTGCAGCGGAGCTCAGCTCCTCGGGATCAGGGGGACGGAGGACAGCTGCTTGGCCAGCCTTCAAGAGATGCTGAGAAGGTCTCAGCGAACGCTTCCCCAAGGCATGCCCTAGAGGCCTGGAAGGACTAATGCTTCTCTGGGAGCTGAGCCAAGTCGTAGGACTCATCCCCTGGTGTAGACAGACAGTGGCGAGGCGGTGCCGGGTGCACCTTATCCAGTGGTGTGAGCTGGGCGCCGTGTGCACATAAACATGTAATCACAGATGAATCACTCTAGCCCAGAGGGTGCCATTTCTTGGCTGACAGTTGGGAACCCCAGCCATGGTGTGTGTGTGTTCAGGGTACAGAGTTGAGATGGTTTCCGAATTATTATTATTATTATTATTATTATTATTATTATTATTATTATTATTTTATGGTTTCCGAATTAACTGAAAAATCTGTCACCTCTTGCTGTGACCGATGGGTCGGTGCCTGCTGGGGCCTTCTTGGCAGCTCTGTGCGCCCGTCTCCCAGCTTCTGCCCTAGTTACTGCTCAAGACTAGCACCTCTACAAAGCAGAGCCGCCCGGCCGGCGGGCAGAGCCAGAAGCCCGGGATCTGCGTGCTCTCAGGACAGCCAGCCGCTCGTGCTTAAAAAGCAGGACAAACTGCAGTGATTTACACCCCAGAATCCCCTGTGCAACGAGGCCGAGTCTGGGACGTCTCCAGACATTCTCATGCTCCTCTTCCATATCTGTTTCCCCCTCCCATTTATTGATTTCCCGGGGAGCACTTTTAAAAAAAAATCACTTGCTCAGGGTCTGCTTCTGGGGGAACCCGACCTACGACATCTGCCCAGGAAGACTTCAAGTTTGTCTCCTAGGATGGCCCTAGTGATTCGTAACTTTTTTGTTGCCCATAAATCCACAGCTGGGGTCGTTTTAAAGGGTTCCCTTCTATTCAGTCACCCCAGTGGCTCAGCATTGGGTGCACTGGGAGGGCTTCTGAGCGAGGGTGGGGGGAAGCTTTTATACATTGTGATTTAGATCTGTAAAGCCACACATTTTTACCTTCTGCTCTGAGCAAGGATTTCTGGGCTAGATCGTGCGAGGCAAGGGCAGACCCCAGAAGCGTTTGTTTCCAAAGTCCTAGTGGCGTGTTTGAGCCTGTGTTGCAATAAGTCTTTGCAGATCCAACTCCACGTGAAATCATTACTCTGTGCCCCGGCCCTTTTATTATTTATTCTGTGCACTCTGCGCTCACGACGAGGTGCTTGAGGAATGTTTGTTTTGTGAAGGGTAAGGAGAAAAGAGGTGAATTACAAGCTTGTGTTAGGTTCTTTTTTTTTTATTGACCTACTTTTAAGATATGTAATTATTTCTGTCTTACCGTATTAGTCCATGAGTGTTTGAAACTCTCTTGATAAAGAGTTTAAACTTGATAAGGAGATGAGCTAAGTGGAGTTGGGGACTCTTGAGACAACTGAGCCCCGGTGACTCCTCAGTTCCCCCATGTGGCTTCCCCTCCCCCTGACACCTCCTGAGGCTGAAAGCTGTCCTGACATCTCAGGCACCCAGGAATCCAGGAATCCTTGAAGGAAGAGTTGGGTGGGGTTTTTTTTTTTGTTTTTGTTTTGTTTTGTTTTTGTTTTTGTTTTTTTTTTTTTTTCATTTGAAGTCCTGGATTACTGGCGGCAGCAACAGGGAGGTATTTGTGTGGCTTGAGACCTATTCCCCCTGCATGTATTACTTCACATCCGTCCCCATAAAGAACACAATTTGGAATGCCTCTCGTTTTCCACAATTTGTTGGCTTCATTTACAATGTGAAGGATTATCATGATAAGTTACCAGCTCAGATACCGGAGACAGCGAGTGAGGCTCCCGCCAGTGACAGGCACTAGGTGTGTCCCCTTGGACCAATGCTTCATGTCGCCCAGGTGTGGTTGCCTACCTCACCTGTAAGATGGGGCTGGGGATTGGGAGGGATTCAATGAAATACTCTTTTATGTAAAGATGCTTAAGACATCCTTAGTGACGAATACACAGTAGCTGTAATTATCCCTGTCTCCTCTGCCCAGGAATACGACGGGGAACGGAATGAGGCAGGCGAACGACACGGACACGGGAAGGCAAGACTGCCCAACGGGGACACGTATGAAGGGAACTACGAGCACGGTAAAAGACACGGCCAGGTCAGAATGGTGCCGCCGGGAGGTAGCTTATTCCAGTCAGTGCGCCAGCGGCGAGCACCGCAGGGCTGAGCACGTATCAGGAATGATATGAATCGTATATAATCAATGTATTTCAGGGGATCTACAAATTTAAAAGCGGCGCTCGGTACATCGGAGAGTACGTTAAAAATAAAAAGCATGGTCACGGCACTTTTATATACCCGGATGGATCAAGATACGAAGGTAAAACGTGCTCACAGAGCAGATTTCTGGGCCATAGAGCTCTTGTTTGGGGACCGAACTTGTCTGTGGATGCTGGGCCGTACGAGGGAGCTCCAAGTTCTCCAGGTCGGTCAGGCACTCTGCAAACACGGGCTGTGCTCCTGTGTTCTCAGGGCTGACGCAGAAACCAGGAAGCCCTGAGACTCACAAATTGGCCCCTGGTGCGGGGGGGGGGGGGGGGGAGGGGATATGACTCTCCCTCGTGAGCCCATATGCTGAGCAGCAAAAGCAAGGGATGCCCTGGGGGAGCGCAGAGCCTCGTGGGGTCAGGAAACAGGTGCTCTGTGGTGCTCCTGCCCTTGAAGCTGATTTTGCTGTTTCTCTCTCTGACCCACCCTCTCTTCATGAACATGCGTGGTTTCTTTAGACTTGGGGGTTCCTTCGTTGAACGCTTCTGGTCGGGGGAGATGTTCGGCCTCGTTAAGCTGGCATTCCTCTGCCTGCCACGATTTCTTGCCTGCCAGTGTCATGTCTCAGGAGGATCGTTGTTCCCTGGTTTCCGAGAATGCCCCCTGCTGTCCCCGCACACCGTCATCGCCCGGTGTGACTGCCGTGCTGGTCTGATCCCCATCAGGGGTGAACCTGGGAGGAGAGACAAGTGGGAAGTGGGTGTGAGGCCACCACACAGAACCATGCAGGGTTCTGTGTTCTGGACTTTTCCTGGGAAGAATTTATCCAGTTTGGGTCAGATTTCCCAGGAGGTCTGTGACTGCAACCCTGGAGCTATGGTGACAAGAGGTGGGCCCTCCTGCAGGGAGCCTCCCCACTTGCTGGCCCGGCTCTCTGGTCCGCAGATGAGGATGGTACCCTGGGCACCGTGCCTGGCAGGTGGCGAGCGCTCAGGATGGGCTGCCCGGGCAGCGCCATGGTAGCGTGGCTTCCTGATGAGGACGTGTCCTTCGGGTGCAAGGCGGAGCTGCCTCTCTGGTTGCTAAATGGAAGTGGAACCAAGGAATTGCAAACCAGGTGTACTGCCAGGGTCCGAGGCCCCGGGGGAGGGTGCCAATGCCGTTGCTGTTAAGAGAAGAAGTTGCGGCTCCTTTTCATCGTTCTCAGAGCAATTATTCCAGAAGGAGCACCATCTGCTTTTTAAATGAACTTCAGACAATTTAATTTAGAGTTTGATTTAATGCCTTCCAGACGGTTATGACCCTAATCTCATTGTTGCCATGTTTTATCTTAGTCTAGATGTCAATACAAGCCGAACAACATGTGCATATATATAAAGGATGCAGGGGCAGCCCGGGTGGCTCAGCGGTTTAGCACCTGCCTTCCACCCAGGGTGTGACCCTGGAGTCCCGGGATCGAGTCCCACGTCGGGCTCCCTGCATGGAGCCTGCTTCTCCCTCTGCCTGTGTCTCTGCCTCTCTCTCTCTCTCTCTTTTTCTGTGTCTCTCATGAATGAATAAATAAAATCTTAAAAAAAAATAAAAAGGATGCTCAGAACAAGGGGTGGAAGGAGTTTTTAACGTGCAGGTTAGCCAACACACAGACCTTTGGAAACAGCCGTGAGTTTTCGCGTCTCCGAGTGGCTCTGTATCTTAAAGGGTGCAGGGTGTGGTCACTACTCAGAGGTTTCTTCTCCCGGGTCAGAAGCCACAATGTTAATTTTAGCTCCCGAGGTGAACCGGAGCTAAAGCTCTAAGTTGACATGAGGCTGACTTCTTTAAAACCCTGTGTTGCCCGGCTGCCATCCTAAGGGACGTGCAGAGTGGTTTCCTGCAGGGTAGCTACTGCGCTCGGCCCCAGCCCGAGGTGTGGGGTGCATTGGTGATCTCCCAGACAGGAGGTGGGCCCGGTGGGGGAGCCCAGGGATGAGCGGACACCCCTGCTGTGAGGGCCCCTTGGGCAGAGGCAGGGAGGCAGGGGTGCTTGGCGGAGCAGGGGATGAGGTTGGAGGGGAGCGGAGGGGGCCAGGCTTCGGAGGGGCATGTGGACCACCTCTGCAGACGGCCAGGTGTGGAGATGGAGGGCCGATGAGGCCTGGGAAAGGAGAGGGAGCACCCCTCTCCAGCACCCCTCTCCCACGTTGGCCCTGTTGCCAGCTGCAAGGGGTGAATGGAGAAGAAGATGTTGAGTAAGGACATTGTGGAGAAATAAGATAATAGGATGGCTTGAAGCTGGCTATTCTGGAAGCTCTCGGGGGCAGGAGCCAAAAGAAGGCATGAACACTTGGCCCTTGGGGGTGCTTGTGAAGAGGGCACGGGGTTGGAGCCAGAGAAACCCAGATTTTTGTTTCGGTCCTGCTGTGCGGCCTTGGGCAATGTGCGTGGGTCCCTCTGGTTTTGGGTGTTGTCTCTGTAAAAATGTGTTGCGGTTATTACGTGTCCCAGCGGAGGTGGCCAGTGCAAAGCCCGTCGCTGTTGGGAACCAGCACGGGGGTGATTCCCCACCAGTGTCAGCTCCCGTCTCTCCGTGTCTATAGCTGACCCAGCAGCGGAGGGAGCCAGCAGGGCAGACAGTGACTAACCTGCATGTTAGTGGAAGAGAATTTCTTGAAAGAGCATTTCATTTTATTTTTATTTTTTTATTTTTTAAAGATTTTATTTATTTACTTACTTATTCATTTGAGAAAGAGAGAGAGCCCATGTGCATGAGCGGGGGTGAGAGGGCAGAGGGAGAGGGAGAGAGAGTCCCTCTGCCTTCGGCTCAGGGCGTGACCCCAGGGTCCTGGGATCGAGTCCCTCATCGGGCTCCCTGCAGGGACCCTGCTTCTCACTCTGCCTGCGTCTCTGCTTCTCTCTCTGTGTCTCTCATGAATAAATAAATAAAATCTTTAAAAAAGAAAATAAGTCAGATGCTTAACTGACGGAGCCACCCAGATGCCGCAGAGCATTTCATTTTACATGGTCTTTCATCCCCAGAGCTCCAGACCGGGGAGCCCTGGAAGCCCTGGGGACCATGGTGGGGTGAACACCCGTGGGGAGCTTTGTAAGGGGACCGTGCGCCCCTGGGGGAAAACCAACCCGGATCACAGCCAACCGACCTGAACAGAAGTGTATGAGGATTTCTCCTGAACAGAAGTGTTAAAAATCCACGTCTGACGTGCCTGCAGCACGCCTCTTCCTTACCTTTCTAGCTCGTAATGGAGTGTCTATGTGACAACAATTTTGCGATGTCCCTTTCTATGGAGAAAATAGAGAATCCTGTCTTTGATCAAAGACATATCAAAATTAGTTTTTAAAAATTATTCACAGTCTAGAAAAGTGTGACAGGGTAATAACTTGTTCTTAGCGGTGCCATGTGATTTTTTAAGGATAGTCGTCAACTTTGGAAACCTCTATCAAGTTTCTTCCATTTGGGAGCTGTAAGATTGGAGGACGCCCTAAGTCTCCTGGTACAGGGATCAACCTTCAAGAATTGACAACATTCACTAAGCAGATTGCTGTTGTCATTACGGTAGAGGTGTTAGGAATTTTATGGTACCTTTGCCAATTCCAGTGTTTCTTAGGAAGCTTGCAGGAGATTAGCAGGACCCTGCGTGGAGGTGCATAGGCAGGGACCGTCAGGGAGGAGTCCAAGCAGAGGCCGTGGTTGGGAACCGTGCGGCGTCCACGTGCGTGGAGCTGGTATGCAGGTGGGACACCCGGGGCGCCCAGGCCGGGAAGGTGTGCGGGAGCCAGGTGATGAAGTGGGAAATAGTGTGAGCTGTCGGCAAGAGGCTGAGGAGGGATCATCAAGCTTCGAAGTTGTTACTGGATCACTAAACACATGCAAGCAGCAAGGGTATGGGGTAGGGAGACCAAAGCCTGATCTGAATCCTAGCTCTGCCCGTGGCCAACTGTGATGCCCGCTGGTAGCGCGCACAAGTGACTGTGGCCCACCTGCATACACCTGCCCGGACCTGCCCCCAGTGAGCTCTTGACTCAGCTTCCCTTAACTAGCCCTCCCCCCACCAATGCCATGCCATTGAGCCAGAGGGGCAGGGGGACAGAGGGGAGTCACAGAGGGAGGAGGCAGCAGATGAAGGCCATCCCGTGCCTCTCACCCGGGCCTGCGTTTGTGTCGTCCCTTCCAGGTGAGTGGGCCGATGACCTAAGGCACGGCTATGGTGTGTACTACTACGTCAATAATGATACCTACACTGGAGAGTGGTTTGCTCACCAAAGGTTTGCGTTCTCTCTTCCGTTCTGTAGACCTATTTATGTAATGGGAATAGGATGATGCCTTAGCATGAAGCACAATCATGACAAAAGCCCACTAGCCAGCTTTGCCAGGCAGCTGCACCCCTTCATGGCTTGAAGATGAGCATGCCAGAGGTGACATTGCCAGGCAGGTGCAGACTTGCTGGGACAATACATGGTCCTTGGCTCAAGAGCCCCCATGGCAACGAGCCCACCGAAGAACCCTCCTGGGGACAGGGCCACAGCTCCCAGGAGCACCGCCTCTGACCCCCACACCCCCCGTGGCCTGGCTGATGTGCAGAGAGGCAGTCGCTGTGTGTGGGCACACAGAGCAGGAGCGTGCTCTGGTGGGGCAAAGACAGAGAAGCCAAGTGTAGACACCCTCCATTTAAATGTCTGTCTTACAGACCCGGAAGGTTTTCCACTGTGTCGGAACAAAATGCACTCTCCTCTCTGTCTTAACCAGGCACGGGCAAGGCACCTATTTCTACGCAGAGACGGGCAGCAAGTATGTAGGTACCTGGGTGAATGGGCAGCAAGAGGGAGCAGCCGAGCTCATTCACTTGAACCACAGGTACCAGGGCAAGTTCTTGAACAAAAACGTAAGTCAGCGGGAAACAATGTGCGCCAATGAAATGCACAATAGCCTCTCCCCCCAGTCTATGTAAATATGTGAATGAGGAATACCAAAAATCCAGAGAACCGCCCCCCCAAATACAGAGGGTGGGCAGCCATGCATCTCCCCAGGTCTCTGATGCTGGCAAAGGGCGGCGTGTAGGGCACTTGCTTCTCTTCTCCGCATGTCAGCGACATCCCCACCCTCCCTGGGCTGCCATCCATCCCGTTGCTATAACGTGGGGGCATCCTGCCTCTCATAGGTGCTCCTCGTCGTAGGTAGATCGGCCGTGAAACATCTGCGGTTGAGCATGTGTGTGTTTGGACTTTCTTTGCCCTGGGAGGCATGGGGCTGGGGCCCTGGGGAGGCCGACCCACGAGCTTCTTGCTGCAGGCCTGCCCACCCACCCTGGGCATGGGCTTGGGTGTCACGGTGTCCAGTCCGCGGTGCCCACGATTGGTCATTTCTGTGTGGCGGGCTCTACGGCTGTGCCAAGCCCTGCCGGGATGCAGAGAAGCCCTGCATAACTCAGCCTCACCTCGCTGGCACTCCTCGTGGCTTCGAGCTGGGGTTGGGCAGAAACTTCCCCTGAAGAGTTTGACGAGCAAATTAGAGGCTTTAGGAGGTGACATGGAGGGGGGGGCTTGGGTAGCTCAGTGGGTTAAGCCTCCGACTCCTGGTTTTGGCTCAGGTTGTGACCTCAGGGTCGTGTGCTCAGCTGTCTCTCCCTCTGCCCCTCCTCCACTTTCACTATCTCTCTCTTAAATAAATAAATAAATAAATATTAAAAACAAAACAAAACAAAACCCAAGTTGGCATAGCGAATTTTGAACTGATCTAATGAAGTCGCCTCAGACTCTCTTAAAACTCAGTTTCCATTTATGTAGAATTCATGCCCCAATTAACAGATTCTACTCTCAAGTCTTTGTAAAGCAGCACATCCCCCACCCCCAAATCTATAAATTGCACGTGTAATTCCCAGCAAAATTCTCCTGGGGAGCTGTGTGGAGGGAAAGAGAATTTGGCAAAAGTGAATCTGGAAGCACCGATGAAGGCGGCGAGCCTACACTAACCTAGTTCTGTGAGTTAGTGAAAGCTATGCACATGACACGCAGGTACAGTTGACCCCTGAAGAAGGCAGGGGTCAGGGGCGCTGACCCCCGGGCAAAGATCCACAAGGGATTTTGACTCCCCTGAAACTTAACTGCTGACGGCATGCCGTCGACTGGAAGCCTTACTGATCACATAAAGAGTCGATTCACACATGCTCTGTATGTTATGGGTATCACACACGTTATTCTTACAATAAAATAAGCCACATACTTTGTATATGTATTATATGCTGAACTCTTATAATAAAGTAAGCTAGAGGAAAGGAAATGTCATTAAGAAAATCATAAGGAAGCCGAGCACCTGGGAGCTCAGGGGTTTAGGCGTCTGCCTTCGGCTCAGGTCATGATCCCAGGGTCCTGGGATCGAGCCCTGCATCGGGCTCCCTGCTCAGCGGGGAGCCTACTTCTCCCTCTCTGTCTGCCCACCCCCCAGCTCGTGCTCTCTCTCTCTCTGTCAAATAAATTAATAAAATCTTTAAAAAATTATGAAAAAAAAGAGAAAATCATAAGGAAGAGAAAATAAATTCACAGCACTGGTCTGTATTTATTGAAAAAAAAAAATCTGCCTATAAGTGGACCTGTGCAGTGTAGACCGGAGCTGTTGAAGGGTCGGCTGTCTCCAGGCACCCGGCCCTCCACCGCCCACCTGAGCTCCAGCCTTCCCTTCTCCCCCTGCTTCTTCCCCGCCGTGGCGTGTGACCCCGCCACGTTCTTCTGTGCAGCACGTCTGCACACACATGCAGCACGGGGCTTGTCACTATGTAAATAGGATCACGTTACATCAGGATATGAAAACACAGAGACACCTATCTTTTTGCGCATTTGGAATATTTACGTAGGTTAGATATCGCAATTGCTGAGTCTACAAATATTGACATTTTGAATCATGATTGCTATTGCCAACTGCCCTAAGAAGCCGTGCCAGTTCACATTCTGGCCAATAGACTCCGAGAGCCTCTGTTATACATTCTGCAACGTTGTACATCACTAGTCTTTAATTTTTTTTGCGAATCCAATGGATAAAAAAAAAAAAAGCCTGGTTTTAGTGTGCATTTCCTGATTCCTAGTGAAGTCCAGCATCTTTACACACTTGTGCTACTGGTTTGACTTTCTTCCTCAGGGAATTGCCTTTTCAAATCCTTACCGACAAGTTGTTAAAAGACACTTTAAATAAAGCTTGATAATTAAAACTGAGATACCAGGATGGAGAAATACAGATCAGTGAAGCAGATTAGAAAGTCTAGGAACAGATTCACATGCATACGGTGACTCAGCTCCTGAAAAGGGGAGAAGTCGAGGAGTGATGTTCAGACAACTTGATAGCTGTTTTGGGAGAAAAATGAAGTCAGCATTCGTTGTCCATCATTAGATGAAGACACGCACTAGAGGGAGTAAAAGTTTAGATGTAAAAAAAAAAAAATTACAGATAAAATGCTCATTAACTTTAAAATGAGGAAAGAAAGAGGACTTTATTTTTTTTCAATTATTATTTATTCAATTATTTATTTATTATTTCAATTATTTATTTATTATTATTATTATTTTTGAAAGAGGACTTTCTAAACAGAAGCGTAAAGGAAAACCCAATAGATTTGGGTTGTTTTATTTAGATAAAAAAATCTATATTTTTTAATCTAAAATATCATATTGGGTCATTTGGGTTATTATTTTTAGATAAAAATAATACCTTGTAGATTAGAACACGTTATAAAGAAAATTTAAGACATAAATGACCAATGGGGTTAGGATATTTGTAACGTTACATATAAATGTATAAAGCACTTGCGTCAATCAATGATTTAGTAGCTTAAAGATGTGACTTAATGATGAGATCCTGTTTTTCATATTTTTTAAAAAATGTAAAGATAGGACAAAATGTTAATGCCCAGGAAAGACAAGGGTTTGAATACAAGGGGCTCTTAAGTGATGTTGTGGGAAGGAAAATTATTAGAGCCTCATTGTCATCAATACATAAAAAAATAGTGTGTCTATATATTTTGTGTACACATTGTGTGTTTGTGTATGTGCCAGAAATTCCACCTGTGAAAACTTCCCTGAGGAAAATCTCACAAGTGTACATAAGAGGGGACTCCGAATGTGTCTCCTGCAGGGGTCTTGGTCAAAGAATAACACCAGCACACCGAATATTAATGATAGTAAATGGGTAAAATAGATTATAACTCTCAAATGAGAGAAAATACCAGGCTGACAGATTGGTATCATGTACAATGATTTGCAAATATGGGAATTCATTTATGCCACGTTTCTAAGTAAAAATAGAGTGTATGAGTCAGTGTACGTAATTATGGTCCAACCTTTTTTTTTAAAAAAAAGATTTTATTTGTTTACTCATGAGAGACACAGAGAGAGGCAGAGACAGACACAGGCAGAGGGAGAAGCGGGCTCCCTGCAGGGAGCACAATGTGGGACTCAATCCCAGGACCTCAGGGTCATGGCCCTGAAGGCAGAGGCCCAACTGCTGAGCCACCCAGGTGTCCCATGGTCAAACTTTTATTTAGAAAAATCTATATACTAGAAATAAGGAATAAGGTCTTAAAGAATATGTCACAATATTTTTTTTTTTTAAGATTTTACTTCTTTGTGTATTTATTTAGAGTGTGGTGGCGAGGGGCAGAGGGAGAAAGAGAGAATCTCAAGCAGACTTCCCATGAGCACGGAGCTGGGGGGGTGGGGCCCGATCCCATGACCCTGAGATCACGACCTGAGCCAGAATCACGAGTCAGACACTTAACCGACCGAGCCATCCGGGTGCCCCAAGACCATGTCACAGTATTATTAGCACTCCTGTCTAGCTTGTTAGCCTGTGGGTGACATTTTTGTAATGAATGCATCCTTTTTATTGAGATAAAACTAAAGCTTAAATAACAAACCAAACAGGCCCTATACTTGGCAATTCCATCAGCCGTTGGTTCCTAAAAGCTTTCTTTAACACACATGGGATGTCCCCCCTCCCTGACCCTGGGCAGGTGTTTCTGGAGGTGACATCTCCGCAGCATTTTGCGCGCTCCGGTGGGGTGGGGAACGCAAGGAGTGACGCGCTGCTTGGCTTCTCTTTGCTCGTAGCCTGTCGGCCCTGGAAAGTACGTGTTTGACATCGGATGTGAACAGCATGGGGAGTACCGCCTCACGGACGTGGTGAGTGGCGGGGCCACAGGCGGTTCCCTGTATCCGTGGGTCGGAGGGCTGCCTGGGATGTCGAGCCCCCCGATCCGAGGTCACACGGCTCTCGGCAGCCTCCCTGCCGTCATCCTCCTGTGCGCGCGGGCCGTAGTTTAGACCTGGATTTCCAGAACTAAACGGTATCGTTCACGGTTGCTGCTGGAGCCTACACGTAGCTTCGGCCAAGAGGAGCCAGCTGGCCCCGAGTCGGAGGGCTCTGGGCGGCGTCCAGCTCTGGAATCGGCGGCTGTGGTGCCACCAGGTTTGTCCAGCAACAGCACTTTAGGTGTGCGGCTTGCGCGGTGCGTGGTTTTTTTGCCTTTTTGTTTCAGCATGTGACGTCAACGTGAATTCTCGCTCGGTGCTTCCCGGTTAGTATGAAGGGATCCCAATCTGCAGGCGATGGAGTGAAATAGCTCAGCACCCTCTGCCTCCCCCGGGCCTCCCCGGGCACCTCCTCCCAGGACACCCCCAGGCCCAGGCCTGCCCTCCGCCCCTCCTTTCCTGCTCCCCGTCCTCTTGCATTCCTTTGGTCGCTCTGCCAGGGGCCCCCTGTTCCCCGAAACAGCCTGTGATTCCCCGAGGTCCTCCTCCTCTGCCGTGGCCAGAATGGCCCGTGGGCTCCCGGTGGCCTGTCCCCTGGCCTTATGCCGCCCGCTTGTCTGCACCGTCCCTTCGGACCAGCTGCCGTGGACTGTGGCGAGGGTCGGTTTCTTAGCTAGCTACCCAATTTGAAGTGGCCAAATGCTTGACTCTGTCGCTAAAAATAGGCCCACCCCACCCCCCAGGATCGTTTCTGCCCGGATCCCGGGACGTGTAGTCTGAGTGAGAGGGGCTCCCAGAGGCCATGCATCTGGAGGAATTTGATGGGTCTCCCCTGCTCGGGTGACTGCTCCCCGCATTCCCCCTCGGGAGGGCTCCGCACACATAGTTGGGAACCGCAAACACAGTCGACTGCTGCGTTGTTAGATTGTGACAGCGCCTAGGGAGTCCTTGCTGGGCTCTCCCTGGGGCTGGCACGCCCCTACTGGGCCCTGAAGCAACCTGCTGGCTACACTTATTACACTTCCCCCACCCCACCCCCCAAATCTGGCCATTAGGGTCTCGTTAGAGATTGAGCTGCTATTGTGATTTGTGAAGTGACAAGAGCTAAAACAGCAGAGTAGTGGGCAGTTTTAGTCTGACCTGGGCCAAGTTCTTAGAAGTGAGTGTTTCGGGATGCAGGGGAGAGAGTAGAAAGAACATCCTGACACCTAACGGGGGGGATATGGCCATAAGCCCCCAGCACTGCTCCCGTTCAGGAATGAGCCTGCGAAGCACCACATACCCTAAGGACCTAGTTCTGAGCACTGGTGCTTTCCGGGAGGACAACCGGGGTCGTGCTACGCAGATATACCGAGGGTCACACGCACAGAGGAAGTGAGACGGCAGGTGGTCGGGGGGCGGTTCTCCAGGTGTGGTCCTGGGCCTGCAGCTTCCACAGCACCGGGGCACTGGCTAGAAGTGATAGGCCCCCCCCCGCCCGACATCCAGACGCAGGAGCTCAGACCTGTGTTTCCACAAGCCCCCCGGGGGCTCTGCTGCGGTCCTAGGGCACTGGTGTCCCCTCGTGGGGGACGGAGCTCAGAAACTTTGAAACCGAGTCATCTATTTCTAAGTGACTCAGTGGAAGTAATAGGTGGGTCTCTGTCACTGTCGGACATATGATCCTCGACGTGACAGTGACATCTTCCTTATTTGTGGGATTGATGTTCAGATCTTTGGAATTTGGGGACAGTTATGAGATTGGGGATTAGGCCACTACGCTGGGCCAAATGGGCACGTGCCGGCTGCTGGCCGTTGCCGAAGTTAGACTCTTACGAAAGATCCCCCAGTTAGAGGTGATCGACTCTCACTCTGCTTTCGTGGGATCTCGTCTTCCCCCCATAATCGTTGATTCTAGGGCGTTAGTTTTCAGGCGCTTCTAAGCTACATGGCCATCCTAGGATGCTTTCAGCCCTTTCTTCAGACCTGGAAAACATGACTGAGCAACTGAAAGCCACACACAGCCTTGGTCACTGCTTAATGGCTCCAGAAGGCTGGGGATGTCAAGCCTGGAAGCCGTTCACGGCGTGAGCAGGAGCGTGTGGGTGCCGCGCGGCGATGCCCGTCCGCGCCTCCTCTTGGTGCTCAAAGACACACCTTCAAGCCCAGATCATACCAGGGACAGCTGACAACTGGGCTGTCACAGTGCCCGAATGTCCCCTCGCTGTGAACATCCCGCGCCGAGTCTACACACATGTTGGTAATTTGACATTTTTAAACTTAAAATAGGAAAGAGGAGAAGAGGAGGAGGAGGAAGAGACGACGATGATGACTCTGGTTCCAAAATGGAAAGCCACCAAAATCACGGAACTGGCTCTGTGGACCCCGACCCTCCCTGAGGAGCATCCACCTGCAGAGGCACCTGGCCCAGAAGAGGTTCTAGGAGCCGAGGGTATGGGCGCTTCTGGGGTACGGGGCACTTCTGAGGTGGGGTGCTGGGCATTTTCTCTTTGTGGGCCGCTAGTAGGTAGGGCTCTGGGAATTAGACTCTGGGCCTGTTTTGTGTGCAGGAATTGTCAGGGTCGGTTGCGGGGGGGCCCTAGGGAGGGGGTCAGAGCCTCGGGGAGGGGGGTGGAAGGAGGGGTGGGCAGTGGGACTGACTGGTTGATGGACAACCTTATTGGTCCCATGGGAAGCCCTGCAGCTAAAAGCCCGCTCACCTTGGTCAGTGATGGGCTGTGGGCGTAAGTTGGGGCCAGGGCTCAGAGCAGCCTGGTGACAAGTCCTTCCTAAGACGTGGCGGTAGCTCTCCATCCCCATCCCACTGGGCCTCCTGAGACGTAGCCCAGGCTCCATGGAGTCCTTGCATCGTGAGTGATTGAAAGCCAACTCAAACTGGCTCAAGTGAAATAATGCTAACTTATTGGGGTTCCTCCAGCTGGAGAGGTCGGGGTGGAGACAGCCCCAGGCAGGGCAGGCTCAGGCCTCGGCTCTCCGGTCTCTGCATGTGGGCATTCCTTCCCTTTGGAGAGCAATGCTCTTCGACTTTATGCAGTAGAGCTGCCCCACCTGAACCCGTCGCCGAGCCAGGGGACAGCTCTCCAGATCTGGGCTGGACTGGGTGACTTCAAGCAGGGAAGGTGGGAGGCCTATCAGCAGGAGGGAGGGGCGCTGGCAGTGAGGAAGCAGCTGCCGGAGACCCAGGCCTGCGGGCTACGTGATAGCGGTTCCCGTGGCTTCATCGCAGGTGACGGGGAGCTCATGGAGGAGGGCCAGGCTCTGGCGGACATTTCCGAAGGGGAGACTGACTCCTTGAGGCCTGGGGAGGATGACGGAGATTCCACCAGGGAGGACAGCCGGGAGTACGGCCGGGACGATTACCGATATGACACCACCGACCAGGGTGAGCACGCAAGGGCCGGGGCGGGAGGCAGGTGCACACTGGGAAGGGCTCTTGGATTCTCCTGCCTTTGTCCTCGGCCTCCTTGGACCGTCCCAGGGACTGGGACGAGATCTCAGGGGCTGGCTGAGGACTTGCATGGGGCTGTGGGGATGTTGCTGTCTCAGGCCCTCCGACAAACCCCTTGACTGTAGCGGGGACAGCTTGCTGCCCCGCGTGGCCTCTCTCTTCCTGTCATGTGCTAATTATTTCCATTTTTACCAAAAGAACAGCCTCAGGCTGCAGTCTCACTAGAGATTTATAACATGCCTTTTTTTTTTTTTAACCTGATTTTACCATGGTCAGATCACAGGAGTATGATTAGAGGTTAGAGGCCAGCGGTGCTGGGAATCAGCCCCTGTTAAGTGGGTTTGAATGTACCATTAATCTAGAAGCCTCTGCACCTGCAGGTCACAGGCCAGGGATTGACCTTCTGTCTGCTTGGGGCTTCAGGTTCCTAGAATCTTCTAAAACCTTCCAAGTGCTGTGGGTACCACAAGGAAGTTCGGAGAGGGCTTTCTTCTTGAAACCCAGTTTCTTACGTCTGGTTTAAGGCTGGTATCTTGGTGGTGAGGGAACCAGTGGTCTGGGAACAGCTGGCTCCAGACAGTGGTTGCTGGGTCAGGGACCCCGTGCCACTTGGTTTGTCTCTATTGCAAATTAAGAGCAAATCTCTTGTTTGAAGGTTCGTACTCAGCATTGTTTTGAAGATAATATCTGAAATAATTAACTCCTGTAAAACAGGTTACAAACTAAATGCTTTAGGTGCACATAGAATTACGGTTTTGTTGGCCAGTGGTTCTGACTACCCTAGTGGTGCAGCGCAGAAACTCGTGCCGGGAGCTGGGTGGCCTGTGGCTGAGAGCGCAGGGGCCAGACACCAGGCTTTCCCGTTAGCACCCGGATGGCCTCTTTCTCATACTCCCTGCATCCTGCTTCTGTATCATGTGCCCTGAGATCCGTGAGGATGGAGGATGCCTGCATCTGCAGAGCATTTAAATGGCACACGAATGCTCCATACGTGGAGGCATTGGCTGAGGCGGGGCACTTCCGACAGGTGGAGCTGTGCTTGCCTGGCTGGGGGGAATTGGGAGGCACCAAGGGCCTGATGGGAAGTGAGTGGAGAATCAGTGACTTGACTGCGGTGTGCCTGCTGTGTGCCCACTATGTGCCTGCTGTATGAGCACTATGTGCCTGCTGTGTGTTTGCTGTGTGACTACTATGTGTCTGCTGTGTGCCTGCTGTGTGGCCACTGTGTGCCTGCTGTGTGCTCACTACGTGTGTGCCTGGTGACCACTATGTGCCCACTGTGTACCTGCTGTGTGAGCGCTATGTGCCTGCTGTGTGCCCACTATGTGCCTGCTGTATGAGCATTATGTGCCTGCTGTGTGACCACTATGTGACTGCTGTGTGCCTGTTGTGTGCCTGCTGTGTGACTGTTGCTGACTGCTGTGTATAGGAAGGTGCAAGGAGCAACTGGGGCAGCTGCAGAGGTATTTCTGAGAGGACATACCTCAGGCGAGTTGCAAGGCTGGAGTGGTGCGAAGGGAGCAACCAGAGGGAAATCCCCCCAGGGGAGAGTGCAAGTCTGAGGACAGGGGGGGGGTATGGGGAGCAGGGCAGGTCACTTGGCCAAGAAAGTGAGGAGATAAACCTCTTTCTGATGGACTTTTCTTTGAGGGCTCACCATGGCATTGGACTTGACCCTGAGTGCAGTGAAGGGGGCCAGTGGGGATGGGTGCCTGGGGGCCAGGCAGGCAGGAGGCAGGGGCTCCCTCGGGAGGTGAGGCCTTAGCACCCAGAAGCCATAGGGGTGGGAGCAGAAGGAGGGGACAGGCAGGAGCAGTACTGAGGATGAGAGTCTCTGGGGCCTGGCTGGGAAACTAGGCCGAGTCCACGCCCTCAGGACCAGCTGGCACCTGAGCTGCGGACTCGTGATTCAGCCCCGGGCAAAGGGGCGTTTCCTTTAGCTCCCGGGCTGTGTCCTTGGGGGACACTTGGCTCTGTCTGGAGACTTGGGGGCTGGGCAGGGCAGTGGGCAGAGGGGAGGGACAGTGCTACTGGCACCTTCCAGGTAGGCGCCAACATGTCAGAGTGCCTTAAATGAAAAACGGGCCTAAGTAAACAGTGGGCCTGGGTAGCAAACATCGCATGAGAATCACAAAAACTCAAGATTTAACAGGATTCCTATATTATGTCTGAGGTTCACCCTACTGATCTCTTTTCATCGCCAGCAGTGAGAGTTACAGAGTTTGCTTCACAAGAAAAAAATAACTCTGAATTTCATGATACTTTTGAGATAGTGTCTTATCAGAACGTAGCCAGGCCCTGCCTTTCTTTTCGTTGATGCGAGGGCCGCCCGGTGACGCCTCGCGTTTGTAAAGCTGGTCCTATTTGGACAGCGTGTGCAGGCAAAGGTGCTTACTGAGCTCACTCTCACGCGAATATCCTCAGCAGTTTCTTCGGAGAAAGCTTCTTCTTCGGAGAAAGTTTGTTGCTGGTGTCGCAGGATTTGTGACCCCTTAGCCCCGGGGTTCTTGGTCACATCACTTCAGAGAATGAAGGGGTAGACGGGACGAAGAGTGCTGGGCAGCAAAGCAAAGTTTATTGAGCAAGAGTATAAAGCTCCCGGAGAGGGAAGGGGACCCGAGAGAGTTGCCCTTGGAGTTCCTAAGTTGAGGGGTGTTCATGAGCTCTTTTGAGGAGCTATCTCAAACATCAGGGTGTGCTGAGTCGTACCTACCTAAGCTAATGTCCATGTGCTTATGGTTTTATTATTATTATTATTATTATTATTATTATTATTATTATTATTATTTTGCTACGTTTGGGGGCTTAGGTCTTAATTGCCCCTTACCTGTGATATTGACAAATGATTTGTGGTTAATTGTCTTATTTTAGGACTTTTGCAGAAGTCACTTCTGCAAAGGCTGCAGAGCAGAATGCTAGTCTGGTCCCGTCTAACCTACAAAATAGGATGTCGGTGCCGTTTTATCTTAGCTGTCCTGACTCCGTATTTTCTTGTTGGGGACCCTGGCCCTGACTCCCTGACTGCCCAACGAACTCCTAACTCTGGTACCAAAGAAAAACTACGAAAGTCTGTATAAGATAAAATTCAACGTTGTATTTTTTGGCCCCATAAGTGCTTAGTATTTATAATATTATTCATTGCAAAAGATCTGTTAGCACACAGAATTTCAAAAGAGAAAATTCTGGAATATACTCATGGTTCTTTTCTCCCCTTAGGCATTGTTAGTTTTGAAGAAGAGGAAAGTAAACAATCAGAGCTGCCAGAGTGAGGTGAAGGAAGCGGGAATAATAGGAGATCGTATCACAAAAACGCTCTGTTATTTGGCTAGTTTATGCTAATCCATTATTATTCTTTCTTTTTAGTTGTTAAGTAGTGTATGATATGAATAAATTTCTTCCTCATCCTTTGTTTATGGATGAGCCTCTGTGGGTTCCTTAAGCTAGAAGTCTCCAGGTTATTCGACTGTGGTTGTGCAGCCCTGTTTTCTCCTGGGATAAAGAAAGAGGTCACGTACCCCCGTACCCCCAACTCTGCGGGAGGTGGCTCATGGGAGTGGCCTTTTGGCTGTGCTGGTAGAGTAACTACTCACTAAAGCTTCTCTCAAATCTGCCTCGAGAGAGCTACAAAGACACCCAGAAAGTAATTCTGTTTTTAATGTGCACAGAACACAGCAAGGTAGGTAGACTTTGGGTGGGGCACCTGCGGGGGCTCAGTTGGTTGAGTATCTGACTCTTGATTTCAGTTCAGGTCATGATCTCAGGGTCGTGGAACCAAACCTCACGTAAGGCTCTATGCTCAGTATGGAGTCTGCTTATCCCTCTGCTCCTCCCTCCCCAGCTCTCTCTCTTTCTCTCTCTCTCTCTCTCTGGAAGGAAGGAAGGAAGGAAGGACGGAAGGAAGGAAGGAAGGAAGGAAAGAAGAAAGGAAGTCTTAAAAAAATAAACTTTAGGCTTGGGCAAGAAACCATCAGCTGCCATTAGAGGGGGCGCTCCTGCCCATTCCTTTGGCTTCAACATCCTAGCATGGATTTCAGGGGTCCCTGCAGATGGTTGAGGGGCAGGGCTACCCAAGGCATGGCTCTGCTCTGGGGTGCACACCCTTCAGGTCCCCCGATGGGTGGGGGGCTGACGCCTAGTCCACACCCACACTGTCTGGGTCCCTCCTGGCTCTCCCAGCACCACTGTGAAGCCACACACTTCTGGAAGAGCCCCTTCCCACGTCTCCCATCTCCCCAGCTTCACATCACCCATCCTCCTCCATCCCCAGAGTCACTTGGAGGGCGGTGTCTTCAGTTCACGCAGAATGCTCTCTGTAGTTGACATGCCCAGCACCATACTCTGCATCTGGTCATTAGGTCCCCAAACATGGGCCCCCTTTAAGAACAATGCGTTATGATCCAGGCCTCTGTACAAAAACGCACAGAGCATTATGAATATAAAATTGCATTAAGACACTCTTTTAGAACTAGAAATTCCAAAAAAAATTTCACACTAAAAAAAAAAAAAAAGCTGGCAAATCCACAGATAGCACATGTAGAAAACTATTAGAATATTGATATTCTAACACTTGTACTTTTTTTTTGTCAGCATACTCTTGCCTCTTCCTATGACAATAATTTTGCAAGATTTCGCATAGGGAGGGGATCCCTGGGTGGCTCAGGGGTTTAGAGCTGCCTTCAGCCCGGGGCATGATCCTAGAGACCCAGGATCGAGTCCCACATCAGGCTCCCTGCGTGGAGCCTGCTTCTCCCTCTGCCTGTGTCTCTGCCTCTCTCTTTCTCTGTGTGTGTGTGTCTCCCATGAATAAATAAATAACATCTTTAAAAAATAAAGATTTCCCATAGGGAGATTAGTGAGGTCATCACAGCTGTTCCTTTAGTGTGGATTATAATTACTGACCTTCGAGGGGGATAAAGCATTGACCTTCACATCCCACATCTCGGGGCTCATGAAACTGCCTCAGGATTGTGCACCACCAACATACAGTCTGATAAAATCCTATTGTGTGTGATTTGCACCAATATTGTACATGCTGCATCATCACGTTCCGGACAGGAGAGAGTCCAACTTTATGTGTCTGGTGATTGAAGTAATATGCACAGAATAGAGCCTGGAGCTGTGCTCCTCAAACTTCAAACCTCGTTCCTCCACTCCCACAGATGTGGGGCTGGCCCCACGGGACAAAGGGAGATGGAGGTCTGACCATACTTACTTACTTCACCATACTTACGTGTCGGAAGGCTGGGCAAGTCACCAAAATGGGTGGCAGGAGTATTTCTGGGAGCTATTTCCAGAGCAGGTGGCAAGAACTGAGTTACATGTGGAAGTTACTACAAACCAGGAACATACATATATTCTGGAAACCCACACGGTCAAACCCATGCCCAACTCAACTGACAAGGCACGGCCTTGGCGTGTTCCAAAAGTACCATCTCAGGACCCTTGGTGAAGACTAGAACTCTGTCTAGACTCTGTTCTATACATACATACACATAAGAAGGTTTAACTTATAACCCAGGCACCGTAAGAGATTAGCAATAGTAACTAATAACCACGTGGAACAATTATAACAACATAGCATGAGGAAAGTTGCGTGAATGTGGTCTCTGTCGCACGTAATATCTTACTGCACTGAGCTCACCCTTCTTGTGACGGCGGGAGATAATAAGATGCCCGTGCGTCGGGGCGAAGCCAGGTGAATGAGGTACATCCTGTGACCTGGGGTGAGGCTACTTTTGACCTTCCAATGACACGTCATCTGCTTCTGGATGGTGTTTGGCTGTGTCGACACAAGGTGAGCAAACCTTTTAGAATCTCTAAAAGAAAGAAAGAAGAGTTTTCTTCGAGCCCAGGTTAGGACAGCTGCCTAGGAAACACGCTCTTTGCACAGAAGAAATGAGAATGGACAGTTTTTACAGGGTTATGTGCTTTTTTTTTTGTTTTTTTTTTCATCCTGTAAACTCTCAAAATTCATAGTTTCGCATACAGGCAGGAATCACGCGTTTTATCGTAAAGGAATGCGGGAGCAGGAGCATCGATAGGTATCTCAAGGACAAAATGGTTTTCCTTTCGCTTATTCACAGAGCAAGTGCACGATGCGTGGGCGGCGCGCCGGAAGTCAGGCTTTTAGTTTGAACAAGATGTACGTACAGTCATGCTGACTTCGAAAGAAATCTAAGGGACGCCTGGGTGGCTCAGTGGTTGAGCGTCTGCCTTTGGCTCAGGGCGTGACCCCGGGGTCCTGGGATCGAGTCCTGCATCGGGCTCCCCGCATGGAGCCTGCTTCTCCCGCTGCCTGTGTCTCTGCCTCTGTCTCTCTCTCTGTCTCTCATGAATAAATAAATAAAATCTTTAAAAAAAGAAAGAAAGGAATCTAAGCTGGTGTTAAGCTCAGGCTTCAGAGGGTTTTTCTCTCAACTGCAGTAACTGCTGCAGAACTGGGTAGAACCACGGGGGAGTGGGCTATGGTAGATGGTACGTTCTGCAGAATCATTTGAGGGTAAGATACGCCCAAGTGTTTCAGGGTATATTTTATGAAAATAGGAACATCCTCGTACGAGACCACCGTGTAAGCAAAATCGGGAAATCCCACACTGATATGATTTGATGGAATTCCCTCACTCCACACATCTTTATTCAGGTTTGTCAGTCGCGTCCCCCCCTGCCCTTTTGAGCTTAACGCAAGTGATACTGCGCGTTCATGCACGTGCTTTTGGGGTGTTTACATGTCATGCTTTGTGAAACGTCTGTTCAAATACTGTTCCGGTTTTTAAATGGCTTGTCTTACGTTTTGGATTGTAAAGATCTTTATTCTGGAAATAGGTCCCCCACCAGAGGCGTGTTTTCAGTCATTCACTGGCTCGCCTCGGTTTTCTTGGTCGGAGTCCTTGATGAGCAGAACCTCGAAGTCTGGTCCATCGAATCGGGCAGATGTATCCATAGGATTTGAGTGTCTTCCTTTCTGGGTTTTTCTGCTCCTTAGATTCTGTGCTCATTTTCCGGGGCTGCGGCTGCCCCTTCGGGCCGGGCGGGGGCCGTGGAGGCTGGGATCGCTCTGTGCGGCTGCAGGCTGCGTTCGCAGGAATGGAAGTCCCGCTTACCAGCTTTTCCAGCAGCTCTCTTCTAGAAGCTGGCTGCCCTTTGTTCCCTCTCCACTGGCATCAGGGCCTTGTTTTGTAACTTCTGCGGACTGCATAGCTGTTCCCCAGGAGGGCTGGGTCCAGAAGGAGCTCACCAGGTGCGGAGCCTGCCGTGTGTGTGTGATGTTGGGGACAGCAGACTTCTGTTCGCCAAATGTCTTTGTCTCAAATGAAATGATTATGACATTCCTCTTGACCCCAACGTGGAAATGGTTCATATTCCAGGATTTCCAAGGCCGAGGCAGTCCCCTGGCCTCCACCAGCCCCATGGCTTTGTCTCCTTGGCCTTGGTTTCCTCAGAGCTGTTCCCTCCACTGGAGCCGTCCTGGCAGCTACATCCTGCCCTGCATGATTGCCTTCCTGGGTGAGGAGGCTCTTGGGGCCCCATCTCAGACAAGCTCTTCCACCCGCCCATTCTTCTCTTCACCAACCCAGAGGGATGGCCTGGAGCCTGTCTAAGCACCCTTCTTTCTAACCAGGGATCCGGCCTCTCAGGGCTCTCCTGCCAGGTGCCCAGATGCCAGTTCTTGCTTGCTGATTTGGTTTGGTCTCAGTTCTGGGCCATCCGGGAGCCATCCCGAGCCACCTTGTTAGAACAAGAGATGCTCCTATCACCCAGAAACCCCCAGGAGATCTAGGAGCTTCGTGCCAGGAACCAGGGTCATACACCAAATATCTCCTATCACCTACGACATCACAAGGATTTTAGGATGATAAAAGAAGAAAAAGTCAACCAAATTTGAAGGTCTAATGGGCTTTGTTGGAGGATTCACGATCAGGGCTGCATCCCACCTGACAAACGCAAGGGAGCTCCGAGGAGTTGTACAGAATGGAAGGCTTCTGTCGGCAGAAATGGACGGGACAAGGAAGTTATTGGAGAAAGATGAAGAGTCGTTTCAGGCAAGGTCACCTTCCCGCGCGAGGGCCGTGGGTCTCGTCATGCCGGCCGCCCACTAGCGCCGATCAGGGAGTTCCAGGCTGAGGTGGGAAAGCCCACCGCTGGGGAAGGCGGCAACTCTAATCAGCTTGGTATGAAATCTTGGCGGGGCGCAGCTATGATTTTGCATAATTTACCTCTTGGTAAGTACAAGGTAAAGGTGACCTATGCTCATCATTTTTATTTTATCAAGACAGAGTCTATAATCAAGCTGAAGCTTTCACTGTGTACTTTGAATTTGGGTTTCTGTTTTACCTGGACTGTCTTGGGGTGGCTTTTCTTTGTCCCCTTGTCCTCGGGTAAGGAGAGCTTCCTAATGTATTTATTGTTATCATGGCCTGTGGAACGACTACTGTCCCCATGGGAATGGAAGTTGTCCTCAGACTGGGATCCGAGCAGGACACAGATGACACTCCCAACACAGGGCAACTCCTGGTGAAGTGTCTCCCCATGAGACGTGTGAACAGGGTGTAGGAAACTGGCTTAGGTCTGGGATCTGGGAAGGAGTCACCGGTCAGGTTCCTTGTTGGCCGACCAGGGCTTCTCACACCTCAACAGGTCACACGGCATTTTGCAGGCATCTCCTTCGTGTTCGGGGACCCTGTGAGCAAGGAGCCAGCAGCACACGTGCCAGTGCGTCAAGATGCTGTTGCCTTGCTCTCCATGCGCCTTCTCGAGGGGTTCGGCTGGCCTGGTCTCTGGTGGCTGGTGGGGCGGGGGCACTGCTTCCCCTCTGGGATCCCATTATTCCTGCTGAGATCAGAATTTGGTGCCAGCCCTGTGCCCCCCAGCATCCCCTCCAGGCTGCAGAGGACCACCGCCCAGGGCTCTGTAAGGACTCCCCTGCAATCTTCTTGTCCTCTGGGCCCCCGCAGGGGTGAAGCTATGAGTCACTCCCAAAGAACGGATCCATTTCCATACTTCTGTGTCCCCGAGCCTTTGACTTCTGTCCCAAACGGCAGGCCAGCGCCTCAAAGAGCTTGACCTCATTGACTCTACACAGTCTTTGTTCAGGCCTCAGGTAGTCAACCTGGTAACTTATTACCTGCACCTTCAGGTCTGTAAATCCCAACATGGGAATCCAGGCCAAGGCACCTGTGTCAGACACTTCAGCGAATCTCAGCTCCTTCCATCCCATCTGGTCTGGCACTTGCTCCCGGGTTTCTGCTGGTGGGTGTCCTGAGAACTGGCACCAGATCTGAGGCAGCCTCCCCAGGAGCAGGTGTGGGAAGGCTTTTGGGGGAGGGCAGTGGAGGGAAGCGGAGGAGAGAGGGAGGAGGGAGAGGAGAGGAAGGGAAGAGAGAGGGGAGAGGGGAGGGGATGCCCCTTTGCAGACAGTGGGGCTTCAGGGGAATTTGCTTTTCCAAATCTTCAGCCTCTCCTCCATTTCTGCTCAAATGTCTCCACTGCGTGTCCACACCTTTCACTTCCTCCAGTACCCTCCCCTGGAAGTGCTCTGATGGGATGGAGCACCCCATTGGCCCTCGGCTCTGCCTCCTTTAAAATCAATCAGACCCATGCTTGGTCCTCAGCTCCTCTGCCGGGTGACCAGTGGAGGAGCACCGCTGACTCCCCACGCTTGGTCTTGTTTCTGTATCCACGGTTTTGGGTTTCTCTCTCCCTGGGTGTGTGCCTCCATGGCCCCAAGAGGCCCGGTGGCCACACAGTCTGGGTTATTACTAGTTGCTATGGTAACAGAGCCACAGACAGGGGTGCCCCCATCCCTTGCCACCACCAGTGCCACTGTGAGCAAGAGGGGTGCTACGCACGCTGTGGGGGACCTACACCCTCCCCCAAGCAGCAAGGAGATGACCACGTACCCGTTGCACGTGTGAGTAATCCAGGATCTGATAATGGGAGGGGCTGTTTCTTGAGCCTCTCCTGTCCGGATGACAAGGTCGCAGCAGGAAGGAGCACACCCAGGTGAGGACAGTTTGGAAGGAACTATTTACAAAGATGAGGGAAACCTCACAAGGGAGCGAGCTGTGGAAATGGATCCCACCGCCCTCCTCCTCCACGCCATCCGCCCTGCGCGCCCCATCAGCCCAGAGGGGTGGGAGCCTGGCTGATGTGTCCAGACGGGTCAGCCTGAGGGCAGAGAGGTGACTGGAAGGCATCCAGCTCGGCCACCGCATATGTAGCCCTTGGCACAGAGCCTGGCACAGTGTAGACGCTCCACAACTACAGCTAAAGGAACGTTTCTGGGAGGTAGAGTCTGGGGGGCGGCTGCCAGGTTCGTGAGCCCACCCTGTGCCCGCTGCATCGCTCAGGCCCAGCCCGAGCCGCGCCGTGCGTGCACCCTTGGGGCACCTCTCCACTGCCTGAGCCCTGTCGCTGGATGCACGTCCGTCCAGCGGTCCTCTTCCCCGGCCGTCGGGAGGACGGAATGACCACCAGGTGAAACTGTATCCACGCCCCTAGCTACCCCGTAGTTGGGATTTTACTGAGTAACAAACTGAAGGGAGGTAAGCAGTTTGCTTGGGATGCACCCAGGCAGCCCCACTTGCCAGGGCACCCCTGGGAGTCGCAGCCTGGACGCCCGCCGCTGGGACCTTGGCCCACCCCGGCCCAGTCCTGTGAGAGCGGAGCAGGCCGCCGTGGGCAGAGGCGCGCCCCCCACATCGCCTGTGGGGGAATGATGTGGTTTTTCCCCCACATCTGGATTGGGGCAGCAAGAGCTTGGGCTCAGAGCTCACGGTGCTAGAATGCAGCCTCTGGTCCAGCGGGCCGGTGAGAGGCCTGGGCCTCTGCATTCCTAACAAGCTCCAGCTGATGCCCAACGGAGCACGAGTGTTTGAGAAGCAAGATAGTGAATGACTTATTTGGGGGTTTCCTCACCTTTCCCCAGGGCTGGTTATAGTTCCCCGGGTAAGGTGCTCTGGGGGCCCCTGCTGCTGAACCAGGGCACACGCTCAGGCCTTGCTCGCCGTGCCCAGATCAAGGACAGCAAAGGGGATCCCTGGGTGTCGCAGCGGTTTGGCGCCTGCCTTTGGCCCAGGGCGTGATCCTGGAGACCCGGGATTGAATCCCATGTCGGGCTCCCGGTGCATGGAGCCTGCTTCTCTCTCTGCCTCTTTCTCTCTCTCTCTCTGTGTGTGTGACTATCATAAATAAAAAAAAAAAAAAAAAAAAAAAAAAAAAGGACAGCAAAGCGGTCCAAGGACCCCTGAACCCCTGAGGGCAAATAAGATGCACATGTTCCAAAATCCGTCACTAACCTGGACTGCGCTGCCCTTCTGGGAGGCTTTTGGGGTGGGGGGGGCCCCCGGCAGCTGGCCGGCTCACGGGCATTTCTCCTTTGGGGTTTAGGTTGGTTTTGTGCGGTAGCTTCTTTGGAAACTACTTTGGTTTATTGCACTGAGGGAGTTTTCACCTCCCTAAGGATGGCACGCCATGAAAGATCAATGAGTTCAGGCGAAGAAACACACTTTTGGGGAGAGAAGGAGAAACCGGGTACTTGGAGATCGTTCATTTTCCGAATGTCTTCTTAGAGAGCTTCTTTGTTTGCAGCCTTCGCTATGAAGATGGTGTGTGTGTGTGTGTGTGTGTGTGTTTGTGATTCTTAGCTTATTCTGGGGAGCTTAAGTTTTAGGAGCAAATGGTTCTCAACAGCTGGAAGTGGCATTTGCTTGGAAGCAAACTGGGCTGAAATGTTCTGCAGCAACTTGCGAACACCTTTTGACACAGCTGGGTCCCGGTTACACGTGCGATGGAGCGTCTGTAAAATCCCCCAAGTCTCTCATAATTCACCCGGACGCCCGCCTGCAAATTTGCTCCCAGCGTCCAGCGTGCTGGGTTCGTGGGGCTTCCTGGTGTGGCCGAGCCAAGGGGGCTAGTAGAGGCAGAGGCGTCCCGTTGAACAGAGAAGCTGGGGAGACGATCGGGGGGGGGTCCCTCCCAGGCATGGTCCAGGCGCCAGAGGCGCGGGCCGGGCAGGGAGCTCGGAGGGACCCCAGGATCGAACCGTCTGTCCAGACCCCAGCCTTTCCCCTGTGACCCGCACCCCCGCCCCAGCTCTGCTTCCCTCCTGGCTCCAGTGTCCCCCGTCGCTCCTCTCCTGACCCTGCCCGGGGCTCACATCTCTCTCCTTCTTCCCCCCCCTTCGCCCGGGAGACTGTGGTTTCCTTGGCAGGAGGCGAGCAGAGCCTGCAGTGCCCGCTGTGGGGGTCCCGGACCGGCCCGCCCCGGCGTCTCCTCCCCAAGGAACAACGCCCGTGCCTGCTGGCAGCCGTGGGCTCTGCTAGCAGCTCACCAAGGCTGATTTCCACATTTCCAAGCATTTTGGGAATCAGTTGTTGAAACGTCGGCGGCGGAGAATCAGCCCTGGAAAGCAGCACACCCCACAAACGCGCTCACTGCTCGCTGCTTGGGCCACAACCCTTCCTCGGCTGTCGCCAGGCCCGCAGACGTCCTGCCTAAGGTCACGGCGGGCAAGAGAAAGAATGGGGCCACACTCGGGGCTCCCGAGGCCCGACGCAGCTCCTTCGAACACTTCTCTCGTCGGTGTTCATATACGTTGACCGATGAATGTCTCCTTTGTTAATGGAAACTACTTGTCGGGAGTCCATCCACCCGCGTGCGTGCACCATGTGTGGGCCCGTGGGACGCGTGGGAGGCGCAGGACGGGGACGCCTCTGCGTAGTGTTCAGCTGTGCTGGGATCAGGCCCCGGCCCCGGCCCGAGGACTCTGCAGCCTTCTGATGTTGGAGGCACACTTTCCAGATCTAGAAGCTGGGAGGTGTGTGTGTGTTGCGGGGGTTGGGTGGGGTTGGTCACACGGACAAAAATGCCACCAACAAGGCTCGTCTGTCATCGGATGCCGCAGAACGGCAGGCCCCGCAGACTCTCGCTGGGCTTGGCGCCCCGGCCCCCCGCGCGTCCCCACCCAGGCTCGCGTCTGCACCGGCAGCTTCCGAAGGCCGGGTTCGTGTGCCTGGATGTCCCGTGTCCTCATTTCACAGAGCCGTGCCCTTCGGAGCATCACGCCCTCAAGATCGACATACAGCGTGCACACTCCGCAAGGCTGTGAAGGAGTTAGGCCAGCTCCCCCCGCACCCCTGTGCTGTCACGTGCGCCCAAGGGCTGGGACCAGGGCCCAGGGAACTCGTCAGGGGTTTTCGATGGGCACGATTTTGCTCCCCAGGGCGTGTTTGGCAAGATCTGGAGACATTTCTGGTTATTAGTGTTAACTGTCAAAGGGGCATCTTCCTGGGTCAAGGCCAGGGGTGCTGCTGAACACCCCACAGGGCACCCCCCTCCCCCCGCAGCACAGAATTACTGTCCCCAGACGTCCGCAGTGCTGAGGTCTTGAACCCCGGGACACACAGCTGTGCAACGAGTCATGGGCACCCAGGAGGCCTCGGTGAGCATTTTGTGGATTAATGTGGGGCCGTGTCCCCCTTACTGTGCTTGTCCAACCAGACCGGTCTCCTCTGTGCCCCACGATGGCACGTTTCTGTTCTCAGGCGTCTTCCATTCAAACGTCCTGGGCATTTCATGTCCTGATGTCGCTGCCGTGTACATGGGATGTCATCTGTCACCATGTCTCCTGATGATGCTGGTGTACATGAAACCCATCGACGTCTGAGCTTCATCTTGGAGCTCAGGTGCTTACTGGATGCTCTTCTTGTGGTCCTAGGATTTCGGTTGATTTTCTTGGGGCTCCAGGTCTGTGATCCTGGCATCTGCGGGTACTGATGGCTTGCTGTCAGTGTCTAAGCTGCAGGGAGGGGGCTCTACTCTCTGTGCTCCCCACCTCTACCCTCCGTGGCTCCTTGGACTGAGCTGGGGGCCTGTAGGATGGAGGTGCCAGCTAGGGCTGTCTGTAGGGTTTTGTGAGCCCCTGAAACCAGGTGACAGAGTGGCTCAGGGTGGAGAAGAACCCCTGCCCCCGCTCCGCCCAGCTTGGCCCTGCAGAGGAGACAGCAGCTCTGGGAACACTGGGTGGTGACCCCAGGTGGGTACCTGGTCTTTCTCCCAATGGGCAGGTTGGCAAAGCCTCCATACTCGAGGGCTGAGAAAGGCAGTGGGCTCTCTTCCATGAGGAAGCTTGGGGGCTGTGTGACCCCTGAGCACCTGCGAGCCCCTGAGGCTCCCAGAACACCCAGTGGCGGGGGGCAGAGGAGCCCACAGAGCCCAGCAGTAAGGCTCCTCCCCAACGCCGGGAGCGGGAGGGCGCCTGGGGGGCCCGCGTTCCTGCCTTTACTCCTCACACCGACCTAACTCGCCCACGGGAGGTCAGACTTTTATGTTTAATGCTTAAAAATAAGTCCAAAAAGGAAGGAAAACAAGAAAAGGTCAGGAGAGGAAGCGCGTGGAGGTGGGTATTTAACCTGTTGGGTGATGGAGCCGTTGCCGCACACCTTACGCCGAGCTGCACGATGTGGCCGGTGCCCAGCCAGCTGTTCAGAGGCTTGTATTTTGTGGTGTTTATGCCAACGTGTTTAATGCACTGTGTTGTCCTAGGGCTGCTGTGACGAAGGAGCACGACAGAAACGCGTCATCTCACAGTCCGGAGGCTGGAGGTCCGAGACCCAGGCGTGGGCTTCTCCCGAGGCCTCTCTCCCGGGCATGTGACGCCGTCTTCCCCATGTCCTCACTGGTTGTCCCATGCGTGTGTCCTGATCTCTTCTCATAGGGACACCGGTCAGATTGCGTCTGGCCACCCCGCTTCCCCTTACCCACCTCTTAAGAGACCCAGCCTCCAAATAAGGCTACATTCTGAGGAGCTGGGGGTGTGGACTTCAACTTAGGGATTCTGGGGACACACAATTTAACCCATAAAAGTCACCAACGTGGACCAGACCCCCCCCCAGAAAAAACCCCAAATCTCAAATTTGGTTCTAAAATAAGACTTGCTTCAGTGGGAAATTACGATGGTTGTTTCTCAGCACAGAGAGAGGGTGTTTCCAGGCGACGGTGGCCCCAGACCTGCGACCACAGACGTGTCCCCTGGAGGCTCCAGATTCCCCATCAGCCCGGGCTCAGGCTCCCGAATCCTTGGCTGCCTGGCCCCAAGGGCATCCCCCATCCCTTCCATCTTCTGAAAGAGCAGGTGGGGAGTCCGGGAGAGGCCTCCCTCCCTGCGCCACAGGCTCGGGGACACAAATGAGGGGAGGCAAGCAGGTGCCAACCGAGGACAGGTCCTTTCCAGGCCTGGTTTTCAGCCCCAGGGGAGGGAAGCAGAGATGCTGCGCGGCGGGGGCGGTGGCCCGGGCGTGTGCAGGCCCGTCAGCAGGGGGCAGGGCAGCCTCACCAGTCTCGGGCCCTGCCGCCGACCTTTGTTTCTGGGCTTCCCACTTCCTGGAAAAATTGAAAACTTGCACCAACCAGAGATGAACCCCAACCCTCCCTTTCCCCAACGCGGCTCTGATGCTCTGATCGCAGGGCCCCCTCCTTACAGGGAGGCCCATCCTGGGAGCTAAAAGGGACAGGACTGGGCTTTCCCTCCCTTGCATCAGAATGGAGGGGCTGGTCAGACCCAGAATCACAGAATATAAAGAAAATGGAGCTTCTTGCTCTCCTGACCTTGGCATCTGAGATTCGAACCCATCTCGTCGTCTCTTGCAAGACCCCATCAGCAGCCCAGCAAGGAGGGTGGGCCCCCCTTCATTCCCCGGGGGGGCATGTGACCTCTGCAGCCTCACCCCCTACGGGGTGAACCAGGCACCCAGGGACCACCCCCCACGAAGGGGCCACTATCTAAACTCCACTTGCTTGAAAAAGTGAAGTTTTTATTCATCGTCCTGATTAGTGATGTTGGGGAGAACATGGGAGCCTTGCTCCCCACCTTGCACCTGCTGCAGAAAAGGGGCAGCTGTCCAGGTGCTCGGAGGCAGGTGCGGCCTCCGTGGGAGGGGCTGCCCTCCCCAGCCCCAGGGCCCGTTTGCTTCCTGGCAGCACCTGCTGGGAGGCAGGCAGGGTTATTTCCCTAAGCCTGTGACGTGATGGGGACCAGATGTGGGAGCCTGTGAGTGGGCTGTCCCCTGCTCTCGTTCTGTGTCACCTGCAGACTCCTTTACATTCAGAGCCAGAAACATGACATCACGAGTGAAGTGAAATAAGGGACGGACACTCTGTCTTTCTCCCAGGGTGTGGGACTCCAAAGCCAAGAGCTTTTGCGTGGCCTGTGTGTTCTTTGTAACGTGGCTGCTTCCCCGTCTGGATTCCGGGGTCCACCCTCTCTGCTCCTCATGAGCTCCCTGGACCCCGTGCCCCCAGCCTCGCCTGGGAGACAGCAGGGGGCAAGGCCCGCACTTCCTGCCAGCCTCCATCCTTGCTCTGTGAGCGGCCAGGCACAGGTCAACCACGGTCCCAAACCATGACAATGCAGCCATAGGCCTAGAGCACAGCGGGAGGGGAGGAAGGCCAGTCGGGGGTTCACTGGGCCGTGGTGGGATTTTGTCTGGGACGCATTGGTGGTCGGGACAGGTGTGACCAGCAGGGGGCAGGCGGGGGAGGACGCCACGGGAGAGACTCCCCCATCACCCACCTGGGCCAACTGTCCGAGAGTCAGAGGCACCACTGGATTGACGGTATCCAGGCAGGTGTCCCCGTGCTGGTGGGTCTCTCCTGTGAATCAGGGCAGGACATGCTCCCCCCATTTGCAAAGCCACCTCCCTCTCCACTGGACCAAAACGGGGAAAGGGAGAAGCTGGGGCAGGCCTGCACTGAGGGCGCGGGGGTGTCTCACATCCTTATACTGGGGCCCCGGTACAAGCAGCCCAACGTGTGGGGCAAGGGGGATGGAGTTGGCCCCAAAGCCATATCCATCCTTATCCCAGACCTGTGATCGTGTCCCTTACAGGGCAAAGGGGGGGACCGTGCCAATGGGATTCAGCTGTGGATCTAGAGATGGAAGACTGGCCTCCTGTAATCCCAAGAGACCTTACAAAAGGGGGACGGGGTCGGAGGCAGAAGGTCACGTGGTGGTGGAAGCGAAGGGGGTTGGTGCTTGCAGATGCTGCTGCTTCGGAAGGAGGCAGGAGGGCAAGGGGCAAGGGGCCAGACGCCCCCACCTGCCAGGGCCTCTGGGAGGAAGGCAGCCCCCGACCTGTCTTTTCCTGACCCCTCCCCCCCCCCAGAGCTGTAACAGAACTCAGCTGTGCACGTGTTTTTAAAACTGTGTGTCGTCCCTAATGGCTGCTCCGTGGTGATTTGTCCCCGCCGCAATGAGACACTAGTACCAAGGAGCGGACACCGAGCAGCGGTTCCCCGATTTCCAGCAGGGAGGTGGTTTCCTGTTGCATTTTATTGACTTCCATACCCCCTTGGGCCCGTGTGGAGGGAGCCAGAAGGTGATGAGAATAGAACAAGGACATCGACGGGGCACATCCATCCGGTCCCCCGTGGAGGGTCACGGTGGCTCCTTCTCTCCGGGCCACGTGGCAGGTCCCCAGGATACGAGGGCTGCGCTCACAGGGTGACAGTCCACCAGTGGCAGGTGCAACGGTGACCGCCGAAGGCAAACATCCGGGGATCTAAAAGTGCATTTCGTGCATCAACAAATCACATCGAGGGAGCGTCGGACACCGTCGGATGCCGGCACCGCCCGGGCTCCGCCAAGAGCTTGGTGCGCTCACGGCGGCACCGAGCGGAGCGTGGACGCGGCGCCTAGCGGCCCACCAGCCAGTTCCGCCAGTTAAACGCCGAGTTCGAGCCGTGGGTCAGCGTCTTCACGGGAGGGTTCACCAATTCCCATTTGCCTTCCTCTTTATTTTCTTCACAGAAGCACATGCCCAGAGAAGGAATCTAGGACGGAGTTTTTAATCACTTGTTAATATTTCATGGCAGGTCAATCGATTTTACGGTCACTCTAAAGCCACGCGGCAGGTCCTGCTGGGCCAGGAGGCGGGCGTGATGGGTCCACGCTGGCAGTGCTGCCTTAGCCACATGCCCGCGGCTCCCGCAGCCGTCCTGGGGCGGCCCCCTCCCACGGACGGGGAAACGCCTGCCGACGTTATTGTTGGTCGCACTGGGGTGCTGCTGGCAGGGGCAGAGGCCAGGGATCCCGCTAACAGCCTGCAGCGCTCAGGAAGGCCGTGCCCCCCGACACGGAAGCACCTGCCGGAAGCTCAGCAGGGCCCAGGCTGAGAAGCCCAGGCCTGAGGACTGACTTGCTTTCTCAAATTTAGCATCACAGAAAGGTACCGGCATTACGTTCAGAGCCCGGAAAAAAACCAGTAAATGAAACTTCAGACCTCAAGCTCTTCATCTGCAAAATGAAAGTGTTCGTGTAGATTTTTTTTCCTAAGGCTTTTTGTTTGCAGTTTGCATGTTTTGTTTTCTTTTTTTGTCTTCTCTCTTTTGATGCCTGGAAATTCCTTGGTGAGAGAAAGTTTGCAGAAATTCCAGCAAGCAGGGCCGTCCGTGGAGGCTGGTAGTGACTCAGGACGCTCTCTCCTGCTTAGAGAGACTGTGTGTGTGTGCACATGTGTATACATGTATGTGTGTATGCACGCACATGCATGTACGATTATGTGTGCATATGTGTATGTACATACACGTGCTCAGGTGTGCATGCATGCACTGTGCACATGTGTGAATGTCTGTGTGCACGTGTGTCTATGTGTGTGCATGTGTGTAATGTGTATGCATGCACGTACATGTATGTATGGATGGCTGTGTGCACTTATATATGTGCACATGTGTGTATGTGTGCACGTGGGTATGTATGTGTGCAAGCATGTATGTGCATGCATGTATATGTGCACACGTGTGAATGTGTCTATGTGTGCACGTGTGTGTGCGTGTGTACATGTGGGGGCAGCACCGTGTGGTAGGCAAGGGACAGTTGTGAACAGTCTGTTTCCACCTGCCCTTGGTTTGAAGGTCGGTGGTTCCCAGGGCCCCTTGGTAGATTTCTGATACGTGCAGTAAGTCCAGCTTATTTGGAGGTGGGGGTGTGTGGACACCAAACCATCAGGACAAGAAAGTCGTGGGAATTTGGAAATTCAAGGCTGGCATCTTGAGAAGCGGAGGCCAAGGACTGGGGGAGAGGGTGGAAATCTGGCCACAAAGACTAATGGGGTTTTGCAATAGCACCAGATTTGCCATTCTGTCAGCAACTGGCACATGCAGGGTGGCCGTCATGCAGGTGACCTGAAGCCCCAGGGGACCCTGGGGAAGGGTGCAGGATCAGGAGCGTGCAGCGTGGGAACACACGGAGGGAGACAGTGAGCTCCGCAGGGGCGAGAGCAACACTTGGGGAGCAGATGGTGCAGGGGCCACCAGGAGAACCCCCAGAAAAATCCATCGTCACCCAGCATGGCCTGGAGGCTTGAGCCCTATATTCAGTTGGTGGCCCAGGACCCCGAAGGGCTTGGGAATATCTGGGTCACATTTGGGAAGCCCCACCTTGGAGATACTTTGGAGGGGACTCATGCTTCCACTCAGGGCCAGAGGAAGCTGAACGAGAAGAGGGAAGGTGCATGCAGGTAGGGTGCTCTGACTCACCCCCCACGTGAGGGGGGGCACCGGGCTTTCACCGGCAGGCAGGGCCGGGCTCTGAGAGCCAAGGACTTTGCACAGGCACAGAGCCCGTGTTGGCTGGCGGGGCCTGGGGTCTGTCCCTCTGCAAACAAGCGGTGGCCACTCATGATCCTGTGACGATGTTGCCCAAGGAACCAGCTCAGGGACCCATGTCCCATCACAGCTGTTGTCTGTACCGCTGCACTCCCAGCCTCAAGATCATCAGTCAATTGATTTAAAAAGGGCAAGGACAGTAGGCTCCGTCTGGCCCTGAGTAGATGCTCAGGGCAGGAGCAGGGGGTGGGGCTGAGCCGCTCGTGTGTCTGCCTTAATTCATCTCTGGGCGATGGTCATCCGGCTGGTGGAAAGTTCCCACTGTCCTCTACATGCGGGTCACCCGTAAGTATCTGCGTAGCCCTGCCCGGCCCGGGGAACGCGGGCTCCTGCAAGGCCTGTGTGTTCCATGGTGGCCTGACTCCGAAGGCAAGAGGGTGTGGCTTCCTCTCTGTCCTCCAGCCCCCGGCCCTCGAGTCCCCAGAACAAGCCAGGCCAGCAGCTGTCCTTTCTCTTGGCGTCCACATGGCTTACTCCTCACTGGACCATTTGTTCAACTACTTCCAGGGATCACCGGGTCTTATTATATATATATATATATATATATATATATATATATATATATATATTTAAATTTTTTATATTATGTGGGCAGCAAATGGCCAAAGTTGCCATAATGATGTTAAAGATGATAAACAGCTCCCGTCAGCCCCCTGCTCAGGGCTGCAGAAGAGCAGGTGCGCACGTTCTCAGGAGATGGGGCGGGTGGGGTGGTCCCTGCTGCCCTGGGTGGGCCCGACTCCTGTTTTCACTCTGAGTAGGAAGCACGATGACCCTGTGTGCTCGGGGTGCCGGACTTCCTGGCCCAAAGAGGAAGGGGGCAGGCACGTACCTTTCTCACTAGCTGGGCGAAGTCTCCACTGTCCCGGGGCGGCAGCCCAAGGAGCGGGCGCGTGCAGGAGTCCAGCGCCGAGCCGTGGCTCACAATCAGGATGACGCCCACTGGAGAGAGAGAACACCTTGGGGTCACACGAGGCACGTGGAGTGCCTTTTTCTTTTTGTTTTCTTTTTTTTATAAAAAAAACGAGGGTCCCCAGAGTTGTCAGGGGAAACACCTTGTGGCACACAAAGCCTTGAGAGGCCCCGGGTAGGAGGCAGTGTGGCAGGCAGGTAACCACGTGTGCATAGTCTGGGGCACATCACATCCTCGGGCACGGTCTGGGGGTGTCGGCGCCTGCCGTGAGCTTCAGGGGTGGGACTGCACCGGGATCTAGGCTGCTGCCTCTTGCAGGACGCAGCGGTGGCTGCTGGCCGGGCCGGGTCCCTTAGCTAGACAGTGGGCAGCCAGGTGGCCACCATGAGCCTGCTGACGCCTCACGCTTGAGTCCACGGGTGGAGCGAGTCTCCGGCCGGGGGGACCCACTGGATCCACCTGGGGGACGGGGTCGGGGGCGGGCCTCCGCGGCAGGCGAGGGCGGACGCAGAACAATCCGTTCACGCTGCCTGCCTCCTAACTCGACTCCAAGTTCTCCAACGTGGCCGAAGCCCTGATGTGTTTTCCTGTTCATTCCTGTAGCCTCGGCCTCCGAAGTCACAGTGCGGTGGCCAAGATGCCGTCTGGGGCGGGGACGCACAGCTTGGACCAGCTTGGACTCTCGGTGACTTGGGCAGGCGGGCTTCAGCCTTCCGGGCTTCCGAGTCACGAGGGTCACTGTCTGCTCAGGGCGGTGCGCAGTTAGCAGGTGACGTCTGGGAAGGGCCCCCCGCGCGGGGACCCGTAGGTGTTGGCTTTCACCCTCCAGCCCACCTGAGTTTTCCATTCCCCCTCCGCCGCCTGCCACACCGGTCCCCCTCCCGCCTGCTCACGCGCTCCCCTCTGGGGCGCTGTTTGCTTCCAAATCCTGCTCGTCCTCCCCGTCGGGCACGGGGGCCAGAGGGGCCGTGTTCCCCGCGCAGGTGAGCAGCACCCACACGGGGCCCCGCGGGCGCCGGAGCTGCTAGAGCAGATCCCCGCGTGTGTTCCAGAAGGCTCGCCCCTCTAGGGGGTCCTCAGGGGGGCAGAGCATCCTGGGGACACCAAATCTCAGCTCAGGACAGGCTTGGAGTCATCAGCTGGAGGGTGTCGGGCCAAGGCGGGGCCCCGGCCAGGCGGGGACGGCTCCGGCATCATCTTTGTCCTGTGGTGCCTCGACGTGGTCACGGGGACGAACGGGACTTCGGTAACCAACCAAATGCCACTGAGATGTGGTTTCCGATAGTAGCCTTCCCAGGGTGCCAGCCAGGCAAAATTGGGGGCGCCGGCTACGGCGAGGTTCGGGTGCCTCCCCGCAGGGAGTCTGGGAGCGCGTCCCCCAGGGGCGCCAGCGGCTCTCCGGGGAGGCCAGGTGCTCTGCTGTCCCTGAGAGCCCAGACGGTCGCCCCCTGCCAACGACACCTCCGCCTGCATCTTGGGGTGAGGGGTGGGCAGGACCCAGGGCAGGGGAGGCGGGCCCGGCGGCCTCTCACCGCCTACCAGACGCTTCTTCACGTTCTTCAAAATTCCTAATATTCCAGATGTTGTGCTCCTTTTCCTAACAATAAATATTCGGACTCCCCGAGGGGAGTGCGTGCGCCCCCTCCACGTAGGTTTTCCCCACAGTGTTGCATCTGCTGTCCGACTCATCGCTGACCAACCAGACACGCTTGCCAACTTACATTTTTTTAAGGGTTAGTTTTCAACTTTTTTTTTTTTTTTACTATGGACACTTCCGAAGATCCCCAGAGAGGCCCGAAGGTGGGCCCGAGGCATCCTGGAGCCGCACGCTGTGACATTCGCGCGTCGCCCACCATCCAAGTGCGCCCCTGCCCTGGCCCTTCCACATGAGGACTCCCCCCCCCCCAACACCTAACAGGATCCACTCGGTTTCTTGGGTATTCCCACACTCAGATTCCACATTGAAATTTTTCTGATGGTCCCAACCATCTGCGCGTACCGACGCCCTGTGCCAAGCGGCATTCAAACGCGACCTGACACCTGGCTCTTCCATCCTTAGGCTCTCATTCCCTAGGAAGCAGATGTGCGTGGTTTGTGCTGACCCGCTGTCCCGGGTCCCGTCGGCTCTCAGTCTTGGAATCGGGTCCCCGGGGCGGCACGGGACATGTGTCTACGCGCCCCGCTCCTGCAGAGGCCGCCACGCAACACGGTCGGGGCGGGGGGTGAGGAGGAGGTGGGGGGCATTCCTAGGTGCGTAAAATGGGCCAGTGCCTGGGGGGGGGGGGTTGCTGGCCCTGCCGGGGACGGGGAGGCACTTACCGTCCTGTGGGCAGGTGCTGATGATGTGCTGTACGCTCACCGCGCACCTGTCCACATACTCGTCGTAGCTCTCAGCTGGCAGGAGGGAGGCGAGAGGAAACGCAGGCCTGAGGAGGAGAGAGAGGAGCCTGCCACGCCGTGGCCCGCGTGCCCGCGGCCCCTGGAGAAGGAGAAGCCCGGCCCGGGGGCCCCACCTCGAGGCAGGGTGTGCAGCCGGGCGGCGTGTCCCCAAACCGCAAAGTGCCGGCGTCTGATCTCCAGCAGCGCCCTCCCCGAGTGCCAGGAGGGTTTTGTGATGGCAAAGAGTCGGCCATGGGCAGAGGATGAGGGAACTTGGCTCCCTGACCGCACCCCAGCCAGGCTCCTGGAGCCCGCGTCTCCCGGGCCCGCGGCTGGGCTTCCGTGTCCAACCGTGTAGACTCAGTAGCAAGACTCCGGCGAACACCGTGAAACTGGAGCCCCCCTCCCCATGGTATGGGCTCCCCCCCCATACCTGAGCAAGCCCCCCGCCGTGCCCCGCCACCCCCAGGTGATGTCCCGGCACTCCCTGCACTCTGGCCTGCCTTCCGCAAGCTGCTGCTGGGGCAGTTTATGGAGCGATCCCCCCGCAATACCTTTGCACCCCCCACCCCGCTCTTCTGCTAACACCCCCACTCGTCCTCGTTATGCTGCAGCCGGTCCCATTCTGCTCCCCCGTGCAGCGCCCTCCCCTCCAATACAGGCTTCCTTACCATCTTTAACAAGTGGTGTGAATATGCCTTCTTGAACGAGACCCAGAGAAGCACCCCCGCCCCGGGCAGAAAGCGAGGGGACGGCTTACCTATAATCCGTGCTCACGTTGAAATCCGCCTCTTTCAGCTCATCCAGGGTCATGAGGGTCGGGGTGGTTTTGCCGGACTCCCACTTTGTCCACTCAAAGATTCCGGGTTCCACTCTTATCTTAATTTTTTTCTCCAGTTTGAGCTCTGTGGCCAACAGAATACGAGTGTTTGTCACCTTCCAAGTTCAGTTTGCTTTTCACGTGAGTCTCTTCTTATACCCATTTAAAAAAAAAGTGGGTTTTTTTGGGGGGTGAGGGGGCACCTGGGTGGGTCAGTCAGTTAAGCATCTGACTCTTTTTTTAAAAAAAAATTTATTTATTTATTCATGACAGACACAGAGAGAGGCAGAGACACAGGCAGAGGGAGAAGCAGGCTCCATGCAGGGGGCCCGACGTGGGACTCGATCCCGGGTCTCCAGGATCACGCCCTGAACCAAAAGGAGATGCTCAACCATGGAGCCACCCAGGGATCCCAAGCATCTTACTCTTGATTTTGGCTCAGGTCATGGTCTCAGGGTCATGAGACTGAGCCCCACATTGTGCTCCACACTCGGGGGTGGGGGTCCGCTTGAGATTCTCTCTCTCTGCCCCTCCCTCTCCCCAAATAAATAAATAAATCTTTTTTAAAAAGTGGCATTTTTTTTTCTTTCTTGGCAAGTATTGTTCTGTGATTACTCACAGCCATGCTATTTATTTATTTATTTATTTGACTTTTAGATTTTATTTATTTATTTAGCCATGCTATTTCTGAGTCAAAACCCACCGGGCTGTTGGAAGGTATCCGAGGAGCGGTGATGCCTGTCCATCAGGAAGGGACCAGGACTGCGAGCCACCACCAGCGCTGGGCTCACCCTGGCGCTCACCTTGATGGTCCAATACAACTCTATAGCCAGACCAGCACCGGGTCCGGTCCTCGGCCAAAAGCGAGAGCACACCACATTGGCCAACCCAATAATCCATGGAAAAGATTGGGGAGCACATTAGTCACATTGAGGCACCACTTTGACAAACAGCCCAGACTGTGCAGAAGGCGAAGTTCCCTCGGGACACCTGACTTCTCCCAGCTACCCCTCCCGAGCATTTCATACCTCGACTAGGAGAAGACCTGTGATGTAAGGCCAGCTCTGTGAGCAGGGCCTATGAGGAAGACCTGAATGTTTTCATTTCAAGTGGAGTAAATGTCATTAAGCTCAACTGTTGGGAATAAAATCTGTTCCCAAATTGCATCCCAGGTCCGTGGAGCAGGTTCCTTTGCCAGACAGAGCAGGCTTAGGTAGGGAGCTCCATGGTCTAACCGGACTCCTGAGCTCTCTCTAGCCTGTGGAGCACCCGTGTCCACCGTGAATAGGTCACGTGAAGGAACAGTGGGAGAAGTTCCCAGATGGATGTGGCCACCCCTTCTGCGGAGCCACCTTGCAGCCAGAGTGGGTCATGCTTTGGGAAACGGTCCATCCGGACGGCCACTGACACAGCGTTGAAATTAAGGGTAGCAGGTTAGCATCTCACACGTCCTGATGCTTCCAGGACCGGGGAAGAAGGCTGAGCGCCCTCCTCTTTCTGAAGGGACGCGGGCTTTACAAGCTGGTGACTCCCTTGGGCATCATGACAACAACAAGGACTCAGAGTCCATCGGGGATCCTATTAGAGGCGTTGACGTCATCCCCATCAGGGAATATTTCTGGGAGCTTCTCATCGCACTTCTCAAGCCCGCCCGTCGTGAGATCCAGCTGTCCACCTGCCCCCCACATCTGTGCCCGCAGGAAAGCCCCAGGCCCAGCTGGTGGGCGGGTCTCCATGTAAAGTCGTGCTCGCTGACCTCGGTGGGCCCTTCGTCAGGCCGCCCGGTGGCCATCCTCCATCTCCCCACCGTGACCTGATAGGTATGTCATAGCACCTCGGCGCCCCAAACCTCCAGAAGGCCTTCCCATCCTCACTTCCGGCTGCTGGCCCGACTCCCTCTGCCTCTGAGGAAGTGGAGGGAAGCCCCCTCCCCACGTTTGCACACCTGCTGCGTCTGTGTCCACCTGCTTTGCCTTCCGTCCCACCGTTGTGGAGCAGTGGCCTGTGCTACTGCCCTGTGAACTACACCACGCCCCCCCCTTCCCCACACAAGAGGGCAGGGCAGGGGTCCAGCGGGAGGTGCAGAACCAAGGCCCCCAGAACAGGCTGCCCTTCTCTGGCAAGAAATGTCTTTTTTCCTGAAGGCCGAAGCTGCAGGAGGCCTGCCGGTGGCTTCCCAATGGACACCAGCCTTTGATGGTGCTGGGCAGCTCCCAGTAGCCAATCCCCTTGCCCTGGCAAGAGCCACGGGCTTTGGGCTCAGAAGGCACCACAGCCATTCCCAGAACTCTGGGTTCTGACTGCCCCTCCTCAGATTTTTTTTTTTAACACATATGGCAGATGCAGGCCCAAGGTGGACAGCGTGATGACAGGCTCCTGGCACTCAGTTACAATCCTGGCATTCCAGAAAGGTTGACAGGCTCAGTGCCTGCCAACAGCTCCTGGAGGGCTGCTCCGTGACCCTCTTGTGCCCTACATGGCCACACGTCGCCACTCGTCCAAATCTTACCCCATTCACTCCCCTCTGCCCGTGGAGAATAACCACAAGGTCAAGGCTACGTGAGAGCTCCCTGCAGTTCTCACCGACCTTCCAGGATGTGCTTGGCTGTCTGCACACAGCGGAGGGCTGGGGAGGTGAAGACGGAGGTGACTCTGATGCCACTGTCCAGTAGTGCTTCCCCTGGAAAACAGCAGGTGGGGAAACACCTCTTCATAACTGTAGCCTCCCATGGGTGGCTCATACCTGCGGTAGGCAGGACCTTAAGTGGCCCCAGGAGTCCCACCCCCTGGTGTGCACAACCCTGTCAGCCCCTTGAGTGTGGCTGGAAGCTGTGAATGAGATGAAGTGGCACTGCTGGGTCTGCATTGTGTCATTTGGCAGGAGGGGGTTGTCACCATTCAGGTGAGCTCATTAAAAGCAGAGATTTTCCTCAGGCTGTCACAGAAGAGAAGCCAGAGAGATTCAGAAGTACAGGGATTTGAGGGGTGCCTGGGTGGCTCAGTCAGTTAGGAATCTGACTCTTGATTTCGGCTCAAGTCATGATGTCAGGGTCATGAGATCGAGCCCTGTGTCAGGGGCTCCATACTCAGCAGGGAGTCTGCTTAAGATTCTATCTCTCCCTCTCCTTCTCCAAAGGAAAAAAAATACGGGTATCCGACATGTAAGAGATTCCCTATTGCTGGCCTCAGAGATGGAGGGGGCCAGGCAGCAGGGAACGTGGAGGGTACCGGGTGCCGGGTGCTGAGTGCTGCCCTTTGCCGACAGCCGGCAGGGGAATGAGACCTTCAGTCCTACAGCCCCACAGAACAGGATCCCCCCTGACAACCTTTTGGGAGAAACTGGAAGTGCTTTCAGGAGCCTCCAGATGGGAGCTCAGCCCAGCTGACAGCTGGCTCTCAGGCTGGGAGATCCCGAGTGGACAACCCAGCCACGCCGTGCCCAGGCTCCCACCCTATGGAGCTGTGAGCCGACAGGTAGGTGCTGTTTTAAGGTTTGGTAATCGGTGCTGCAGCAACGGGGAACTCAGACTACTTGAGGCTCATGGAAGGACAAGCTTGGAGGCCACATTCCATGTCACAAAATTAGAGGGCCCTATTCTTAGGAAAGAAGGGGATCTTCTCAGTAGGATATATGCACGGAGCCAAGGGCAGTGTGGCTGTAGAGGAAGCTGTCACGGGCTGGCCTGTGTTGCCACAAATTCACATGCTGGGGTCCTCCCCGTGTGACCTTCTTCGGTGTCTTCCTAATGGTGGTCAAGTTGCAGTGAGGTCCCTAGGGGGACTCTAATCCACACACCAAGGTGAAGGGCCTGGAGTGGACGCCCTCACGGCCTCAGGAGCAACTTGGACTTCCAGAACCTCGAGAGAATAAATCTCTGTTGGTGAAGCCACTCCCCTTTGGCACTCTGTTATGGAACCGAGGAGAGGCCGACCACCGTCCGCAGGGACGCGGGGGCGCAGGTCCTGGGCTCCATCAGCAGGCCCACGCAGGCCCACACACCTTCCTCTCTTCCTCATTCATTAAAGGAAGCCTGGATGAATTCATTGGCTTCTTTGGCCCAAAAAGCCGCTCATGTGGAACCAGAAGCCCAGACATAAAGCACAAGCCCAAACTGACAGATTTTGAAATAAAATCAAAGAGAGGATGTGCTTTTTAAATTTTTAAATTGACATCCATAGTGTACGCAGTGGTCGTTGGTTTTTCTCCCCACTCTCGTTCCTTCCGTGCCTGTCCTTTGTTCCTCCTGACTTCCCTTGGGTCCAATCCCTGCACTTCCACTCGCTGGCTACGTGACCTGGGGCAACTGACTTAACCTCTCTGTGCCTCAGCGTCCTCATCAGCAGAGTGGGGATGAAGCTAACACTGGCCTCTGTGGGCCTGTCGCCAGGGCCCGGTAGGCATTGGTGATGATCGTCGCTGTGATCACTGTTACCACCTCCCCGCTAGCATGACCCCCACACATACCCGCCATCCTGGACTGGAAAATCCCACACGATGATAACGGAGGGTCATTTTCAAAATCTTTGATACCGTTGCTCCTTCTGGGCAGACTGTAGGGGAAGTTCAGGTCTGGTCGGTAGTATTTCCCTGCAGCATAAATAAACACCGGGCGTTCAGATCCGTGCATCAACCTAGGGCACATTTAAACCCCCATAAGATCCAGACCTATATCGTAAGCAGGACTATCGCTTTCACTTAAATTGTTGTCAACTGTGTGTGTGTGTGTGTGTGTTTAAAGGTTTTATTTATTTATTTATTCATGAGACACACGGAGAGAGAGTCAGAGACACAGGCAGAGGGAGAAGCAGGCTCCACGCAGGGAGCCCGACGTGGGACTCGATCCCAGGACCCTGGGATCACACCCTGGGCCCAAGGCAGATGCTCAACTGCTGAGCCACTCAGGCGTCCCTCAACTGTGTTTTTTCTCGCATGTGCTCTGTGAGGTGGATTCAACTGGTGAGATATTGGTGCTTTCCTGAGCACACGTTTCTTCAAATACAGAAAACACAGGTTTTAGCCTCCGGAAACACGACGCCCTCTTTGTCCCCTGGTGACGCCTCCCAAAGACTCACTCAATACAATTTTTCCTGATTAAGAATGGAGTGTCTCCATTACTGATTTAGCTTAACTTGACAGGAATCCCAAGTTGCCATTAATTGCGGAGGCGAAATTCTAATGACCCCCAGAGCCGACAGTGTGTCATATTGTCTCCGGGGACCGAGTACACAGGGCCGGGATGCTCCTGCGTTGTGCGTTATTGAGCCGATTGCTGAGGCACACCTGGAAATCAGGAGCCTCTGCAGGGACTCCCCCCCCCCCCCCCCCCCATCTAGAGGCTGCAGAGGTTCACTCTGTGTTTGACCTTGAGCTCCACGACGTGACAGTCTGGTGCAAATCCTGGCACCATCAGTTACTAGTTGTGTGATTAGAGGCAACTGACTGAATCTCCCTTATCAGTGAAGAGGGGAAATGATAAGGCTGTTACAATGAATCACTGTGATAATGCCCGGACCCCAGGGCCTGGCTCAGGGGAAGTGGTCAACAAGTGGTAAGCCTGAGCTCACCGTAATTATCCATCACCCCTGCAGAGGACGCTATACTATGTCCAGCTCTCACGTCCTCCCAAGCAATCCCAAGCCTCCTGGCGGCCAGCAGATTCTAGCAACTGAGTCATCTTTTTCTGAGACCTGCTGTATATCCGGGGAAGGCCCTGTCGCATGCCCCGCCTGGAGCATGCCAGCCCAGCCCTTCACGAACACAGGGAGGCAGCCTGCTACTTTGAACGCCTTGGTTTTTCTAGTCCATGCACGATTTTCCTGAAAGCTCCCTCCCTGGAACTTCCATTGGCAGAGATGTTGTTCGAAGAAAGGCCTTCATTAAATGCCAAAATATACATCGTGTATGCTGGGAAAAGTGATTTTTTTTTTCCAAGAGAAGGTCAGTCAACTGTGTGATATTCTCAAAGGCATCTATGATCCACAAAAGGTGAACCAGTGCCATGTGGGTATCTTGTTCTCATTGACTCTATCCATGAGAGGCAGAGAAAGCCCAGAAGAAAACAAGGACCTGGAGCAACGTTAGATTCTGATGGTGTAGAGCTTACAGGTGTGGGGGGTGACCTGGCCATGCAAGGTGTGGGTACGTGGCCCAGAAGTGAGCAGAAATGAGGAGGCTCAGAGGAGAGGCTGGAAGCACCCCCAAACATCCCATTGTAATGGATTAAACATGTGATATGTAGGATTCGGACAAATTAGGCTGTCAGTATTCACTGCATCAAGGGCGGCTTTGACTGGTACAAAGAGCCACCAAGAGCCTCTTTCAAGCTGGGATTCTCTGTTACCTTAAAATATCTCCCCTGGAGGTGACTCAGTCTTTTGTCTGGAGGACCAATATTCTTCCTCTTTCCATGACGTCCCATAACTGCTTCGGGGGCTGGTTGTTTCATGTGGGTTCTCACCCCACCACCACACGCACGCTGACGTGAGGTGCCATTTCAGTCTGCGGTTTCAACCATTGTCCTACAAGAAAGTTTCTTCTAACTGCATGTGTGAATGCCAGTTCACCTCATATCCACCTCTTGTCCTATTGTTTCTATCCTGGGCCTTTGTGTCTCTGATTGATCTTGTTTTACAGAGACAACCAGAGCATCACTACATGGGTCCTTGCAGATACGTTTGGTCATGATGTAATCTTTTTTTAAAAAATATTTTTATTTACTTATTTATTTATTTATCTCCAACAACTATGGTTTATATTTTATTTTATTTTATTTATTTCTATTTTATTATTGAGGTATTGACATACAATGTTATATTATTTTCAGGTGAACAACATAATGATCTAACAATTAGCTACATTACTCAGTGCTCACTAAGATAAGTATAGTCACCATTAGTCATTCTACAACATTATTATAATATTGTTGGCTATATTTTCTATGCTGCAGCATTTATCTCCATGACTTTTTGTTTTATACCTGGAAGTTTAAGCCTCTTAATCCCCTTCCTATGGTATTTGTCTTTGTCTGACTGGCTTATTTCATTTAGCATTATACTTTCTAGCTCTATCCATGTTGCTGCGAATGGCAAGAATTCATTCCTTTTTATGGCTGAATTCATAGGTATACCTGCACCCCAATGTTTATAGCTGTATCTACAATAGCCAAATTATGCAAGGAGACAAGAGTTCATTGACTGGTGAATGGATAAGGAAGTGGGATATATATAAAACATGGGATATATATATTACTCCAGCCCTCAAAAAGAATGAAATCTTGCCATTTGCAGTGACACGGATGGAGCTAAAGAGTATTGTGTTGTTAGAGAAAGATATACCGTATGACTTCACTCTCACATTTAATTTAAGAAACAAAACAAAGGAGCAAAGGGAAGAAAACAGAGAGATGCAAACCAACCAACAGACTCTTTACTATAGAGAACAATCTGTTTGTTACACAGCCTGTTTCCACAGGGAAACACCACCAAAAGTAAACTATTAGGACTACATCATGGTGAAATTTTCTGCACAGCAAAGGAAACAACCAACAGAATTAAAAGCATCCTACTGAGTGAGAGAAGGGATTTGCAAATGATATATCCAATAGAATAGGTATCCAAATATCTAAGAACTTCTAGAACTCAACACAAAAAGACCCAAGTTAAAAAATGGGCAAAAGACATGAACAGACATTTATCCAAAGAAGACATCCAGATGGCCAACAGACACATGAAAAGATGCTCAACATCACTCATCAGCAGGGACATTCAAAGTAAAATCACAATGAGATACCACCTCACACCTGTCAGAATGGCTAACGTCAAAAACTCAACAAACAATCGTTGGCAAGGATGCATAGAAATAGGAACCCTCATGCACTCTTGTTGGGAACACAAACTGGTGGAAGTTTCACTGCTACTGTGAAAGACAGTGTGGATGTGCCTCATGAAATTAAAAATAGAACTACCTATGATCCAGTAATTGCTCTACTGAGTATTTATTTATCTCCAAAACACAAAAACACTAAGTTGAGGGGATACATGCACCCTAATGTTTATTGCAGCATTATTTACAACAACCAAATTATGGCAGCAGCCTAACTATCCATTGATAGGTGAATGGATAAAGATGAAGTGGTATCATACATATTTTTATTTATTTATTCATGAGAGACACAGCAAGAGAGAGAGGCAGAGACATAGGCTGAGGGAGAAGCAGGCTCCATGCAGGGAGCCCCACGTGGGACTCGATCCCGGGTCTCCAGGATCACGCTCTGGGCCAAAGGTAGACACTCAACCTCTGAGCCACCCAGGCGTCCCGGTCATGATGTAATCTGCTCAGAATTTTCCTGCTGTGGGCTGAGCACCTGGCAATGGTTTTCCCTAAGCATTTCCCTTTCTTCTCGGCCTACTGGGCTCTGGGAGGAATATTCCAAAAGAGCTGAGCTAGCCCAGCTACTGCGAATCTCACTATGCTCATTCAGTATCTTCATTTATACAGTTAGCTATGGCTTAGAAATAGTGGTGTGCTGGGCTTTCCATTAAGGGAAGTGCATTGGCACAGATGTGGCTCATTGGTAGAGACGGCTTGTGGGTTCGCTGTATTCACAAGCACGGTCCCTACTGAGTTCTCGGCATCCGGGGGGTGAAGTTGCATGTTCAGAATATGTCCGTGAGTTGAGTGGGACAGTTAAATATTGTAGACAAGTGACCGCAGCAGTGCAGCAATGAGCCTGGGAGATAGGGTCGTGCCAGCAGGTAAGTTCAGAGACAGCAGGGCACAGTGACATGCTCTCAATGCTGCTCTCACGAACCACTACCACTATGTGTGCATCCAGAATAAAGGTGACCGTCCGTGCGTCACACCAGCAGGCTGCTTCCTATCGGTAACCATTCTTCCATCTTCCACAAAGCATTTGCAGTAAGGTGCTTACAGACGGCGTACACACTCAGCGCACATGGACAACGCCCGTGGCGAAAGATGGAGCACGTACCCCTCCCACATACATTAGCTCTGCGGAGTCGCTCTCAAGAATGGTGCCATGGGAGATCCGGCTCAGGAGGCCGAGAAGGGGTGCCATTTGTTAGATCCATCTACTTCCTGGGTTTAGACTCTTCCAGGACGTTACCTACCGTCAGGAGTGGAGCACTGCTGTAGCCACGACTTCCCGAAGATTTGATCCACTCTCTCCCCGTGGCGCACCACCAGAACGCTCCTCCTCGCTATCGTGGCCTGAGGTGGTGGAAGGAAAGACATGTGCAATTTTACATCTGCATTTTTCGACTTAATTCAGTGGGCACCTCCCCCTCACCATCCGACAGGTGGCCTAGAAACGGGATCTCTTCCTTCCTTCCTCAGTGGCTACAGCCCATTTCACCAAAGGAATTGCAATGAAAGAAGATTAGGAATTGCAGGTGGAACTCTCTTTCATTTCTAGCAACTTTGTATTTCCTGGGCATCATGACACTACCAAGGAAATGACAGGCGATAGGAACATCCCATAGCATACAGAGTCCATCAACTTTTCTACCTTTCTGTTTCTTCCAAGTCCTTACCGCTGTCCTAGTCCCTCCATGCTGCTGTAACAGAACACTACAGACTGGGTCTCGTAAATGACAGACGTTATTTCTTACAGTTCTAAAGACTGGAAATCTGAGATTAGGGTGTTGACATGATTGGGCGAGGGGCCTCTTCTGGGCCAACTTCTTGCTGGGTCTTTACAGGGTAGAAGGGGCAAGGGACCTCTGTGGGGTCCCTGTATAAGGGCACTAATCCCATCATGGGGGCTCTACCCTCCTGGTCCCCACCTCCTAATGCTAGTACACTGCTGGTTAGGATCTCAAAATATGAATTTTGGGGGGACACAAAACATTCATCCCTCCATGGTGATGTCTTGGAACATTTTCTATTTCTATACACATTTATTGTTGTATAATAGATATTACATATTTTCTCTCTCTATAGATACTGCTGTTCGTATCCTGGGGCCCAGAATACTGGGAGCAAGCATATCAGAGGCTGGGACACAAGCTTCAGCTCACAGACTCCCCACTTAGAGAGCTTCAGGGCTCACCGGGACCAAAGGACAAACATGGAAAGATGAGTCATAGAGGAGGATGAGAGACAGCTGACCGTACCTGTCACAGGAGGTGGGCTGGGAGGACTTCAGGTGGGACGTGAAACTTGGTCATGCCTGGAGCCAAGGTGACCAGGGAAGGACAGACCAAGGTCACCAAGATGGACAGGCCAAGGTCAGCGGGATGGATGGTCACAGTAAGCAGGGGTGGGCTGGCCAAGCTCACCAAGGAGGGCCGGAATGGGAAGGGCGTCTGGGCAGGAGGGAGCTCTAGCTGGTGCTCTGCTTGTCCTTGCCCAGCTCCTTTTCCTCAGGTGGACCCTTTTCTCCCGCTCCCCACCCCTGGCCTCACAGCTCTTTGAGGCCGGGCTTAGGGTGAAAATGAAGGAGCTGATATTTTGTCCGTCTTTGCTGCTGAGCGAGGTAAGAAAGGGAGGTGGCAAGACATGGCCCTCCTCAGCATGGAGCCCCATCTGCCTGCTTTCTCCCTCACTTCCCAGAGTTTGTTGGCAGGATAAGGTGGGACATCACCTGCCTCACGGTGTTCGTGGGGCCAGCATCCCCCGTATCTCCACAGCCATCTGGGCGAGTCAGTCTCCAGCGGCTTAACCCACTCGTCGTTCTTGGTGGGTCTGACCACATGCCGACGTGTGCCTGAAATGTGCTTCTCAGGCTGTGGGACCTTCCAAGTCCCCATGCACAGTTTCTCGGGGCCTTGGGGCCGATTCTCCAAAATGGACATACGGTCAAGGCAAAGCAAATCTTCTGATGGTCCCTTAATACGGTGTGCAGATGCTTGGTTCCGGAGGCAACACACACCTTCTAGGGCAGAGCTCCAAAGGGAAGTTTGTCTTGTTGTCTTCTAATAGCGAAGTATGGTCGATGCTTATGGGCACCAGGATGCCTTTCCCCAGGAGAACGAACATTAAAATATCTCATCCCCTGCCCCTGTCAAGGGCCGATCTGCAAGCAGATTGCAGGGCACGCATGGGCTCCCAGGCCTAGTCTGCTTACTGACGGTCTCCACGTACCGTCGATGCTTTGGGCTGAGGTTTTGAATTTAGAACATTTTCTTCCCTGGAGGAGCTGAGAGCATTTGAATTTTGAAATGCAAAGCCCTCTTTGCAACAGGAATATTCAGATAAAGTGCAAGGTCCACGAGGGAGTGGAATGGCCTAGCTCCTGGGGTCTAGGGGACACCAGGTCTGCATTGCCTCTTAGCACATGAGGTGCCCGGGGCTGCTGTAGCAAAGCAGAAGACATGGGTTCGTTCGCAGATTGGAGGCCAGTATTCCAAAATCACGGTGTCAGCAGGGCCACCCCCCCCTAAGGTTCTAGGGAGCGATCCCTCCTGGCTTCCTCAGCTCCTGGAGCCTCAGCAGTCCTTGGCCTTGGGGGAGACACTGCAGTCTGTGCCCCGACGCTCACAAGGCCTCCTCCTCCGTGTATCTGTGTGCTCGCTTCTTCCGTCTGGATCAGACACCCTGTTTGTCTCTGTAAGCGGCAGCTGTGATTGGATTTAGGGCCCGTGGGATACTCCCCATCAGGACCCTTAGCTCAGCCCCACAGGCAAAGACACTTCTTCCTGCTAAGAGAACACGCGCAGGTTCCAGGGACTGGGTAGGACTTCATGTTTGGGGCCATTCTTCAGCCTGCTAGCGCCCGTGTCTCAAAGCGGATGCCAGCTTTATTTTCCTAGCACATGGAGAAGGGGGCTCACACCAGGCGAGGAGGGTCCGGCTCGCGGGGAGATGTCTGCTAGGCTTTCACCCACTTAAAGCTGCAGCGAGTTCAGACTCTGGCTGAGCTATGACCCTTCCCTTCCAGCTTCCTGTCCTCCGTCTGGAAAGGAGGGGGCACAGCCTCAGGGAGCCCCAACCCAGTCTATGCCTGCTCTCCTGAACCCCACTACGGGGGGCGAGTCCAGCCTCCACCGTGCCTTTCAGAGTCTGGCCAGTCCATGTAGGGGAGCCCCGTTTTTGTCTGTCTCGGGCTCCTGGCCAGCAGCTGCTGTGCCCAGGCTGTTCCCTCCAACTGAAGGCCTGTCTAATGGGGATGCTCCATGGCCTTCCCAGCACCCAGTATCCTATGCTTAGTGCTCTTCTGTACCAAGCCCTCCCCCGCCAGGAGGGGCTGGTGGCTTCTTGGGGAACAAGGGTGAGCTCTGGATTTAGGGGGATTCACTCATGAGCCCCTGTCAGGGCCTTCATTAGGTCATTCCGTGATTCGTCCAGTGAGATCTACCAACCAGGCCCGGAGCCAGGTGCTGGGGACTCAGGGGGGCGTCAGACATCATGGCCCTGCCCTCCGCACAGGAACAGACCCTCAGCACCGGGGGCCAGGCCTGCTGTGGGCGCCTTGTCCCATGGAATCCTCCAGCAGCCAAGTTCGGGGGTGCTTAGGTGTCTGAGCGCCCCGCACAACTTCTCGTCTCTTCCATAAGTCTCAGTCTCCGGACCTGTAAAATGGGGAGTAACATCTCCCACGCAGCTGGGGGTGGCAAGGATGAAGTCCTAACTCGATGTGGGAGCAGAGGAGGCAGGATGTGGAGGTGCCGCTGGGGAAACTACGCAGGTCCGAGAGGCATCTCCCCTGAAGTGGGCGGTGGTCAGGGGCTAGTTGCAGGAGCTGCCCTGCCCCCTGGGGTTCCTGGGTAAGCGGCCCGAGGGCCAGCCTGCCCATCACCCTGACAGTGCCAGGGATTCCGTGTCACCTGTTCGCCTCTGGGGAGGGACTGTCTTCTCCGTGGAAGCCCTGCGGGGAGGCTTCACTCCTGGATGTGCCCCTCGCAGGTGGCGGGGCTCACGTGTCCCTGCTGGGCCCCTGAGCCTGGCCCTGTGGCGGCTGGCCCTCCGGGTTACCAAGTACCAGCCCCTTCCTCTCTCCGAGCACTGACTTGAGAGACCCCCATCTTTCAGTGCCCTGGGGGAGGCGACCCCCTCAGGGTCACACAGCTGGCCCATGAGAGATTGGCGCAGGAGTCTGGGATTCTGGGCAGGGCTGTGTCCCCGCATCTTCCCTGCCCCTGTCCTGGCGCCGTGACCCCCTGAGTTACAGGCACATGCTGCATGTTCTTGCGATGCCCAGGAGGCTTCCTGCAGGGGCTCACAGCGTGGGGCGGCCTCCCCTCTGCCCAGGGTGGACAGAGCAGCACGGCCAGGCCCTCAGCACTGCAGGGCACGGCTCTTGCCGAGCCACCCGGGGCTGGGGCTGTACCCGAGGGGCCGAGTCTACCACGGAGTTAATATAAAGTGTGGTTTCCCTTCGTTCATCTTACAAAACAGAGAATTCCATCACCTGTAAGGCCTGGATGCTGCTAATGCCCCTTGGCATCTGTGAAGCATGGAGTTCCCCGTTTCGCCGGCCGCTGGCCTCACCGTCCTTTCTGGAGATCAGGTCCATGGCCAGGCTGAAGGTGTATGTCCTGTGGGAGAAGAAACTAGTGTGCTATTGTCTTCAAGACATTGGGAAGCAACCGTCTGCATCTGGTCATGCGTGTGCGTGGGAACACACATGACGAGATGGGCAGGGAAGGTCACTATTGGGGACAAAACGCAGCAGTGTGTTCGAAGAGCCCAGTGCTCAGCACATAACAACTCCTGAGTAAATCTTGTTATGGGCTGAACCATGGCCCCTCGACATCTAGAGTCTTGGCCCCAGGACCTCAGAGTATGACTATTGGAAACAGGGTCTTTAAAGAGGTAATTAAGGTAAGATGAGGCCAGCAGGGTGGCCCAATTCAATCTTATAAGGAGAGTAGGAGGCACAGAGGAACACCAAGGATGCTGGCCCCGAGGAAAGACCATGAAAAGGCACCAGGAAGGTGGCCGACTACACACCAAGGAGAGGCCTCTGGAGAAACTAGCCCTGCCCACACCCCGATCTTGGACTTGCAGCCTGCGACCTTGAGAGAAGAGATGTCTGTTGTTTAAGCCCCTGGCTGGGGTACATGGTCCAGTAACCCAGGCAAACTAGTGCACCATCCTTGTAGGTTCACCTAAGACAGCAAAGGCGTGAAGATGGATGTGGCTGGGATACAAGAGTGAAGGAGCCGTGAAAAGAGACATTAAGATGTAGGGAAACACACAGGAAGGGGGGTGCCTTTCGTGCATGCTGGGGAAAACAGTACCCAAGGAGTTGCAGGTGGTGAGGAAACTGCCACTTGTTCAATGAACCAAGAATGATGCCACGAGGTGGGCACAGAATCAGGGGACCTGGAGAGGATGGAGGGGAAAGATCTTAGCTAACTAGAGTAGTATGAACTCCAGGACAGGAGGGCGGTCATGGCAGGTGCTCCAAGTGAGTGTGTCTGGAAGGAACAGGGAGAGGGGCCAGAGGAGGAGAGGGAACAGTCACTACATCCTCCAAGAACAAGCAAATGGCTAAGTATCCCAGGGGAAATTCATTTCATGAAAGGGGAAATCATCTTTATAAGTTCTACTTTAAAATGATCTGTAACCAACACCCAAAAAACAAATAATCCAGTTAAAAATGGGCAGAAGACGTGAACGGACGTTTCTCCAAAGAAGACATCCAGATGGCCAACAGACACATGAAGAGTTGCTCAGCATCACTCATCATCTGGGAAACGCAAATCAAAACCACCATGAGATCCCACGTCCCACCTGTCAGACTGGCTAAAATCAACACCACAAGAAACAGGTGTTGATGAGGGTGTAGAGAAAGGGGAGCCCTCGTGCACTGTGGATGGGGACGCAAGCTGGTGCAGCCGCTCTGGAAAACAGAAGGGAGGTTCTTCAGAAGCTTAAAAATAGAACTACCCAACGACCCAACAATTGCATTGCTAGGTATTTACCCAAAGGATACAAAAATTCGGATTCAAAGGGGCCCGTGCACCCCAATGGTTATAGCAGCATTATTTACAATAGCCAAGACATGGAAGCGGCCCAAGTGTCCATCGACGGATGAGTAGATAAAGAAGATGTGGTCTATACATACAAGGGACTATTATCCAGGCATGAAAAAGAACAAAATATTGCCAACGACATGGCTGGAGCTACAGAGTATTATTCTGAACGAAATAAGTCAGTCAGAGAAAGATAAATACCGTGTGGCCTCACTCACGTGGGGAATTTTAGAAAACAAACAAGCAAAGAGAAAAAGAGAGAAACAAATCAAGAAACAGACTCTTAACAGCAGAAAACAAACTGCTGATCACCAGAGGGAAGGTGGGTGAGGGATGGGTTAAATGGGTTTTTTTTGTTGTTTCTAATTGCTGAGGAAAGTTCCACCGTACACATAGACCACATCTTCTTTATCCATCATCTGTCGATGGACACCGAGGCTCCTTCCACAGTTTGGCTATTGTGGACATTGCTGCTAGAAACATCGGGGTGCAGGTGTCCCTGTGTTTCATTCCATCTGAATCTTTGGGGTAAATCCCCAACAGTGCAATTGCTGGCAGGTCTATTTTTATCTCCTTGAGGATCCTCCACACAGTTTTCCAGAGTGGCTGCCCCAGTTCACATTCCCACCAACAGTGCAAGAGGTGGGACCCGCATCCTCCGCATCCTCTCCAACATTTGTGGTTTCCTGCCTTGTTAATTTGCCCCATTCTCACTGGTGTGAGGTGGTATCTCATTGTGGTTCTGATTTGTATTTCCCTGATGGCAAGTGATGTGGAGCATTTTCTCATGTGCATGTTGGCCATGTCTATGTCTTCCTCCGTGAGATTTCTGTTCGTGTCTTTTGCCCATTTCATGATTGGGTTGTTTGTTTCTTTGGTGTTGAGTTTAATAAGTTCTTTATAGATTTTGGAAACTAGCCCTTTATCTAATACGTCATTTGCAAATATCTTCTCCCATTCTGTAGGTTGTCTTTGAGTTTTGTTGACTGTATCCTTTGCTGTGCAAAAGCTTCTTATCTTGATGAAGTCCCAGTAGTTCATTTTTGCTTTTGTTTCTTTTGCCTTCGTGGATGAATCTTGCAAGAAGTTACTGTGGCCAAGTTCAAAAAGGGTGTTGCCTGTGTTCTCCTCTAGGATTTTGATGGAATCTTGTCTCACATTTAGATCTTTCATCCATTTTGAGTTTATCTTTGTGTCTGGTGCAAGAGAGTGGTCTAGTTTCATTCTTCTGCATGTGGATGTCCAATGTTCCCAGCACCATCTATTGAAGAGACTGTCTTTCTTCCAGTGGATGGTCTTTCCTCCTTTATCGAATATTAGTTGACCATAAAGTTGAGGGTCCACTTCTGGGTTCTCTATCCTGTTCCATTGATCTAAGTGTCTGTTTTTGTGCCAGGACCACACTGTCTTGATGACCACAACCTTGTAGTACAACCTGAAATCTGGCATTGTGATGCCCCCAGATATGGTTTTCTTTTTTAAAATTCCCCTGGCTATTCGGGGTCTTTTCTGGTTCCACACAAATCTTAAGATGATTTGTTCCAACTCTCTGAAGAAAGTCCATGGTATTTTGATAGGGATTGCATTAAATGTGTAAATTGCCCTGGGTAGCATTGACATTTTCACAATATTAATTTTCCCAATCCATGAGCATGGAACTGGAGGGTATTATGCTGAGTGAAATAAGTCAATCAGAGAAGGACAAACATTATATGGTCTCATTCATTTGGGGAATATAAAAAATAGTGAAAGGGAATAAAGGGGGAAGGAGAGAAAATGAGTGGGAAATATCAGAGAGGGAGACAGAACATGAGAGACTCCTAACTCTGGGAAACGAACAAGGGGTGGTGGAAAGGGAGGTGGGCGGGGGGTGGGGGGAAATGGGTGATGGGCACTGAGGGGGGCGCTTGATGGGATGAGCACTGGGAGTTATGCTATATGTTGGCAAATTGAACTCCAATTTAAAAAAAAGGAAAAAATAAATGTTTTTTTTTTTTTACTTATGATGAAAAAATTTAAAAATACATAAAAATCTTTAAAAATCTACCATCGGAGCAAAGGAGCAGTAGCTAGACAGGGAAAAATAAAGGGTTTGTTTGTTTGAGTCTGTTTTTAAGATAACTGCATGCTGCCAGTGGGAACGATGGGGGGAAGTCAGGAATGGCAGATGGTGCTGGCGCGGAGCCCTTGGAGGGCATGGGATGCCCGGGGGCTGGGCTGTGAGGCACTGTGGGCCAGTGGCCCTGGGCGGGAGCTCAGACCACACAGCACAGTCTGATGGGGGAGAGGGGCACGTGGCCCGAGGCTGCAGGTGGGCGGCCTGGTGGCCGGAGCTGGTTGGGCAACCTTCTGACTTCACCTGTCACAGTGGACGGGACTGATGAATCCGGTAGGTGGCGTCTTGGTGAAGTGCAAACATCTCACACAAATCCACTGGAGGGCAGAAGCTCCCAGGCCATAGCTGGTGGGAGGATCGGAAGGGGAGGTAATGCGCTCACACTCACCGGGGTGACTGGTAAGGGCACACTGCCCTCACTCCTGCGTTTTGTCTTGTTTTTAAAGATTTTATTTATTTATTCATGAGAGACACATAGAGAGAGAGGCAGAGACACAGGCAGAAGGAGAAGCAGGCTCCCTGCGGGGACCCTGATGCGGGACTCGATCCCGGGACCCCAGGATCACGACCTGAGCCAAAGGCAGGTGCTCAACGACTGAGCCACCCAGGCGTCCCTCACTCTGTGTTCTGAAGAGCATTATTCTCCTCCTGCTCTTCCAATAGTAGGCTACTTTATGGTTTTCAACACCCAGAAACCTTAAATTCTAAGCATTTGATAGTCACTATTAAAGACCGATCTGTCAAGTGTCTGAAGAAGACTCCTTCCGTCACTTCTATGCTTTCAAAGCTCTCCTCAGTCCAGAAATCAGAAATAAATTCACTTCAAGTGCCTTCCACTTTATATGATTTTCTGTTTCCATTTAATTCCTGGGTTGAGTTCCATATATGAGGTGAGGCCACCCCCAGGACCCCTCATTGATACCCTTTCCTCTCCCTCTGATGCGTCAGCAGGTGTGAAGAGGCCAGGCCTCCCGCTCTGGTATCAGCTCTGCTCCACGGATCTGCTTTCCCTCCTTCTCCCAAGCCAGGACCGTATCATCGGTTTATAACAGCTTTTTTAATATGTGTAGGGTAGCCAGCTCCTCTCGTTACTTTTTTTTACTTTTCAAGGTTTCTTGAGTTTCTCTCCCATTCATTCTTCCATATACACTTTTCGATCATCCAGTGAAGTTTCAGCAAATGATCCTATTGAGATTTTTCTGGAATTTCATTAAACCTGAAGGCTCATGAGGAATTGATACCAATCATGATTCATGATTCGTCTTCCTCTATCATAGATGCGGTGTGTTTCTGCACCCTCGGCCCGTGTGTGAATGTTTGCATTTCCCCCCAGGGACCTCATGTCCTCCATTCCCCCACAACTACCGCTAGTCCCCACGTGTCCATGCTGAGACCTGACCAAAGCCAGAGCGGGGGGCGGGGGCTCCTTGGGAGCGTTTCCCCTGCACCCCAGCTCCGGCCACCAGCCTTCCACCACCACCGCTCCGGACCGTTTGTGCCCATGTGGTGTTTCAACTGGCGAACACACTTCTCAAAATTGTGCAGTTCTGCAAGTTGTACCTTCTATTTTCAGGTTGTTGCCCTCCTGTTTTGTTCTGGAAACTCCCATTGGAGCTAGATCCTTTGCTTACATACTCTCAGGGTCAGAGGCGAGCTCCCAAGAGGTGAGGGCTGAAGTTGGCCGTAAGTGGACGGAGAGCACAGGTATCCATGCCCAAACCATTGACAGCTCCCTCCTCCCATCGCCGAGGCCCCATTTACGGTCTCCAATTGACAAAGGAAACGTCGGTGGGTTTCCTCTTCCTGAGGATGAGGCGGGGCCTGCACCCTGCTCGTGCCTCCCCACGTGTGCACAGCAGAGCCTCCTTATCTATAAATAACATCTGTGAAGCCTGCAGTTGGAGAGAAAACCAAATTGTTTTTTTCGCTTGTCTTTCAAATGAAATATAATCAAGATTACAATGAGAGGTGAAAGGAAAGAACTTGGCATTTAAATATTTCTGATCTTCTCTTGGGAGAACTACTTAATGGTCAACCCAGACCACAGAAGTAGATGGGTTGACATTCTCCCTGGCTTTTAAAAGGGGCGTAGCTGCAGCCTGTGGGGCTGTATGGACCACATTCCCTATTAGATTCCTGGGGCAGCCGTAACAAGGCACCACAGACTGGGCGGCTGAAATGACAGACATTTATTGTCCCCGTCCTAGGGTCCAAGTTCTGGGATCCAGGAGTGGACAGGGTTGGTTCTTCCCGAGGTCCTGCTGGGCCCGTGGACACTGTCCTCTCCCCCTGTCCTCATGCCGTCCCCCTCTGTGTGCATCTGTGTCTTGATCTCATAGAGACACTGGTCAGATTGCATCAGGTCCACCCTGGTGACCTCCTCCTCCCTTAATCACCTCTGTAAAGACCCCATCTCTACTGTCCCATTCTGGGGCGCTGGGAGCCAGGACTTCAACACAGGAATCTGAGGCAGATAGAATTCAGCCCACAATAGCACCTTTATTACATCCGAGGTACTTGCCACCAACGCGCTCTGTGGTTTTGGAAATTACTGGGTGGATATGGCTTCAGTGTTGAAAATCCTCTCATCTTGGCCAGAAGACAAACTGTTCTCCAAGCTCTAACACTCCCGGCCTCTCCGCTCTTTGTTCTGGATTATGTGACATACATTTTCTATGTGGAGCGTTGAGAGCCACTTTGATTCCTGAAGACACTCCCCCATCGTATCAAGCTGGTCACCTCTCGTCTCCTTCAAGGTCACCAACAGGTTTCGGGGTGTGATTTTGTCGTGCAGTGATTCCAAAGACTCCCAGGACCGTAGCAAGAAGGCTGAAGTTGAATTGGTGACGGGCGGTGGATGTTTCAGTGGCCAAGCAGAACCGCATGGCTGCAAACTCATACCTGGAAAGGTGTGCCCTCTGGCAGGTAGGGGCTGCTCCAGGGTAGGTGCACATCTGTTCTTGGGCACATCTGTAAGGCCAGCAGGTGACACATGCCAAGTACCAGTCCTGCAGCCCACGCAGGGGGAGGTATGTACCTGTGTGTCCACAAGCTAGCTTTTGGATGGTGCCACCAGACCACATTTCCCTCTACTCAACAGATTAGTGATGTGTCCAGTCATTCAAGGATCATCTTCTAATTTAAATAGACTTCGGTGTTTAATAAGGTACACTTTTGGCAGTTCTAAGCGACTTTGCCAGGATGACAGAGTCTGACAGCAGTGCTAGAGATCTGCCATCGGGCCTGTAATCACATGTCACAGTGTGTCAGCATGTCTTGCCCTCCTCCAGGGAGGATGGGGATGCTTCCAAAACATGGCCAGTCAGACACCCCACGGGGGAGCCCACTACTTAGCTTTCTCTCTTTTTGTTGCAATTTTTCTTAGTGTTTATTAATTCATAAGGAAAACTTGTCTTTAGGAAGAATAGTCCCAGAAATGTCAGGCTTAATTGGTTATGTTGGTCACAGGTGGTTGACTGATTGCGAAGCAAAACATATGATGGCCACACACTTGTCTTCTACAGAGTCTTCACTGTGTAGTTCTAGAAACATCTGGGTTTGCCAATTGCCCCATGGCAGTGAGGCTCTCCCATCCTGAGCGGGGAGTGGAAGACCTGTCCCGCTCCTCCTGGAACTCAGACAGCGGTGGGGGCGTGACCAGCATTTCCCAATTTGCTTAAAGCATTGATGAGACCTGGTGATGGACAGAGCTGGTTCTCAAGGAAAACAGGTGCTTCCTTAGTTGTGTGACACCATCCGGCCTCCCCACTTTCCCGGGCCGGAGCGTTCTCCGCTCTCCAGGTCAGGGGGCTGTATTGGATTAGCTCTGCAGTCCCGCGGGGCACCAGTGTGACTTCGAGGTAGCCCACAGGACCCATGGCCATGTCCACCCTGGCAAAATAGTGCTTCTCCCAAATGACTGGTCTACTGCATCTGGAATGGCCGAGATCATTTGGTGGAAACCGTATCCCTTTCTGCATCGGGTGTGGGACGGCAGGGATCTCCCGGCATGCATGGCGTGAGCAACCCCAGCCCTGGATTTGTCTGACTTCTCCCATTTATTCTCTCTCTGACCCAATGTGTTTCTATTCTTTTATTTAAATTTAAAATGGGGTGAATTTATATTTTGAATAAGTAATGCACACATATGGTTCAAATATTTACAAATCACGGGAGGTAGAGAGCAAAGTCTCCTTCCCAAGTCTTCTTCCTTCTCCCGGCCCTTCCCCTAACCCCAGGGGACCTCTGTTAGAAGTTTCTAGAGATGCTCCTTTCCAGGAAACTTTTAGGTACAGGCATGCATAGAAATACATATCACACACACACATGTGCAGACAGTTGTGTTCCACTTCACCCTTCCCCGCAAATAGTTCTGTGCTACACACAGTTCAGCAACCTGTCTTGGATTTTTTCATATCAGCACATAAAATATGATATGAATTTTATTCATTTGACCTTTTTTTAAGCACTGCGAGTATTCTATATGGATGTATCACAACTTATTTCACTAATACCTTATTTCATAATTTCATGATCCCTTTTACCGACAGTTTAGGTCATGGTGGAAAGCACACGCGCACCTTTTCCCAGTTATCCCATCAAACGCTAAGCTGCGTGCTGCTGTGCAGAGATTTCGCAGATGCTCTTAAAGACCCTGGTCATCTGGTTTTAAGTTAATCAAAAGGGAGATTATCTTGTGTGGGCCTGACTTATTCAGTTGGAAGGTCTTTAAAAAAAGGCTTACGGCTTCTCTGACCCTAAGAGGTTCCAAGTAGCATCTGTGTCTGCAACTGCTCCCTGTCTGCCTGGGGTGTCCGTCCTGATTGTCACACCGAGACAAGCACTTCGATCACCATGGTTTCCAGAGGTTATGTGGTTTCCATGGTTTCCTTCACTCCCTCCCTTCTTGCCTGCCTGCCCCTGTGGAGCTAACTCCAAGAGTCACACACGGCACTGCCTTGTAATAAATCCTTAAATGGATGTGTATATGTGCGGTGCGTAACATATACATGTATCATAACATAAATAATATGACATAAATAGAAACTATTATATTATCAATACATAATTTTCATGTATTAACTATAAAATATATATGTATAAATATATTTATATTACATATGTACAAAACATATACAATAATACATGTACATTTATACATATATAATATATATATAAATTACTATTCTGTTCTACTTCTCTGGCTAAACCTTAACTGAATTTGGGGGACCTTTAGCATGTAGTGGCGAAAAGCTGAGTGACATTGTTGGTGGAAAGCAGAAGCTAGAAGCAGTGCAGTTGGTCGTGTAGCACAGAATATCTCCAAGCACAGTGTTAAAAGCGTGGCCCGTTTTCTTCTTGTTGCTCATAGTGACGCATGTGAGGAGAGAGATTAATTGAGGGAAGAGAATTGGACAAAAGGAACCAATACCTGATGATTCCAATCAACCTCAGCCTCTCCAGATGATGCTAAAAATGCTCAAGTGAAGAGATTCTCCAGCTGAACGTGAAGAAGCAAGCCACCAGGAGGCCTATAGCTTCTAGGAAATGAGTTTTGCCAACACCATGTGAGCTCAGGAGAGGACCCCGAGCTTCAGATGAGACCCTAGCCCTGGCCCAAATTGGGAGACCCCAAGCTGAGGCATGCTCAGACTCCCGATGCATGAAAACTAGGAGATATTGAATGTGCGTTGCTTTAGCTGATAAGTTCATGGTCGTCTGCGTAGAGCAATAGACTTCACAGTTGACACACTGAGCAGGAGGAAAATAAAGCCAAGTTTAGGATCTCTGAGTATGATCTCTTATGTCCATAATAAGGAAGTTGTTTTTGTAGTCATTTTGGGATTATGATGTCAAAAGACAAAGAGAGTAATTCATGTTTTCTGAACACCATCCTCAGAAAACCATGAATTGACCAAGATATGTACTGTATACCTGCAGGGATAATGTCGCCAGCATGGAGAAAGCAATTTTTTACCAACGATGGAATGATCTAGAAGCATACAAATAAGGCAACCACTGTTTTCAGAAGGACATTCTTGGGCATTAACTCAGGGAGAGATGTCTGGGGTGTCGCTGGAGGCAGTACTCACCTGTGCTTAACCCAGGTGTCAGACTCGCTGGCTTGCTCTGTGTAGTTCTCGGGTAGGAAGCCCCGGCAGCCCGTCCGCTGGGAGATCCCAATCACCCAGCCCTTGCTGGCTTCCTCCTGCTGAGTGGGGTCCACGAAGATGTAGTCGCCGGGACTTAGTGTCAGCTCGTCCACGTTCTGAGGTTTGTACTGGAAGAGGGCCCTGAGGGTCTGGAAAAGAGGCAAGTGTTTTCCTGTCTCAAGCAAGGACTTGTGCGGAGAAAGATGGTATCAGGAGAAGGATGACAGGGGCCTCTTGCCTCTAGGCTCCCGTGATGAGTTCTAAGACTCCAAGGCTGTCTCTAAGACTGTCCCGGCCTTTGGTGATAAATGGTGACAGAGGGTACCCGAACGTGGCACAGGATTCTTGGGATAGGTTTGGAAATGAATTCTGGTGTCTACCTATCTGTTATCTATCTATCTCTTATCACTATTTACTTATCTCTAATATGAAAGATCTTAGAGCATAATTAGACTTTCACATCCACCTTCCTTGGCATGAGTTTATTTATGATTTCTCATACAACATGGAACACGGTGGATTCATTCATACTAATTCCACGGGTCTGAAAGGAGCCCGGCACACTTTCTATTTAAGCCAATCAATGTAGGAAGTCCTGCAATAAGGCTTCATTGAAATCATCATTTAAACGAATTAATCAGCGATACGATACATTCGTAGATTTTTGCAGTAGTCCGTTTTTTATCGCCAGAATTGCTACCATTCTTTTTTCAATTTTTTTTGTGTGTGTGTCTGCACTCATATGTAAAAGAACGAGAGTTCCAAATTGCACAGATGAGAAAATGATTTAAAAAACCCAACCAAAAAAAAAAAAAAAAAAACCCAACCATAAATGGTCTTCGTTTTCCTGAAATGCCTCCAGAGGAGGGCTCCTGGGGGTAAGCTCTCCGTCGGGTGGGCAACCATTGGTTCCCATGGGGAGGCGGCTCTGGCTGAGGCTCCCAGGCCCGGGTTTGCTCACCTGGTAGTGCACGAAGCGCATGTCTCGGGAGTAAAGTGCGGCAGTCCACTGGCAGCTGAGGCTCGGGTGGATGGCTCTGGCCAGCTGCTCCAGGGTCCTCTGGTGGTGGGGGTAGAACTTGTGGGCCAGGGTCAGGTGCAGCTGCTTGGTGCAAGGCTTCACGGTGCAGTCTGTGAAGTCCGGGGAACACAGGGTTGAAGGGCGCTCTTACCCACACCGCTAGCACTGCTCCTAGGACAGCCCCACAGCCCGGAGTGGAGGGGCAAGGCCTTTCTGCATGGTGCCTCCTGCCTCTGCCCTCTCCTTCCCCCTGGGCACCGGGGCTTTGTTGGTAAGGCCAGGATACCCTCCAGACTGCACCATCTCCTGAGTTCAGCTTATAGGGGAAGTGGTGGGGTACTGCAGATTTTACAAGGAGTAGGGAAGAGGAGGGGTAGAGATATGGGTTGGGGTGTTTGGAGCCTATCGATTGGCAAGCTAGTTGCCCAAACAGTTGGTTAAAGTGGACGCAGTGGACAGTTTCTCCTTCATTCCCCGGGGTGTGCACATCTCTCAGCCCTCAGAGTCAGCCACGCAGAGTCAGGCCCTCTCCATCAGTGGGTTCGGGTTCAGCCACAGAGTCTCAGGAAGAAAGCACCACAGGCCGCTCAACTGTGTCAAACATGACAGGATCGCTAGTATTTTGCTCACTTTGGTGAAGCAGGAAGCCCTCGGAGTGGCCAACCCTGGTCTTTTTGGGTGGCCTCTGCCCTGGTGGCCCCGGCCCTCCCGGTCCTCATTCCAGGGCCCTGGCGTCAGCCAGGATCTGCTTTCAACTGGGCCACAAAGGAGTTTATGTTCTGGGGAGGCGGCGATGGACAGGAGCACCCAGACTGTGGTATCACATAGGCCTCCTCTGCTCCTTCTGGAACGGTGACCTTGGGAGCATCTCGATCTGACTCAGCTTTCGTTTTGACAGTAACAGCTTGGAGACAGTGACAGCCACCTGCTGGGGCTGCATCAAAACCATTCCCTTAATTCGCGTCCCCGGGGAGTCATTTAGTCAATACCAGCTACCTGCCACCTCTCCCGGGGGCAGCACACACCAGCAGGTAGGATGTGTTCTCCCCTGGAAAACATCACGATGTTGCCATTGCTTCCTGGACCCACCTGGTGTCTCCCCTACACGAGCCTTTTAGCAGCAACTAAGAAACTGTCGAGGGGAGAAGCCGAAGTTGCGATGGTGTGTGGGTGGTGCGGAAATTCCTTTCTTAGGTGTTTCAGCACCGCGGTGGGGAGGACGGCCTTGCCACGTGAGTCAGCGTGGCCTGGGAAAGACCCATGCTAATTGTCATCGGTGTGATCAGTGAACCACACACGGCTTCTGAATGGGCCCTCATCTGCTCTCCGCAGCCCCTGCCTACGGGGGCGTTCCACTGGGTGGGGACAGAGGGGGACACACTTTGCCCTGAGAGGGGCCCAGGATAAGCTGAAGCCCATGGGCCCTTCCCCAACCCTCGGGGTCGGGCCCAGGGCAAGGCAAGGCACTCCACGTCACAGCCGCTCTGTTGGAGCGCAGGGCTGGTCGGCGAGGACACCAGGGGGACCGGATGAGACAGGACTGGACCCCTGTTCCAGCTCCGACCACTGCTTAGAGGACACTGTCTCTTTTCTGGGTCTCTTTTCACAAATGGCCACGGACGAGGGGGACTTGAACCAGCAGAAATGCATTCTCTCACAGCCAGGAGGCCAGACCTCTGAAATCCAGGGGTGGCCTGGGCCGGCCTCCCTCTGAAGCCTCCGGGCAGGGTCCTTCCTGCCGTGTCGGGCTCCCAGGGCTCCTGGTGCTCCTTGCCTCGTGGCCACGTCCCCACATCTCTGCTGCCCTCCTCCCATGGCCTCCTCCCCGTGCCTCTGGGTGTCCTCTCCTCTCTCAGAGGGACCCCAGTCACTGAATGTAGCGCCTGCCCAACTCCCATCTGGCCACATTTTAACTAATCATGCCTGCAGAGACTTTTCCCAAATAAAGTCTTTTTCTAAGGTTCTGGGTGGACAGGAATTTTAGGGGACTCCTTTACCCCATGACAGTGACCTCTGGCCGACATGCTACTTACTCTTCACAGGCCTCAGTGTCTTCATTTTAAGAATAGGGCATGCGAGACCCATTTTTTTGGGGGGGTTGCAAAGCATAAGAGAGGTGCCGTGCCTGTTCTGGGGCCACAGGGCAGGGCTGGATGAGACCGCGCTGTCCTCTGGAGGCAAGGAGGTCAAAGAGCCATCACTTGACTCTTGTTTCTATAAAAGACGCCAATCTGCAAAGGCTCAGGGTAAGCTGATAATCATGCAGCAAATAGGACCCCAGAGTCCAGAGGCCAGGCTCCAAGTGGAAATCCAGGATGCAGGGACCTCCTCACGTGGCCAGATCTGCGTCCAGGCACATCTGAAACCAGGGGTCACGACACTGAGCACCTCCGTGTGCCAGGACCGACGGGGAGCTCCACAGAAACAGGCGGTGATGTTTGAAGGCCCAGAGGCCTCGCCACCGTGCAGAGAGACAGGAGCGACTCCAGGGGCTGATGCGGCCCGAGGAAGCCCTAGCGCTGACCAGAGACTCGGGAGGAGCTCTCGTCCTCTGAGGTCCCTCCTGCGGGTCCCGCCAGAGCCCGACTCCCCACCAGCGCAGGTCCAGGGGGGGATGGGAGGGATGCAGATGCTCCCAGTGAATCTAGACCGTCCTTCCCCAAGAGCTGAAGGAGAAAAGACTCGCTCCTCCCTAAACATTAGCAACAACCACCTAGGACTTGCGTTTTCCACACAGCGCTGGCCCCAGGAGGGGATCTGCCCAAGGTGGGTGTGGGGCTGGGGGCGGCCCCGATCCCCCAACATGGGCACCCGCCTGCAATCCACCGTCTTCATGTGGCCACTCGAAGCCCCTGGAGGGACAGTTGCCCAGGCATCTGGAACGTGCCAAATGCTTGCAAAAACCACACTGATGGAGACAAAGGTATTCCCACTTAGGGAAAAGGTGTCCACGGGGTCTCAGAGTCTGCGTTCCTTTTGAGGGCCGTCCCGGCTCATTAGGTTTAGCTCCGGCTGAACTGTTCAGCCTCAGACTAAGGCCCCGTCCGAGGAGCTGGCTGCAAAGGGAGCGGTGGGGGTGGAATCGTCCCTGACCGGGGCGCAAGTGTGCAAGCGAGGAGCAGCTTGCACCCCTTCCCTGCAGCTGGGCTTCTGCCCCAGGAGCAAGCACGGCCCCGGACACAGAGTGATGGGTCCCTATTAACCGTGCTCCTCGTGTGCACCTGGCCAGGGTCGCCACCCACCTGCTAAGACAGATGCTTCCGTGGCGAACATCATGGCGAATTCCCGGATGACGTCCGCAGGGCTGTCGCTCACGAAGAAGCCTAGATAGCTGATGGAAGAGTAGAGGACCAGAGGGACCGTCGGGGGGAAGGAACCCAGGATCCTGTCCCCAGCTTTCTTTAGAGCCTCATACAGACATTCCACCTTGTGGTCTTCACACTGAGGGAGAAGAGAGACAGAGGACGTGCGACGGTTAGCGTAGTTGATAAGAAACCAGGCAGCCAACTGGGCCTGTTTTGGGTCACGATGCCGGAATATGACTTATCTCATCCAACTGTTTGGGGTCATGGAGATTTGTTCTACACCCGGTGCTCAGTTTCTTTCTTTCTTTTCCTTTCTTTTTTTTTTTTTTTTTAAGATTTTATTTATTTATTCATGATAGACACAGAGAGAGAGAGAGAGAGGCAGAGACACAGGCAGAGGGAGAAGCAGGCTCCATGCAGGGAGCCCGATGTGGGACTTGATCCCGGGTCTCCAGGATCACGCCCTGGGCTGAAGGCAGGTGCTAAACCACTGAGCCCCCCAGGGATCCCGCGGTGCTCAGTTTCTTAGACATTCACGTCAAATTCCTTTTGGAATGGAATATCCTTTAAGTGTCTAGGCTGGAAGTCTCTTGTCACCCTCGCTAACTCCCTTCCCTCTGTGTCATGTCTAGTCGACCCACAGCTGTGGTCAACCCACATGTGGCATCATGTGGCCTCTGGAGGTTTCCCTGAACCACGGGCATGCAGTGCTCAGAGCTCATGGCGAGGACGGCAGTGGCCGAAGCCCCCGGCATCCGGCCACACTCCCGCAGTGGCCGAGCCCGTCACGGCCCCTGACGCTGGTTTCCATGGAGGTGACTCGGGGCCCCCAGGCTCCCTGTCAGCCCTCTGTCCTTCTCCTTCCTTCACAGGTGCTTCTCCCCAAATAAATCTCTTGCAATCGCACTTGGGGTCGCACGTCTAACTCCACCTCGGGGTCTGCTCCTTGGGAGAGCGTGAACCAATGCAGGCTCCCAACCGGTCTCCCCGCTGCCCCCCAATTCACTGCACACATTTTAGCCTGACCGCTCTACCTAATGCTGTGTCCCTGCCATGCCACCCCCCACCCCAAAGCGGCAGGTGCGCCCCCGGTCACCTGCAGAGTTCTGTCTACACCCGCTCAGCCTGAGTGCCAGCTCTGTCCAAGCCACTTCCTGGGCTTGGAGACCTTCCTCCATGTGGAAGACTCACGTGAAGCCACAGTGAACCCCAGACCCGTGCCCTCCCACTCCCCACCCCCACCCCGGCAGGAAATCAGCGCCAGCCCTGCTCTTCCCTCTGAATTTCCCACGGCTCCTTTCATCCTCTGAGGAGTCAACCACCTTCTAGTTTTCATATGCATTTTTACGTCCCTTCGTCTGCTTATTGCATCTCTGCGGCCCTCGCGGGGCCTGGGAAAGCGCGTGATGCGTGGAGGGTATAACCTTGAACCTGAGTGTGCACACTGTGATGTCGCGGCCGCAGGTACATGGTCTGGAAGCGCCGAGTCGGACTGAAGCAGAGCTGCGGCGGGACCTCCGCCCGTGGAGGCTGAATGTTTTCCTTCTGCAGCATCAAGGGCAGAGACCCAGTCCCTCTGGCACCCATCTGCCAGGAAGGGCGCCCGGCCAGCCGAGGCGGCGTTGGACGCGGGCCGGGGGTTAGTGGGACGGCCGACGTGGGAAGGGGAGGGTGTGTGTGCTTGTATCTAAGTCGTGTCTGTGTGGACGTGTGGGTGCCGGGTGCTGGGTGCAGCCCCGGGGGCTTGGGAAGAGGAGCTGGAGGCTCGGGTGCCCCCCCCCCACCCGGCTGCCGCGATGAAGCACGCCCGTTTCTGAGGCTGTTTTCATCGCTGCCTTTGGCTGCCTTCTTCCCCTGATGAGCTCCCAGGACAAGCCGGAAAGGAGTTTCTGACCGGCACAAGTGCTGTTGCTGGAAGGTGACCAGCTCACCCCAGTTTGCCCGGGATTTTTCTAGTTTTGGCACCGAAAAGCTCTGTGCCTTGGGACCGCGTCCCCCCAGCTCCCGGGGGGGGGGGGAGGTGTGCTGGGAACAGCCCGTGCAGAGGCTTGCAGCCCCTTCCCATGCACGCTGTGGAGCCTGGGACAGACTCGTCCTTGGGCCCCGTGGGATTCCTGAATCGGGTGGAACCCTAAGAGCCTGGGGACAGCAGAGGGGGGCCGGCCGGGGTGTGTCCTCCCCTGGTTCCTCTGGTGGGGAGCCACAGAGGAAGTGGCAGCCTGTCCCTCCCCGCCTCCCTCCCTCTCGTGCCTGCGTCTTCTCCTCTGAGCCGGCCCAGGTCCCTCTTGCCCTCCCGGGACCCCCGTGAGGCTGCCTGTTGGACCGTTTTCTGAGTCAGGGCCGGTTCCTGAAGCAGGGAAAGTCCTGCATCCGTGACGGGCCAGCAGTGAAAGTTCTCCAGCTCATCCAGCCCACGGTTCTGAAACACCTGCTCCGAGGCCCTGTGCTAGTCTGAGGGCACGGAAGCAAGGGCAGCATCTACCTTCTCGGGAGGGATTCAGTCTCGTGAGGGGCGCAGGGCGGCACCAGACACATGGGCGGAGCCGTGGACAGTGCCACCAGAGATACTAGCAAACAGGTGGGTGGTGGGAGCGCAGAGGGTGGCGGGGGAGACAACCGGAGGGGGGATAAGTGAGCGGGGCTCTGAGGGATGCATAGGAGTCGCCCAGCTGAGGCCGAGGAGAAACGTGAAGGGTGTCCCACACCAGGAGGCCCGCTGGTGTGACAACTGCAGCCCCCACCTCCCACACCGGTGACAACTGATCACGTGGCTCCCCTGGGTCACATCCAGCGTCGCTGGACATCACGGGGAAGTGCCTCCGGCGGCGTGTCGGTGAGCACTAGGGGCTCGCGGGCCCGACTCACCGTGAAGAAGTCACAGAGCGTGATGTGCGGGAAGACCTCGTGAGCCCGGTTCTTGGCGCACTGGCGCTTGCTGTCTTTCCAGAACTCTTCGAGTTTCTCCAGCAGGGGCCCCGTGGGGCAGAGGAAAAGAGCGTACTCCTGGGGGATGGGATCGTCCAGAGAGGGGTCATTGCGATGACAGCGCAGCCTGCAAGAGAACAGGCCGCTTTCAGCCGGCGCCCCGACGGCAGGGCCGTCCCCGCGTGGAGAGGGCAGCGAGCAGAAGAGGCCGCGCTGTGCACGGGCGGTGTCCACGCTGCACAAAGTCACTGCCGGCCCCTCTCGGCAAGGCTCAGCGGGCCCGGGGCCGGTGTGGCCGCGGAGCAGCGCTGGGTCCCCCTCCACCCCGTCCCCCCGGGGCTCTGCCCCACGTTAGTGTGATTCCCGGGCCAAAGACAAAGACAGTGAGAGAAGGTGACCTGGTCTTCAGACCATCTCTGGGGAGCCAGCTATCTCGGTAGTGGTGGAAAAAAAATTTTTTTAAAGATTTTATTTATTCATTTGAAAGAGAGAGACAGAAAGAGCCCAAGCAGGGGGAGAAGCAGACAGAGAAGGAGCAGCAGACTCCCCGCCGAGCTGGGAGCCCAACGTGGGGCTCGAGCCCAGGACCCTGAGATCACGACCTGAACCGAAGGCAGACGCTTACCCATCTGGGCCACCCAGGCGCCCCAGAGTTGAAAAAAATCTGTAGAAAACACTCACACTTCATTTTATCTGACTTCAAACTGAGTGTAAAAGTCAAAACTCCAAAAAAAAAAAAAAAAAACCCTAAAAACCCAAAACATAGACAAAACATAGGTAGCTATTATATATTTTCCTCTGTATTCAGAAGGTTATTTTAAGGACAAGGAGAAATGTTATACGACCTCAAATTCAAGCTCATTCTCACTGATGGAAGAAACAAGAATGAAGACAACCACAAGGCGTCATTTTCTCGCCCGTCAGATGAGAACGATGTGTTTGAAACGAAAAAAAAAAAAAAAAAAAGGTTATGCTCAACTGTGTCAAAGGTGCAGCGGGTTCGTGCAACGTCTGTATAAAAGCAAATTGCCAGGAGGCGCCAAGAGCTTTCGGATACCCTTCCCGTCCAAACCGACAATTCCGCTTCCAGAAATTTCTCCAAAGGCGAAAACAAGTAACACGGCACATCTGACGTGCTTTATGGCAGAGTTATTTGTAACAGGTGAAAGACGCAGAGACGAGATAAGTGACAGTAGGTTTATTTATCATCTGTTCACTGGGAGTCATGGTTTTTTTATTTTTTTATTTTTTAAATTTTTTTTTGGGGGGGAGTCATGGTTTTGAAGAATTTCTGGGGATGCAGGGAAGTGTCCGAGTTATTTTTTGTTTGTTTTTTTTTTTTTGTTTGTTTGGTTGGTTTTTAATGGATTTAATAGGTGCCAGTAAACCGTAATGACCAGTGGCATTGTACACATTCTTTTTCTATGTATTTTTTTAAATTGGAGTTTGATTTGCCAGCGCGGATGGAACTGGAGGGTACCCACCCACCCGAGTTGTAATCCTGAGTTTAGCGGGCGGCCCGCAGCCCCTTGAGGCAGGAGCTGTGCTGGAGGGAGTCGCCCTAAGAGTGAAACACCATCAGAGGGCGCTCTGACCCTTCATCCTGAGCACTCCCTCCCATGTAGACGCATCCTTCCCCATCCTTCCCCATCCTTCCTTCCCCATCATTCCCCATCCTAGCCCCAACCTTCTCCACCCTAGCCCCAACTTTCCCCATCCTTCCCCGATGAGCCCGGACAAGCCAGAAAGGAATCTCTGACTGTCACAAATGCTGTTGCTGGAGGGTGACCGGTTTCTCCCAGAAACTTAAGCAACGAACCCATAGATGACACTTGGTGCGTGTTTTATATAAACCATTAGCCATTGCTTAACTCATGCTGCAGATTGCTGGGGCCACGCCAGGGTCCTGCAGATTTATCCATGCTGATGGGTGGACACCCGGCTAAGGGAGTCCGAGCGACCCTTCCAAGGGCCCTGCGAGCTCCTCCCCCGTGTGCGAGGTATCTTACTCATCCATTCCACTGGTCAGACGCTTAAATTGGTTTCTCTTTGCCCAATTTCATAGCACGGGAATCGCGAGCTTTGTCTAGGTCCCCAAGGCACGGACCTGGCCGTGGAAGTGCCGGCTGGGCCGCCGCGTGGATCACACCGGGACTGCAGCCAGGGCAGGGAGAGACCGCCCCTTGTCTTCACCCACGTGGACGCTTGAAGTTGCCTTTGGGTTCTACTGGCATCTTACTTGGCACTTCCCCTGATTGGCTAGGGTCGGCCCACTCCAGGTGGAGCCTAGGGGACCCCACCGTCTCCCCGGTGCCTCGGTGGGACTTGTGGTCTGCGCAGCTGAGTTGGAACTAGAAGGAAGCCACCACGGCCCTCGAGGCTGTGGGTTTCGTTTGAAATTCAAATTTGGCAACTGACTTTAGACTTAGCCCAGCCCGGAGGATTCTGGGCATTTCCCTTTGTCTGGTAGAGGGATTGCCTATCCTGCCATTGGCCTAGCGTTTTGGGGTGAAGAAGGGGATTTCCAGGGAGGACACGCTGGCCACTCAAAGCCCCACAATCAGTGGTTGCCATCCTACTCCGGGAGGGTGCCCCAGTGGGTCAAGGCCTGGGTTTTATTGTTTGATTTTCACTGCGGTTTTCCAGAGCAGAGCGTGAGGGGACTTCCCACCTAGGGACAGAGTGACGGCAGCATGGCACTTTCAGGCGGGCCTGGGGGTTCAGGAGTGGGGTGATCGCAGAGCACAAAGCCGAGGCCTGCAGGAGTGGGCGGCTTGTAGGCTGGCTGACGGATAGCAGAGCCCCCTGGAACCCTGAGTTCCACCCCCGGCCCCCCCCACCTGGCACCTGAGGCCTCAGAGGGCATCCAGGACCAACCAGTAAACTCTCTCCCCATCAGAGGTAGCCTGAGACAGTGGCAACCTCTATTTTCTATCTTTCCTATTTACTCAACAGATCGCGTGGATTTCTTTCTTCCTTGAGAGTCACGTTTGGATAAACTCAGATTTTTAAGTGCAGAAAGGCTTGTTCACAGTTCGATCTCTCTCCTCTGTCTCCCATTTTAAATGCGGGTTCTTTTTCTTCCTTCCCTTTGGTGCCTGGCCGCCCGGCGTGTGTGGGGTGCTGCCCGTGGCCACCCCGCCGAGCTCTCAGAGCCAAGTACTCAGCACCCCTGTGGAGACAGCCCTACTCACCAATCTGATGCCTCTTCCGCTGTCTTTCTTCCAGTGGCTGCCAACGCCTTCAGCCTGCAGGAGAGCAGAACGAGAGGAGCATTCAGGGGCGCCCGGGGGGCTCAGCGGTGGAGCGGCTGCCTTCGGCGCAGGGCGTGATCCCCGGGGTCGAGGATGGGGTCCCACATCGGGCTCCCTGTGTGGAGCCTGCTTCTCCCTCTGCCTGTGACTCTGCCTCTCTCTCTCTCTCTCTCATGAATAAATAAATAAAAAAATCTTAAAAAAAAAAAAGAAAGAAAAAGAAAGAGAGGAGCATTCAAGAGCCCTGGCTTCCATTCTCTGGGGAAGCAGAGGAGAGGCAGGGGCAGCCCTGCAGCACAGGACACCTGTGTGTGTGTGTGTGTATGTAGGGGGTGCCCACGAGGGCCTGGACTGCTACACTTTGCAGCTGGGTGCACTGCCCAGGCCTCAGTCTCCATGTGGCATCACTGTGATTTCTGAAAACGCCAACCTGCTCACACCTCCTCTGGTCATTCTCCTTCAGGGGCTCCCACTCCTGTCCTGGGCACTGGCTCCCACCACATCTGCCATCTTGCCAGCCCCTCCACCCTGCGCTAAAGCCAGGGGACCCTACTCTTGCATCCTCAGGTTGGCTGTGAAGGGCCAAATCCTTGGCTTGCACACGCGCCCTCCTACCAAAATGCAGCCCCGTGCCAACACGCCCTCGGAGAAATGACCCCGATCCTTCCAAGCATGGCTCACATGCCCTTCCTCCAGGGAAACGTACCCAACCACACATTCAGTCACCGGGCTTCATCTCTATAAACCTGCGTCTGTTTGCCTCCTCCACCAGCCTGCAAGGTCTGTGAGGTCCAACGGTGTCGTACTCGCCATTATAACCCAGGATGTATAGACACTGAATTAAATTTAGCTGAATGGGACCAAATTGGACGGGATGGAATAGGGCTAAGGTAACTCGCTCAGGAGTTCAGCTTGGAAGTAGCTGGAGTTGAAGAGCAAACCGACAGGGTGCTGCCCCGTGCTGCTGTTGGCGAATGCCGACGGGGATGATATAGACCACAAGGAATTCTGAGCCTGAGTCCCCATTCAACGTCAGTAGCGTAATAAGGGATGGGGTTTAGTGGGGCCAAGAGTGGGGTCCTGCCCCGCCACTGCCTGTGCTCTCTGGCTTCCGTGTCCCTGGCTGGGGTCTGGCACATGGTTCCACTGCTGATTTCAACCAGTGTCTTATCAACATAAAGGTGACAACGTTCTGAGTTGGGTTAGAAAAGAAAAGAGTGCAGCTTCCAAGCGATTTCAGCCAATTTTAGGGTTTTGTTATAATGTTTAGGGAAACTTTGGTCCCTTCTCCAATCCAAAGTCACTTAAAGGGACTTCTGATGCATTTTCCCACGTGAATCAGCCTGAGAAAAATTAGGACCGCATGTCTCTATCATAGCTTGTTTTTTTTGGGGGGGGACTTCTCTCTCTGACACAGTGGCTCCTAAGGTTAACATTTTCTATATGGGAACCTTTGCCTTGGGTAAGCAGGATTGGGTCAATGTAGTTCTGGCACCTTCTTAACCATCTCTTTCAATGATCAGACAATGAAGAGATTTCCCCTACAGATAAATGGTTTCTCGGCATCATTTAGAAATACATTCCTGTTGGTAGTTCTTTCAACAGCTCCCCTCCACTTAGAGTTTAAGGTACCCCGGGTGTCATCTCAGTCACTGAACTGCAGAGAGGATACAACCCAGGCCCAAGCTCCTCCAAATCCTAAAGATGGGGGTGCCCCAGTAGCACACGGCTCCCAAGTTTTACAAATTTCAGGATCCCTCTACCAACCAACCAGCCAGCCAGCCAGCCCAGTTTGTCTTTAAAGAGCAAAGAACATGTCATTTATAAAAAGTAGAAAAGGGCCTTATTTTGCGACAGTATCTAACACTGCGAGATGCCCCTCTCCGGCAGGAAGTAAGTGCTCTGAGCTGCCTGTAGTTCTGCAGCACAGGCCAGAAGGGTTGAGACACACACCCAGGGGCCAGCGGAGGGACAGTACTCACGCGGTGTGTGCCGGGAAGCCCATTCCCAGCAGGGTGTCCAGGAGTGAGGGGGTGCTGCGGCCCTTGTGCTTGTTGGAGACCTTTGCGTAGAGCTGAGTCTCCCCCGCTGCCATCTCTTCCTGCCTCTGTGGACAGAAATGAATAGATAAAACCAGAGAGAGAGAAAGAGACAGGCGAGGCTGTCTGAGGGTGTCAAGAAAAACCTCAAGCCCTTTTGATCTTTCTGACAAAAGCTAATATCCTGTTTGCATGAGATGTTGGTTTTCAGAATTCTTTTTTTTCGGGGTGCTGGGGGGTATAGCATCCACTAGCCCTGTTTCCACATGAGGTTTAAGGTCCAGAGGTCCAACACACTTACCAGAAGAGCAAAGATTGGAAAGACCGACAATACTAAATTTTGACAGGCTGTGGAATAATTGGAACTCTTATTCGTTGCTCAGCCATTTTGGATAACATTTGGACAGTTTCTTATATAGTTCAGCATAAATTTGCTATATGACTGATTTATTCTTAGCTGTCTCCCAAGGAGAAATGAAAATGTGTGACCACGATTTGTATATGAATGTTCGTAATAGCTTTATTCACAGGAGACCAAAACCAGAAAGAATCCAAATAAATATTCCAAATAAATCCAAATAAATTTATTTAAATAAATAAATCCAAATTTAAATAAATAAATAATCCAAATAAATCCACTGGTGAATGCATACATAAATTATGGTGTATTTGATCAATGATTTAGCCCTCATTGATGACAAAAACACACTACTGTTTCATGAGACAGCATGGATGAATTCAAGCAGTATTATTTTGATTAAAAGAAGCCAGAATCAAGATAATACACACTGTATGATTCTATTTCAATGAAATTCTATTTTTAAAAAGATTTTATTTATTTACTCATGAGAGAGAAGGCAGAGGGAGAAGCAGGCTCCAGACAGGGATCCTAATGTGGGACTTGATCCCAGGACCCCAGGATCATGCCTTGAGCTGAAGGCAGACGCTCAACCTCTGAGCCATCCAGAGGTCCCTTACAAGAAATTCTAAAATGAGGTAAAACTAAACTATAGAGATAGAAAACAGATAAGTTGCTGCCTGAGGCCAAGTTCTGAGGGAGTTTTGGGGGTGGTGGAAATGTTCTATATCCTGATATGGGTGTACAGTTCTTCAAAATTGACTAAATCAAACACTCATATTGGGTGCATTTTAAAGTGTGTAAACTAAGCTTCAATAAAATTTATTTTTAGAAAGGAAAGGGAAGGAATACTTAGAACAATCATAACAGTGTGCTAATTTTCAACAAAAACAGGCCTGCTGGGATTTTGTTGGGGATTATATTGAATCTATAGGTCAGTTTTAATAATATCAAGTCTTCGGAGCACCTGGGTGGCTCAGTGGTTGAGCATCTGCCTTTGGATCAGGTCATAATCCCAGGGTCCTGAGATCGAGTCCCGCATCAGGCTCCCTACGTGGAGCCTGCTTCTCCCTCTGCCTGTGTCTCTGCCTCTCTCTCTGTATCTCTTATGAATAAATAAATACAATCTAAAAACAAAACCAAAAAAACAATATCGAGTCTTCCATTCCATGAACATGGTATATCTCTCTATTTACTTTCTCTCAGTAGTGTTTTGTAGTTTCACAGTCTTGTATTTCTGTCATTAAGTTTATTTCTATGTGTTGCTATAGCTTAAAAATAATTTCTATTTCCATTTGTTGCTGATATATAGAAATGCAATTGATTCTTATATATTGACATCATAGCCCTCTTGGCACAGTGGGCAGTGCATCAGTCTCATATATATTGACATCACATCCAATAATCTGGCCGAGATCACTTATTAACTCTATTATTTTGTAGATTCTTTTTGATTTTCTTTTTTTTTAAATATATTTTTTTTAATTTTTATTTATTTGTGATACTCACAGAGAGAGAGAGAGAGAATGAGGCAGAGACACAGGCAGAGGGAGAAGCAGGCTCCATGCACCGGGACCCTGACGTGGGATTCGATCCCGGGTCTCCAGGATCGCGCCCTGGGCCAAAGGCAGGCGCCAAACCGCTGCGCCACCCAGGGATCCCCTCTTTTTGATTTTCTATGTACATCATCATGTGCTCTTCAAATAATGTCAGGTTCTCCTTTCCTTTCCAATAATTGTGAGCTTTATTTCCTCTCCTTGCCATATAGTGACAAAGGCCTCCAGTGCCATGTTGGATAAAAGTTTATGATAGGTACCCTTTATCAGATTGAATAATTTTTTTCACTACTAATTCACTGAAGTGTTTTAAAAAAATAATGGGTATTGAATTTTATCAAAAGCTTTTTCTGCATCTATTGAGATGATCATAGTGTTTTCCTTCTTATTCAGTGAATGAGGTAGCTTATGCCAGTGGGCTTTTGAATGTTAAATCAATCTTGTGTTTCTAAGATAAAACCTTGGTAATTATATGTTATGTTTTATATATATTAATGTGTTAATACTTTGTTTAGAATTTTTTGCTCTGTGTTTGTGAATTAGCTTGGCCTGTTGTTTTCCTTTCTTATAATTTCCTTCTCAGGTTTTGGTGTCAGTAGAGTGATCAGCTCATTTTGGTATTCTTGAGACTTCCTGGTTACAGCACGGTAAGATCTCCTTCCAGGACACCCCTCAGCCTTTGGCAAATGAGGACAGTTGGTCTCCCTAAGAGTCAAGTGTTATTCTGACCTCAGATATGAATTGGGAAATATTTCCTCTTCCCTGATTCTCTGAGTTTTTGTAAGATTGGTATAACTTTTTGCTTTAATGTTCAAAAAAGATTTGTCAGTAGAGTCTCCTGGGCCTAGAATTTTCTTGGAAAGTTTTAAACTATAGATTTAATTAATTTAACAGCTACAGGAGTATTCTTCTTGTGTCGGTTTCATTAAGTTGTTTTTCAAGGAACTTGATCATTTTTTCTAAGTTGTTAAATTTCCTGGCATAGAGTTGCCAGATTTTCTTTCAATTCTGTTGCATAATTTTCTGTGTAGAAGTCTTGCATATTAGTTGTTGTTAGGTATTTGATAATTTTTGATGCCACTGTAAGTTATCTTTTTAAAATGTCATATTCATACTCTTTGTTGCTGGTAATTCAAATGCTATTGATTCACATTATTTTACATTTGAACTTATATCTAAATGTCTTGTTTGACTTGCTTATTAATTCTAATAATTAATCTCTAGAATTTAAAAAATAATTCTAGATACAAAAAGAATTGTGTCTATAAATAATATTTTTATTTATTTTTTACCAGTACATATTCTTTACTTTAAAATTTTTTCTTTCTCTTTTTTGTTTCTTTCTTTTTTCTTTCTCTTCTTTTTTCTCCTCCTCTTCTTTCTTCTTCCCTTTTTCTCCTTCTTCTTCCTCTTCCTTTTCCTCTTCTTCTTTTATTGCACTGGCTTGGACTCCAAATGTTGAACAGAAATGGTATATATCTATATAGTGCATGTCCTTGTGGTGTTCTCCATTTCAGAGTAAAATGCTTCCATATTTCATCTTTAAATGTAAGTTTATTGTGTTTTTAAATATCTTTTTCTTTGAGGAATTAAAAAAATGAAATAATTTCATAACCAAATGAATTAAATATCTTAAAATTGAAAGCCTCAAAATATAAAACGCATGTTACCTAGAAGAAAAAAAAGTAGATTTTGGGTCTGAGATACAGCCTCTACTCAAATACATCTTTCTTTTCTCAATAGTAAACCACTTTTGGAGCAGTTGTGCTTATAAGATATTAAAATATGAATTTTAAAAAAAATCTTATTTAGCAAACCAGAAAATGCCAAATCATCTCTTTTCCTTATTATTAAAAGTTATCTCCCAAGACCATCAGTGACAGATGAAAGTTTTTTAAGTTGCACTTTTTCCTGTGGGTGATGCCCAAAGCTTCCTGCTCTCACTAATGGGATCAAGGTGGAGACTGAGACCATGCTTGGAACTCAATCTGTGTGCAAGTAGTTATGAAAACTTCACAGCTCCTAGAGGACCCATCAGGGTAAGGTGCCCCTCAGATCTCCAAGCCAAGACCATGCAAGACACTGCCTTGGTGAATATCAGATGCCAGCCCTAGATATGCTGATTTCTATTTCTTTAAAGTTTTATTTTGAGATTGATGGAATTGATTTGTAGGTAAATTTTCTGAGAGGCTACTATATGGTGGTGGAAGTTTAACCACCATGATCAGTCATCTGCTACAACCTGGCAAATTGACCTCATTTGACACACAAGCCAAGATACTAACATGGTAATATATTAATATGACATATGTGAATTCATGATTGCTTCTGGTCTTCTTCATGTCTACTCAGTATTGTTCCACCACCTTAGTTTATGATCAGCTCATCTATATACCTAGAGCCTCATCACACACTCATCACAGTGCCAGGTGCTTTGAGAATACATTCTAGACTGCCCTCTGAGATTGGTAATCCACCAGAGCACCACCTACAGCACTGTGGTGCAAACAAAGGAATATCCCTGTCTTTGAGGGCAAATGTTTGTTCCAGAACTAGAGAGAGTAGTTAGGAAAGATGTAAAGGAAGGGTGTAGGAGCTTGAAGGATTCCTGGTCTTAAATCCAAAAACATTGAGAGGTGTGTGGGCAGGTGCTGGGAGGCAGGAAAACGAGACTGAGTTAAATCACAATTGGCTGAATATATCTCTCTGGCTATTGTTGCCATTGGCAAATCCTGCCAACTCTATCTTTAAAATCATTTCCAAATCCAGCTTTTGCTCTCTATTTGTACCACCAGCATCTTGGTCTAAGTCACCACCATTATGGCCCCGGTTTTCAGTAGCGTCCTCCTGCCTTTCTGTGAATTCACCTCTGTCGCTACACTGTACACATGCATAGATCCAACTTTGCCCTATTCAGCTATTTGGTGGCTTTCCATCACATAAAAACCAAACCAGCGTCCTTCCAGTGGCGCAGGTCTTCCATGATCTGCCGATCTCCAAGCACATAGGCTTTCTGGGGCTCCCCAAACATCCGCAGCTCATGTTCTCCAGGCCTTTGGAGTCTATGGTCTTGTGCTTGGAACAATCTCTCCTCTTAGCTCATAAGACCTACTTTATCCCACCACTGAGGTTTCCACTAAAATACCACTCTTTCCTAGAAGTCTTCCTCCACCACCCTGTCTGATCACTTGCTGATCCCTCTCCTTCATCTCTTTCCAGCATTTGTCATCAGCTGAGACCACAGGTGAGTGCTTTGTCCCCTCTGCCATCCCCTCTGAGTCTAGATGCCTGGCTCATGGCAGATGGCCCATAAATATTTGGTGAATAAACGAATGCATGATTCACATCTAGCTCTACTCCACTAGACTTCCAAAGGGGCTCAGTCCCCTGCCCATGGCAGCAGGGCTATGTTCTCTCCTGATAAAACATCTTAAAGCTGTATTGTGTGCAGAAACCCCTTGAGACGTAGAGGCCCCTCACCGAATGGAGTGTGAAGTGTCTCTATAGAGTGCTCACTGTGAGAACACCTTCAGGTTCCCTCCCTTTTGTCTGCAGAGCAGCTGTGAGTCTAAACTCAGACTCAGTCACATGGAAGGATAGAAACCCCTGCCAAAGCGTTTTGCCTGCCCCTCTTGATGTGCTTGCTCAGCACCGGGCAGGACCTATCTGTTCTTTTATAAAAGGAGCGTCTGTGTTCCGAAAACTCTCTTATGCAAAGTTTCTGAAAAGGTTTGCTTACCTTACTTACTAATTAAAGGCAAGTCACATTTTTCCCCTCCCTGGACTCTGCAGTCATACAACCGATGGCCACTTGATAGCCACATCCAGATCGAGTTACAAAGATAACCTGCGATAATGCCATTTGCTGTGATGATTGAGTCGACAAGGCTGAGTGACTTGGTGCAAGTATTTCCCGATTGGACGAACCTGTTGGCAGCCTGCTTACCATCACGCTTGCTTTTATAATGAAAAAGGAAATTATTTCTGCTTTTAATGATGGCGGCCCCAGAAATGGTGAGTAAAGTGGGTGGGGGAGACACAACGCTTCTGAAAGAGAATTTCTCAACGTTGCTCAGTGTTGTGAAACCGGCCACCGATGGCTTGTTTGGGAAGGGACTTCCGTGTCTAGGTTCAAGGTTTCAGAAAGCATTTTACCACTTGTTCTTATTCTGATCATAAAGTTAAGCTACGTAATTTGCCACCTGCTGATAGTACGAGGCAGGTATCAGCAAGAATCAAAAGCAAAAATGCCTGATGTGGATTTATTAGTTTTCTAAGACGCTCTCCAAAGCCACTCCTGAGATGGAAACGAAATAAATATTTTTAGTGTAGAGTTCCTGCTTCGATTTTCCTAAGGCCACATGAAACAGCATGAAGACAGAGTTTGCGTTAAATGGCTTAATAGTTTCTTTTTGAATCTCAAACACCACAGCCAGTGAGCAGAAATCTAAAATGGTTGATTTAAGTATCTATGTTTATGTGCCTGTTGGAACCACCTCTGAGACTGATGCCTGGGAAGGTGAGCCGGGATTGAGTTGGGAACATTCCGCCATTTCCTTGCTCACTCCGCCCCTCATAGAGTTGCAGGAATGACTTCCAGAGGCTTCTGACCTCTCTGGCTTTGTGATAGGTGGAATTCTTTTGGAGGAAACAGAGCCCTAGTGTAGCTGCTGCAAGCCAGCGTCCCCAGCCGCTCCTCCCTTTGCCATGTGGGGGACCGGGCACCCAGAGGGCAGGGATACTTTCATCCTTAACTAGGTCATGCCCGGCCGAGCCAGGGAAGCACGGTGTTTACGGGAAACTACAAATATTGTGGGTGAGTGTCCCCTCCCTGGTGCCATCTACATTTTGGGGGCATGGACATTATGTGAGTATAAAAAACTTCTTATGGTTATGATAGGTGTCCCACAGGTGTAGGCAAAGGATTGAGGTTATGTAGGACAAAGAACAATGACAAAAAAGAGAAGGAAAGTGCTTTGAAAGGGATTTATCTTCTGAAAAACAATGATGTAGTAATTTCTAATCATAAAAGGGCACGTCTCTAAAGATGGCTAGTCAATTGATTTTAAGATTGATAGAATACAGAGTGAAGAAGTCATTAATTTAAGCAGAATTAAGTTCGTAGTTTTTCATTAACTCTGAAAGTTTCTCTGTTACTGGCTGAGGCTCACAAAAAAAATTGTGTCTCATTGGATGAATAGTTTTACTGAATGCGCTTGATGTGGATGGTCAGATGTCAAAGATTTAACACGACAAAGATGCATTTGACGCTAAAATTGTAAATAGAGAAGCAAGTGCTTCTTTCTGTTCTTCCTGGCGAAGGAGGTGGAGGTGGAGGTGGAGCCGAATCTCAGAGGTCCTGAAATAGTCACCATGGGGGAAAATGACCCGCCTGCAGCTGAGGCCCCTTTCTCCTTCAGATCGCTTTTTGGACTTGACGATTTGAAAATAAGTCCTGTCGTACCAGGTAGGTGGAACCAGGTGTGATTTCTGGGGAAGTACCTCGCCAGGATTTCTCACACCCAAAAGCTGGATGCTTGCACTTCCTTGGGTTTATAGAACCCTGGAGAGGAGGGGACACTAGAGAGGGCATCACCTCGGTCAGGCCCTTGCCAACACCCGGAGACAGAAGTTAGCATTCTCCGGATGGATGTTTTCAGAAATTGAGGCTCCAGTTGTCCCGCCAGAAAAATCTCTGAGCCCCCCAGCAAATCCTGAGAACCAGTACCTATCAGCTCTTCCAGGAAACTAAAAGTGTTCGGGCATTGCTGGGCATTGCTGGGTGTTGCCGAAGGTATTTGCTGCCTAGATTAAAACCGAACAGCAGGAGACAGGAACTGCTCTGAGCGACAAGGAGAGTTGGTTTTGTAAATAGGTCTCAAATACAGAACTTGCCACAGTGAGCTGTGGCTCGCTGGTCCCGGGTGCAGTCAGGAATGTTGACATCTGGGGCTGGGAAGGGAGACACCTGGGGGCTCTGGCTGAGGTTCCAGAAAGCATGGAGTGGGGGCTGTCCTGTGATTCCTTTTAAACCCTCTGGGCAATTGAGGTTGGATGGTAGTGGAGAAGATAGGAGGTGGGGGGAACAGGTTTCAAGGGTAAGGATACATAATTCAAAAATACAGCTCAAAAAATGAGCATAAATGTTAATTTTAAAAGTACCTTCTTATCACCTGACCCCCAAGATTTACCTGGCTTTTATGTTGGCCTTCATTCTCTTCCTGTTGTTGCCCGCAAGTGCGCATTCACGTACAGTGTAGGTATAGACAGGTGTTTCCCCATGTGCTACTTCGTTTTTATAAACGCTCTTTGTTTATAACATCATGACATCCTATCAAGTAGATGTTCAATTTACATAGTTCTTTAAATCATCATTTGACAAATAATTATTTCTAATATTTCTATAGTACAAATAAGATGAGCATGAGTAATGCTATGCATATTTGCCTCTGCTAATTTTGCTTATTTTTTCATAATTGATTTCTAGTAGTGAGAATTTAGTAGTGCTTTACATAAATAAGCAATTGTATTGTTCATCATAAAAATTTAGAAAATACAGTTAATCAAAAAGATTTTTTAAAGTCACCCACGATTTTACCATTATTCAGAGGTAGCCCTCTTTGTGCTTTAATATTGGATTTCTTGTCTTTTTCTGATATACATATCTGCATTTTCCTTTGGAAGTGGCATATACTATGTTGAAGCTTTTTTTGTTTTCAAGTGAAATAATATCATGTTCTTCTTTCCACGGTGTTAAATGATTAAATATTCTTTAAGGATTGGCAAACTATGGCCATGGACCAAATATGGCCCACAACTTGGTTTTATAAATAAAGTTTTATTGGGACACAGACACATTCATTTATTCACCTATTGTCTACAGCTGCCTTCATGGCACAGTAAAGTTGAGCAGTTGCAACAGAGACCATAAGGCCCATAAAATTTAAAATATTTACTATCCGGTCCTTTACAGAGGAGGTTTGCCCGCCCCCTTTCCCTATCATGGAACCAACTCTATTCATTTGTCCTGTTACCTCTTCCTTCTGATGTGCATTCGGGCTGTTTCCCATGCATCAGTATTATACATGCCACCTCTCCAAGTGTCCATGTAGGTAGAAATGCATGTGCATCAATGAAGACATCTTAAGATAAATTCCTGGGAAGTGGTTTTACTAGGTCAAAAGAAAAATTCCACCCATGTTTAAGGCTTTTGGTTTGTATTTCCAATCTGACTCTCAAAAAGCTTACACAATGTATATATTGACTGCAAGTGGAAATCCATTTCCCTTCGCTCTGGACTGCAGTGAGGGTGCTATAATAGCAATCATCATAAATATTGCAAGGTCGGTATGTAGTTACATTTGATTTGCAGTTTTTCAAATTTCCAGAGAGGTTGAAGCTTTTTCTTCATGCTTGTTGATCATTTGCATTTCTTTTTGGGGGAGGTGCTATGCATTTTGCTTTGTACTCCAGGCACGCCCTCAAAGACAGGACAAGGAGGTGGAGTGAGGCCACAGTAGTGTCCATAGGGCACCATGGTGGAGGAGCTGTAAAGGGGCAACTGTGAACAGATACGAAGCTTCTAACTGAGCAGCAATCTTTAAGTCTATAATTAGGATGAATTTTCTAAATCTAACTCTTAGACCCGGAGCAACTAGAATGATAAGAGGTCATCCTTGGGGTTCCTGCTGATTTTTAAAGTGTAAGTGGAGAGTGGGCTCTCATAAGGGGAAGTTATTAATTTGGTGCAGGTTTCTGGGGGTGGGGAAGGCTGAGGAGAGTCTGCTCTGCTAACTCAAGACCACAAACTGGTTGTCCTAAAAGGAATTGGTCTCCTATGCTGAGATAATACAACCTCCATTATCGTGATATCATTCATCCATCCAATCATCCATCCAATCATCCATCCATTCATCCATCCATTCATCCACTCAATTTACTGATACAGTGGACCCTTGAATAACATAGAAGTAGAATTGAGTTGATGACTCCCCACCTAGCCCAAAATCCACTTATAACCTTTGGCTCCCCCAAAACTTAACTACTAATAGTCTACCATTGACCAGAAGCCTTGATGATCACAGCAACTCACTTAAGAAGTATGTAGCATGGTACATGTATTATATACACTGTGTTAGTGCAATAAAGTAAACTAGAGAAAAGAAAATGTTATTGAGAAAATCCTAAGGAAGAGATAATACATTTGAGGTACCACACTATAAAAAAATCCACCTGTAAGTGGACCCACACAGTTCAAACTTGTGTTGTTCAAGGGTCAGCTATATTCATCAAGGAACCCTGCACGCCAGGTGTTGGTCTAGGCCCTGAGAACACAGCTGCAGAGCAAACCACCTGCTCATCAAGACAGCGACCTTGCCCTCTGCCTCCCCTCCTTGTTCTGTATCCTTCAGGCCATGGAGTGTGCCTTTCCTTGTTCCCCTCAACCGCTTCCTTCTCCCCCTTCCCCATTCCTTCTCTTACTCTTCTCCTCCTATCCCATCTCTTCCACTCCCATTTTTGTCTTCAAATTCCCTCTCTCTCTTTTTTTTTTTAATTTTTTAAGATTTTATTTATTCATGAGAGACACACAGAGAGAGGCGGAGACACAGGCAGAAGGAGAAGCAGGCTCCCTGAGGGGAGCTCAATGTGGGACTCGATCCCGGGACCCCAAGATCACACCCTGAGCTGAAGGCAGATGTTCAACCACGGAGCCACCCGGGTGCCCACATTCTCTCTCTTTTTAAAGGATGCTTGAATGATATTGACCATTTTATAAGCACACTCTGTAGTGCCAGAGGGTGAAGCTCTGGGTTTCCAAAGACACGCAGGAGAGATCTTTGTGGCCTTTCCATGGGAAACCTCTCAGCTCAATATCTCTAGGACTGGGGTGTGAGAGGACCGGACAGTCTTGTCTTGAGTAACAGTGCGCCATGCAGAAGGCTGTCTCCCCTTCCCGCATTCCCACCCTCCTCAGTGTGAGTGGGGACAACTTCGGCTCAGATGTATTTTCAGGATCACTGAGGTAATGTGCATGGAGTGGCCTGTTCTCCTCGGAATCAAGGTGCCGATGAAGATTCTCCCGGTTGCCCAGAGAGGCTTGTTCTTCTGGGCATCATACCACTGGGGTGGCACATCCTCTTTTCCATCCAATGTACCTGGTTCTTTAGGCAAGAACTGGGACAGGTCTGGGGTTTACCCTACTTGCAAACTAACCAGTCAGTGCCCAGTGTGCTGGACGCTCCTAGAAGACAGGAGGCTCTCAGATCGGACACGGAGGACGTTGTTACCCATGGCACAAGGGGCGCTTATATCCTGCTCCAGTCAGTCACTAATGCCCGCCAAGTCCCACAATGGCGATGTCAACAGCCCAGGGATATGCCGAGTGCCCAGAGCATCTGTATCACACTAAGGAACCCAGGACCAAGGCAACTCGAATCCGTTATAATGCACTGTGAGCAGATCTGCACACGCTTTGTCCCCGACAAGACGTAGTATTTGTTAAGCCAGACAGTGAGTAAACCTGCTCCTTGGTCTGGAGAGAGACCTCGTCTCTCTCTTCTCAGGCTGCTCGCCCTGCCAGCCTCCTCAGAGAGACGGTCTGGGACAAGGCTGGAGGTGTCGCCGTGCACGAGGCTCTGGAAGAAGGGGCTACTACATCATCTGGTGACCCTCTCAGAGGTCCCAGCTCTCCCTCTCCTCAGAGCATCCTGTGTGGCTTTTCCACGTCACCATCCTCCATGGGGGAAGCGTTTCTGGGGACCTGGGCTCCACCTGCCTTCTGTCCTGAGTTTCTTAGGGCTGCGGAGACAAAGTGCGACAAACTAGGTGGCTTAGAATGACACAGGTCTATTGTCTCATGGTTTTGGAAGTCTGAAGCCCAGGGGCCAGCAGGCCCGTGTTCTCTCTGAAACCCACAAAGAAGCTTTCCTTGCCTCTTCCCAGCTTCTGGTGTTTGAGGATAACCTTTGGGGCTCCTTGGCCGACTTCGAGGTTTGTCACCCAAATCTCTGGCTGCATCTTCGCCTGCTGTCCTGCCTGTGTCCCTTGGCACCATTCCCTTCTATGCACGTCTGTTTCTGTGTTCACGTGCCCCCTTTTCAAAGGACACCAGTCAGATTAGATTAGACCCACATCATTACTTTATTTTATTATTATTTTTTAAGATTTTATTTATTTATTCCTGAGAGACACACAGAGAGAGGTAGAGACACAGGCAGAGGGAGAGGCAGGCTCCCTGCAGGGAGCCCGATGTGGGACTCGATCCCAGGACCCCGGGGTCACAACCAGAGCCAAAGGCAGAGACGCTCGACCCCTGAGCCACCCAGGCGCCCCGATGACTTTGTTTTAACTTGATGGCCTCTGTAAAAACTCTATTTCCAGATATGACAATAGTCTGGGGTGCTAGGGTCCAAATGCCCGCATACTGCAAGGGGGGCGGGGACACACTTCGGTCAGTAACACCATCCCTTAACCCGGGATGGACACAACGGGGTCAGGAGTGGAGACCATGGGGCCGGGCCTCTGGAGAATGTGTCCCCAGATCAGTGGCCTTTGTTCTAAGCTAAGGTGGCTTTCTTTGGGCCAGAACATTCTCTGCTTTGAGGGGAGGGGGAACGGATAGCTGCATTTTAAGTTTTATTTTCGTTCGGATCGGCTGCTCTGTGGCTTTTTGCTCTTTCCCCCACCTTTGGGTTTTCAGACGCGGACGCGGTTGCGGCACAGATACTGTCTCTGCTGCCTCTGAAGTTCTTCGCCATCATCGTCATTGGGATCATCGCCTTGATACTAGCGCTGGCCATTGGTCTGGGCAGTGAGTACGATGCATTATTTAGCGGGCTCTCGAATGCCTATTCGGGCCTTGAAACTTTGATGAGCCCCCGGCTCGCGTGGGTGGGGTGCTGCCACCCAGCCTTGAAGACTGGGGGCGACAGCCTTGGGGGCTTGCTGGCTCCGAGTGCTCGGCCCGCACGAGCCCGAGCCAGCCCGGGGCCCAGGAGGGGCTGTTGGCCACGCTCGGGGCTTTGTCACCAAGGAACCTGCCCAGTTAGAAGTGTCGAGAGGCAGCTGATGAAATAGGATTCCGCGGGCGGGAGGGGGCGAGGGGCCCGGAGGAGAAGACAAGGAGGCCATTCATGCCAGGCCAGGCGAACCTGCTATTTTTAAAAATGAGGCTCATGCGGCTTTTGAGAAAGTGAGTCATTTGGACGCGCTCTGATAGGGAACAGTATCTCAGCCTCTCTTTCAAATACGCGCCCCACCTGCTCGGCTGTGCGGTCCGCGGTCCCCTCTCTTCTCGCCCAGAGTTGGAGACAACAGGGGGGACGTGGGGGCCCCCGAGTCGTCCTCACGGAGCTCCTTGCTCAGCTGGCTCAGCCAGGCGGGCTGCAGCCATGCGCTTTCTCTCTTGACCTCGAGTCCTGTGGTTCAAGGCCGCAGGGCGAGACTAAGTGGGGGTGCCGCAGCCCCCACGCTCTGGAATTCGGAACAGAAACTAGGCTGAGGCAGACGGGCTGCAGTTTCGAAGCAGGTTTCATTACTGATGGCCAAGCTCAGGGCCACGTGGCCAGCGGATGGTTGTTGGTGCTGTGCCCTGAAGAAGCCAGCCCTTCCTTGACGCGCGTGTCCTCCCCTCTCCTCAGTCCACTTCGATTGCTCCGGAAAGTACAAGTGTCGCACGTCTTTTAAGTGCATTGAACTGACGGCTCGATGTGATGGGGTCTCAGACTGCAGGGACGGGGAGGACGAGTACCGGTGCGGTAAGGCCACGCTCCTCGCCGCAGAGGGACGGCCCAACCCTGACCTTGCCCATCTGCAGAGTGGGTCCAGATCCACTGGGTGCCAGCGTCAGGTCACGTCCTTAACTGGGATCCACGTGACATGCGTCCCCGGGGGTTGTGGAGCCGGGAGCAAGGGGAGGGCTATCTCTTGGGGCCCAAATGCAGTTTGGGGAGATCACAAGAACCGTAAGAAGAGGGTGCGGGGGGCACGGGGCGGGGATCCAGGCAGGAAGAGCTGCCTCCGGGTGGGGGTGCTGGGGGCGAGGTCTCGGGGTCCCCTGGCCGCTAACGAGCTGCTCTTCCCATGCGCCGGCCAGTCCGCGTGAGCGGCCAAAACGCGGTGCTCCAGGTGTTCGCAGCTGCCGCCTGGAGGACCGTGTGCTCTGACGACTGGAGAGGCCACCACGCCAACGTCGCCTGTGCCCAGCTGGGGTTTCCGAGGTAATTTACAGAACATTGACGCTGATGGGTGAAGTGTTCAGTGGGGGCGACCACGGGGACGGGGAGCTGCCTTTCAGCCGCCTCGCTCCACAGGGACGCGCACCAGGCCCCCAGGCCCCGCCGACGCTGAGTGGTTTGACCCAGGCCACACGGGACGGGGCACGTTTGGGGACAGGGCCCCAGATGCACACATGAAGCACGGAACTTCTGAGCCGAGACCAGGCCCCCAGGTCCTCAGGCACCTGCCCCCCGCCCCCCGCCTGGTGTTGGGGCCACGTGGACGTGCCCGCACACTCCCTAGGAGCCCAAAGAGCCAAGTCTGGAAAGTCAGCCGTTTAGTGAAAACAGTCACTTCCAACGGCTGTTTGGCGACATGCAGAAGGGCCAGCTCCTGTGGCGGGCGCCTCGCTTTTCCACATTTGGTTTCGTCTGTGTGACGTTTGCGCTGTGGGGACGCGTTTCTCTCCTTGTCTCTCCGAGCTCTCCTCTGACCCCGGCACCACCATCCTCCGTGGCCGCCCCACAGGGCACCCCAACCCCCTCTGCCCTTGCCCCCGGGGTTGGAAGCAGGCCGGCCGCCTGAGTTCCCACGCTCCTGCGTGCTGGCCCCCGAGTCCCCGCGTCCTGGGCCCACTTCCCCGACTCGGGCGTTGCAGCCTAAAGCCCTGGAGCCCAGGGAGCCTGGTTCATGTGTGGTGCTCCTCAGCTGCCGCCTCCAGCAACAGTGACACCCCAGTGTCCCAGCCTGTGTCCCCCAGACCGTGACCTTCTCGCCTTGTGACAACCCGGGTGCCAGAGCCAGCTGCAGCTCAGCTCTGTGACAACAGCCACGTCACCCCACAAGTGCCTCCCAGGACAATGCAGCCTTCACCCCTCACGGACAGGGGGGCGGTCACACTGCTCACGTGTGAGCACACATGCCACAGTGCACACATACCACACATGTCCACTGATACCACATACATACCACACGCACACACACCATAAATGTGCGTAGGTACCACGCCCACACCACAGTACACACACATACTGCACACTTAGCACACATGCACGCCAAATTTGCACACATACAACACACATTCCCATACACCACATGCACACACACCTCACACACATGCCATATGCACATGCACATACACACCATGTGTGCCACACAGCACACCCACACCATACACACTCCACCCCCCATGCACACACACACACACACATACACCGTGCATGCCACATACCACGTACAAACACACACAGACATGCACATACACTGCATCACATACCACACTGCACACACACATCACCCATACACCCCATCACACAGTGCACACACATTCACACAGTGCACACACATGCACACGCTCATGCACACACCACCACCACTGCAGACAGCGGAAAGCTTCCCCAGGCAGGTCTGTTCCCTATGGAGGCGCTTCCGTGGCCTCCCAGGGGCGTCCCTCCCACCTCCCGACCCCCCTCCCTCCCCTCCTGGAGTGCCTCCGCCGGCCCCCGAACCCCAAGGCCCCCCTCTACCATGCAGAAGGGCCCAGAGACCCCTTTCCCTCAGCTCCCCGGCCAGCCAGCCATGGTGAGATGGTCCTTCCTACCCATAGCGAGAACCGTCAGGGGAAGGGAGCCCAGCCAATGCTACTTTCCCAGACTGCCCCTCGGCACGGCCCGTCTCCTTCGCTGTGCACCTGTTCTGCCCTCAGTTCCCAGATTCGCTTCCGTATCTTTCTGCCTTTCCTTCCTGCTTCTGTCCCTAGAGCCCGTCTTTGTTCTTCTCTGCTCAGCCATGTCCCACGTCAGCCATCTGTGATGACAGAGAGAGGGGAGGCTGTCAAGCCGGACGGCCTGGGTTCGAATCTCCGTGTCGGCACCCCAGTTCCTTGACTCAGGCCTCAGAAACGGAGATAATAGTCGCGCCCACTTTTAGGGGTGGCGTGAGGTTTCCGTGAACACAGGCTCACCCTGGGAGAGCTGGCGGCTGTACTGGGTCCCCCCACCTGGACGCTGGGTGCTTGACGGGGATCCCGGGGTGGCTCTTGGGGGCCCCTTGCATCTCACAGACCGGCTGCGGCCAGCCTGCCTGCATCAGCCTCTCCGTGTCAGGTCGGGAGCTCGCCGCCCAGTGCCTGCCCCGTCGGCCGCGGGGCCTCCTCAGGAGGCCTGGGAGCTCATTGCCCTCCAAACTCAAACCCGACTCACCTTCGCATTCCACACATAGTCCTGGCAGCCCGCAGCGCTTGCATCACCGGGTGCAATGCTGTTTGATCAACCGATGAGTGAAGCAGGCCGGCTGCTTCGGGTTTTGTCTGCTCCATGGGAAAAGGGAGGGGGGTGGCCCTTCGTTTACTACCCTCCACCTCACAACCCTGCAAACATTTGATTATTTTTTTTAAAAAAAGATCACGCCTTCTTTACCATGCTTCTCCAGAAAACCTGCTTCCCGGCACTTTAAACGTTTGCAGGCACCTGGGGCGCCCTGAGCCTCTTCCCTCCGTGCTCATCTCTCTCCGATGGGAGCCCGCACCGGCTCTCGCTTTCGATCTCCCCACCCGTGGCTCTCTTGGGTGCTCGGCATCCCCACTCAGGTCCCACCCGAAAATACTCCGCCTGCTTCCATGTTCTGCTGTCTCTGGGGCTGGCTGCGCCAAGGGGGGCTACTTGGCTACCCCAGGAAGTGGTCCTCCCTGGCACAAGGCCAGAGCCTGCGGGGGCGGTGCAGGGGCCGTGGGGCGGGGGTCCCAGACATTGTGAGATTTGGAATGCCTTCCTAAGCTAGCAAAGCTGTGGATGGTTTTGCGGGGGTTGGGGTGGGAAGTGACCCCCCCCCCCCAGTATGATCCATGCGGTATCCTGACTGGAGCACTGGTTGATTTGAACCGGGCCTCGTTTCCCATGTGCTTGCAGCTACGTGAGCTCAGACACCCTCAGGGTGGACTTGCTCGAGCAGCAGCTCCAGGAGGACTTTGCCTCCGTCAATCACCTCTTGCCCGATGACAAAGTGACTGCTCTGCACCACTCGGTGTATGTGAGGTACGTGCGGCCAGGTGGCGCTGCCGTCTGCGCTGTGTCAAGTCACCTGCTGGCTCCCCCGAGCTGTGCGTAGCCCCGCGAGGACACAGGAGACGTGAGAGTGTTTCTCCAAGTGCAAGGCGAGGCCTAGCGGCCTCAGGGAGACTGGCTGGAGCCCCGGCTGGGGTGCAAGACCCCACCCCAAAGCAGGCAAATAGGGCCCGACGGGGAGGGGTGTAAGGAGGACCATCGCGGGCCAGCCGCTCTGGTCACGGGCACCAGGTGTGTGCGGAGCAGCGCAGGGGGACAGGGAACGAGGCAGAGGAGGCTCAGAAGCTCGAGTATTCTCTGTCTGCCATTCGGATTCCACATTTCCCTGGCAACTCTTGAGAAAGGTTAAAAAGTGAGATACCTGTAAATGACCATACCTGCAGCCTAGCAGGTCCCCTGCCTGGTCCCCTTCCTGGTCCCCTCCCTGGTCCCCTTCCTGGTCCCTCCCTGGTCCCTTCCCTGGTTCCCTCCCTGGTCCTTCCCTGGTCCCTCCCTGGTCCCTCCCTGGTCCCTCCCTGGTCTCCTCCCTGGTCCCTCCCTGGTCCCCTCCCTGGTCCCATCACTGGTTCCCTCCCTGGTCCCTCCCTGGTCCCCTCCCTGGTCCCCTCCCTGGTCCCCACCCTGGTCCCTCCCTGTTCCCTCCCTAGCCCCCTCCCTCGTCCCTCCCTTGTCCCTCCTTGGTCCCTCCCTGGCCCTCTCCCTGGTCCCTTCCTTGTCCCCTACCTGGTCCCCTGCCTGGTCCCCTGCCTGGTCCCCTCCCTGGTCCCCTCCCTGTACAGCCAGGCAACTCCATACGCTCTTGCTGGTACTCTGGACCAAATCCCAGGAGCACGTTCTCCGCTCTGGGAAACATCAGCTTGTCGGCCTGTCCATCTCATAATCGACAGTCACCCCGGGACCCACAGGCAATTCATGGGGACAGCTCATCTCTTAGATCCTTAAACCTTGGTCTGGTGGCATCCCCTTTTCCTTGCATGAGCGGACTGCAGCGCGGGAGGTAGGGAAAGTCACAAGGGGACATGGGTGGATGGTGAGGAAGGCATGTGCCCTGGCTCCCACCCACGCAAGGGCGAGCGCGTGTCGTCCCTGGAGCAATCACAGCTCCGCTCTGGAGAGGGGGTGACCCAGGCTGCAAGGACCTGGTGCCAGGAGAGGCTGCCTCGAGGCTGCCTCGCTGTCCTCGAGGGGCCAGCGGGGAACACCGGGCTGAAGCCGACCTGCAAACGACAGCAGCGTGTGCTCATGTGAGAGAGCTCCTCCCGCGTCTCCTCTCATTAGCCGTCCGAAGCGTGGGGATGCTCATCACCTGTCACACGCACAATACTTCCTGCAGCCAAATGGTTCCGTATCAATGTGTCACCTCATACACATGTTTGTTTGTTTGCTTTAATATGGACTAAAATTGCAATCTGTAATCAAGAGCAGGGGAACAGGGTCTTTTTTCCCCTTTTACCCCAAGATTAAGTTTTTAAAAAGGGCTCGTTTCGCAGGCCTCTGGCATTTACACAAGCCTCCTCTTTTCGTCCTTAGGGAGGGATGTGCCTCCGGTCGGGTGGTTACCTTGAAGTGCACAGGTAAGGGACCTACACGGCAGGCATAAGTGGAAACTTGCGCTCGCTCACAGACTCCTGTCTCCCCTCACCCCCCCACCCTCCTGAGACTGCTCCGGGTCCCCTCCTCCTGGGCGCCAGGTGGGAACTCTGCGGACCCCACCTGGAGGAGAGGAGGGCGGTGCCCATCCGCCTCAGCTGGTGGGTGGGGAGAGGCAGCCCAGAGCAACTTCTCAGCAGCGGACGGGACTGCGGGCACGATGCCCCGTCACCCACGGCCGCTCCAGCAGCCCGACTCACGCCCTCTCCTCCCCGCCACCCCCTTCCCACCCACCTGCACAGGCTGGTCGGTGCCCCAGGCTCCCCGCCCCGCGGCAGGCGCCCCCGGCATCGGGGAGGGTTCACGCCACAAGGGTTGGGTCTGGAGAAGTCAGGCAGGTGCACGCCAGCCCAGATTTGCTCAGGAGAGGGCTGCAGAAGGCTCCCGTGCTCCTGGAAGAGCCGGGGTCACTGCAGGGTCCTGGGCGTCACCGGGAGGGATGCTGCCAGCACCAGCTCTTCCCACCGCTCCCCTTCGTCTTGGTGGCCTGCTCCCCGCTCTCGCCCTGTGGGCCCCTCCTGCCTCTCTTTCGGGGCTGGGAGCTCCGTGGGGGCAGCGGGATGTCAGGGAGAGGGGAGGGGGCCTGTGGCTGTGACAGCAGCTTCCCCAGAAAGGTCTGTGGGATTCAAGCCCCAGCCCTGCTCCCCTCTCTCTGCAGCCTGCGGTCTGCGAATGGGCTACAGCTCGCGCATCGTGGGTGGAAACGCGTCCTCGCTCACGCAGTGGCCCTGGCAGGCCAGCCTGCAGTTCCAGGGCTACCACTTGTGCGGGGGCTCCGTCATCACACCCGTGTGGGTTGTCACGGCTGCCCACTGCGTCTACGAGTGAGTGCTCCTCGCCCGCACGCCCCGGTCTCACTGAGCCACCATAGGATGGGGTGATTTCAGGGCTCGGCAGCAGGTCCAGAAAGCAGGCAAGCCGACCGGGTTGTCACAACGCAGTGTCCAATGGACGGGACCCGCCCCAGCCCTCACCGTGGCCCCTCACTGTCCCTGCTGGCTGTGCCTGGGGACCCTGAGCTCATTCTAAGGATTTCAGACCTGCAGCTCTTACAGAGAGAGTAGAAAGTTTGGAAGGAAACCCTCGTGCTGGAGGAAAACCGCCAACCTCCGTGTCGCTGAGCACGTTGCGGCCAAGAGGGCGAGAGGGACACAGGCTGGCGGGGGGGGCGGGGGTGCCCGATGTGTCTCAGGGGAGGTGAGCACAGGAAAGAAACCACAGAAAGTCTTCCAAACACAGAGAATTCTCCCGGTTTTGTTTTCCGGTTTGGTTGCTGTGTGTTGGAGGACGGGCCCGACAGACTCTGAGTCCCGGGGGTGCAGGCGTCGAGGCTTCCCTGGCGGATGGACACACGGGGTGGGCCTGAGCTTCGGGGCCGAGCATGAGCAAGCAGGGAGCACCGTCGCCTCTGCCACCTGCGGGCCCCGGGTCTCCGGACCCCACATCCCCGGCCCAGGTCCGTGGGTTAAAGCGTTCGGGGCAGTCCTACTTGTTCTCTCCGACTTCTCATTTCAGCCTGTACGTCCCCAAGTCGTGGACCGTCCAGGTGGGGCTGGTTTCCCTGCTGGACAGCCCAGCCCCTTCCCATCTGGTGGAAAAAATCATCTACCACAGCAAGTATAAGCCCAAGAGGCTGGGCAACGACATTGCCCTCATGAAGCTGGCCGGGCCCGTCCCCTTCAACGGTATGTCTGCGGTCTTGGCTGCGCCGTTGCTTTCAGTTGTTTCGAGGGAGTTTGTAATCGCCTGTGGAGCCTTTCTATGACAGCCGCCTTGTGGTCCTTGCCAGGTCGTTCCAGGAGTTCATTCATTTTCCCCGCTGGCCACGGTTGATGATCTTTTCTCGTGAAACTTGTGATTTTCCTGGTTCTTGATCTAATGAGCAATTTTCAACAGCGTCCTGCACTGTGGGCTATCACAGCGTTGGGGATGCGGGGTCCACACACCTCTTCAACTTCGGCAGGTGGTCACCCCGGCCAGGTTCACTGCACGTGACTGGCCTACTCCTGTGGGCTGTGCTGAAGGTGTCTTTTGATTTTAGAGACTTCGCGGTTCTACTTTGGCCGACTGGTCTGGTGCCCCTGGGGCTCCCACTCGTGCCACTTGCTTCCTGCTGGAGCCGCCTGGAGATAAGAGGGACTTCCCCAGGCCAGGCCACGGGTGCCTCAAGGTGGCGGAAGGGGGTCTCTGAGCTCTTCCCCGCCGTCCCGGAGCTTGTTGAGATGAGGCCCCCAGCAAGGGCTGCCCAACCAGCCCCGCGTCTCAGTCTTGGCCTGGAGAGAGGGCACTTCCCCGGTCAGCCAGCTGGTTGTAGTGGGGTCGTCCTCGTGGCCACTTCTTTACCGGGCATCGTCAGCTCCCTGAAGCACTCTGGAAGTCTCTCCGCGGCGGCTGCTGAGTTCGGCAGGCCACGTTTCCAGGCGGGGAATACCTAGTCCTAACCTCTGAAAGTCACAGAAACACCCGAACACACAGGGTAGAACTTTCGAAAGTCTTGCAGACGCCAACCAAGGATTAGGGACCCACTCCTACATACATTAGAGCCCCTCCTCCTTCCCCAGCGCTCAGCCCGGGCCCGGGACCACCGTGTTGCTCATCACACCGCACATCTTATTCTCTACGTGTAATGCTCTGAAACAAATATTCCTGGAGACGCAAAGAGAAATTGTAACGGCGGCGTTCTTGTATCTTTATTGATGATACTCACTTAAGAAAAACGAGGTGCCGACACCTGCACTTTGAGAAAAATTAGCGAGTGCTCTTACGAGCTCTCTGCCTTTCCATTACTGTCCTGGGCGGAAAAGCTTAGTGCATCTCGAGCGTATTCACGGGACAGCCTCACGGCAGCCGTGATGCTGTCTCTGCTGGGGGTGACGGGACGCGTGTGACACAGCCTGCAGGGACAGGCAAGCTTCTTGCCCCCAGATGCACCGGGAGGGACCGTAATAGTCACGGAGGGATGTTTCCCAAGCCAACGTGCCCACGGTCCAGACCAGGAGTGGGCAGGTTAGGGCCCCGGGTCAGATCTGGCCCTTTGACTGTTTTTGTACATAAAGTTTCAGTGGGAACGGCTAGATCCGTTTGGGTACCGCCGCCTGTGGCTGCTTTCACGCCACTGAGGCGGCTGGTCTACACGGCCCATAAAGCCTCAGGTGTTAGCTATTCCGCGTGTCATGGAGGAAATGCCGCTCCCTGGCCCAGACTCAGTCACATTGCCACCGGCTAGGGTCGTTTAAAGGTTGACGGCTCTGCCCTGAGCTAGGAGCTTTCAGACCGACCAAGGCCTTGACGTTCCTTTGGGAGATGGCCTGAGCTCCCCAGAGAGGCGGACGCTGGGGAGACTCATGGTCTTCGTGGGCTGGGGCTGGCACTGAATTTAGGGTTGCTGTCTCCCCTTGCGACAGAGAGGATCCAGCCCGTCTGCCTACCCAACTCCGAAGAACACTTTCCTGATGGAAAAATGTGCTGGACGTCCGGCTGGGGGGCCACGGAGGACGGAGGTCAGTCAATCATCTGAAATCAAGGTTCTGGGTCCGGGGAGCCCAGAGCCGAGAGGCCGGGATGGACGCCCACGTGGCACGCTCCCGCCATCTCTGGGTCGTGGCGTCTCCCGTGCTCTCAGCAGTCTAGTTGTGGGTCAGGGTCACGGTTCCGTTTGTCTTGGGACGTGAAAATGGCAGACTCTGTTGGGAGAGAAATGAATTGAAAAGGAGGACCAGGGCAGCCCGGGTGGCTCAGCGGTTTAGCGCCGCCTTCGGCCCAGGGTGTGATCCTGGAGACCCGGGATCGAGTCCTGCGTCCGGCTCCCTGCAAGGAGCCTGCTTCTCCCTCTGCCTGTGTCTTTGCCTCTCTCTCTCTAATAAATGAATAAATAATGTTTTTTTTTATTTAAAAAAAAAGAAAAGGAGGACCAGGAACACCCCTTGTTGGGGAGACGGTCCCCGAGTCATCAGGCAGTTCCCCTCCCTGCTCCCCACCACGCTCATAAAGCACGCAGGGAGTCCGTGGAGAACCCCTCCCAAGGCTTATCCAGAAGGGAGACATCTGTCACTGGTGAGGGATTTTCCTCTTGTGCGACTTTGGAAGACGTGTGATTTCATCAGAGGGCAGATGCATGGAAACTCACTGCTCTAGTCGTATCAGACATAGTCACCGTCGTGAGGACAGCGCATGCTAGCTGTCCTTCCATCGGGGTGGCACATGCATGTGCTCACACTCATAGGTTTTCCACCAATTGCTCTCGTTCTGGCAGGAGTTTCTTGGGGTCAGCGGCAGGGGGTGGGGGCTGTTACAACAAAGCTCTGTAAACAGAGAGGCTTGGACAGCAGAGACTCATCGCCTCCCAGCTCTGGAGGCCGAAGTCTGAGATCGAGGTGTCGTGGGGCCAGTTGAGGCTCTGAGGGTGAAGAACCTGCCCCGGCCTCTCTTCCAGCCTCTCTTCCAGCCCCTGCTGGCTGTAAACATCCTTGGCGTCCTTGGCTCGTAGATTAATCACACTGCTCCAGTCTCTGCCCCATCTTCCTGCGCCCGCCGCCAACCCCGTGCCTCAAATCTCTCTCCCCTTTCTCTTAGACAGACGCCAGTCTTTGGACCTAAAGCCCACCCTAAATCCAGGACGATCTCACCTTGAGATTCTTATCCTATTACATCTACAAAGACCCTACTCCAAAGAAAGGCACATTCTTCTTCTTCTTCTTTTTCTTTTTTGTTTTTTTTAAAGATTTTATTTATTTATTCATGAGTGATACAGAGAAAGGCAGAGATGCAGGCAGAGGGAGAAGCAGGATTTTTGCAAGGGAGCCCGATGGGGGACTGGATCCCGGGACCCCGGGGTCGCAACTTGAGCCCAAGGCAGATGTTCAACCGCTGAGCCACTCAGGTGTCCCAGAAGGGCACATTCTGAGGTTGCAAGTGAACATGGCTTTTGGGGGTGCAATTCACCCCAATTCACAGGAAGTTCAGTATTTTCCGCCTGAGGTTTATTAGTTGAGTCTGCCCCTCCCTGAGCGTCCAAGGCCCCCAGGGCCTACCCAGATCCCAAGGGTCAGTCCTCTTCCGCAGCGCGGGGTCTCATCCCCGTGGCTTGCCACGTCCTCCTGCCCATAATGGAAGCCTCCTCCGCAGACACGTCGAGCTGCGTTTCACCAGGTACCAGGTGCCGAGCTGGACGTCTCCAGGCCACCCTGTCTGCTCCTTGCAGCAGCCCCTCGGCGAGGAGGAGACGGGCTGAGGGCGGCTCACACAACTGGCTGGTGGGAGGTCTGGGATGCCGCGTCCACGCTCCCCCCACAGCCGTACTCACGCTGTTTCTCACGACGTGTGGCCTCAGAAGACTATTTCATTACTTTGCTAGAGCCTGGGGTTACATTTAGCGCCCCTCCCCCCTCCTGCCTGGGTAGCCCAGGATCGTGTGTCCCCGTCTCAGGGCCCTTCTGCCGTGGGAGGTGACATAGACACAGGGATTGAGAAGTGGACGCCTTTGGGAGGACACTTTTGTGCTGACCACACGACGGTTCTCCCCGACAGCTGTGTGTGATCTTCACGGGACTCAGTTTCCCTTCTGTAACCTGGACTGTTCTGAGGATCGAGCAGGCCCGTGTGGGTCGAGTGGTCCCCCAGGATCACCCGGGGGAGGTCCCTGCTGGCTACCGCTGCCCCACCTCCTCCTGCACCGGCCACTTTAGGGAAGACGGTGCCCGGTGCACGCCCCTGGGTTCCCAGCAGGGCCCCTCACTGTCGTTGCTCTGACACAGGCGACGCCTCCCCCGACCTCAACCATGCAGCTGTGCCTTTAATCTCCAACAAGATCTGCAACCACAGAGATGTGTACGGCGGCATCATCTCGCCCTCCATGCTCTGCGCCGGCTACCTGAAGGGCGGTGTGGACAGCTGTCAGGTAGGGGCCCTTGGTGACCTCTGGGGGCCACAGCGGCGGGCGAGGCTCGGGTACGGTGACCCAGCCTGTGGGATAGGCCGCTGCCAGCATTTCCCTGTGACTGACTGAAAAGCAAATTTACAGGGTGTGGGGAAGACGTTTGCTCAAGATATCACTCCCTTCCCTGGCCATCGGCCAAGTTTACCCGGCGCTCCCATTCTGCTGGGTCCCGGTGGCAGGAGGGGTCCCCAGGGTGCTCCCCACCCCAGCCCTGGCTCTCGGGGTTTGCAGGGGGCAGCAGGGGCAGCAGGCAGGTGGGAACCTGTGAACCAGGGCCTCCAGAGCCACAGCGAGCCAGGCTCCAGCCCGGCCAGGCAGGCCCCTCCCCTGGAGCTCTCCGCGGGCTGTGTCCAGCCGCCTTGACCTTCGCGGCTTCAGTGCATCTAGAATCTGGCAGGGGATGCCCCTCTGACAGCTGGGGGAGACCGTCCCGGGGGGACCAAGGACCCTACCGTTGGGAGTGCCAGCGTCAGTTCTTGGAGGCCGGGGGTGTGAGCATCCCCACACTGAGTTTTGTGATACAAGGCGGGGGGGATCCTGGCTCTAAGACAAGGACACCCCCCACCTCAGTGCCTCTGTCTTTGCCATCCAGGGAGACAGCGGGGGGCCGCTGGTGTGCCAGGAGAGGAGGGTGTGGAAGTTGGTGGGAGCCACGAGCTTTGGCATCGGCTGTGCCGACGTGAACAAGCCCGGAGTCTACACGCGCATCACCTCCTTCCTGGACTGGATTCACGAGCAGATGGAGGTGGGTGCGGCTCACACTGGTCCCTGTCCTCCGCCAGGTGGGGGAGGGAATGACCCCCCTCCAGCATCCTTTTCCGCAGCCCCAGTGCTGCTGGGCAGAGCCAGGGGTCGGTGCAGCAGGCAGCGCCCTGTGGCCTCTGGGCGTCGGAGTGAGCCCCACAGGCGAGGCCCTGCGTGGGTGTGATCCTAGGGTGGGTGCACACATGGGCGGTGGCCATGGCCGGAGTGTGAAGGACAAACTTCTTCCACGGAGTGAAGAACAGAAGAGGGGTGGCCGAGGATGAGCCCCTGGGGACGGATGAGTCCAGTGGGCACGTGTGGACAAGGTGCAGACAGCGGGTGAGGGGCTGGACCTACAGGCACCCGCCACCCACTGGAGAATTGGGACCTGCTGAGAGTCAGGGATGGGCTGGAGAGTCTCTGACCTCGGGGGGCCTGGGCAGCTCTGTGCTTTGGGGGAGCTCCCTGCAGGGGTGGGAGGTGGGTCTGTGGGGCCGACTTGGCAGGAGAGGGGAGTGCCACAGGCAGATAGGAGGGACGTCCGCTCCTGGGGAGTGGGCCCGAGGGGCTGGGGGACCCGACGCACGGGAGTCTCAGCAGCACAGCTTCTACCTTGTGGACACCCCGCAACTGTTTGCTGATGTCATCTCTGACTCTGTGCCCACATCACGCCTCGGGCTAGGTTCAAAGAACTTGAGTTTTTCCTTTTATTTTTAAAATTAAGGGCAAATATATGCACCATGAAATTAACCATTTTAAAGCGGACAATCCAGGGCCTTAACATCTTCACCTCGATGCTGGATGTTTGGTGTTCTGGAAGTTTCCGGGCTTGCACCGCAGCCTCATTGAGCAGTCGAGTGTCTCCCCCACCCCTCCATGCCCGCTCCTCCCTCCCCCCCACCCTCCCCCCCAGTCTCCAGCAACCTGCTTGTGTCCCTAGATCACAGGCCTTTCACAATTCTCCTTTAACTGGAAACAATTGCCTGAGAAAGCCAGCCAACGCCTGATGTGCCCTGGGCAGTCATTTCCACTTCCTCTGGGAGTTATTGCTTTGGAAGCAAGAGAACAGAGGTTTGCAAGAGCAGCCCCCCTGGTCACAGTGGCCTTGATGGCCTGGTGAGGGGGACCCCAGGGTGCAGATGGGGCCGCACATGGGCGTGGGGGACAGAAGGTGGGAAGGGGGGTCACCCACAGAGCCACAGAGATGCTCCCTCCAGGGAGCCGCACTCAGCCACCAATGGTCCATGCCACCAAGCTAGTTGTCACCAAAGTCAAGCTTGAAACAGGTGCCGATCCTAGAAGCCAACTCCTAGTCTTCAGGCTACGGAGGAGGGCTGGGGCCTGGTGGGGTCAGGCTTCCAAAATCCCTCTGGGACCCTCCAGCAATGGAGCTGGGTGATGTCTCGGCCCATTTCCCTCGGCACCGGCCTGGGTGGCAGGTCCCGGGACTCTCCCCATATTACGGGCGAGGACTCCTACACAAGGTCCCCCGCAGCTAGTGACAGCAGAGTGCGACTCGGGCCCCACACCCACCGTGGGCGTGCACAGGACTGTCCCTGGCAGGCCGCGAACACTGACTGTTCCCGGGACCCTTCTCTATAGTCTGATCAGGGGCTGTGGGGTGAGGGCCCTGGCACGTGGTCTCCAAGGGAAGACACTTCCATACATCGTGCTGGCCCCGTGGCTCCCTGGGAGGGCCTTGCAAAGGGCTTCCGCCCTCCTCTGCCCCGACGAGCACATTCATGAGTGATGCATGGACGGCGCTGGACGGCCCCGCGGAGGCCTGAGACACCTTTGTCACCAGCTGCCTCGGGCCCACGGGGCTAGTCTTGCCCTCCTCAGGGGTCCCGGAGACGGGGCAGGGAGAGATCCAGAAGAAGCTTCCCTCCCCACGGGAGGTTTTCCAGAGGGGCTGCAGTTTTAGCTGTGTCTTTGAATATGCCCACGGGCCCTCCAAGGGCCCACACAGGCCGAGGGGAATGGGCCCGGTTGTCATCTCTGCTCTCCTCCCCGTCATCTGTACGGGGGCGTGAAACAGATCTGTTCTTTATTTTTTTAATTTTTTTTTTTTTTTAATTTAAATTCAGTTTGCCATCCTGTAGCGCCCAGTGCTCCTTACATCCCGGGCCCTCCCCAGTGCCCGTCACACCTGTTCGGACTCAGAACTGGGACTCAGGAGCGCGACCCTAGGGCCGGGAGGGTCACGGGGGAGCCGGGGAAAGCGCCTGGGGTCAGGGACATGCGGCTTGGGGAGCTGTCTCACCCACAGCGACCAGCCCACAGTCACTCGGGGCAAAATGCAGGCGCCGGCTGGGCCTCAGCGCTGGAGGCCGGCTTGACGTGCTGGAGAAGGTAACGGCTGCGTTTCCATTTCTAGAGGGACCTGAAAACCTGAGGAGCAGGGGTCGGGCCGCCGCCTTGAGTTCCTGCCGCGATGGAGACACCCGGTCCTTCCACGGGCGGGTCCCCGGGCGGGAACTTGCAACAGGAGCGAGGGCCTCGGTGTTCTTCCTTCTGGCACCCCCCGCAGAGCCAAAAGAAGGAGCACCGGCTCTGTCCTTGCGACCTGAACACCCTGCCTCAGCACCTCCACGAGCCGCGGGGGTGGTGGGTGAAAACGGCCTGCTGCTCCTTTGTGACCTTCACCCAGAACAGAAGCACGAACACACCTTCGGGTGCTACGTTGTCCCACGTGTCCATTCGGTTTTCTCTGCACGGGGCATTTGCCACTACGGATGGGACAGGCGAATCCCATACAAACACCCCAGGCGCTCAGTGGGGCTGCGCCGGCCCGGAGCCGCAGGGGTGGGGGTGGGGCATGCGGGGGGATGTCACCTTCTGCTCCTTTGTATCCCCAGGTGCCCAAAGCAACCCAGAACTTTCTACTTCCAAGATCCGTTTCCCCCCGTGGGAGCTCAGTCTACAAGTGCTTAGCCATGAGGTTTATTTCTCTTCTTTCTTCGTAGCATGTGGTGCTTGGTGCATTATTTGTCGTTGCTTCCAAAGGACACGGGCTCTCTTGACGCGTCCGTCGATCAGAGCTTGTCTGACTGCATCGTGCGCCTTGATTGCTTGTTGGAACAGGTTTCTCAGCTGAGCAGAGTTGTATTAAAAGCCTCAGAAGCAGAGTTAGATAAGAAGGTACTAGAAGAAGACAGGGCCACCTGGTCCCACCCAAGGGGTGCCGAAGGCGGCGTGGACAGTCAGGTGTCCTCCAGAGGCTTCCCTGCCTCTCTGCGTGGCCCTGTTAACCTGGCCATGCGCCTGAGGCGTTAGAGACCCCTCCCGGTGACCCCCACACCCGCTGTGGCCCCCAAGCGCACACACAACAGGGGAAGAGTTAGCTTGCAGGCCAGCACTGCCCAGGGGTACTTAGCACAAATGAAGTTGCTTAGTTGGGCCGTCGAAGGGACGATGGTGAGTTTCAAAGAGCGAGCAGGTGCCTGGGGAAGGAGAGGCTGCGGGGAGCCCCCGGGATGCGCAGGGAGAGAGGGGAGACCCAAGGCACGGTGGCCGCTTGGCAATGACGTCACCCCCCCCCACAGACGGCTCGGACTCGCCACGCGGATGTCCACGTGTCAGAAAGTGACGAGACCGTTTTGCTCCTAGGTGGTTGTGCCCAGGCCTCCTCGGAAGTAGAGGTAGCTCATGTGTGGGCGATCTAAGTGTGAGCAAATGAAGGCTTCTGGCGTGACACACCTCAGCTGAGAGCACTTGGCCGTGGGGCCGGCACACGAGCATTGCTGGCTGTCGTGAACGCGTTCTTCCTTAATTACTATTGAATGTGTTAGGAAATATTTGCTGTCTTATAATCTCTCAAAAGGTCTTGAGTAATGCTAATGGCAGGCAATTAATCAGCGTGGACCGTGTGCCTGGCACCACTCTACCACATTTCCTGTGTGCACTGCTTTATCGTCGCCACGACCCTGTGAGACAGGAATTCTCATTAGTCCCGTCCCACAGATACAGACACTCGGGTGTGAGCGGGATTGACGCTCCTGGGCCCACAGGTCAGGCCGGCGGGCATCGGGGTTTGTCCCGGGCACATCATATCAGCAGGAATTAATGCAATTAACTATCTGCAAAGCCCCGCTCACAGGCATCTGAATCTAAAGAGACTTCGCCCCACCAGTGTGAACCCACTGGAAACGTATCAATCATTCAAAGTCAACTGCTCCCTCCCCTGGAAATGTTTGGTCTTATTGGAGGCCTTCGGTGGCTCCAGCTGCGGGTTCATGGGTGGAGCTCTTTGCCATTTTGTTCCTTTTCTTCCTTGGATATGGCTTCGCATCTATGTCATGCCCCACAGCCAGGCTAGACTGGGAGCCAGGAGACAAAGTCCTGGCTGGAGCCTTGCTAACCTGCAGCCAGAAAACAGCCAGGCAGACATGCCATGGGTGAGGAGTGGACCCACGGAAGCAAGTGTGGGGCATGTGTGTCATGGGTTAGCGATGAGGAGAGCCTTCACCTGCACCCGGATGTCCAGGACGGTGCCATGGGGATAGCTCCTTCTCTCTTCGGTCCTTCAGGTTTGATATGGCTAGATTTTAACATTTCAAAAAGCATTACAGAAGACCTAACAACATTCAGAATGTTTGGAAAAATGAGCATTATAAACCGGTCAGCCACCTAAATGCCAAGTTGGCCACAAAAACGGTGAACACGTGCCTCCCTCTTCCAAGAGGAGGGGTTCTGGATCCCAGGTTGCTCCCGGAAGTCTGATTTCTCCATCTCGCACGTGCAGAATTTGTCCACAGTGGGGCAGGAAACACAAATGAGGGGTGGGTGTGCAAACCTTTGCCCGGGACCCCGTGCTGGGCAAGGAGGGTCCAGGTGTGGGCGCAGCTGCCAGGGCCTCCAAGCCCAAGAGCCGGCTCAGCTGCAAGATGCCCAGAAGGGCAACCCCGGGGGCTGGGCGCGTGTGAGGACTCCTTCCAGGGGGGCAGATGCCGATTCCCAGTCGGGCCGCCAGCAGCGGAGAGGCACAGGGTCTCCCCAGTGACACAGAGATGGAGTAATGACCAACCAAACAGACTTGCTACTGTGAAATCCTAAGCACAGGCTTCAAATCAATCTCTTTAGACAAATCTACTCATTGGGCCACCTCCCCCTTTCCCCCCTGACCCAGGGTGAGAAAGAGAAACCCTCCCTAAGCGTGCTGCCACCGTGATGGCGATGGCTTGGGGCATGAGGTCCCGTGTCTGTGCAGGCCGCCGGTCGAGCTCAGCGCTAAGATCGGTGGCTAAGCGGCTAGCCACTTCTGGGGACACCTGCGTTCCAGGTCACTTGCCCCTTCTGGGGTGCCTAGATGCTCTGGATATCCCCCCAGAGTCAGAGACCTACAGAGAGGTCATTCTTTGGGCTCCCATACTGCGTGGTGTGTGCATGCGTGCGTGTGTATTAGTTTGTGTGTGATTACACATGTATGGTGACACAGGCACAGCAATCACTTGTTTCTGAGCCCAACTCTCTTTTCTAACTGGGGGCAGGGTCGTCTGTCCCCAGTGCATGCCCAGCACCCCCCTCCCCAACGTCATGCGCACAGGCCACACGAACAGACGGGTAACAGTGCTGAACGGACTTCATCTGAACCCCACCGCCCCACACACCAGCACATCCCCGGCTTGGGGGGCGGCGAGAACCAACCTGAAGAGGCATTCATGGTCCAAAATAGTGATTTACCCAAAAGATCCTCACAGTCTGTCCCTTGAAAGTACAAACACTGCTACTTGGTGTGTGAAACTTGAAACCCGCCACGTCGCGGTCCCTACCTGGTGCTCCGCTCTGCCTTCGAGGGATCAACGTCGTAAAAACTACGTCTTAAAAAGTCTTGTTCACAGAAGAGAGGGCAACGTGATGTCAGTAAGGGACGAAAAATCACAAAACGGAGGATTTTGGTAAAGAAGGAGGGAGCGATAGCGCCGGTCTTTAAATCTACCCATGCAGCACTGACTTCACGGACACACTTTCTCCATCAGGGTCTTTCTGACTCTCCCCCTCCTTCCCTTTCATCCTATGTGCCTGCTGCAAGCTTCCACCTTCCCTGCTTTCTCTGGGACGTGGGGGAGCTGAGGGGTGCTGTCCCCCTGCGCATGCGCCTGCACCTGCCGCCCCTTCCCACGCAGCACCTGCACCTGTGCCTGCACCTGCCGAGCTCCGTCACTGTACCGCACACACCCCGCCCCGCCGTGGTCCCCAACACAGAATCTCAACTTCGTGCCCACTTCCTGGGAAGCAGAGGGAAAATCAAGGAAGGGGAAGGGACGGAAGCCGGGCACTGTCCCCGGGTCCAGGTGGCAACTGGTTAATCACTCTCCCCTTCAGAGAGCCTTCTTCTAGGGAGACCTGGAAACTCCCCAGGCCTGGCCACCAGGTGGGGCTCTGGGGAAGGCAGCCTTCCTGCATACTCCTTCTGGGCACTGGAAAATTCTAGAATCTTTCCCAGGCCCCAGGGCGGCTGCCTCCTGGCCTGACCTCGGTGACACATCTCACCTGCCTTCTGCCCGGTTGGAGGGCTGCTTGCGGCCAGACCAGAGCCAGAGCTGCTTCCTGCAACCACACCTGCGGGCTGCGTGTGACTCAGAGCTGGCCCCAGGGGAGGCGTGCCCCAGTCCCCAGGCAAGATCCCAGGGCCTGAACCCCTTTCATCCCCGTGGGAGTCAGACCTGCAGCTGTGAGGCTGTGGGGGCACGTCCGTGGCTCCCGCGCGCCCGCAGCCTTGGGCAGAGCCCCTCCGTGGGTCCCCCTGTGAGTGCACTGGGGAGGCCCCACTATCTCCCTGGTACCTCATGTCCTGGTGGGGACAGGGCTGGGCACCTTCCCACACCCCAGGAGAGGAGCCATTGCCCATCACTGGGGGGGCAGGGGGGCTTGACAAAAATAACCTTCAGAATGACTCTTAAAGTTTGGTTTGGTTACGAGGCCACAAAAACCATGATTTCAGAAACATTCTCATTGGACGATGCTTTTTTAATTGAAGATTTTATTGAGTTTATGATGCAATCACATGCAGTCATGGGAACCGTACAGAGGGGTCTCCTGCAATCCGCCCAGTTTTCACATTTCGTGAAACCACAGGACAGCAGCACGAGCAGGGTATGGACAGTGAGGAGGTGCCGTGATCTCACCCAGATTTCTTCAGTCTCATTTGTACCCTGTGTGTCTGTATGTGTGTGCTGTGTAAGTGTGTATATGTGTGTATGTGTGTGGTTGTGTGTGTATATGTGTGCGGTGTGTGTGTCTGTGTGGTGTGTGTATATGTGCATTGTGTGTACAAGTGTATACGTGTGTGGTGTGTGTGTAAATGTTTATGTGTACGTGGTATGGTGTGTGTTGTATGTGGGTGTGGTATGATGTGTGTCTGTGTGTATGCAGTGTATATGTGAGTGTCTGTGGTATGTGTGCAGCTGTGTATATGTGTGTGGTATGGTGTGTGTTGTATGTGTAAGTGTGCATGTGTGTGTCTATATGGGGTGTGTGTGTAACTATGTGCCTACCTGCGGTGTGCCTGTCTTACTATATGCCTGTGTGCGTGTGGGTCACGGTGCATACACGCGTGTGTGTGTGCATCTTGCTGTGTGCACCGTGTACAACCTGTGGTGGTTCGTGTGCCCACCGCCTCAGGGGAGATGCTGAGAGCTCCACTGCTGCAAGGACCCCCCACCCCATTACCCTTCAAAACCCCACCTCCCTCCCTCTTGCCACCCCCCACCCCGTCCTAAGCCCAGGGGGCCCTGATCTCCCTTCTAGGGACACCTTCTGTGATACCACGTCCTGGGGCCGCGGGGTGAGCCCGTCCATGGAGCGGCACTGTGGTGCTCTTTCCCACGCTGCTCCCCCCATATTGCACCCCCACCAGAACCGCGGGAGGACCCCGGCTTTCCCAGCCGTTGTCAGCATCTGGGCTGTCACAGCTTCCCATTTCAGCCATGCTGATGGGTGAGCGCTGATAGCTCACTGTGGCCTTGACCCGCGTTTCCCTAGTGGCTGACGATGCCCCACGTCCTCTCCGCGCTCATCTGCTGCCCGCAGAGCCTCCTGGAGGAAGGTCTGTTCTTGTGTCTCGCCTGTTTTCTCATTGGATTGTTTTATTCTGTTGAGTTTTGAGAGTTCTTTATATATTTTGGAGACAAGCCCTTTGCTGGATATGTAGCCTGCAAATGTTTCCTCCCAGAGGTTAATTTGGGGGAGGTCCAGTTTTTCAATTTTTCTCTTTGGTGTAGTGTCCGTGGTGCCAACTTGCAGAACTCCTAGCCTAGTTCTAGGTCCAAAGATCTTCATGGTTTTTTTTTTTCCCTAAAAGATTGATAGTTTGTGTTTTACATCTAATTATAGGATGAATTTTGAGTTAATTTGTGTGTGAAGATGTGAAGTTCGGTTCTAGGTTCATTTTTTCCCCCACCCAATGGACATCCGATTCCTCCAGCACCATTTATTGAAAAGGTCATCTTTTCTCTGTTGAATTGTTTTTACACCTTTGCCAAGAATCAGTTGGGCATATTCACGTGGGTCTATTTCTTGAGTCTCTGCTCTGTTCCCTTGATATCTAGGACAACACCACGCTGTCTTGATCACTGCAGCTACATAACAGTCTACATAATAGACTTATTATTAGGTATTCCTCTCCCTTTATTGTTCTTTTTCAAGATTATTTTAACTACACTAGGGCTTGTGCCTTCCATACGGATTGTATTTATTTCATTCATCTTTATTTTTCGAATTTTTAATTAAATTCTGGTCAGTTAACAAATAGCATAATAGTAGTTTCAGGAGTAGAATTCAGTGATTCATCACTTACATATACTACCCAGTGCTCGTCACAAGTGCCCTCCTTAATGCCCATTACCCATCTAGCCCATCTCCCCACCTCCCTCCCTCCATCAACCCTCAGTTTGTTTTATCGTTAAGAGTCTCTCATGTGTTGTTCTCCATCTCTCTCTCTTTTCCCTTTTCTCCCATATGTTAATCTGTTTTGTTTATTTCTATAATACACTAGTACACTCTGGCTCCATCCATATCATGGCAAATGGCAAGATTTCACCCTTTCTGATGGCTGAGCAATATTCCATTGTATATATAGACCACATCTTCTTTATCCATTTGTCAGTCGATGGACATCTGAACTGTTTCCACCATTTGGCTGTTGTTGATAATGCTACTATAAACACTGGGGTGCATGCGTCCCTTCAAATATGTGTTTTGGTATCCTTTGGGTAAATACCTCATAGTGCAATTGCTGGGTCACAAGTCCTAGCTCTATTTTTAACCTTTTGAGGAACCTCCATACTCTTTTCCAGAGTGGCTGCACCAGCTTGTATTTCCACCAACAGCATAAGAGGGTTTTCCCTTATTTTTAAAAATTTTTAAAAAGATTTTATTTATTTATTCATGAAAGACACAGACACAGACACACACACACACACACACACACAGGCAGAGGGAGAAGCAGGCTCCATGCAGGGAGCCTGATGTGGGACTTGATCCCAGGACTCCAGGATCACACCCTGGGCTGAAGGCAGGTGCTAAACCGCTGAGCCACCCAGGGAATCCCAGGGTTTTCCCTTCTTTACAATCTCACCAAAATCTGTTGTTTCCTGAGTGGTGAATTTTAGACATTCTGACTGGTGAGGTGGTATCTCACGGTAGTTTTGATTTGCATTTCCCTGATGATGTTGAACATTTTTTAATGTGCCTGTTGGCCATCTGTACATCTTCTTTGGAAACATGTCTATTCCTTCCAAACAAATTTCAAAATAAGCGTATCTATTACTACAGTAAAACTTACTGGGAATTTGAAAGCAATCGCATAAACCTATAGATCATTTGGGGGAGAACTGACATCCTTACTACATTGAGTATTCCAATCCATGAACATAGTATGTCTATTTATGAGATCTTCTTTGATTTCTTTCATCAGAATATTGTCATTTCCAGCACACAGATCCTCAAAATGTTTTGTTAAGTGTATGTATACGTAAGTAGCCGATTTTTGAGTGATTGTAAATGGTATTGTGTTTTTAATTTCAGTTTCTGCACGTTTACTGAAAGTATATACAAATATAATTGATTTTTGTGGCTGGTCTTGTATCCCATGGCTTTGTTGAAGTCTTTTATCATTTCTAAGAGTTTAGTTTGTGAGTTCATGAGTGTGTGTAGATTCCTTGGGATTTTAAACCTAGGGGATCATGCCATCTGCAAACAGATAGTTTCATTTCTTCCCTTCTCATTTGTATGCAATTTATTTCTTTTTTCTTCCCTGTTTCAGTGACTAGAACACCTAGGACTATTTCGAATAAGAGTGGTGAGAGTAGTCACCCTTGCCTGTTCATGCTTAGGCAGAAAGCATTCAGTCTTTATTTTAAGTATGACATCAGCTGTAGGTGTTCTGTAGATGCTTTTTTTTTTTTTTTTCAGGTTGAGATAATTCCCCACAGTTACTAACTTGCTAAGAATTTTTATCATGAATGGCTGTTGGATTTTTTCCAACAATTTGGATACTTTTTCCAAATCAAATGATATAATCATATGATTTTTTTCTTCTTTAGCTTGTTGATATGATGGATTACACTGGTTTTCTAATGTTGAACCAAATCACATAGCTGGAATACACCCTATTTGATTATGGTCATAATTCTTTTTTATATCTTGTTGAGTTAGGTTTGCTATTATTTCACTCAAGAATTTTGCATCTAAGTTTATGAGAGATATTGGTCTGTAGTTTGTGTGGGTGTGTATGTGTGTGTGTGCATGTGTGTGTTGTCTTTGGCTTTGGTATCAGGGTAATACTGACCTCATAAAATGAGTGGAGAAATGTTTATCCCTCTTTCATTTTCTGGAAGAGATTATGTAAATTGGCATTAATTCTTTTAAAACTAGGTGGAGGGGATCCCTGGGTGGCTCAGCAGTTTAGTGCCTGCCTGCAGACCAGGGCCTGATCCTGGAGACCTGGGATCGAGTCCCACGGCAGGCTCTCTGCATGGAGCTTGCTTCTCCCTCTGCCTGTGTCTCTGCCTCTCTCTCTCCCTCTCTCTCTTTCTCTCTGTGTGTGTCTTTCATGAATAAGTAAATAAAATCTTTAAAAATAAATAAATAAAACTAGGTGGAATTTTTTTTTCTTTTTAGAGATTTTAAACTGTGAATTCAAGCTCTCTGATTTCTTTTAAGATCTTACTTATTTACTCATGAGAGACACAGAGAGAGGCAGAGACACAGGCAGAGGGGGAAGCAGGCTCCCTCCAGGGAGCCCGATGTGGGACCAGATCCTAGGACCCCAGGATCACGCCCTGAGCTGAAGGCACTTTAACCCCTGAGCCACCCAGGTGTCCCAAGTTCTCTGATGTTTATAGGGCTATTCCAATTTATATTTAATATATTCTATTTCATCTTAGTTGAATCTAGTAGTTTGTGGTTTTTGAGAAACTAGTCCATTCTTCTGAGTGTTCACATTTATGATCATAAAGTTTTACATGGTGTTCCTTTACTATCCTTTAGATGATCGTAGGGTCTGTAGTTATATCCATGTCATTTCTGAGGTTACTTGTGCCTTCCTGCTTTTAACTTTTGTCACTTTTGCTATGTTTGTCAGTTTCATTGATTTTCCCAAAGAACTAGACTTTTGTTTCATTGATTTTTTTTTCTATTTTCTACTTTTAAATCCATGGATTTCTGAACTTCCTTCCTTCCTTCTCACTGCTTTGGATTTATTTAGCTCTTATTTTTCTAATTGTTTGAAGTAGAAACTCAAGTTTTTGATTTGAGGACTTTTCTCATTTCTAGTGTAAGTTAAATGTAACAGATCTCTGTCTAAACACGGCCTTAGCTGAGTCCCACATATTTTAATATGTCATGTATTTATGTTCATTCAGTTCTATGTACTTTTGAATTTCTTCTGAAACTTCCTTGTTGACCTGTGGATTATTTAGGAGCGTGTGATTTTACTTCTATGTGTTTAGAGATTTCTTGTCTGCCGTGGATTTCTCATTTGATTCCATTACAGGCAGAGAACATACCTCTGTGATTTTTTTAAAAAATTATTTTAGATTTGTTGGGATTTATCTTATGGCCCAGTACATGGTCTATCTTGGTGAATATACATGGACCCTTAGAAAACAGTGTGTACCTGCTATTGTTGGGTAGCATGTCCTGTAAGTACCAGCTGGTCCTGTTGGTGGGGTGTGGCTTGCTTCCCCCATCTCTGCTGATTCCCTGACCAGTAGTTCTATCAGTTGCCGGGTCTCAGGGTCCTCAATGATAACTGTGGGCAATCTATTTCTCCTTTCAAGCTCTATTGATTTTTGTTTCATTTATTACGGGTCTGTTTCTTGGTAAGAACTAAAACTTTTGAAATTTTAAAATGCCAAATAATATCTTAAAGCTACATAATTGCCATAAAAATTTAGAGAACACACACCGCATTTTAAAATCTGTGAAGCACTGTCAGCTTCCTCATCACACCGTCCTCAGTGCCGACTCTGGACAGTTCTCAGAAACCGACTTTCCTCTTTGACGTGTTTTTGAAATCTCTTTTCATTATGTCCTGATGTGGAATCATGAAGAAGGTGAAGGGTGGACCTGCAAGGCTACAGTCTAAACTTTCCATTGAAACACTTAAGAACCATGAATGTCTCCTTTTTGAAGCAAGGATTTAAAAATAGAACATCAGAGACAAGTGAGTGGATGTGAAGCCATCCCCTGCTTCCTGCGCAGGAGTGAGTTTCACACGAGGGACTTGGGCTGAGTGTGACCCTGAGCCCCATAACTCCACCACCACCTTTCCTCGCTCATGAAGAAAGCATCCAAGAATGTGGAGAAGAGACAAAAATATGGGGAGACCCTTGAATGGTTTCCCATTTATATTTTAAAAACGAAGTCGCTCATTTTGACATTGCTGGTGACACCATGGAGGAGGCCGAGCTGGCTCTCTCTTTATGTGGTTGTGTTTGGGAGTGTGACTGGCATCTGACGTCAGCTTCCGTGCTTCCGTGCGGCACCCCAGTGGTTGCCAGTGAACATCGAGGCAGCACCCTCGAGGAGGGGTACAGACAGGGCATGAGGGAGGGCTCCAGACCCTCCCCTTCACTGCCCAACCAGGGGGCTCGGGTATTCTCTTCATCCACCTCGACCCCCCAGAACCCTCCCTTACAACCCACTTGGGCTAAATCTTAGGGTTGTCAGAAAAAGGAAACAGGATCCTTGCTGGCGGGGGTTGAGGGGCATTGCTTCTGTGGTTTGGTTTTGCATAAACTTCCAGTAACAACTGTAATGTGATGAAAGTGGTAAAATGTTTTCGGTTTGGTCTCCCACAGGTGTGAGGGGCTCACAGAAGATGGGACGCTGATGACTAGCTCAGAGGGGTGGCCTACCCCACAAGCCCTCCGACAGGTGCCAGATTGGAGTCAGGTCCCCCAGGTGCCACAAGGTTGAGCCCAGCAGGGACACGAGGACCAGGTAAAGACAGAACTAATGGGGAAGGACTTACTTGGTCCAAGAATCACAGTCCTTTATGCATCACAATCCAACCATTCCTGTGTGATCAGACCTGACTGAGTCATAGGGCCCAGCCCTCGGTAACCATACTTAGAAGAAGCAAATGACCAAGGGAAGACATAAATAAAAGGTATAAAATAGAAATAAAGTTTACTGAGGATCTTCAGACCAACTCCAGGGACTTTGTCCAGTAAATGAGTCTCCCTACCAGTCAGTCATGACTGGTCTCTGACCTATAGGACATTCTGGCCAATTCTTCATCCTGCCTTCATCTCAGAATTTTAAATAGTATAGGGCAGGAGCACCTGGGTGGCTCAGTGGTTGAGCGTCTGCCTTTGGCTCAGGGTGTGACCTGGGGTCCTGGGATCGAGTCCCGCATCGGGCTCCCCGCAGAGAGCCTGCTTCTCCCTCTGCCTGTGTCTCTGCCTCTCTCTGTGCCTCTCAAGAATAAAACAATAAAATCTTAAAAAAAAAACTATAAATAGCATAGAGCAATGGTCTCAGAGCAAAGCAGGGACCAGCCATCCTTGGGAAGCTCCACTAGCGTGAGTCACACGTAGCCCTCTCATTCCTTGCTCAGCAGGAGTGGACACTAGCAGTCCAGGCCAGATAGAAAATCCTCACATATGAAATAAAAAATGCGCCCACACACCTGAGTCTGGGGTGGGCATGGATTGAAACTGACGGGAGGGCTGTGTCACACAGGGCTCTGTCGGGGGCTGGTGGGAGGATGCTGGGCATCACATGGTGGATGGCGGGAGTGGGACCAACCAGCACTCGTGGTCACAGAGACACCGAGGCCTGAAGAGATGGAGTCCAGTAGGGCCTGCAGGAGGAAGGAAGGGGTGCAGTCAGCACCGCAGGAGGAGCTGGCCCCGTCTACTCACCAAAGGAACCGAGCTGCAGATGAATGGTGGAATGCCCAGTGTGCCCACTTCCCCCCACACTCCCTGGAACCTGGCAGAGGAACCAGCAGATGAATTCCAGACTCACCTGCGGGAGGAGCAGGGCTTTGTTCAGGTCTGATTGGTGCTGAGCTGCATGTGGGAGGTTCACGTGTAGCTTGGCTGCGACGGGAGGCTGGAGGGGTGGCTTGGATGTGACGGACCCTGCATCAGCTTCCCCATCTCTCACTGCTAGTTTTAAATTCCCAGGAGGCCGTGGTTGGGGCTGAATATTGGCGCTCGGAGCCCTGATCTATGGAAGGGGGTGCTTCCTTCCCTGGGGCTTGGTCTCTGAGAGCAGGATGGTGACAGCAGGAGTGGGGCCTCGGCAGGGAGTGCCAGTGGTCAAGCCAGTCACATTGTCAAAATTCAGTTTTTAATCAGAAAATGCAATGCTGCATTGGTGAATGGACAGCTAGGTCCAGAGTGAGTGGAAATGGGTATCACTTTTGTGGGAGTCAATGTGGTACTTTGCATCAAGAACCTCAGAAAAAGGGACACTGGGTGGCTCAGCGATTTAGTGCCTGCCTTTAGCCCAGGGTGTGATCCTGGAGTCCTAGTATCGAGTCCCATGTCAGGTTCCCCGCAGGGAGCCTGCTTATCCCTCTGCCTCTCTCTCTCTCTCTCTCTCTCTCTCTCTCTCATTCGTCTCTCATGAATACATAAAAATCTTAAAAAAAAAAAACAAACAACAACTCAGAAAGGGCACACTCTCAGACCTGGTAAATCTACCTTAGAGGACGCCCCAAAGAAAAAAATCCTTGGCACATGGAGATCATTTTGCACGAAGATATTCATGAAAGAGATCCTAGTAAGCATGAAAAATTGTAAACAACCCAGATTACCCATGGTGTAAAAATCATTAACAAAGCGTGGATGTAACGTGCAACGTAGCTGCGTGATGTAACATGCGGCCGTCACTAGTTTATTTTATGGATTTTGGAACAACACGGAGAATCTTCATGCTGTGGTGCTAAACCAAAAAGAACAAGATAAAAAGGTTTATGAACAACTCAATAGCAAAAAAGAAGAAAAAAGGAAAACGGCAGTGCGGATTATTGAGTGGTAAAAGGGTAAGTCCCATCGTTTCCTGGGATTCTTTCCTAGCCATTGAACTTTAAAAATTTTTATTTATTATTTATTCATGAGAGACAGAGAGAGGCAGAGACACAGGCAGAAGGAGAAGCAGGCTCCATGCTGGGAGCCCGACGTGGGACTCGATCCCGGGACCCTCGGATCATGACCTGAGCCAAAGGCAAATACTCAACCATGGAGCCACCCAGGCAACCCTGATTTTTTTTAAGATATATATTTTTTAATATATAAAAAAGCAGAGGGAGGAGGGCAGCAGGAGAGGGAGCATCTCAAGCAGACTCTCCAAGTTCAGGGAGGAGCCTGAGCTCATGACCTGAGCCACAATGAAGAATCAGATGCTTAAACCACTGAGCCCCTGGGCGCCCCTGAAGTGTGTCTATAATGAGTGTCACCAACTATAATAAAAAACACTGTATTTTTATTAGTAAGCTGTAATGATTTTTGCTCTCCCTCAAAAGAAAGGGGAGTGCTCCTCTCCCCCCCCAGTCATGCGGGGGTGGGGGTGGGTGGATGTTTGACCTTGGAGGGTTCCCTGCGGGCCACACCCCCACATGTTTGCCCTGACACCTACGTCCTCGCACCTTCCCTGAAGTCAAACACAGATCCGGGGCTGGTGTGAGGTGTCTGTTATCTTGCAGATTTCAATAGCCTCATGGTGCAAAGCCACCCATTCCCGTCCACTGCGTCCTCATCCCACCCCTCAAGTCCCAGGGGCTCATGCAGTGCATGCCAGGGAGACACAGGCCTGCCAGTGAAAGGAACAGAAAGGGTGAGAACGGGGAGCCTGTGCACGCTGTCCTCCCGGCCGTGGCCCCACTCCACCTGCCACCGCCCTGCTCTCAGAGACCAAGCACCCCGGAGCAGCAGCCCCTTCCCCAGATCAGGGCTCCCAACACCAGTATCCAGCCCCAACCGTGGCCTCCTGGGAATTAAAACATTACAGTCATTTTAAATTATTTCTTTGATTACTTACTACTTTTTGCATCTTTCCTATAATTTTTAGGCCCTTACATCTTGCCTGCTAAGAATTTTGTGTTTGTGTTCTTTGCTTCTCTACGTAGCGGAGCTCCAGGGTTTTAAAATTCAGCTTAGGCCGTGACGTCCCCAAGCCTTTGTTCATCCTTTATACTATAAACTCTATGTTCTTAAAATATTTTTATATCCAAAGTTAAAAATATTTTCCATTGCCAAATTCGTTCTCAACCCACATACGTTATACACATTTAGATGATTTCTTGTTACGAGGTTTCGAGGCTTTGGAATACCTGAACCTTCCAGAAATTGGTTTAAGTATTTACCGACATTTTCTTTAATTTACACAAGAGGTAGCTGCTGCGTAGCTGCTTTGATTGTGGGTCAAGAGGTCAAGATCGGTGGTCATAGCTTCCTTCCCACTTCCTTTTCCTTTGTTACCGGCTCTCACTGCAGCTGGATATGGTTGTTCACCTGATATGGTGACTCACATCGTAAACATCTATAGGATACGGGTTCGAATTCGAAAGCGGTCTTGCATGAACTGGGGTGCTTCCGTTTTCCCTTGAGGAAGCCCGGGGTGACAAAGTAGGAAGCCCCCGTGCCTCCCCAGACCCCACTGTGTGGCAGAGGCACTGTCTCCCTTGGCGATCAGGACCAGTCCCTCCTGTCGCTCCTCCTCCTCTGCCTGCTGGTTGCGGGGCGGGAAGAGGCCCAAGGCCAGCAGCCCCCATGGCCAGTCACGAGCACGTTTCCGAGTGGAAGCCAGCCTGTCATGAGCAGCGGCACGCCCGCCCACGAAGGCCACGGTCATGGGGATGGGAAGCAAAATTGCTTCCAGGATGACATCCTTTAGTCATAAGAAAAGCCACCCCTACTTCCATTGCTTGGAGGCTGGGCATGGGCACTTCAGTCAAGAAGGAGCCATGTAGGGGCACCCGGGTGGCCCAGTGGTTGAGCATCTGCCTTTGGCTCAGGGCGTGATCCTGGGGTCCTGGGATCAAGTCCTTGCAGGGAGCCTACTTCTCCCTCTGCCTGTGTCTGTCCCTCTCTCTGTGTCTTTCCTGAATAAATAAATAAAATCTTGGCACTTGATGGGATGAGCACTGGGTGTTATGCTGTATGTTGGCAAATTGAACTCCAATTAAAAAAATATGTAAAAAAAAAATAAAATATACATCTGGAAAAAAAACTAAAAAAAATAAAGGAACCACGTACTGCTCTGGTTTAAGGCACTCGGCGAAGTGCAGGCCGCCTGCTGGCTGCTGAGCACGTGATTCTACAATCTGTCAAGCCAACTGCTCCTGGCCATGTGGCAGCACCACTGAATTCCTTGCCCGTTGTTACATGTCCTCGCCCTAAAATGCATCGTGAGGTATCCCACGCGGTGGAGCATGCGTTCTGTAAGTTCACAAGCCTGGCGCGGCCAGTAGCTGCAGGCTCAGGGGGAAGGCACGTCCAGCCCCAGACCGTGTGAGTCTGTCCCTTCGTCACGGGTGGAATCAGCTTGGCATCGGGTTGCCGGGTGCCGCCAGCCTCATGCGTAGACAGGATGGGGACTCCGAGGCGGTGTCAGCCACAGAGAGGGGAAGCTCGAGGTATGGATCCTGCGCTCGTCACTGCCGTCCCCGGACAGGGAAGGAAAAGCGAGGGTCACATTCACGAGATTTTTTTTTTTTAAGATTTTATTTTTATTCATGAGAGACACAGAGAGAGAGAGGCAGAGACACAGGCAGAGGGAGAAGCAGGCTCCATGCAGGGAGCCCGACGTGGGACTTGATCCGGGTCTCCAGGATCACGCCCTGGGCTGAAGGCGGCGCTAAACCACTGGGCCACCCGGGCTGCCCACATTCACGAGATTTTTGATTCCGCTGCCCAAATGGACCGTGGAGACCCCAAGCCCAAATATCTGACCCACAGAGACTGAGATAGTCAGTGTTTAGTTTCCAACCACTGAGCTTTGGGGTCATTTGTCACGTGGCAACTGAGAACGAACACGGATCGGTGCCGTTTCTGTCACTAGGATTCCCCAAAGATGCCGTACAGTATCCGCACCCGCCATCCGTGTTCCTCCGGCCATCCGGCCTCTGGGCGCATGTGCCAGGGTCATAGCCCAGAACCCACTTCCGAGAGGCACTTGCTATCCTGAACACCCCTCGAAACTGCAGAGTGGCAGCTCGGCAAATGGGCCAGAACAGTGTGTTCAAAGCTAGTGTATTTTACCACGAGCATTTATTGGGGTGAGCGGTACGAGGCGCAGAGACGTCGCTGCCCCCTTGGAGAGAATATTTCCGCTGCCACGTCTCCTAAACACCTCACCAACGGGGCCGGGGGGCGTCCTGAACCCTCCGACACACGTGTGCATCTTACACCTATTTTCTTGCATCCTATATTCCAGATCTGAGTACCCTAAGCTCGTGTCACGGATGTAACCGGCCAGCAGGGTGTTGAGCGATGTCCAAGGTCTCCCCGCAGCGTTGTGGGAGAGCAGGAGAGCCGCCAGGACCCCAGCCCTCTGCACCGTGAAGGTATATTGCAGCCCCGTGCCATGCAACAGCAAACTCCCGCTGATGGTCTTATCTAGGGGAAATGGGAGACGAGCAGAGACCTTCCAGGCTGCTGGAACATTCCATAGCTACGCCAGGAACCATACCCCGTCTAGAACCTCGGCGGCAGTTAAATTCATGGCACTGTCTCCACTGGGCCTCACAAAGTCTGGGGCCAAATCGTGCCTGTACCTGCAAAGTAAGACTGGGTTCTGTAGGTTTAAAGGGTTGTGAAAATAAAATAATAAAGATACGTGGCCGAGACCACAGGTGGCCCACGGAGCCTGATGTCTTTCCTGACTGGCCCTTTACAAAGAAAGCTACAGGCCTTGCCCCAGTCATCCTCGAGGGCTTTAGCGCCGGCTGGAGAGGCCGGGTCAACAGGTGTAGGCCGTGACCACCCCCGGGTCTTCCAAGTCCTTGGGGGTGGCTCTGATTTCTGCAGTTCCCTCCTCCACTGCCGCGCCGGAATCGGTTCAGTCTTGGCGAGGGATTCCTGCCATATTATCCTCACCCCAAGGACAGAGGCAATGTAGCTACGAAATCTATTCCTGCATGGTATGCGGGGTCGGCGGGGGGGGGGGGTCCCCACGGGACCCACAATGAGACACACTTGGATCAAGGCTCCATCTCGTACCTGGAACCCACAGGCTCCCTCTTTGGTGGCCCACGTGGGCTTTGGGCCTCAGGATTAGTGTCAGTTCCGAGCTAATATTTAAAGACCATCAGAAAGTCTAAATACGTCCTTTCCCCGGTACCCGGTCACCCTGGGCGTGTTTGTTTGTCCGGGGCAGCTGTAGTGAATAAAGTACCACAAATTGAATTTACGACGGAAACTTATTGTTGTACCGTCTGGAGGCTAGAGGACTGAAGTCAAGGTGCCACCAGGGTTGGTTCCTTCCGAGAGTGACTCTGTCCCGGGTCCCTTACCTGGCTTCTGGAGCCTCAGGCACTCCGTGGCTTGTAGGTGGCATTCTCCCCGTGTGTTTACATCATCTCCTCCTGGGCACGTCTGTGTCCAAATGTCCCCTTTCATAGGACGCCAGTCATACCGGGTGAGGGTCCTCGCTAATGGCCTCATGGTAACCTGGCCATCTGCGAAGATCTTAGGTCCAAACAAGGTCCCCCTCACGGGTACAGGGGGTTTGGGTCTTCAACGTCTTTTGGTGGGGACACAGTTGAACCCATAGCACCGATCAGTGGCTCAGATGGCTCTGGGGAAGGCTCGGGGAAGGTTCGTCGTAGGCCATCATTTGTGGCCTGTGAGGTCCTTCCTCAAGGGAACCCGGCCTCCATTCCTGTGGAGGGACTGCCTCCCCCATCAGGTCTGGCCTACAAGGCTGGGGGGGCATGGCTCTCGTGAAGGCTGCTGGTGGTCCCTCTCCGAGGCATTTCTGAACCCCTGAGTGACGGGAGCACACTCGGGACATTCCCGATGTGGCTGAGAAGGGCGCACACGATAGATCCACTCGGGCACCTGAAGCCTCCTCCAGCCTGAGACCCCATCCCCTGCCGGAGCACCGGGCTTCCCACACCTTCTGTGCACGTGAAGCACCTGGGAACTTTCTAGAATGCATTTTGACTTTGTGAAGTCTGTGAGGGAGCAAGCCACCTTGAGTAGCAGCGCTGCCATGCGTTGGGATGCTCCAGCATGTCCACTGCGTGGGCTGTTGGCCACCTCCAAGCACAGGGCTCCGTCCCGCCCTCGAGATGGTCACAGCCTCCGTGTGCTTGTGCTGCTGCACCTGTCCTGCGTGCCGGGTGGGGGTGACGACCGCAGTCCTCGGCGCTGGGTCCTTCATCCTCCAGGTGGTGACACCGCCTGACTCCACTCTCGACACCCCCTGATGCAGGTCTGGAGCTGCTCCGGGGCACAGGCTGTCCTCCCAGCAGGCCGTGGGCCGTGAGGGGTCTAAGCCTGGTGCACCTGGGAGCGGCGTCAGGAGTGGAACGGTCCTGAGGACAGTGGCACCCGTGCTGCCCTCTGTGAGCTGAAGCTCCGTGGGTAGGAGAGCTGCCCGCCTCCCACAGAGGCCCAGGGGTCGCCTCTGCTGCTGGAGAAGGTCCGGGGCTCCCAGCCTCACGTTCCTGCCCCCAGAGGTCCCAGCCGCATGTCCTGGGGTTTGACTCTTTGCTCTCGGCTGCCAGGGAGCTGGAGGGGCTGACGGGCAGCTGCTGCCACCAGGCCAGGAGAGGCCCCCGCCTGCCCCGTGGCTCCGGGAGCTGAGCCACCCCCCACCCGGTCCTCTCCTTTTCCTTACCGTGCAGGGCTGACCCCAAATCTTTATCACGCGACCTCACTTCACATGTCACCTCCCTGTTAGGCTGAGACGCTGTGATACTGCCCCCTGCCGTGGCCACCAGCGCCTGATTCCCCGCCAGCAGACGCTCTCGAGGGGCCAAGGCAGGGGCTCATTTCGACGCTGTGTGAGCGGGGTCAGCGGGGTAGTGATTTCTAGGTCACGCAGAGGCCTGGCGGGAAGCAGGCCTGTCGCTCTCAGGCCAGGTAACTCCAGGAAGGTAGAAGGCGGAGACCGCAGAGTGCACCCCCAGCCTGGAGGAGCATGGACAAGGGCCCTCACGGGCGCAGGGATGCGGTCGTGCGCCGTGACCCCGCAGGGAGGGACCAGGACGTAAAACCCGAGCTCCCCTCCTCCCGAGTACCACTCACAGCAGCCAGAGGCCAGAGAGCAGGCGGCAGGGGACAGGGCCCATGTGGCTCCCCCGCAGGGCACAGAGAGGGTGAAGGCCCATGGGGGCACCCAGCCCCTGCCTCGCACACTCACCCCTGCGCTGAAGACGGAGGTCCGCCAAAGGCACGGCGTGACACTGGGGAGAGGGGCCCCCACGAGGGTCCCGCCCTGGCTGCGGAGCCCGAGCAGAGAGCAGCGCCTTAGATCAGGGCCATCGCGGGGTCAGGCGCTTCATTTTTCAGATTCTTGTACGATGTGACGCGGGCGACTCGTTCGTGGGCCGGCTCTCAACCCGCTGCGCCTTCCGCTCCACTAAACCGTCATTTAAGACAACCCTGGGGGGGCCTGGGTGGCTCAGGCGGTTAGGCCTCGGCCCCTTGATCTCAGCTCAGGTCTTGATCTCAGGGTCCTGAGTTCAAGCCCCACGTTGGGCTCCCTGCTGAGCGTGGAGTCTACGCAACAATATATATATATATTTTTTATTTATGATAGTCACAGAAAGAGAGAGAGAGAGAGAGAGAGAGAGGCAGAGACAGGCAGAGGGAGAAGCAGGCTCCATGCACCGGGAGCCCGACGTGGGATTCGATCCCGGGTCTCCAGGATCGCGCCCTGGGCCAAAGGCAGGCGCCAAACCACTGCGCCACCCAGGGATCCCCTGTACGCAACAATGAAGCCGACCAGCCACCCCGGGCGTATAGGGTAATCCTGTGACCCGGTGTTATTCCCGCCAGGAGTCCCGGCCTTACGCGGGGAGCACGGCCGCCACACCCCAGCGGTCACAGCACCCCGACCTCAGCACGGGGGATGAGGCCACACACGCCCCCCACCCAGCCGTCCCCACGGAGCAGGAGGTCACTGCAAACACACACGACGACAGGATGGACACCCGCCAACCGCGTCTTCCTCCCTAGTGAGTGGACGTCCACCTTCCCACCTCACTTCCTTCAGATTTCCTTTCCCACGTCGGTGGCACTGATCCCATGTCGCTGTCCCCACATCCCAGATGTGCCCTTACCCGGGGGCAGCAGCCTCCCCCTGCGCCACCAGGCAGCCTCAGCTCCCGAAATGCAGCTGCGGGACGTCGGGCTGAGCGCCCTTCCCGCGCTTCCCCGCCAGCTTCCCTTCCTATGGTCATTCATTTCCGTTTCCTCACTCATTCACTCATTCATTCATTTCTTCATTTCCATCTTCTGCAGGGATGTGATGCACACGTGTGTGCTACACTCTTCCCCTTCTCCCTCCTCACACTCACTGATGATCATTATACTCCTTCCTCCCTCCTCCCTCCCTCTCTCCCTCCCTCCCTCTTCCTTCCTTCCTTCCTCCCTCCCTCCCTTCCTTCCTTCCTTCCTTCTTTCCTTCCTTCCTTCCTTCCTTTTTCCTTCCTCCCTCCCCCCTCCTTTCTTCCTTTTCCCTCCTTTCTTTCCCTCCTTATTTTCTTTCTCTTTCTTCCTTTTTTCCCCAGCTTCTCCATTTCTTCTTCCTTTTTAAAAAAAGGTATTACAGGGACACCTGGGTAGTTCAGTGGTTTAGCTCCTGCCTTTGGCTCAGGGCGGTCCTGGGATTGAGTCCCACATCGGGCTCTCCACAGGGAGCCTGCTTCTCCCTCTGCCTGGGTCTCTGCCTCTCTCTCTGTCTCTGTCTCAAATAAATAAATAAATAAATAAATAAATAAATAAATAAATAACTTAAAAACGGAGGTATTAGAGGCAATGCTGCAGAGATCATCCTTGCCTCCGTTTCCTTCTGCCTACATGTGGGGATTTATCTGGGGGACACAGCAGGCCCAGAACCGCCGGAATTGCTGGCCTCTAAGTCTGGGTGGCATCAACCCCATTGAAAGCCACACCCTCTTCTTCCACGTTGTTGTGCAATTTGCGTTTCCGTGTCTGAGAGCTCCAGTTCCAGCGCCGCTCTGAGAAATTAGTGGTGGTTTTACATGATCAGGAGCATCACTGCAGATCCAGCCCCCCCCTCCCGACACACCGTCTTTGGCAAACTAACCCCCCCACCACGGAGGACTCTGTGCCCTGCAGATCCACCCCCCACCCCCGAGTCCTGCACATGAAACCCCTCCTGGAGACCCCGCTGTGCAGCCCGGGGGGAGGGGGCTGGGTTCAGGGTGCAGGGTACCAAGAAGGTGGCATCCCCAGTTCTGACCGGGGCTCCCCTGAGGAAAAAAATATTTCTCCTATTGCTCACTGATTCATTCATTCATCGCATCATTCATTCTTTGATGGATGTTTATTGAATAAGAAGGCCTGGAGGTGCAGGGCCACCTGGAGGTACAGAGCAGTCGAAGCCCCCTGCCCTCACCCCTTTCCGTCCCCCGGGGGCAGTGCTCGCTCCCCGCAGTGTGGCAGCAGCCTGCCCTGCGCACCGGGCACAGCAGGGCTCCGGGAGCCCAGAACCGGACCAGGCGGGGCCAGGGCAGGGCCGGCGGAGGTTGCCCTTGGAGCAGGAAGTCGAGGGGACCCTTACTGGGGGTCTGTGAGGGGGAGAGGGGTCCCCACCGCTGCTCGGTCAGTTCAGATGTCTGCTCCTCTGGACACAGCTTCATTTTTAAAAAATATTTATTTTATTTTATTTTTTTAAATAATAAATTTATTTTTTACTGGTGTTCAATTTGCCAACATACAGAATAACCCCCAGTGCTCATCCCGTCAAGTGCCCCCCTCAGTGCCCGTCACCCATTCACCCTCACCCCCCACCCTCCTCCCTTCTACCACCCCTAGTTCGTTTCCCAGAGTTAGGAGTCTTTACGTTCTGTTTCCCTTTCTGATATTTCCCACTCATTTCTTCTCCCTTCCCTTATATTCCCTTTCACTATTATCTATATTCCCCAAATGAATGAGACCATATAATGTTTGTCCTTCTCCGATTGACTTATTTCACTCAGCATCATACCCTCCAGTTCCATTTTTAAAAGGACTCTGCTGCAGAGGAAAAAGAAAAGCAAAAAGTTAATTTAGGTAAACAAGTTAAAATACACAGTTCCTCTGAGTTGGATGTTAGACACTCTCAAATTTTCTTTTTTTTAGGGGGCAGTGGGGAGGAGTGGAGGGAGAGAGAACCTCAAGCAGACGCCCCACTGAGTGCAGAGCCCAATGCAGGGCTCGATCTCACGACCCTAAGATCACAACCTGAGCCAAAAGCAAGCGTCAGATGCTCAATGGATGTGGCCACCTGGGCACCCCCATTCTCAATGTCAGGCCGCCTGGCGGGAGGCCCTTCTGCACGAGCCAGGTTCCCCCGTGAGGGACCCGATGGAGCTCTGCTGCCCTAGGACCTGGCCCTGGGCACGCCCCACAGACAGAACTCCAGGGAAAGATGAAGTCTGCAGACCGAGGGCCCTGGGGGAGGGGGGCCGGGGGTGCAGGCCTCCTCCTTTCCCGCCGCTCGTGCGCAGCCTCGGCTCCCCCCAGCCCTGGGGGTCGTTGGAGGTCACTGGCATGCCGACCTGGAGGGGATGGCCTGGCGGGCTGGGCCCTTGCTCCTTCTGCTGCCCGCACCCCCTCCCCCAAGGTCCGACCGCCCCGGAGGCGACCCCCTGAGCCACCCCTGACATGACTGTGCCTCTCTGCCAGCTCTCACATGACTCACCCTTCCGTGAGTGTGGTGTTGACATTCGCAGGAGGGCCCCCACTGCGGTTAGGAGCGCGATCGGGTCAGGCCCAGGGGGCAGGAGGGACGTTCTGAATCTCAGGTCCCTCGGCCAGGATGACGGCGCACCTCGGCGCTTGCCCGTATCAGCAAACCCGTTTTAATCAGTGGAGATTACCTGGAGCGGAGGACTGTGGGACCCTCCTTAGGCAAACGTTACCCAACACTCTTTGGGCAAACAGAGCCTGCGCATAAAACCAAGGGCCTGCCCACGGTCCCATCCCCGACTCGTGGTCTCCCCTGGAGCAGAGAGGACGCTCACGCCACCATGGAGCACAGGGTGATCTACGTCCTGGTGTTGGTCTGTGCGCTGACCCTCAGCTCCCTGGCCCAGGGCCAGCAGGGTAAGTGGCCCTCCTCCCACCTCCCAGTGGTCACCAGGCCCTAGTCAGCCCCCCACCCCCGGGGGGCCCTGGGCCACCATCCATGCATTTGAGCCAAGCGCTGTTCTGGGCCCTGGGAGGATTTTAGGGGGTGAAGGTGGGCAGAGAGCACCAGCAGGGCGATGGCCACCGGAGCTCCAAGCGCTGCTGTGGGGATGTGGGCGCCCTGGTCACGGCTCGCTGTGTCCAGCACCCACCACTCCCAACACAGGACCTCGAAGGGAGGTCTTGGAGGGGGGGTGTGAGAACAACTACTCCCCCAGATGTCCAAACCGGACGCTGGTCAAAGCCACCCAGATGCCCAAGTGCATATTCAGCAGATGAATGTTCCCTGAGGACCCCTGCGGTCTCTAAATATTTTATTTTATTTTTTTAATAATAAATTTATTTTTTATTGGTGTTCGATGCACGGGGTACATCTCCGTGGTGCCACAAGCCACGGAGTGCTCTGCCCCTTAAGCTACTGTCTCCGCTCCTGGACCCTGGAGTGGGGCGTCGGCCACGGGGGCACAGGGTGGGGGGTGACGAGGGCTCCGGAGAGCACTTTGCCAGCTGCACTGTGCTCGATAAGTGTTACTCATTCTCGGCAGGTGCCGTGGCCAAAGGTTTCCCAGGATTTCCAGACAAGGGTTTCCATAGAGGTTTGAGGAGAGGGAGAGGAAACTATGGTTTCCGTGCACCTTGGGGTGCCTTCTGAGGACCTGATGGGGAATGAAAAACAATGGGGTACACACATGTATGCACACACACACACACACACATGTGCACTGCACAGGCACATGTGCACATGCATACAGGCACATGTACACAGGCACACAGTGCACATGCACACATACACACGTGCACACACATGCACACACGTGCACATGCACACATACACAAGGCATACATGCACACATGTGCATGCACACAGGCACACACATGCACACATGCATATAGGCATACATGCACACAAGTGCACATGCACACAGGCATACAGGCACACATGCATATGCACACATACACAAGGCACACATGCACACACATGCACATGCACACAGGCACACACATGCATACAGGCATACATGCACACGCACATAGGCACGCACATGCACATGCAACATACATAAGGCACACATGCGCATGCACACATATGCACATGCACACATGCACACACGTACACACATGCACACACACAAATGCACACACGTATGTATGTACGCACACATGCATACAAGCACACACACAGCTCCTCCTGACTTCACAAGCGCCCTGGGGGTAGGTAATGCCACCTGCAGAGGCCACCCCGCCAGTGAGAGGTGGCCCAGACCTTTCCCGCGAAGCCACAGACCCTTCCTTCAGAGACGGCTTGAGGCGGCCCGGGGAGGAGAGCACAGAAGCCCTGGGGGCAGCTCCCTCGTGGGCTCGCCTTCTCCATTAGGCCTTGCTGGGTTTAACAGAGGAACGGATGTGGGTTCAGCCCCTTCGGTTCTCCTGGGTAGACCTCAGGGAGCCCTGCCTCCCCGGCGCGTCTGCCCCACGCGTCCTCCGCCGTGCTGGCCTCCACCATCCTCGGGGTCGAGGCTACAGAGCGCCTGCGGCACCCACACACCCTAGTCTCCGCGTCTTTCCTGCAAACGGACCTCCACCCCTGAAATACACCTTGCGCACGCTCTCTCCTCTCCTCTCTCTCCTCTCCTCTCTCTCTCTCTTTCAACTGCCTTTGAACACCTGTTCCCGCCGCAGGGTACACCCACTGCCCCATCCCCACCTGGTCAACCTCCTCCCACAGGAAGCCGTCCTTGCTTTGTTCAGCCCTGTCCTTGTCCCTTCCGTACTCGCCCTCAGCGCCCTGGGATGCCCACCCTGCGCAGTTTCGGACATTTACTTGCTTTTCTCCTCCATTAGACGGTTAGTGTCTTAGCCACGACCTCTCTGTTTTTAATTTCTGGGTCCCCATCAGCTGGCGCAGGGCCCCGCACGCGCTCGATCCTCGGTGACCTTCACCGTCGACTCACGCTGCGCCGATTTCTGTTTCGAGCATGCGCGGCATTCGGGAGATATTTCTTGACTGAGTAACGTCAGAGTGTTGTTTGTGGAAGTAAATGAACGCGTGGATACGTTACGTCGGGAGGGGGAACGTCGACAAACCCCGGGCACCTTGCATTTGCCCTGAGCTGAAGGGTTTTCATGTCCGGAGATGGGGACAGGACGCCCCCTGTCCTCTGAGCCCCGAGTCCCCATCCGTGGCACCAGCTGGCTGCCTGCTGGTTCAGTTGGAGAAGGAAGGCCCGGGTCGGCCGGTTCTCAGCTGCCTCTTGCCTCTGCCCTTCCAGAGACGTGCACGGTGGCCCCTCACCACAGAGACAACTGCGGCGCTCCGGGCATCACGCCTTCCCAGTGTAAGGACAAGGGCTGCTGTTTCGACAACACAGTTCGTGGGGTCCCGTGGTGCTACTACCCTGTGGCCGTGGACAACCCTCCCGAAGGTATGGCCTCGGTGGCTCTGTGGGGTCTGAGGATGCAGAATCAGGGAGGAAACCCCATGGGGGCGCAGGGGTCCCCTTAGTCTGCACGGCCAGCCGTGCTTGCACCCACGAGGGGGGCCCCAGTGTGAGCGTGGTGGTGGGGGGTCCAGCCTGCATCAGGCTGACGTCGGGGTGGGGACCCAAAGACGAGGCTCAGAGAGCCGCTCGGCGAGGAGTCCGTGTTTGTCCCCGTTCGTCTTCGCGCCGCTGAGCGCAAGCCCGTGGAGAGTCCTGCTGGCACTTTCCGCCCCCTTGGGCGGGAGCCCAGAAAGTCACAACAAAGACATGAAGGGGGGCGCATTTTCTAAGAAATTTTCCCCCTGGGGCCTCCAAGGGGGGATCTCTGCGGTGATTTCGCAGCGAGCACACCCCAGGTTCTCACTGCCTGTGTCTCCTTCCCACCCTCGCCCCTCAGAGGAGTGTCCCTTCTAGATGCCTGCGGCGGAGCAGCGCCAGGAGCTGGGCGGCCTCGCCGGGCGCCCGGGAGCCCCGCCACCCCGTCCCCGTCCCCGGCAGCCACGCGGGGGCCCCCTCGCGCATCCGCACCTCGGCTCGCTGCATCGCCGGACTGCGCACAGCCCTGGACTCAAAATTGGCTTAAAAATTAAAAGAGATGAATGTTGCTCGTGCTTTCTGTTCTTTTTAAAGATTGCAAACGGCTGTCCTTTCTTTGCAAGGGGGGTGCGGCCTCCGTCCACGGGTCCCCCTGCCCCAGAGGGGGGAATGAGGCGCTCGCAGGGCCGCCCAGGCCGACCGGGTGTGGGCAGCGGGGGCAGCGCCCAAGGCCGCCAGACCGTCACGCGGCTGAGCATCCCGGGGGGCAGCGCCTGCGCCTGCCTCCCCACACCGCGTGGTCTAGAGCGTGACGCGGTGCTTCGGGCAGCCATTCTGTGCTCATGAGGAAAAGCCACAGGCCTAGAGCCCTGACGCCCGTGACCTGACGCATGTGACTCACTCGCCTTGAGACCTCGTGTTGAGCAAACCCAACGGTCCTGATGGGTCAAAACGCAACTACTGGGGTTTCTGTCGCTTGAGAACACACCAGGGCCCCCCGTGAAGGTGCTTCGACTGAGTCCTCCAGGCTGGGCCGGTCCCTTCGTCCCCTCCTCCGCGCCTGGTGTCTTAGCCCGACCTCCTTCTAAGCCCCCCCCCGCCCCGTGGGGCTCTCAGCCGAACATCGGGCTACGCATGGGGTGAGAGCAGCAGCAGGGGGAGGTGTGTGGGGACGCTCAAAAGGCACATCTTCATGTTTTCAAAACCAACTCCCTTCCAAGTGATACCTCATCCTGACCTTCGTGGCCCCGTAAGTGACGAGAAGGGGGCCGCGTGGGCCGACACGCTCCCGACCGGCCCCGCCACCCTCCTGAATCACGGGCCTACTGAGGATCTCAAGGGTGCAAGGAGGGGACGCAGGGGCAGGGAGGCTGGGACACCTGAGCAACCGCCCATGTTGTTCCTTCATGAGTCACACGTGCCCTCATGCACCGAATAGGTGAGGCCTCTAGTGGGGCCGACGCGGCGGGACATTAGGTCGAGAGGTGTCTCCCTCTAGCTCACGCCCCAGGGAACCGTGTGGCTCTGGGGACACTTCGCATGATGCACAGACCAGGGGCCCCGTGACTCGAGATGCTCCTGTGGCCTGGGGTGTCCAGCAGGGCCGGGTGACAGGGTGACTGACTACGTGGGTCCCCGCCGCGGGAGGGAGGGGGCCGAGGGCCGGCGAGCAGCTCAGCTCGGCCTCCCAGCCTGGGACCTGGAGAGAAATCGGGTCCGCCGTCCACCATGGACTGTCCAGGGTGTGTGGGTGCATGATCTTGGCTCTACCATCCGGACCGCAGACCTAGACAGAGCCGGGGGACGCCTGCTGGGGCGGCCCTGCCTCAGGCGGGTGGGGACACGCGTCCTTCTGTCCCTGTCCGGGAGGTGGGGACAGGGAGCGGTCTCCGCCACTCAGCCTTGCGGAAAGTCACAACCTCCCCAAGAATCCCCCGGGACTGAAGCCGAGGGGAGGCAGAGAAAACAGTCTGTGGCCAGTGTGGGGGCCTGACAGAGAGCCGATGGGGGTGCCCCGATAGCTCCGGGACCCCGAGTTCCTCAGGGGATGCTCAGGGCAGATGGCCATGCACCTGCGCCTCATCCCTGGGTGGCCCCAGCTCCCTGAAGCTGTGTGGGCTGCGGAGCCCGAGGGGTGAGGGCTGAGGCTGCACGAGGGGGCGCAGGGGCCAGAGCTGGGGGCAGGGGGCAGGGGGCAGGGGGCAGGGGGCCCTGGGGACGTGCACCTTCCTCCTCGGGTTCAAGGAGACAGAGGAGGTGCCGGGCAGGACAGGGGCCCAGTGGCGATGTGAGGGGCTGTGTCCTCTGCGCGGGGAACACAGAGGAGTCACCGCAGCCCATGCAGTGGCCCCAGGCCACCCAGCAGGCCCCCTCCCGGCCCCTTCCTGGCCTCCTCCCAGCACCCTACAGACTCCCCTCCTGGCCCCTCCTGCCCCCCTCCTGGCACCCTCCATGCGTCCTTCCTGGCCCCCTCCCAGCACCCTGCAGACTCCCCTCCTGGCACCCTGCAGGCCCCCCTCCTGGCCCCTCCTGGCCCACTGCAAGCCCTCCTCCTGGCCCCCTCCCAGCACCCTGCAGACTCCCTTCCAGGCCTCCTTCCTGGCCCCCTCCTGGCCTGCTGCACGCTCCAACCTGGCACCCTCCAGGCACCTTGTAGACTCCCTTCCTGGCCCGGTCCTGACACCATGCAGGCCCCCCTCCTGGCCCCTCCTGGCACCCTGCAGGCCCCCTTCCTGGCACCCTACTGGCACCCTGCAGGCCCCCCTCCTGGCCCCCTCCTGGCACCCTGCAGACTCCCTTCTTGGCACCCTCCTAGCACCCTGCAGGCCTCCTTCCTGGCCCCCTCCTGGCACCCTGCAGGCCCCCCTCCTGACACCCTCCTGGCATCCTATAGACCTGCTTCCTGGCCCCCTCCTGGCCCTCTGCACGCCCCCCTCCTGGCACCCTCCTGGCACCCTGCAGACTCCCTTCTTGGCCCCCTCCTAGCACCCTGCAGGCCTCCTTCCTGGCCCCCTCCCGGCACCCTGCAGACTCCCTTCCTGGCACCCTGCAGATCTGCTTCCTGGCCCCCTCCTGGCCCCCTGCATGCCCCTCTCTTAGCACCCTCCTGGCACCCTGTAGACTCCCTTCCTGGCACCCTGCAAACTTCCTTCCTGGCCCCCTCCTGGCACCCTGCAGCCTCCCTTCCTGGGCCCCTCCTGGCACCCTGCAGATCCCCCTTCCTGGCCTACCTCCTGGCACCCTGCAGACTCCCTTCCTGGCACCCTGCAGGTCCCCCTCCTGGCACCCTGCAGGCTCCCTTCCTGGGCCTCTCCTGGCACCCTGCAGATCCCCCTTCCTGGCCTACCTCCTGGCACCCTGCAGACTCCCTTCCTGGCCCCCTCCTGGCACCCTGCAGGCTCCCCTCCCAGCCCTCTCCCAATACCTTCTAGGCTACCCTCCAGCCCCCCTCTCCCAGCAGCGAGAATTCAGGGTGGCCAGTTCATGGCTGCCTGGGGCCCCTCGAGTCCTTGAGGTGCCTGGAGAGGGTGGGAAGCAGGCAGCTGTGACAACAAAGCACCTTCGTGGGAACAGTTCTGCTGATAAGGCACGAGGAAGGACGTGTCTCTCACACGCGTGCACACACACACGCATGCAAGCACGCACACAGACTCACATACATTCGGCTCTTAAAAGGCCCTGGGGAAACTGGGTGGAGGGTGGCCACTGGGGGTAAGCCTTCTGCACCCCACAGCCCTGGATTCCATCAGAAGAGTGGAGGCTGCTCTGATAATTTCTATATTTGAGTACAATGCTTGGCAGTGGAAAGTTTTTTATATTTTCTATTTTGTTTTTAGAAACAGGCCTTCTGGGGCGCCTGGGTGGCCCAGTGGTTGAGCATCTGCCTCGGGCTCAGGGCTTGATCCCGGGATCCTGGGATTGAGTCCTGCGTCGGGCTCCCTGCAGGGAGTCTGCTTCTCCTCTGCCTGTGTCTCTGCCTCTCTCTGTGTGTCTCTCATGAATGAATAAATCTTTTAAAAAAAAGTCATGTTCTGACTACCAGGGGTCAAGACTTCAACATACGAATTTGATGGGGACACAACTCAGCCCATGACAGCTGGTGTCTGTTCCTTGCTACCAAGGAGCCCTCATCACTGCAAATCACCAAAGGGCAGGTGTCATGATCATCTGCTGCATTGGAGACTGGTCAATTTTTCCATAATGGTCCCCCTTCCAACAAGGGGGATGTGCAAAACTGAAAATGTGTCAAGTACAGACAGTGGGAAACCTGTGGCCTGTGAGATGTGGGTGGCGCTCCTAAGATATGTGACATGCAGGTAGTTGGTAACCTACAGGACGTGACATAACAAAAAGGAAGGAATGAGCAGGGATGTTAGCATGGAGAGGCGGGGTGGAAAGGCCAAGCCATGAGAAGCTGACCGTGCACGGCTAGGCTGACAGCTTTGACAATCCTAAATCAGGTACCATCAGTGACCCCTGTCATGGCCCAATTGGGTGCATTTGTCAAACACAGACTAATGTCACAGCTGCCCTGTGGGCCGCCGTGGGCTACAACTGGGCCAACAGTGCTTACCCTGAGCCTCTCCAATAAAGCCCCAGCATATGGTGGCCCCCATAGCATCCATTTGTTAGCCCCTTGCTCAATGTGTGGTCACCATGCACTGGTGGAAAGGCTGAGAGCAGGACAGGACATGACCCAGGATCCGGGTACGTGGTCCTTCCCCCCTCCACCTGCACCCCATGCAAAGCATTACCTGCCACTTTTCCTGCCTCTTGAATTTCACACGTGTTATACATCGACTTACCATAGTCTGTGGCTTTGATCCCTGAGCCTTTCTGTTCCATGGTCGTATACTTGGAGGCTGCCATTGTTTCTGGATAATTTCCACACAACAGGATTCTGTTCAGAAAATGTTATCTAAGGATCAGACCAGGAACCAGTTCTTGAAGCCAAATTGTGGTTTAAGGTCATATTTGTAGGGTCACTGGGAAGGTTATTGTGAGTTTAAGAAAACTCCCTTGCCTTTCTTTGCGAGTGTGGGGAGGGGCGGTCGGTGGAAACGTTCAATGCCTGTGACCCTGATAGGAAACATCAGCTAATAAGAGAGAGACACACTTGGCAAATCCAGCTTGGGAACGTAGGGGAAGGTATCAAAGGCTCTTAGGACATAGTTGCCTTTTTAAGGGTCTGAGCAGATGGAAGATTACAGTCAGTCACAGGAAGGGAAAGAAATAGTATTATTTTTTAAAGGATTTTATTTGGGGTGGGGGAAGAGGGAGTGCACAGGGGAGGGGCAGAGGGAGAGAGAGAGAGAGAAAATCTCAAGCAGACTCCCCATGTGGGGCTCGATCCCACAACCTGGTCATGACCTGAGCCCAAAATCAAGAGTCGGATGCCTAACCGACTGAGCCATCCAGGGGCCCCAGAAATAGTATTATTTTTAAAGGTATTTTTAAATTGTTCTTCTCAGCTCTTAACATTGCCCCTGAGCTGGGCATTCTGGAGGTAGCACAGTAAATCAGACAAAAACACACATCGCCACGTACACGTGTGGTGCAACGAGATTGAGCGAACTAATAAGTTGGGGACGTGCATTCTAAAGGCAAATGTTGGGAGGACTTTCGGCCAGCGTGGGGAACTTGGGAGGGCTGAGTTTTGTCCCTTGGCAGCTGACAGACTGCCTGATGTTGGCAGAGGATAGGAGACTCCCGGTTCAGAGACAAAGAGCGTTATTACTCGTGGGACAGCCAGTGGCCTGGGCATCAGCATCTTTGCCCCCGAGTCCTCCTGGGGTGACGTGGCTGGGTCCGGGTGGATGCTGACACACACACAGTAGGTTGTAGTACGAGAAAGCAGCTCTGATCTCTTCGGGGACTCAGATCTTTTGAGGGGCAGCAAGCCTTGCCTGCCTTTGCTCCGAGGGGGACACCGTATCTACCCTCCAAGGTTGTTTGCTGCACAAACCCTGGACCGCCGAGGCCAACAGCGGTTGATTAGTCCCATCTACGCACAGCCCAGGGGAGGAAGGCGTCACACCATGCAGGGCCACATGGGTTGTGCCCTGGGAACAGAGGGAACCACCGGGGCTGTGACACGAGGCTTTGTAGGGACAAGAGGGTGGAGTGCCCTCAGGAGGCTCCCACAGGAGAATGTGGTTGGCTTGTTTAAATAATTCTGTGGCTGGCTGGGGAGTGAAACCCACTGCTCAGGGGTGAGCAGGAACTGTGCCCGGTCCCCTGATAAGGAGGGTTGTTTGGCGAAGGGGTCATATCTGTGGGAGCAGAGCAGGGAGGGGAATTTGCGGTTAGGTGACTCGGAGCCCTCCAATTCCACCGGATGCAGGGCAGCATTTATCCCTGACCTTAATTGAGGTCCCATGCCCTGCAGATAGTTAATGCCTCATTCACGTGCACAAATGTGACAGATTCGGGGAGAATTGTCTCCCAACAACCAGTGTCCAAAACGTATTGTTTTCAGGACCAGATTACAGAAGACGAAAGAAAACATGGTGGCATGTTTCCAAACATTTTCTTAATAAATAAAATAAAATAGAAATATTTCTCTCCATCTTTATTTTTGAAATTCATGTTAGAGAGTTTCAAGACTACACTACAGGGGTATGCAGATTTTTTTGGCAACTACTCAGCTCTTCTATTGTAACTTAGAAGTAGCCATAAACAATACATAAATGAGTGGGTATGGCTGTCTTTTAATAAAGTTTTATTTTAAAAAACAGGCAGTGAGCTTATGGGTCAGTGTTGCTGACTTTTATGATACCCTATTATTTTTCCTTAATCTGAATGGCTCAAATATTTTTAATTTTTTTAAATTTTTTTATTTTTAAGTTTTAAGATTGGCCAGGTCAAGATGCCTGGGTGGCTCAGCGGTTGAGCATCTGCCTTTGGGGCAGGTCGTGACCCCGGGGTCCTGAGATCGAGTCCAACATCGGGTTCCCCGCAGGGAGCCTGCTTCTCCCTCTGCCTGTGTCTCTGCCTCCATCTCTGTCTCATGAATAAATGAATAAAATCTTAAAAAAAAAAAAGATTGGCCAGATCATGGCTTGTCTCAGCATGGTGCCAAATAAAACAAAACAAAGCACCCACTCAGACACCAAAGAGACATCTTAAAGTCATTTAAATCTTGGTAAAAATCAGAGAAGTTCAAGGAGGAATTTCATCGCACAGCACACTGAAAAATGTGTTAAAATTTATGTCTGTCCAATGATATCCCCCAAATATAACTTACTAAGACATCTCCAATGTCATCCCCTCCCAGATTGGGCATCAAAATTCTCATCGGCAATGGTTGATTTGCTGATTTCTTCTCCCGGTTTTGGCCATGTTCTTTATTACATAGATAAATCTAGTCATGGGCTTTAAAAGATTCTGTTATTTAACCACCCTATTGACCAGCACAGCCAAACTGCAGAAACCAAACCAGAAACTTTACAATGCTGGGGAGAGAGGCGGGGGGGACCTCTGCCCTTCTGGATTTGGCGTGACTAGGCAAGTAAATGTTGGAAAGAAAAATATGTTTTCCCCTGACAATAGTGTAAAAATAAGATACCCTACTACTCAGGTTTTAGAAGACATGTGAGACTTTGAAAAGCTTTTTTTTTTTTTTTTTAACAATTTATCTATTTGTTTATGAGAGACACAGAGGGAGAGGCAGAGACACAAACAGAGGGAGAAGCAGGCTCCCTGCGGGGAGCCCGATGTGGGACTTGATCCCAGGACCCTTGGATCACGCCCTGAGCCAAAAGCAGACACTCAACTGCTGAGCCATCCGGGCATCCCTGAAAAACGTTTAAAATTCCTCATTCCACCTCTCCTCTCATAGATGAGGATACCAATCAGGAGACAGGAGGAGGCTTGTCGGGTTTATTTGCATATATTCATATATATGCATAGATACTGTTGTATAGATTACAGAAGATAATTTGGGTCATGGAGAACGCTAGGTGGTATGTTTCTGCCTCAGCGTCCGGGTTGTGACCCACTTGTCCACCCCCTTACCGAGCACGGCTGCCAGGTACACACCCTAGGTCAGGATCCTGGGTTATAGTGTGAGTGAGGTGAGGTCTCAATCTCACCCTCCATGTACTAGCTGTGTTATTTGGGCAAATCCTTTCACCTACACAGACCAGGAAATGGGAGTGAAATCTTAGCCCTCCCTTGAGATTGTTGCAGGGATTAAACGAGATACAGCATGTAAGATCCTTAGAAGATCCCCTGGCCCACGCCAGCCTGCAGTGACTGTTAGCTGTTATTCATAAAGGAACCAAGAAGGTAAAAAAATGCACTTCACAGGGCGTCCAGGTGGCTCAGTAGGTTGAGGGTTTCAAGGTCTTGGATTAAGTCCCTCATTGGGTTCCCTGCTCGGTGAGGAGTTTGCTTCTCCCTCTCCCTCTGCCACTCCCCCCACTCACACGCTCTCTCAAATAAATAAATAAAATCTTAAAAAAATATCTACATCACATGCAGGTGTGGGCAGGTGTTGTGAACTAGGAGAACAAGGGTGTGCGTGTCCGGGTAGTGGAAGGTCCCTGTCTTCACTCAGGTGAAAGTGAATTCTTCTTCGAAGACTTGGCTCCTGAGTTAGGAGCTGAAGGATGGGCGGGTTGAACGGTCGGGGTGTGTCTAGACAAGCTCGAGTTGCTTACGCTGTCAGGGGCCCAGGAGCACAAGAGGGTGGTGGGGGCGTGTGGGTCCAGTTCCCACCGGGTCCTACTTCTCACACGCAGGAAACCGTACTTGGTTTCTACCCTACAGGTTGTGGGGAGTGCGGAGTGGCAGGGGAGTGACATAGATAGATTTCCACCTTTTAAAGGTAACTAAGGAAGCAAACTTTTGCCCAGATTGGGCCCAAAATCTTGGTGGCTGAGACAGTAGATGGGAGACAGTTGCTGCAGAGCAAAGGAGAAGCCTCGTGGACGCGACCGGGCAGCACACGCACATGCGCGCAGAGGCCAACAGGTGCCAGGCTGAACCAACCCGGCCAAGTGGGAAGTGGCTGCAGCCCCTGCGGGGACGCGTTGTGCTCTGTGTTAGGAGCCACCACAACCTCGGCCAGAAGAACGTCCTTGAAAGCTCCTCAGACAACAGGTTTGCAAGTGGCCGATTCTGTTGGCTTTTGTTTATCTACAAAGAAAAAAAAAAAGGGATTCTGAAATCACTGGGCTTTCTTCTGCTCGATTTTGCTGTGAATCCAGAACAGTTCTAAACATAAATAAATAAAATCCATGTTTTATTTTTATTTTTTTTAAGATTTTATTTATTTATTCATGAGAGACGCAGAGAGAGAGGCAGAGACACAGGCAGAGGGAGAAGCAGGCTCCATGCAGGGAGCTCGATGTGGGACTCAATCCCAGGATCCCGGGATCATGACCTGAGCCAAAGGCAGACGCTAAACCACTGAACCTCCCAGGTGTCCCCAAATCCATGTTTTTTTTTTTTTGTTTGTTTTTTTTTTTTTAATTTTTTATTTATTTATGATAGTCACAGAGAGAGAGAGAGAGAGAGAGAGGCAGAGATACAGGTAGAGGGAGAAGCAGGCTCCATGCACCGGGAGCCCGACGTGGGGTTCGATCCCGAGTCTCCAGGATCGCGCCCTGGGCCAAAGGCAGGCACTAAACCACTGCGCCACCCAGGGATCCCCCCAAATCCATGTTTTAAAAGAGGTTTCTGCCTCTATCATTGAGGGATACTCTCACTGAGTATAGAATTCTGACTTTATAATTTCTTTTCTTTCAGCACCTAAAAATCGTCGCTCTGTTCCTTCCAGCGTGCACCATTGCGGCAAGAAGTCAGCTGCGTTGCCCCATCCGCGGCGACTCCAGCTGCGGTAAGACTGCTTCCGATTGCTTGTTTTCAACAATGTGATCGTGCTTTGCCTGGATGTGCCTGGATGTGGTTCTCTTTGTATTTATCTTGCTTGGGGTTTATTGAGCCTCTAAGATCTATGGGTTTATGTTTTTCATCAAGTTTCCCCACAAAATTGTCCATTGTTTCTTTGAATGCTTTTTCTCTCCTCTCCTGCTGGCACGCCAATTACATGTCTGTTAGACCCCTTGATGCAGTCTCCGCAGCCACTGAGGTTCTGCTCATTTATTTTCATCCCCCTTTCTCACTCTGCTTCAGTCTGGAGAATTTATATTTCGATGGCTTCATATGAATTAGCTGTTTCTTCCAGTAAAAATAAATAAATAAATAAATAAATAAATAAATAAATAAATAAATAAATAAAAATTTTTTTCTGGAAAACTTTTTTGTGTGTGTTTTTATTTTATGTCTGGAATTTCATATTTGTTCATTTCTAATTTCTTTTTTAAAAAATATTTTATTTATTCATTCATGAGAGACACAGAGAGAGAGAGGCAGAGACATACACGGGCAGAGGGAGAAGCAGGCTCCATGCAGGGAGCCTGATGCAGGATTCGATCCAGGGACCTCAGGATCATGCCCTGGGCTGAAGGCAAATGCTCAACTGCTGAGCCACTGAGGCATCCCTCATTTCTAGTTTCTATTCACCATTCAGATTTTAAATTTTAATGCAGCTCCTAGGTCTACTTCTATTCACTGGTCTTTCTTATGATGATGGGTCATGTTTTCTTGCTTCTTCACACATCCAGTGATGTGTTGTGTTGAACACATCATGGATGCAACGTCGTGTGTCTGGGTTTTATTGTCAGCCTTAATAAAATGCTGAGCTTTGTTCTGCTGGGCAGTTAATTTACTCACCAGGTGGATCTGATTCTTTTAAGGCCTGTTTGAAGTTCTGCTAGAATAGGCACGAGGTGCTTTCCCTCTGGGACTTGATCAAGCCTACTTTTATGGCATACTGTGAACTGGAAGTTTGTGTACCCCTAAATTGGTCTGTAAAGATCCTAACACAGAATATGATTGTATTTGGAGGTGGGACCTTTGAGAGGGATAGTCTGGTACCAGTTTCTCCATTATAGTCAGAAGCAGAGGTCCACGTGGGTGGTGATATCTGAGGAAGTTCCCATTTTGTTGCTTTCTGTTTTCTCTGTGAACTGATAGACAATATCACCCCCGGATGCAGAATGGAAGTGAGAGGGGGTGGAGAAGGGTAGCTTCAAAGAAGAATTGCAATGCCAGTGAGTGCCAGGATCTGTCTGAGATCCTGCGTGGACAGGGGCCACAATCGGCAGCATGAGTCCAGGGAGCTCAGCTGGAAGAGAGGGCCTGGAGACAGTAAGCAGATGGGTGCAGTGCTGGGCACCAGGACAGTGGATGGAGCAGACAGAGTGGGGACGGTGGGGACCTGCCTGGGAAGAAGGGAGGGAGGAAGGGAGGGGCATCACAGTGTTCACACAGGGAAAGAGAGGGATGGAGGGAGTGAAGGGCCTTGGGATTTGAAGGACAGGTGTGGTGGGAGGAACAGAGAAAATCTTAGAAGTTTAGGACATTCTGGGGCACCTGGGTGGCTCAGTGGCTGAGCGTCTGCCTTCAGCTTGGGTTGTGATCCCAGGGTCCTGTGATCGGGCTCCCCGCAGGGAGCCTGCTTCTCCCTCTGCCTGAGTTTCTGCTTCTCTCTGTGTGTCTCTCATGAATAAATAAATAAATAAAATATTTATAAAGAAGCTTAGGATGTCCTGAACAGAAAGGATGTTAGCATGTCTTATTTCTGAGTGTGGTCATGGAGGACATGTAGCAGACCTGGAATAGGGTGTGACGTTTCTATAGATGAGGAGGAAACGAAAACCCAGGTGCCTAGGCATTTGGGTGAGCTGTCCATTGGAATGCAGAGGCCAGCAGGGATGTTGCTAAGTCTTGGGGTGACAAGGGACACAGAGAACCCAGTGCTAAAATCCTTAACAGAAGTGACAGGCTGAAGGTCAGGAGATGACAGTAGGGCAGGGCCGTGGGAAGTGGTGAGGTTCACACAGCCCGCATCTCCGAGGAGCATGGTTTTGGCATGCACGTGGAGACACGGGGGTGCGAGGCCAGCGTCCAGCCCCCTGGCCTGAGCCCACGTGACGGAAGTCATGGAGGTTGTGCTATGCACAGCTCCCCACTCAGGTAGGGCGCCGCTGATCCTGGACATATTGTATCTATTATCCTGATCTCCCCTCAGCGCCAAGTAACTTGTCTTGAAGCAAATGAGCCATTTTCTAACTTGTACAAAAGCACCGTGTGGGCGGAGAAGGGAGTGGGGTTGCTGAGCACCTCTCCTGGGATGAGCACAAGGGAAGCAAGTCCAGGAAGGCGCTGGCTTCTGCTAGTACCGGGGGCGGGTGAGAGATGGAGGGGCTTGGCCTGGATGGGCAAGTTCTGCACGGCTCCTGGAAGGGCCGAGATGGGGGCAGTGGGAAGAAGTGGGTAGCGGTTCAGGGAGACAAAGCAGAGTGGGGACATGATGGTCCCTCGGGGCCCTTATGTCTTGCTGGTGATCAAGGGTGGTGGGGACATGGGTTGGGGAAAGCTGAGTTTGCAAGGTTTCGAGGAATCTGGTGGTTGCCCGGTGGTGGGTCAGGGGCCTGGTCTGGAGGGACTGGATGGGGTCAAGCAGAAGCTCTGGAGCAGGAGGCCTGCTTTCTGAACCCCAAGAACGCTGGGATTTGGATTCTGTGTGTCTCTGGGTCCCTGGCTGCTCAACCCACGATTCCCAGATGGGTGCCCTCCTGCAAGGCCTCAGCCAGTGGGGGCTCGTAGCCTCCCTTTGCCCCAAATCTTGTCCCTTGGGGTGCCTCCGTCTCCCTTCTCCCCTCTCTCTTGGTTCCATCCACGGACTCTCTTCCCCGGAGCACGGGACCTCTGCACAGGGGCAGGCTTATGTCTCTAGGAAACACACAGAGCTCCCACGGAAGACAAATAGGCATTTCAGGGGTGCCGAAACCAGCTGCTGATTTTTACACACCAGCCTCTCGTCCACGGGGAGCAGCCCCTGCCCAAGCAGGAGACAAGGAGACAGAAGACCAGAGGCTGGCAGAGGCATCGTGCTGCCCTCGAGGTGGGCTCTTCCCTAGGCCTCCGGCTGGCTCCCTCATTTTCCCCAGTAATCTTGGGCCTAATATTTAAAAAAAAAAATCATGCGATAACCATGTACTTTATCAGGAGACATACATAGCTTATCCTTTCCTGGGTGTGACCCTGAGGGTGCCCAGTGCCAGACGTGCATGTGGCTGGTTTTCCACGTCGGCATCTTGGCGTGACCTGGCTCGCGGCCCCGGGGGGCAGGGGGAGGCCTGGCAGCAAGGCAGCCCCTGCCGGAAGCCTCGCCTGCAGGCACGGCCGCTCTGTCCCCTGCCCATCGGCCTATCTCAGCTTCTTTTCCTAACAAAGGACCTGAGGGGTTGGTGCCACAGGGGACACAGAAAAGTTATTTGCATTTGCTGAGCAAACAGAGAGGACATTATAAAACGCCCGATGGCAGTGGGCAGTGCACCTTCTGCAGGCGGCCCTGGCGCGCAGCATGGACATGGGACCTCGAGGCCTCCAGCTGCTGGCGGTGCTCCTCGCCCTGGGGCTGTGTGCCCCGGCGGGGGCCCAGAAACCTTGTAAGTGAGCCCCCGTGAGTCGTGCCGTGCGGCTCAGCGTCCTTGACCTGGCAACAGGGCAACGGGCCCGCGAGCCCAGGTAAACCCCAAATGCAGTGGGGTACGCGGGTCCCTGGCTTTCTGTGGTGCCCCCCTGGCCCTGGATGGGTCTCGGCTCTTGTTTGCCTTCCTCAGAGTCACAGGGTGGAATGATGGGTTCACCTGAGAGCAGAAGCAGCTCAAAAGGCATCCTGACACCTGTGATGTGCGCTGGGGGCATTGGTGCCTCCTTCCCTGCCATTTGGGCGGGGGGGCGCCCCCAGGGCTGGGAGAGGCCTCCTTCCTGGCAAAGGTCAAAGCAGCCACAGGTGCTGGGGGCCAGCTGGGTAGGGGGGGCTGAGGCAGGAGGCCCCCAGGGCACCTGGAGCCCACCTTGGTCACCTTTCATCTTGACTCTTCCTAGGCCCACTGCCTTTCCTAAATTTTTCCCTTATTTATTTATTATTATTATTATTTTTTTAAGTAGTCATTTCTGGGAAGCCCTGTTCACTCCTCAGGACATTGCATAGTTCAAATCCGGGCAAGAGGAGACTTTGCCGTTTCCCGGCGTGGCCACAGGGCCCGGGGAGGTGTCCGGACGTGGCCCCGGGAGCAAGCGGGGAGCGCAAGTGGGGACGGGCTGACCAGGGCTCTCTCCCCAGCCGCCTGCCAGTGCTCGCGGATCGAGGCCTCCCACAGGAAGAACTGTGGCTTCCCGGGCATCAGCGCCGCCGAGTGCTTCAACACGGGCTGCTGCTTTGACTCCAGAGTCCCCAACGTCCCCTGGTGTTTCCATCCCCTCCCGAAGCAAGGTAACCGGCGCCTGGCCCGCCCGAAGGGCCTCCCTGTCCACCCCTGGACCCCCCCCAGGGCCAGCCCTACCTACTCCCCCTCCCGCACACACTTGCAAGAACCGGTCAGTTTTACTGTTAGAAGGAAGGACAGCTCCCGGGCCTCTCCTGGCTGCTGGGGAGCTGCTGGGGGACAGGGAGGCAGTCCCTGGGACATTATCCACCGAACTGCCCACCAGCCTCCAATGGTAGGAGACCCACTTAGGGCTTCCAGGGTTTTCTTCCGAGAACGAGTTTCACGGCGGCGCACGCCAGCCAGATAGAAGGGCGTTCGTCGCGAGGTGCGCGGGGAAGGAAGTTGCATGTGCAGAGCACGCGGCGCCAACGGAACTCGGCGCCCACGGCCGCCCGTCCACGCCCGCCAGTGACTGTGGGTCACAGGCTCCCGGGGCTCCGAAGGGGACGAGACAGATGGGTGGTTACGAGGCAGGGCTTCTTCTCTGGTGGAGGCATTGCTGGCTTTCAGGGCTCTAGCAAAATGCATCACCCGTTTAAAGGATGCTCACCGGCCCGTGCTCAGCAGGGTACGGGGGTCACCCCATTTTACAGATGGGAATATCGGGTCCAGAGAGGCGAGCTGATTTTCCCAAGGCCCTGGAACCTCTGACCTGTGGTGTCTGTGCAGATCCAAGGGTGGCCAGCCGCTGGCTAAGGACCCTTAGACAGTCCTTGGGGGTCGTATACGGCAGCACCTCACAACACGCTGAGGCTGCAGCTCGGTGGCACCCGCGTGTGAGGACAGGAATAGAGGTGCCAATTCCCGAGCTGCGCTAACTGAGTCTCCCTGTTGCTCCTTTCCTGGTGCCTGGGGACGCGTGGCCAGAGTCGGAGCAGTGTGTCATGGAAGTGGCGGCCCGCAAGAACTGTGGGTACCCGGGCATCAGCCCCCAGGAGTGTGCGTCTCGCAACTGCTGCTTCTCCGACACCATCCGCGACGTGCCCTGGTGCTTCTTCCCAATCCTCAATCAAGGTAACGTCCGTGCAGGACGGGGCGGGGTGGGGGTGTTGGGAGCCGGGCCCGGCCGACTCCAGGCCAGACCCCCGAGCGCAGCGGGGATCGTTTCAGGAGGAAGCAGCTCCGAGGGTCACTCTCCACAGTGACAGCAGCTTTGGGATGAGCCGAAAGCCACCAGGGTTCCCACTGGGGCTTGTGTGACAGCCGCAGGTCACCTCAGCCATGCCCCTGGGTCCCGGCCCAGCTGCCGGTGCCGCCCAGGCGACTGTCACGCAGCCCCTGGTTTGCACGGCCACTAAGTGCCATGCGCTGTGCCAGGTGCCGGGGAGGAGGATGTGGGCCTTGCTGTTCGCTCACGCGTGAGCACGATGGACCAGTTGGGCTCACGGAGGCCTGCTCAGGGCCACCCCGGGAGGCTCCAGCCGCCCCATCCCCCTAACATACAGTGTGTCTCCTGACCTGAGTTTGGCAACACGTCCCCCAAAGCAGGCACCGTGCGCTTACCCATCTAGATGCTTTTCTTTCCCTGTTTCAGAACATCAGGGCGAGCCAAAGAGCGCAGCCTTCACGGGGACACTCCCGAGTGATTTTTTATGTGACCTAAGGGTCTCTCTGGACAATTGCCAGTTACTGGGGGAGGGGATGGACCCCTGAGAAGTGTCCTCCTTCCCTCCTCCAGGAGCGAGCTCCTTGGGCAGGAAGTCTGGCCAAGGGCCTGTTGACAGGAGCCCCAGGAGGCTGTCAGGGCGGGGTCCCTTGGTCCCCTGATGTTGTCACCCACCCCCTGGCATTTCATGTTTCCAGATTGTCATTATTAAGAGGAGTCCCTTCGGAGAACCCACCAGCCTCCCTGGGTGTTTGGAAATGAAGACCACTCACCATCACATCTCAGGTCCCCCGAGTGCCGGGCTTTCCTTAATCTGCTTTTTATCCTTGTCACTGGTTCAACAAACAATTCCCTCAAATAAAGAAAACCTTGCTAAATTTCCTCTTGGCTTCATTGACACAGACGCGGAGAGACAGGCAGGGAGTGTGTGTGCATACAGACGTGAGTGTGCGTGGGGGGACGACTCCCCTCGCACACGCAGGCCACGCCAGCAGCAAGGGGGGGGGGATTCAGATTCCACGATCAGTCCCATGCCCCATCATTGGTGTAAGAACTCAAACCACCTTTGCCCCGAAAACCTCTCGGAGTCGCATCTGATTTCAGATTGCAATTACTAAATCGCTTCACTTTTACCACGTGCAGCCCAGGCCACGGCTTTTGCACGGAGTGCAGGGGACCCGCCGTCTAGCCTCCCATGGGTGGGGCGGGCCGGGCCAGCTCCAGGGCCTCCACCAAGGCCAGGCCAGCCCGTGGGAGGGTCTTGGCACAAAACCTCCGCGAAGGGGTGCTGGCATTCTTCCGTCAGGGCTGGGGGTGCAGCGGGAGGAGCCGGGCCAGACTTTCTGTGGCTTCTCCCTCCTTCCTGACACCATCTCCAGCCTGAGCCCGATGGCTTAGCCAGGGTGTCACCCAATGGCCCGCCTGCCACCTTGAAAACCCAAGGGCTCCCCTGCCAGGGTGGGGAGGTGCCAACTGGCTCTGCATTCGATTCCGAAGTGCATCCTTCAAGGAAGGACTTGGCCCACATCGGCTCTCAGGACTCTTGTTTTGAGTCAAGTCACTGTCGTGTCTTTGTCTGGCTCACAACACACTCATAAGCTCAATGAAACGAGGGCTCTCGTTGGACTCGGGGTCTCCGAGGCCGGACAGACGGCCAGTGGAGACAGACTCTGGTCCCCGTGATGCTATTCTCTACAGAGCATCCTGTCCCTGGCCGTGTAGTTCCCAGTGAGCATGGCCCGTGGAGAGGGTCTTTGACACACACCTTCTGGGACATGTGACTTGTTCGTCCCAACACCCCTGGACTGAGAGTTTGGAGGCACCCCCAGGACGGGTGCCGCGGCCGTCCTGCATGCTGGGCTGCGTGGAAACTCCTGGTTTCGTGGCCTCCTTGGGCGTATTCCCGTCTGCGGTCCCTGCCTTCAGGCTGTGGGGGCCCTGGGCGGGGGTCTCCCCGGTACGGTGCGCCCTAGCTTCTGAGCCGATCCTACGTTGCCTTCCTGATAAATGAGGGAGGAATCTTGAAGAGCTGCAAGGCCTTCCCCACGGCCCGGGGGCTCAGCAGATCTACTCTGTTTCAGATACTCTGTCCCCTGCTCACTCCACCACTGCTGCTTACAGGTCACTGTGTGGCCCCCATCGCGGCTGGGATCCTACTGCCCCCCACGTCCTCCTCTTCCATTCATGGGCCATCCGAGGGTCCTCATTGCCCCTGGAGCAACAGATGGTGACATTCAAACCCACCACATCAAGAAAAACAACCTTCCATCCTCTTCCCACAATAAAGTAATTTCTTGGAGCCCTGTGGGGTGTCTACTTCCCTGTCCCTCTGTTTGGTCTCCTCCAGTGGGCCCCCCCCCCCCGAGGTGGGGAGCAGGGAGGCTGGTGCAGAGGGTCCAGCAGGAGGAGGCAAAGGCCAGCTCTGCCCCTCAATCCCACCATCCTGGCCTCCTGGCTCCTTGGGATCACGCAGGCCCTTGTCTGGATGGTTCAGGACAGGGGACCGGCCAGCGTTTCGGCAGAGAGAACAACAGGACATGTCACAGTGCACGTGTGGGTTGACATCCCTGGGTGACCTCAGGGAGGTTCTCTGATCTCTCAGACTTTCAGCCTTTCTGTTTGTAAAATATAGGTACTAATTACATCCCTAGCCGTGTTGTCCTGGGACTGAAAGCTGATCTTCATCCTCCGGGAGAGTCTGGACAGAGGTGACTCTCTGCTGTCTTGTGCTGACGAGACCAAGCGGGGTCGTGTCAAAAAGCCCCCTCCGTGGTGCGGAGCAGCCTGGCTGCGTCCAGAATGTGAGCAGAGCCTGACGAGCACGTGCTTACTCCTTATACGCACGACACCCTGTATACTGAACACGGGGACACTCAGTCCTCCACTCGAGGTAGTTATGTTCTATAAAGTCGTTGACACTGAGTCAGCAAACCCTGAGCCATTGAGGCTGGGAGAAACACACGGTCAGGAGACTGAGCGCCTCTGAACCAAATATTCAATGTTCAGTTCATGACCTTGGGGGCACCTGGGGGCCTCAGTGGGTTCGGCTCAGGTCATGACCTCAGGGTCCTGGGATGGAGCCCAGCATCGGGGGTCCCTGCTCTGGGGGGAGCCTGCTTCTCCCTCTGCCTATGTCTGTGCCTCTCTCTCTTGGTCTCCCATGAATAAATAAACAAAATCTTTAAAAAAAAATTTTTAGCGGGTAAGTGGATTTGCAAATAGGGATCCACGAGTAATGAGGATCGGTTGTATATTCATCGTAGGTGTTGCGTATTCATTAATGTGTTTTGGAGACAGTGTGATACATACACACAAATACCCCCAGCTGTCGCTTTGGGGTCCAGGGGCCCAGCCCCTCTGAGCGGCCGCAGCACAATCTGAACCTCCGCGGAGCACCTGGAGCTGGGGGGTTGCCATAAGAGCGTATGCATCGGATCTCCAAAATACAGACACTGCACTTACTTTCTAGATCTCTGCACGGAGCTCACTTCCCAGCTGTGTGACCTTGAGCAGGTTACTTAGATATTCTGTGCCTAATTTTACCCATGTGCGAAGTGGGGGTACTCACAGCATCGTTTCTTTAGAGGCCCGTCGTGGGGATTCAATGAGTTAATTAATGAGACGGGCCGTCGACAGGGTCAGGCACACGGCGGGTGCTTGGTGAGCATGCAGCCAGTGCTCCCGGGGACATGGAAGTGTCCCCGCCGTCTCACGACACAGTTCTCAGACCCTCCAGGATCCTAGCTGCTGATGTAGGAAGGCCAGGCCCTGCCAAGTCCCCTCCCCAGGGCTCCTCCTCTGACTCTGGCTGCGGCGCGGTGGTCCCAGGGTGCTGTGCTCCTGTCTCGGGCTGGCAGGCTGCTGCTGCCCCCTCCTCAGGAAGGCCCTGGCCAGAAGCGTCCTAGTGAAAGGGGACTGTGTCAGCCCACCGTCCTCCCCTTTGCACAGCCACCTGCCCCTTGCCCAAGGCTTGTCTGCATCAGTGCGAACAGTTGTGGGAGGCTTCCGGGGCACTCCCGGGACTTTCCTGAGCGTGCCTGAGCCCAGATGGACTGTGGTCCACAGCCCCTGAAGGAGCCTGATCCCTGCTCCGGCCCAGCCAGGCTCCCCGGGCAGCTCAGACACGGGTGTGCTGACACCAGGGCTCCCGGGCCGGGCCGGGTGACCAGCTTTCCACAAGGTCCTGTGGTGGCCTGTAATCCAAAGACAGCACAGAGTTCCCTAAGTGCTCCACCTTCATCTGATTCAGTGAGAAATGTGGCTTCGAGGGAAGGACCAACGGTTCTGTTCGTGCTTCTGGGCCAGGTGGCTAAGGGGTGTGAGCACCTGCCCCGAGGATGCCCGGCCCTCCCGCGCCCTCTGCTGGCAGTCTGGGCGCCGCCTTCCCCGCCTTCACCTGCTGGGCGCCTGGGGTGTCGGTGGGTGCCCCCCGGGGCAGCAGAGACGCGGTGCCTGACTCTACTTAGCCCCTCAGCCCCCCAAAGTCAACAGAGTCAGTTCAACAACGATTGCAAGTTACTAAACTTATCACGGGAATCAGAGGGGGCCAGATGCACTGACGTGGGCTTGTCGCGACGTGGACACTTTGCATTCAGCAACGCGGCTCCCTTGTGGCTGGAAGACAGAGTGTGCCTCACATGGCCTTTCTTCTGTGTGCAAAAGGAGAGGCAGGGGGTGGAGGGAGGGAAGGAAGAAGAAGGGGAGGGAGAGAGGGGGCAGGACAGAGATCCAGTCTCTCCTATTGACAGTAATCCCATCAGATCGGGGTCCTACACGTATGACCTCATTTAAGCTTAATTACACCTGTAGAGGCCCCCCCCATGCCCCCACCCACTTGCCCCCTGCACCCCCACCCCTCCACCCTGTCTCCAAATACCATCAACCCGAGGGTCATGGCTTCTGCGTGTGGACTCGGGGGTCGTACCTCAGTCACAGCATCAGGAATCAGCTCACCGCCTTTGCACACTAATTAGTAACACTGGTAATGGTCACAGTTAAAATCTTGAAGGTTTTTAATTTTTTTAACTTAGCTCTATTGAGGTATAATTCAATATAATAAAATTTTCCTGCTTTAAGTGCATTGGTTCATTGAGTCTTGAGAAATGTCCACAGTCATGGAAACAGGACCCCAAGGAAGACGCAGACCTTCTGTCCTGCCTCCAGCGCCCTCCTCCCACCTCCAGCCCCCAGAGCCCCGTGATCCACTTTCTGTCACTACAGTTTATGACTCTTCTGGAATTTCATGCCAGTTAATCCAACGTGGGCCTGGCTTCTTTCACTCAGCACCGGGCTCCCGAGATGCACCAGATCTGTGCATGCAAGGGGGGCTCCCCTGCATCCTTCCCCGCCCCTCCCCTGCACTGCACCCCCTCTCTCCCCCTCCTCCATGCAGGAACATTTGACACCCACACGGCTCACCAGCTGATGGACGGCCCGCCAGGTTCCCAGTTGTTTGGTGTGAACCAAGTCGTAATGAATAATTACGTATTCATAATATGTATAATACCCTAATACGAATAATTACCCAGGTCTTCCTGGGCTTTGGGTAAATACCTTCCCTCACCGTAAAGGTCGGTGGGTGAGATGTCTGGGTGCATGGAGGTGTCATGCTTCACTCTGTAAGAATCTGACAAACCGTTCTCCAGAATAATCCTCCCGTGTTACCTCCCCAGCAACATATGAGGATGAGGATTGCAGGTGTTTTGTATCCCCTCCTGCCCTCGGTATCATTTGTTTTTCTTTTCTTTTCTTTTTAAAGATTTTATTCATGAGAGACACACAGAGAGGCAGAGACACAGGCAGAGGGAGAAGCAGGCTCCATGCAGGGAGCCCGACGTGGGACTGGATCCCGGGTCTCCAGGATCACGCCCTGGGCTGAAGGTGGCGCTAAACCACTGAGCCACCCGGGCTGCCCTCATTTATTTTTCAACTGTAGCCAGGCTAGGGTATGCGATACTGTATTTCATTTTAATTTTAATTTCTATTTCCCTAGCAGCTAGTGATAGGGAGTATCTTTTCCTGGGCTTCTCTTCTCCTTACATCTTCTCTGCTAGAGCCTCTGCCCAAATTTTTATATCATTTTACTCAGGGCCTTTGTCTTTTTCATACTGAGCCGTCAGGGCTCTTCATCTATTCTGCAAACAATTTCTTTCTTTTTTTTTTTTTTTAGAGAGATTTATTTATTTATTCATGAGAGACCCAAAGAGAGGCAGAGACACAGGGAGAGGGAGAAGCAGGCTCCCTACGGGGAGCCCGACACGAGACTCGATCCTCGGACCCCGGGGTCATGCCCTGGGCCAGCCAGGTTCCCCTTAGCAGTACCTTTCAAACAGCAGGTGTGTTTCATTTTGCTGAAGCCCACCTTCTTTGTGACTCACACTTTCTATGTCCCTCGCTTAAAAAAAAAAAAAATCTGCCTAATCCGAGGCCACAAAGATTTTTCTACTATATATTCTTCTAGAAGTCTTATAATTTCAGCGCTTGCCTTTTGGGATTTATGACAGTTTTCAAGTTAATTTTTCAGTATGAATTAGGACATTCTCCTTTATCTTTTATTCTTGGAAACAAGGGGACCATTTTCTGTTTGCAGCTTCTTCAGAATTTCCTATGATCAGCTTTAGTAGAATAGGTATGGTTTCTTCTTTAAACGTTTGATAGAATTCCCCTGGGAAGCCATCTGGCCCTGGACTTTTGTGTCTTGGCAGGTTGTTGATGACTGCTTCAAGTTCCTCCCTGGTTATCGGCCTGTTCAGGTTTTCTATTTCTTCCAGTTCCAGTTTTGGTAGTTTGTGGCTTTCCAGGAATGCGTCCATTTCTTCTAGATTGCCTAATTTATTGGCATATAGCTGTTCATAATATGTTTTTAAAATCGTTTGTATTTCCTTGGTGTTGGTAGTGATCTCTCCTTTCTCATTCATGATTTTATTAATTTGAGTCTTCTCTCTCTTCTTTTTAATAAGGCTGGCTAATGGTTTATCTATCTTATTAATTCTTTCAAAGAACCAACTCCTGGTTCTGTTGATCTGTTCCACAGTTCTTCTGGTCTCGATTTCGTTGAGTTCTGCTCGAATCTTTATTAACTCCCTTCTTCTCCTGGGTGTAGGATCTATTTGCTGTTTTTTCTCTAGCTCCTTTATGTGTAAGGTTAGCTTTTGTATTTGAGTTCTTTCCAGTTTTTGAATGGATGCTTGTATTGCGATGTATTTCCCCCTCAGGACTGCTTTTGCTGTATCCCAAAGATTTTGAACGGTTGTATCTTCATTCTCATTAGTTTCCATGAATCTTTTTAATTCTTCCTTAATTTCCTGGTTGACCCTTTCATCTTTTAGCAGGATGGTCCTTAACCTCCACGTGCTTGAAATCCTTCCAAACTTCTTCTTGTGATTTAGTTCTAATTTCAAGGCATTATGGTCTGAGAATATGCAGGGGACGATCCCAATCTTTTGGTATCGGTTAAGACCTGATTTGTGACCCAGTATGTGGTCTATTCTGGAGAAAGTTCCATGTGCACTTGAGAAGAATGTGTATTCAGTTGCGTTTGGATGTAAAGTTCTGTAGATATCTGTGAAATCCATCTGACCCAGTGTATCATTTAAAGCTCTCATTTCTTTGGAGATGTGCTTAGAAGACCTATCGAGGGTAGAAAGCGCTACATTGAAGTAACCAAGTATAAGTGTATTATTATCTAAGTATGTCTTAACTTTGGTTATTAATTGATTGATATATTTGGCAGCTCCCACATTCGAGACATATATTGATGATTGTTAAGTCCTCTTCTTGGATAGATGCTTTAAGTTTGGAAAGATAGAAAGAGATGTAATACTTCCAAACTCGTTCTATGAGGCCAGCATCACCTAATTCCAAAACCAGACAAAAACCCCCCAAAAAGGAGAATTAGAGACCAATATCCCTGATGAACATGGATGCAAAAATTCTCAACAAGATACTAGCCAATAGGATACAACAATACATTAAGAAGATTATTCACCATGACCAAGTAGGATTTATCCCTGGGACACAAGGCTGGTTCAACACTCATAAAACAATCAGTGTGATTGATCATATCAGCAAGAGAAAAACCAAGAACCATATGATCCTCTCAACAGATGCAGAGAAAGCATTTGACAAAATACAGCATCCATTCCTGAGCAAAACTCTTCAGAGTGATAGAGGGATAGAGGGAACATTCCTCAACATCTTAAAAGCCATCTACAAAAAGCCCACAGCAAATATCATTCTCAATGGGGAAGCACTGGGAGCCTTTCCCCTAAGATCAGGAACACGACAGGGATGTCCACTCTCACCACTGCTATTCAACATAGTACTGGAAGTCCTAGCCTCAGCAATCAGGCAATAAAAATGAATAAAAGGCATTGAAATTGGCAAAGAAGAAGTCAAACTCTCCCTCTTCGCCGGTGACATGATACTCTGCGTAGAAAACCCAAAAGACTCCACCCCAAGATTGCTAGAACTCATACAGCAATTCGGCGGTGTGGCAGGATACAAAATCAATGCCCAGAAGTCAGTGGCATTTCTATACACTAATATTGAGACTGAAGGAAGAGAAATTAATGAGTCAATCCCATTTACAATTGCACCCAAAAGCATAAGATACCTAGGAATAAACCTAACTAAAGAGGTAAAGGATCTATACCCTAAAAACTATAGAACACTTCTGAAAGATATTGAGGAAGACACAAAGAGATGGAAAAATATTCCATGCTCATGGATTGGAAGAATTCATATTGTGAAAATGTCAATGTTACCCAGGGCAATGTACACGTTTAATGCAATCCCTATCAAAATACCATGGACTTGCTTCAGAGAGTTGGAACCAATCATTTGTGTGGAATCAGAAAAGACCCCGAATAGCCAGGGGGATATTAAAAAAGAAAACCATATCTGGGGGCATCACAATGCCAGCTTTCAGGTTGTACTACAAGGTTGTGGTCATCAAGACAGTGTGGTACTGGCACAAAAACAGACACATAGATCAGTGGAACAGAATAGAGAACCCAGAGGTGGACCCTGAACTTTATGGTCAACTAATATTCGATAAAGGAGGAAAGATTATCCATTGGAAGAAAGACAGTCTCTTCAATAAATGGTGCTGGGAAAATTGGACATCCACATGCAGAAGAATGAAACTAGACCACTCTCTTTCACCATACACAAAGATAAACTCAAAATGGATGAAAGATCTAAATGTGAGACAAGAGTCCATCAAAATCCTAGAGGAGAACACAGGCAACACCCTTTTTGAACTCGGCCACAGTAACTTCTTGCAAGATACATCCACGAAGGCAAAAGAAACAAAATCAAAAATGAACTATTGGGACTTCATCAAGATAAGAAGCTTTTGCACAGCAAAGGATACAGTCAACAAAACTGAAAGACAACCTACAGAATGGGAGAAGATATTTGAAAATGATGTATCAGATAAAGGGCTAGTTTCCAAGATCTATAAAGAACTTATTAAACTCAACAGCAAAGAAACAAACAATCCAATCATGAAATGGGCAAAAGACATGAAGAGAAATCTCACAGAGGAAGGCACAGACACGGCCAACATGCACATGAGAAGATGCTCTGCATCACTTGCCATCAGGGAAATACAAATCAGAACCACAATGAGATCCCACCTCACACCAGTGAGAATGGGGCAAATTAACAAGGCAGGAAACCACAAATGTTGGAGAGGATGCGGAGGAAGGGGAACCCTCCTGCACTGTTGGTGGGAATGTGAACTGGTGCCTCCACTCTGGAAAACTGTGTGGAGGTTCCTCAAAGAGTTAAAAATAGACCTGCCCTACGACCCAGCAATTGCACTGTTGGGGATTTACCCCAAAGATTCAGATGCAATGAAACGCCGGGACACCTGCACCCCGATGTTTCTAGCAGCAATGTCCACAATAGCCAAACTGTGGAAGGAGCCTTGGTGTCCATCGAAAGATGAATGGATAAAGAAGATGTGGTTTATGTATACAATGGAATATTCCTCAGCCATTGGAAACGACAAATACCCACCATTTGCTTCGACGTGGATGGAACTGGAGGGTATTATGCTGAGTGAAGTAAGTCAATCGGAGAAGGACAAACATTATATGTTTTCATTCATTTGGGGAATATAAAAAATAGTGAAAGGGAATAAAGGGGAAAGGAGAAAAATGTGTGGGAAATATCAGAAAGGGAGACAGAACATGAGAGACTCCTAATTCTGGGAAATGAACTAGGGGTGGTGGAAGGGGAGGTGGGCGGGGGGTGGGGGGGACTGGGTGACGGGCACTGAGGGGGGCACTTGATGGGATGAGCACTGGGTGTTATTCTATATGTTGGCAAATTGAACACCAATAAAAAATGAATTTATATTTTAAAAAAAAGAATTTCCCTATGAGGCCTCTGGGCATGAAGAATTTCACAGGTTTCCTAGTCTCCTGCGGTGTATTTGAGCTCCCTGTCTCTACCGGAGCAACTGTGGTGAGCTGTGCTTTTTCCTAGGGATTTATCCATCTCATCTGGATTTTTCAACTTGCACAGAGTCGCATAAAGTTGTGTAGAGCAGCTTCATGTAATTTTTAAATTGTATGTTTTAATAGGTTGTTTCCCCTTTGTCAATCCTTATTTTGGACGTTGGGAGGTTTCTCTCATTTCCCTCTGTGATTAGGTTAGCTGCTGGTTTGAACTTTTAGGTTTGTTTTGTTTTTTAGAACAGAGATTTTGATTTGCTTAATTGTAAGCTTTTTCTCTTCACTCCTTCATCAATTGTTTTATTTGGGCTCTCGTTATTGCTTACTGGAAATTTAATCCACTTATCCTTGGTATGTATTTAAAGCTATACATTTTACTGCAATCAATATTTTAAACATTCTTCATAAATCCAGAAATATGGTATTTTTATTATGATTTTTTTTAATTCTGTAATTCTCGTTTGTAGTTTATCTTTTAGCCAAGAGTGTTTACTTTATATTTATTTAAATATCCGTGTGCAAAAACCTTTAAAAAAATGTCCTGAGTCTCTAGTTCTGTTGCCTTTGATCACAGACCGATGTTGAGGCTTCTACTCTGTGCAACGTCCTCATGTTTTCTTTGTGAGCACGCATATGATGAAGCTTTGCGGGTCTTTATAGTGGGCACTTAAGAAGTTGTGTTGTCAGGACTTAAAGCCTGAGGTACGTGCATCTCTAAGACCTACCTTACTGATTATATTGCCGGAGTCTCTATTTTCTTACTTATTTTTTGGCTCACGTGACTTGTCTTAGGCCTGGCATGGGGTCCCCAAAATGCATCAGTTCTGTTTTTTGTCCATACCTGCCTGCACGACCCATTCTTGCCAGTTTGTAAGCAGAATGAATACCTTTGCCTCGCCTTTTGTTGGTACAAACATGTTTGTAACCGTCATATCCTCATGGTGGTTTGTGGCCTGTAAAGTGTCCTTCTTTGTCCCATGTAGGTGCTTCGGCCTGAATTCTATTTTGTCTGATTATTAAGAGGGCATCTCCTCCTCACTCGCTGTCCTACTAGATGAATCGCTTCTTACCATGAGTGCTTTAAAGTTGTACGCTCTTCGCATTATATTGATAAATTTCAACCATTATCATTTTCAAAGATTTTTTATTTTATTTGAGACAGAGAACACGAGTGGAGGGCAGAGGGAGAGGGAGAAGCAGACTCTCTGCTGAGCGGGGAGCCCAATATTGGGCTGAATCCCAGGACCCAGGGATCATGACCTGAGCTACAGGCAGATGCTTAACTGACTGAGTCACCCAGGCGCCCCTGTAATTTATAATCATGATGGCTATTGGTTAAAAGCAGAGAGTATATGAAATCCCGGTCAAGAAATACAGGAAGTGAATGAGAGAATAATACAAATAATTACAATGAAAATCCATCTTCAGATCTTCAGATCTTCCCCAGATAAGTTATCCAGTTGGTGGATTGACCTAAAAATCTTGTCGTGAGAATCCACATTTCTCCAGAAAGTAAAAACAATGTTAAAAAAGAAGGAAATTACCAGAATATAAATGATTATGTTCTTAATGAAACACTTTTCAGAAGTAAAATATTTGTATATCGATTCACTTTACCGTATACCCTACAAAGTTACTGCTGATTATTTTTTGTAATTCCTACAAAAGGGTTTTCGGCCTTGCTTTCTCTGAGAACTGTCCACAGGCGGAAGGGTTGGGAAGCATTGCTCAATGTCTGCTTTTACACCGCCTACCACTCTTGATCTTCACAATAACTCATGAGTTATTTATTAGCTCTAGAATCTGAACTTTTCTGTTGTGTGGTTACTTTGTCCTGCAAAACATAACTTGGCGCACCAAGTGTATTGAATTACACTGGAATCCCACATAGGGTTCCGGTCAGCCTGCTCTCGGTTTGTTTTATCAAGGGTCCAGAAAACTGTGATGATGAGCAAATGCTCAGCCCCTGCTTCCCATTCATGGAGTAACCACTGGGTACTTACCTGGAGCAATGCAATTTGCTAAAACTAACTTCTGGCCTCGGGGTGCAGCATTTGTGTTACAGGGTCCCTCACCCTGAGCCTCAGGCCAGGGTCAACCTGTCTTACTCCCTTCTCTGATCCATCCTTCAGCCACAGATCCCCAAAAGCAGGGACTTCCATCCTCCCACAGGTGGGAGCTGAGCAACAAGCAGCTTCCAACTCAGAAGAGTGGGAAGGTCAGCTGAAGCCAGACATGTGCTCCAGGAACAGTCAGCGGCTCTGGGCATAAAACTCAGGAGTCTGGTTAGTGAGTTAGACCAAACCCCATGGAACTGAGTCATGAAGGACCAAGGATGGCCCCCCAGATCATCCCAATAGTAACAAAGCAGTCACTGTATGGGTCTCTGTCACCAACTCCCGCTGCCGGCAAGCCAATGGCACCTTACCTGTTGCATTGTGCTGCCCGTTGCTGCTTGACTCACAGCATCTTGGAAGGTGTCATGGTCATCCGTCAGGAAACCACAGTTCAGGGGTCCAGGGACACCAAGGAAGCTTGAATCCCAGTCTCTGTCTCTAGACCCATCAGGGCCATCCTCTCTCAGCCTTCCCACCTCACATCAAAGATGAAGATGAAGGACCCAGGCCATGATCACTGTGCTTGGTTCTTGCCATCTGGAGGCCAAGCACCAGGGACCCTTCTGCTCTCTGCGTACCCAACGTGTCTTCCACCACATATTCAAGTCTCAGGATGTCTCACTCTGCTCTGATGTCCTGGAAAGAGGTGCCTTCTTGCTGCATCTTCTTCATATTTGAACAACACATCCCCATTGACTCGATGACATCCCTCCTGCCTTTCACAGCCCAGTACAGAGTATCCTCTTCCTCTCTCACCATCTCCATTAGAAGAGAGATGCGCTAACGTTGATACCCAACGCCCACACATCTTCCCTCCTGCAGCCTGCGTGTGTGTGGGTGACCTCATTTTTGAAGTTAACATATTCATCTGCTGGATCCTTCTCAGTGTGCTGAGCCACTGGAGGGCAGTCACTACAGTGGTGTGCAGGTGGCCAGGATCCCACAATGTGGTCTTTGACTTTATAATGCCCCCTCATGACAGCAGTTTTCTTATCAATGGTGACCACGTCATCCTCTTCCTTTATGACCTCCCACAGCACCTGGGCTGAAGCCCGGGCACACAAAGGATGTTTGGTAAATATTGACCGATTGTCCTTTGTTCAATAACTTATCCACCTATAGGAGCTCGACAAATATTAATGCTTTGGTAAAACCTCTCAAGACATCCAAAACGAGATGTATGTATGAATGATCTACTAGTGAACCACAGTATTTAGCTTCTTGCCACTTGATATGCAAAACAGGGCCATCATGAGTCTTGAGACCAGGTGGGCACCTTTATAAGTAAGAACTACAGAGAGTCATTGGCCACCGAGGCCGGCTCTTGCCTGTGGGGTTTGCCTTTCTTTGTAGTCTCACACTTTTGCTTTCAATTCCCTGATGGATTTCAGACTTAACAGGGTGCATACATGATGGCAGGGCCAGAGCATTCTTTGAAACATTGAGGTGATGGTGAGTACCGACAGGGTCACCGTGAGAGGGATACTGGCCTCAAATCTGACAAATGCCCACGTGGCACCTTTAACACAAACCACCCAGAATCCCTGTGAGCAGCAGCCCTGGGGAGGCGGCTGGTTATGGGGAATCTCTCCCCTGCCCCGCGCAGAGAAACCTCCCACTCCTGCATAGACAGGTGCAAGGAAGCATGTGGAAATACTGGCCCAGGTCGTCTTGCGCATTCTCTTTGCAGCTTTGATGGTATGTTTTTTGCTTTTGGCAAATAATGCATCGCTTAAGGATGGGATCTGCTTTCCATTTCTTTTGAGTTCCCTAAAAACTACTGTAGTTGAGCTAAAATTTCTCTGTGATGTGGTGGGAAGAACCAGGTATGATAGAGGGTTGCATTTTATGAGATGTAAGATACTTTCAATTCTGATCATTCTTATTCTACCTTTTAGTGAAAAATCTTTTTTTTTTTTGAATTTATTATTTTTATTTCTTTTTTTACATTTGTTTTTATTTAAGTTTGATTTACCAATATATAATATAATACCCAGTGCTCATCCCATTAGTGAAAAATCTGATAGACCACTTATCCTCCTCTGATGGATTAGTGCTCATTTCTAGAAAGTCAGAATCATGATCTGTTGTTTATTCTGACGGACTTTGAGGTGAAGGATGAGATGGTGCACAGCATGGGGACACACCCATGGCGCATTTGCGTCGGAGATTAGTAGTATGAACCCATGATCGCTTACTTGGCATTTTCCCACTGGGATACCAAGTGGACACTCATGCACGCTCTTCCTCCCCAACCCAGGACATAGTCAGGTCTTCATATCTAGCAGATTTAGTAAAGTGACTAATATGGATAGAAAGTTGAGACTGTGCTACAGGAGACCTAGGAATCAAAATCCGAAAATTTGAAATGACTGGAGACTTTATTTGCTATTAAGACAGACCCTGGATGGAATTCCAGAGAGGTCCCTCCCTCATCCTGGACCAGATCCCGAGTCTGAGAGTTGGCTTCTCTCAGGTTTGGTCACTCTCAGCTTCACAAACCACGTTATGTTATCTGGATTTTTATTTTTATTTATTTTATTTTTTAAAAGATTTATCTTTAATTTTTTTTTGACACTGGGTTCAGAGTAAGAGTTTAATAAGGTACTTGAGGGCAGTTAAGATTACATTTCACAGTGTTATGTAGAATTCCGCTCCTATGTTAAATCTGATGTACTCAGTTTCAGCCAGGATAGACTACTGGTGGCTGAGAAAACCTCCATAAAATACTGGTTTATATTTAAAACTCTGGACAAATCCTTCATTGACATCACAGTAACGGGCACCATTCCGAAACAATTATTCTCTCCAGTAATCTTTTTCTTTCAATCATAACATAGAACTCTTACAGTCAATAAACCAACAATCTGAAAGTTTATAACAAGGAAACAAAACAGTATAAATGTCCAGAGCTGCTCATGAATATACAAATTAAAATTTACAAGGTAGGAATTTTAAATAGGAAAAACCTTTTTGTCCTAAATGTAATCTAGTCCTTGAATAAAAGCATACAGTTTGTAATTATTTTAATGGCAAAATTTTAATGTCATTTCTTTTGTAGTTTAAAATGTGTGACTAAGTTAAATGTGCCTTAACTATCTTTGAATGAAATATTTGAGAAGTTACATGATGGTAAGATCCTGTCCAGTAAACTTGATGGTTTGTACTAACATTTTCTAGCATAGAGCACCTTCAGTTTCACCTAGCACAACCAACCAAAGAAGCAGAGATATTCACGAGAGACTCAGAGAGAGAGAAAGGCAGAGACACAGGCAGAGGGAGAAGCAGGCTCCCTGCAGGGAGCACGATGCAGGGACTCGATCCCAGGACCCCAGGATCACGCCCTGAGCTGAAGGTAAATGCTCAACCAAATGAGCCACCCAGGCATCCCTACACACTACCCAGACTTATCCATGTTGGACTTTCTATTTGCCTTGATACCTCTCTTTTTATAAAAAGAAATAAAACAGTGAAAGTACCTCTTTTACCCATTCTTTTCCCTCCCTTCCTGGAGATAACCGCCATTCTGAAATCACTATACATTATTCCTGTGTATATCCATCAACAGTAGGTGATGGGTTTTTTTTTTTGTTTTTATTTTATTTTATTTTATTTTTTGTTTTTTTTTGTTTTTTATTTTATTTTTTTTAAAGATTTTATTTATTTATTCATAGAGACAGAGAGAGAGAGAGAATGGCAGAGACACAGGCAGAGGGAGAAGCAGGCATCATACAGAGAGCCCGACATGGGACTTGATCCAGGGTCTCCAGGATCAGGACCCTGGGCTGAAGGCAGCGCTAAACCGCTGCGCCACCGGGGCCGCCCTGTTGTTGTTTTTAAATAATAGAAGTGATATTATAATGTACAGGCTTTGATCTTATATTTTACATTTAACTTCTGAAACATATTCCTATTGACAAAAATAGGCCTGATTCATTTATTTTAATGTGGAATGCATTGCCCTATTGATAAGCAATTATATATATTATTTCCAATTTCTTACTATCAAAACAATATGCACTCGTTCCATTTACTAGGTATTGTCCAAAGGCTTGTCCAAGTAGATGCATTAATTACACTCGGTAACTTTGAGGAAGAGTTCCTCTTTCTCTGTACCCTTGTCAGTATTTTGTGAGGTGGGTACAATCCATGTGATCGAAGTGGTGTGTAAATGTTAGGTGATTTATCGTTCCCCACTGTGAGTGATGTTGGGCCCCTTTCCATCCTTTACCATGAATTACCTGTATGTGTATTTTAAAAACCATGTTTGTCTTTATCTCACTGGTTTGTAGAAATTCTTTGTGTCCTTCAAACATTATATGGTCTCGTTCATTTGGGGAATATAAAAAATAGTGAAAGGGAATAAAGGGGAAAGGAGGAAAATGAGTGGGAAATATCAGAGAGGGAGACAGACACGAGAGACTCCTAACTCTGGGAAACGAACTAGGGGTGGTGGAAAGGGAGGTGGGCGGGGGGTCGGGGTGACTGGGTGACGGGCACTGACGGGGGGTACTTGGTGGGATGAGCACTGGGTGTTATGCTATATGTTGGCAAATTGAACTCCAATAAAAAAAAAAATTCTTTGTGTCCTTGATAGTGATCCTTTGTCCATTACATAGGTTTCAAGTATCTTTTCCTAGTTTGTGACTTGGCTTTTTTAAAAAAAAAAAAAGATTTTATTTATTTATTCGTGAGAGACACAGAGGGAGAGGTAGAGACACAGGCAGAGGGAGAAGCAGGCTCCCTGTGGGGAGCCTGATGGGGGACTCGATCCCAGGACCCCGGGGTCATGCTCTGAGCTGAAGGCAGATGCTCAACCTCTGAGCCACCCAGGCATCCCTGTGGCTTGGCTTTGGCTTTTCTTTTTTTTTTTTTTTCAAGATTTTATTAATTTATTCATGAGAGGCGGGGGGGGGGGGGTTGCAGAGACACAGGCAGAGGGAGAAGCAGGCTCCATGCAAGGAGCCTGATGTGGGACTTGATCCCAGGACCCCAGGATCACATCCTGGGCCAAAGGCAGGTGCCAAACAGCTGAGCCACCCAGGGATCCCCTGGCTTGGCTTTTTATTCATCTGTCATGTCTGGCTGAAGAGATCCCTTGGATTTTAATTGAGTCAGACCTATCGACTGTACCTTCACAATGTGTGCAACTTTAGAAAATCCGAAGAAATCTTCCAAACCACAAAAGTATAGGATACAAAGTCATATAAAAATGAATTGCGCTTTTACGTATTCACAGCAAACCATTGGAAGTCAAATTATCATCTGTGAATAAGGGAAATTTTACTTCTTCTTCTGTGATCTTTATGCCCTTTTCCCCTCTTGCCTTACTACACCTATTAGGACCACCCTGACAATGTTAAATAGAAATGAGGGCAAGAATCCTTGCCTTGTTCCTAGTCTTAAGGGAAGAATGCTCATGTTTTACCACAAAGAATGGTGCTGTGGTGTTTTTTTGGTAGATACTCTTTATCAGCTGCTGAAAGTTTCTATTCCTAATTGAGAGTCTTCACCATGTGTGAGTATGAACTTGGTTAAATGCTTTCAATGCATTTGTTGAAATGATCGTCTTTTTTTTCACTTTTTCTGTTAATGTAGTGAATTGCATTGATTGATTATCTGATGTTAAACCTTCCTTGATTTAATTTAATTTAATTTAATTTAATTTTATTTTATTTTATTTATTTGACACAGAGAGAGAGGACAAGCAGAGTGAGCAGGAGGCAGAGGGAGAGGGAGAAGCAGGCTCCTTGCTGAGCAGGGATCCTGATGCAGGACTCGCTCCCAGGACCCTGAGATCATGACCTGAGCCAAAGGCAGATACTTCACTGATTGAGCCACCCAGGTGCCCCAAACCTACCTTTTTTTCATTAGACAAACCCTTATCATCCATGATGTGTTACTGGTTTTGTATGTTCTTGGGTTCAGCTTGCCAGTATTTTAAGTATTTCTGAATCTACATTTGTGGTGGTGTTTCGTAATTCATAATATATTTGCCAGGTTTTGGTATTAGATTTATGCTGGCCCTGTAAAATGAGCTGGGGAGCAATCCTTCTTCGTTGTCCCCCCCCCTCCTTTTTTTTCCTTATAGTAGTTGGTGTGAGAGGGGAGCTCTTTGACAGAATTCAGAAACCACCTGAATGTGAAATTTACTTTGCAGGAAGACTTTTGCTACTAACTACAAAATTTTCCATAGAAATAGGGATATCTAGATTTTCTATTTCTTCTTCTGTCCATCTGGTAAATTGTATTTTTCAAGGGATTTGTCCATTTCATCTGAGTCATCAGATTTGTGGGTATAAATATTGGTATTATTCTGCCTATCACCTGATTTTCCTTTCGAATGTTTGTAGGGCTACAACGGTAGCCCATCTTTCATTTCTGATATTGGTTATATGTGTGTTCTTTCATTGTTTTCTTGATGGGTCTAGTTAGAAACATATCGATTGTTTTTTTTTTCTCTTTTCAAAGATCCAGTATTAATAATTTTTTCCTTTTTTTTTTTTCCACTTCTGTTAGTCCTTGTGATACTGTCTCACAGGTCCTAGAAACTTTGTTTTTCACCATTTTCACCATTTCTGTCCTTCCACCATGTGAGGCAAAGAAGAGAGCTCTTTGGTGGAGCTCTTCTTCTCTTTTGGAAGAGAGCTCTTCCACCTGTGAGCAAGAAGAGAGCTCTCCCCAGAAGGCGACCGTGCTGGCATCGTGATCCCGGCCTTCGAGCCTCCAGAGCTCTGAGAAATAACCGCTGCAGATGAGCCTCCCCGTCCATGGTCTGCTGTGACAGCAGCCTGAGCACAGTAGGGGCCAGACACACACCCTCACATCCACTTGCAGGTTTTCCATCACTACACAACACGTATGTCAGAACATGACGGAGCATGACACACTCATGTGTGATCACATGGCTTGTGTTTCCAGAGCTTTGAACACTATGTGTGCCTGTGTTTCATCGGAGTCACACACAGACTGGGGGCCTGGAGGGAGGCCCGTTGGCTTAGGATGATCCCCGTTCACACTTCTGCTCCTGGTGTAATCATTACTAGTGCCCTGTATGCTCTGAGAAGTGTCCCAGTTTGGACAACTCAGGACACGGTCACCTCCCTAATGGGCCTCCCCTGGCCTGGGGGGTGGAGCCTGGCCCAGCTTTGACCAGGATACCGGAGTCTCACCATTCCCCAGAGGCCTATGTTGTCTCAGCCTCCCCTGAGACAAGGAAATTGGAACAAAGGACTCCCTGGGGATGATTTGGGTGACGTATGGGAGTGCAGGGAAGGGTTCTACAAACACTGGGGATTGATTTCACATGACCAGCGATTTGTAGAGACCAGCGATTGAAGGCGCACAGGGAGGGCAAATGTAGGCCTAGGGTGGGGATGGAAGCGTGGGCGTGTGGTTGGCACAGCAGATGGGGCTGGGGGGGGCAGGGCCCCGAGCACCAGGCAGAGGCCATGGGAAGCCCGGTCAGGGTGGGAAAGGGGAAGGTCCCCGGGGCCCCAGCTCTCCGGGTCTCTCTCTGGGTGCTTCCCCCCCACCATTGCGAGAAAACCCAAGTGAAGGTAGCTCTTGGGCTAGATGCACCTCGTGTGCGCTGGGGCTGCCGTAGCAAAGGCCATCGGACTAGGTGGTTCCCGCAGAGAGAGCTCCTCCCTCACAGTGCGGGGGCCACAAAGTCTGAAATGAAGGTGCAAGCTGCGCTCCCCACCAGGGCGCTGGAGGAGGGTCCTTCCTGCCTCTTCCACCTCCCACAGCTGCAGGCAGTCCTGGGGGGCTCCTCGGCTCTTCGCTGCATCTCGCCCACTGGGCCCTCCATCATCACATGCCGTCCCCCTGCGCGTCTGTGTTTCTGTCCTTCTGGGGACACCAACCATATTGGACTAAGGGCCACCCCACTCCTGTCTGACCTCATTTTAATTTAAGTACTTACACTTGCAACAACCCAGTTTCAAATAGGCCATACCCGGCGGTTCCAGGGAGGGTATGGATTTTGGGAGGACAGTCTCCACTCCAGCACACTGGGAAGTCACTTGGTGACAATGGCTTGATTCACAGGGAAGAAATCTGAAACCCGAGAGCACAGGGGCTGCCCAGCGCGGCTGGCAGAGGACCATCTTCCGCCTTCCCTGGCTGTCCTCCTGGGACACGGCTCAGCGCAGTGCCAAGGGCCGGCGTGCAACAGGTGCAGGTCGGGGGCATCTCCATGTCCCATGCCCCGTGTCAATGCACTGCCAGAGCCCGGGCTTCCTGTTGGAGCTGGTCCAGCTGCTCAAGAAAGGCCCATCCGGGTCTGCAAGGCGGGGCTGCCAATGAGGGGCCTGGCGCCCCCAGGCACATCTGCTCCCTGGCTATTAGCTCTGTTTATTTCTAACTTATCGCTCTTCCTTTGGTGTCCTGGTCACCAGCTCACTCATTCCTGGGAAACTTTCCTGGTTGTCACAGCAGCTGGGGCTGATGCAACAGCCCCCAAACCCAAAGGAGCTCTGGAGTCGGGGCAACTATGGTGAAACCACCAGCAGTAGGCTTTGGTCTAGACATCGGCTCCTCCGAAACCCAGGGGCTGTCACATGCGCCCGTATATAGTAGGACAGGCACTGGCCCAGTGCTGGGGGCGGGAGGCACAAGGCCCGTGAGGGGGGTCCTGGGGCTCAGGGCCTGTGTTCTGACTCACCAGGGCCCTCTGTCCTCTACCATCCCCTCTTCCAGAGTTGGTGGGGGAGCCAACTGCACAGTGCCCCCCAGCTACCCCTCCATTTATCCACACCAAAGACAGGAGCTTCCAGGAAGTGTCTGAAAGCCCCTCTCCAGAAAGCAGGAGGAAGTTCTGTGCAAGAGCACAGAGGGAGGTGCCCACACCCAGGGCAGCTGCAGAACGGCGTGACAGCAGGTCAATAGGAGATCCCCCAGGGAGGTGTGTGATCCCAGGGCTGACCTAGGCGTGCCGATTAACCGGGCTGTGTATCTTTTCCCTCCATCTGGCTCTCTGCTGCCTTGAATCACCAAGAGTGACAGTCTCAGGGAGCCGAGAGGCAGCACGGAATATGTAAGCCTGTGTAGGTCACGCCGACTCTTGCCTTTGAGTGTTAGCTGTTCCTGCCTGGAACACCCTGTGCCCCTCACCCACCTGGGAACTCCTCTTCACTCCTCAAGACCCAGTTCAGACTGCACTTGCAAAGAGAAGCCTTACTACGCTACCTCGCGATCCCCATGTCAAGCCTTACTCTGCCTCACTGGCCTGTGGGCTCTGGGGTCAGGGGGCTCTGCTTGGTCCTTAGGGTCCAACACTAGAAGGCTGAGCACTTGCCCTCCATCCACGCTCAGTCCCTCCTTGTGACACAGACATGCCATCGGCCGTGCGCTCTGCGGGTGGGAGGTTGTGCAGCCCCAGTGCTCAGGGCCAGACCACCCGCTTCTCGGAGCTTCCTGGAGAACCGCACCTTCCCTGGGACACCAGCACACACAGCTCAGGGCGGGAGGGATTCGGAGGGGCAGGGTCCCAGGACGGTCCAGACACGTGGCCAGGGAGACTGTGGCAGAGGGAAGGCTTGAGAGGAGGAGTTAGGGGTGCACAGGACAGCCACTAGTCAGGGTGGGGCTCATGACAGTCCTGGGCCTGCAGCTCTGGCCCTGGTTTTCATCCATTCCTGGAAGATGAGCTCCCCATCCCCCGAGAGTCAGCAGGGAGGCTGGGGAAGGCTACAGACCTGTGAGCTCTGGAAGGCACAGTGGGCCCTTCGGACCCCGTCCTCTGCCCCTGGCTGGAGAGTTCGCTAGAACAGAGGAGACAAACACACAGGACCTTCCCCCCACAAACACTTCCCCAACGCTCTAGTCCCCATGGGCCAGCTCAGGCCCGCTGGCCGCCGAGAGGTCTGTGCTGTCCCTGCCTGGCAGCCCAGCTCAGGCCCTGCTGCCCCCGGTGCCTCGGCTGCCCATCCATCAGACCTGAGGATCTGGGTCACCCGGCAGGTGATGGACGGACGGATGTCCCCAGGTGCCCGGCTCACTCTGTGTGTCCCCCTCGTGCAGCCCTGGGAGCAGGGCGTGTGTGACAGGACAGGAGACTGGGGCCCAGGTGGTAAAGTGACTTGGGACCAAACCTCTCAGCTTCCCATCGGACGTCCCACACGACCCTGTCTCCCCACAGGGGGCTCTCCAAGGGCAGGGGTTTATCACCTCAGCCCTCCAAGCCCCAGGCTCAGTTGACATCAACTGAGTTCACTGAAGCAAAAGGCCGGGTGGTTTTTCTCTGCGGTGGTGGCTGGGCACTGGCTGCCGGGGAGGATTCGGGGAGGATTCGGGAAGATTTGGGGAGGATTCAAGGAAGATCCCGGGAGGATTCAGGGAGGATTCGGGGAGGGACAGCACCCATACGGTTCCTTCTCCCCAGAGGATCCCAAGTGCGGTTGGGTGGAGACTGGGGCACTCCAGCGGCTTCAAACAGCTGTCCCTTCTGAGCCCGATTCTGGGGTGTTTGCGCTTTCCTGGGACCTGGCTCAGCTCCATGACCCTGCCGGGCCCAAGGATGTTGTGGGGAGTGGGAAGGCAGAGGTCCATCCAGAAGAGGCTCCCGGGGATTTTCTCTACAATGATCTTTTAATAACGCGGCTCCTGTCATCTGTGAGCTCGGTGCACGCTCTCCTGCGGGGCGCAAAGCCAGGCCTTAAGACAACACAGACAGTGCTCTGCCTTCAGCCTGCACTTGTCTTGCAAGAGGGGTGCAAACCAGGTGGAGAGGGTTGGGTCCTCACGGGCTAGGCCTGGGCTGTCACAAGGTGGGACCCAACCCCCATTGCCAAGGCGAGCACAGCCAGGCCCCTCAGTCACCGCGTGGAGGACAGCTCTGTGGACAAACTCTGGGGTGCTCCAGGTCCCCCTCCAACCCTGCACCCCCACCTAGGCGCTGAGGTGACCAGCCAGGTGCACCTGCTTCCAGATCCTAGCTCCGCCTGGTCCATGAGAGGAAGCCCCAACGGGCACCTTATATTGTGAGCCTCAGTTCATTTCTCTGGACCATGAGCATAATTATTCCCATCTCGTTTTGATAGGTTGTGGTAAAATAATTTCCAGGATATGCCCTTCATTTAAAAAAAAAAAAAGGCGGATGAGCAAATGTGTCGCATAAGTTCTCATTTGGGTTAAAAATGTGCTTGGAAAAGATAAAGAAAAAGAGAAAAAGAAAACGTGCTTGGATCTGGAGAAAACTTTTCTGGAAAAATACCTAAGAAAATGTTAAACAGGGCCGCATGGGTAGCTCAGCGGTTGAGCATCTGCCTTCGGCTCAAGTTGTGATCCTGGGGTCCTGGGATCGAGTCCCGCATTGGGCTCCCTGCAGGGAGCCTGCTCCTCTCTCTCTGCCTGTGTCTCTGCCTCTGTGTGTGTGTCTCTGATGAATAAATAAATAAAATCTTAAAAAAGAAAGAAAGAAAGAAAGAAGTGTTAAACACAGGTATCTCTAGACAGGGGAGGGCTTTATTGGTATTGTCTGATTTTTTCAAAACCCACTGCATGCATCCTCTTGTTTTCAAAATATTACAATTTATTAAATTGAATTTCATTAAAATATTGTGTAAGTTTACCGAAGACGTTTATGAAAGTGTACTTAATGATAAAAATAAATCTTGCTGTCAACAATAAAAACAGAAAGGGCGGGATTTTTAAGAATTTCGAGGAGGAAACGAGATCCGGGTGCGCGGTGTGCCTGACTCGCCGGCGGGCCCCGTCTTTTCAGGTCCCCAAGGCCGGTCTGGGACTCCGGGCGCTGTGCTCACTGAGGAGGGAGCCTCCTGGACTGCTCCTGCCTGGGCTGCTGGCCACTGTCCAGCCCTGAACTGAGACTTCATCCTCTCCCCGAGGCCGGCCGAGCCTGGACCCACAGCCCTGCTCCCCGGAGAGGAGTGGAACCCAGAGACTGGAGTCTGGCCCCCCCCGCTGCTTGCTACCGCCCTGGGGTCCGACTGCCTCTCGCCTTCAGGAAGACGAGCCGCTGGGGGCTGTAGGGCCCTGCGCCGGGAGAAGTAGGTGCGGCCAGAGCCAGAGGGAAGGGCCGTCCCCAGACAAACAGAAGCCAGAGGACCTGGGCAAACACAAGGGTATAAATGCGTCTTCTGGGCTGACGCGGCACGATCTCTGAGCGGTCGGGTCCCCAGAGCCCACCCGTGACCATGGAGGCCAGAGTGCTCTGGCTGCTGGTGGTGGTCCTGGTCCTGGGGTCCTCCAGCTTGGCAGTGGCTTACCAGGGCCTGGGTGAGTACTGCTCGGACTTCCTCTCCACTCCGTGGGAAGGAGGGGGCTGGTGGCAGAGTGGGGACAGAGGAGCAGGGGCAGGGACACAGGCCCCAGGCTCGGGGGGCCTCGTGGGGGCTCGGGGCAAGGTGACCAAGCCCCCTCGTCCGTTAGTAACTGCCAATCACCGGACGCACATGGTCCCTCTCAGTAGCACCACAAACTGGATCTTGCTGTTTCCGTTTCACAGACAAGCAAACTGAGGCTCAGAAAGCAAGTGACTGGTCGTGGGCAGCCCTCCCGGGCAGGGCTGGAACCGGGTTAGAACCCAGGTCTGCCCGGCCTGCTGGCAGCCGCTGCCAACCCTATTGCCCCATCGCCCTCTCGGCCGCAGATTTCTGAATTACCATAGAGGTCTTTATGCGCTGTGCTGGCACGTTTATGGAACAGAAAGTCCGGTGGGAGCAGTTTCTTCCAGAACATTTTCGGTACACGCAGGCAGTTTTCACTCAGCGCTGGCACTGTGCCTGCAGGTGGGGGTGGGGGCGTGACTATCCCATCGACCCAAGTTTGAGGAAATTAGGGTGCGGCTCTTATCAGATGCCAGAGGCAGTGGTTCCCAGCTGGGGTGCCCCCCCGGGTCACCTGGGGAGCCGTGCACCTGCTGTAGCCCGGGATGCCCCCACCACGCAACACCGTCTCGGGGGTCCCAGTGGGAGCGACGTTCGGAGCCGCGGGAATGAGAATTTTCCGGGTAGCAGAGATAGGAGAGGATTTCGGGGATCTCCTGCGGGTTCTGTTTTCCTAAGAAAAATCCCGTCAGGCAACGAGGCAAACGTTGCGGAACTGGAGCCAACATAGGCTTGCTTGAGACACAAGAGTTGAGGATGGAAGGAGGTGCCGGGAAGGTGTGACAAACCGAGTAAATGGGGGACAGGGGGACACAGAAAAGGGGCAAAAAATAGCTCGCATTGTGGTCTTCTGTTTTGAGGGTGTATCATCTATTATACTATTTATTTTTTAAGGGGGGCAGTTTTTTGTTGCTCAAACAGTGAAGGGGAACTCTGTTTCTGGGTTCAGGGGCCCCCAGATTTCCAGGGGTTCCTGCCAGCTGGAGGGAACAGCGGCCCCGTGGGCTCCCCGACGGGGCCCTGGGGGCGCACGAGTGCGAGGGGCACCCTGGCAGAGGCCAGAGCTCCCCCCGAGCGTGTGAAACCATCCACGGGCGAGGGTCGTCCTCAAGCAGATGCCGGGGTGGGGCTGGGGTCCTGCGCCTCCACCCCAGATGCTGGGGGAGGCTGCGCACTCGCAGGATGAAGTCAGCAGACCGACCCAGGCTGGCAAGGGCTCCGGGTGCTGACCGGGTGTCATTTGGGACAGCGACGAACCTGTGCGAGGTGCCGCCCAAGGACAGGGTGGACTGCGGCTACCCTGAGATCACCTCCGAGCAGTGCGTCAATCGGGGCTGCTGCTTCGACTCCAGCATCCACGGGGTGCCCTGGTGCTTCAAGCCGTTGCAGGACACAGGTAAGCGGCCCCAGGGGGGAGCCCCCAGGTCCCCAGGAAGCCACGCACGCCCGGGCAGGACACCCAGCGCCGCGGCTTGTCCGGCGGTGGAGGCCTCGGTCAGAGGAGTCGTGCCCAGGGCAGTCGGCGGCCCGTGGCGGTCCCAGATGTCCCTCTGCTGAGGTTTGTGCCCAATCTAATAGCAGCTGTTCCGAAAAGATGTTCAGTCAAGGCACAACGTCGAGGGAACTAGTTTAAAGACTGTCTTGGAGGGAAATGAAAAATGCCCAGGCCTGGGAGGCCGGGCCAATGCCTGCAGCCGCGTTCAGCAAACACACCCCTGCCCTTGTGACGTGGTCCTGGCAGGGCCGACGGTGCAGCAGCGGGCACGGAGCCGGGTGCCCGTCCACACCCCGCCGTCTCCCCCCGCCCAGCCTCCACCGAGGGGCACAGGCGCCCTGTTCTTTTTTATTTTAAAGATTTAATTTATTCATGAGAGAGACAGCGAGAGAGAGTCAGAGGCATACAGGCTCCCCGCAAGGAGCCTGATGCGGGACTTGATCCCAGACCCCAGTGCCTCAGTGGTGCAGTGGGGGCGGGACACCCCTGTCTGCCAGGAGCAGGTGTCGGCGCATGCGGGTGGGTGCCGCCCTGGCTCCATCAGCACCCCCCACCCCAACATCTCAGGCGTGAGGCCTGCTATAAGCCACCTGGCTGTCCAAATGCCTTCTAAGGACACAGGCCCCTATTTGGAAGTAGGTCCCTTCCTGGAGTCAGTACCCGCCCCCTTTGTCCCAGGGTGATAAGGGAGTGGGGCCTCCTTGTAGCCGGTGCGAGCCGCCCCCGCAATCCCCATCGATGATGCCTGCCCCCTGGCCCAGTGCCCGGGGCCACCTGCCCCTTCCTGGCAAATCCAGGCAGAGGCCCACATAAGGTTTTGGGACCAGGAAGGGGTTGTCCATTGCCTCTTTGCTGGCTCTCCTCATTCCTTGGGGCCCCTCCGTGTGGGGTGGGGGCTGAGGGTCCTACCCCTTCTCCTTCGGGGGCTGGCAGCCGCCCTGCTGAGGCCCATCTCTCCTATCACCTGCCCGAACCCCTAGGTTCCGGTGGGCTCTTCTTCGGAAGGTTGGACACTCAAAACACTTTCCCAGGGACTTGGGGTGAATGCAGCCCCAGGCCCTGACCTTGGAGCCTGTCTTGACCTTGAGAAGCCAGGCACCCGGTGGGTGGAGCCGAGGCAGGTCGTGGGGATGCAAGCCTGTGCTTTGTTTCCAGAATGCAGATTTTGAAGCAACGCCCTCGGCCCCGGACACCCTGGGAAGCGACCTCCCCCACTCCGGGACGCCCGCCTTGTCCCCTGGCTCATCCCTGCTTCTCTCTCACCCTGCTCCTGGCCAAAGCTAGCTCTGGGGCCTGATGTCTGAATGAATAAAGATCCCCGTACTCAGCACGAGGGCAGTTCCTCCTTCCTGAGACTCGATGCTCTTGTGTTTTATTTCTCCCAAGCGGCTCTCCTTTCTCAGCCTCACCTCCTTTCTCAGCCTCTGCCACCTGGGGGTGGCTGGAGGGGGTAGGAGCACCTCCAGCCCAGGGCCTCCCTCCTGGGGGGGCCTCGGAACTGCGAGGTGATCCCTAAATAGCTGCATCGTTTGCGTGAGGCTGTCAGAGGCCTCAGACCAAGCCCTGCGGAGGGAGGCAGGGAGGCCGAGCAGCCTCTTCAGTAGGCCAACCGCCCCCTGCGAATTCCGAAAAGACATTTCAAATGTAAGTTTCCAAAAAAAAAAAAAAAAAAGAGGATTCATGTCTTCCTTCTCGGAGAGAGCAAACCAATAAAGCCATGTTTCCAACTGGCACTTTTTCCGGATTTATTTGCAAGTCAAGTTTAGCACCGGTGACCCCTTGGTGGCCTTCTTTTACTTTTTTTCTTCTGAAAACGGATGCGGCTTTGTGAAGAAATGAGCTAGTCTCACCGCGAGGATTCCGTCTGGGGTTCTCGTGGAGGCCTCACGACCCCCTAGGTGCAGGCTGCTGCGCCGTCGCTGACTTTCTGGGCCGCGTAGCTCCCCACGCACGGGCCTGTGGGGAGTCCCGAGAGCTGCCTGTGCTGCCGGCCTCTTGCGGCCCGAGATCCTGATCCGGATCCGGATCCCGAGATCTTGCATGCTCCTCCGAGGCTCCTCCGAGCCCGACGGAAGCGGGGCTTCTTGGTCGGAGGCCTCCTCCTACCGAAAACAGGCACCAGCTCCCATCAGAACCACAGGCTGCGTTTCTGGAGCCCCTGGGGCCGGGTTCCCGGAGCTGAGCATGTCCCTGGAGGTGAGATATTATTAGCCCGGCCTTACGGATGAGGAACCATAAGGAGAAAGACTCGAAAAGGCCCGTGCAATGGGGTCTGCGGTGCGGGGGCCACGGCAGGACGCCCTGGCCTCTGAATCCAAAGCCCTGTGTGTTCCTTCTCATGCCCAGGCCCAGGGAGTGAACGTTTCTGGAAACATCTCAGACCACGTGGTGCATGCAAAGCGCAGCCTCCTCCCTCCCCTGGGCATGCTGCTACCCTGAGCAGCGCTCACCTGGACGTGCCCCCCTCCTTCTGCCTCTGTGTCCCCTTTTCTTCACAGACCAAGCCCAGCCTTTGAGGCCAGGCCTGATCTTAGCTGCAGCCGGGGGACTGCGCTGTGCTGTCACCGTCCCCCTTGCTACCCACCCCGTGCCCTCCCTCCAGGGCGGGGGGCTCTGTTGCCCTCCTGCTCCTCGGCCTCATCAACGGTGACAAACCCCCCACCCGGTACCTCCCAGAATTCCCCTGATCCAGACTCCTCCTCCCACCGTGCTCCACCTGCCCCAGCAGGGACACCGGAGGGACAGGGTCCCCCCAGAATCTTCAGCAGGAGGCCCACCTTCCTCCCCCGTCCCTTCCTCAGTTACAGCAATGCTTCCTGCATGTTCCGGATACGTCACCTCTGGCCCTCGCCGCCCTGCGTGTGCTGGGTCAGGTTTCTACCGTCAGTGGAAAAGTATCAGGAGGGCATATATGTCGCTTGAGGCCCCGGTGGGAGAGCAAGACCCCGCCGGACGCAGCGCATTGCTCCCCCAGGGCAAGTCCTCATGCCTGGGCCTGGCTGGCAGTGTCCCCCAGCTGCTGGTCACCATGCGCCGGCCATACCACGTCCTCCCAGTGAGGGGTCCCCTCCCTTGTCTTTCCTCTCCGACAGTCCTGAGTCTGTGTCTGTGCTCCGTGGCTCCCCCGGACCCACTCCCCGTGTCCATAGACGACTGCAGGGCCACCTCCCTGCTTGCGGCTCTCAGCGCGTGTTCCCATGTCCCTGGGCACCCCTGGGTCCTGGCTTCATGAAGGATGACCCGGGCCCATGACCTACAGCTGAGGAACCAGTATCCCAAAGGCCGGGCATCCCAGGGAGCACTCTGGGTGACCAGGAGCTGCTGGGTCCTCTCGCCCTGCGGCTGGCAGGCCCTCAGAGGAGGCTCACCTCCCCGTGACCACGTGGGCCCCCGGAGCCCTGCGGCTGCCAGGCCTGGCCGCACACCTGCTGAGTGGGGGGCGGGGGGTGCCGAGGCCTGGCCGGTGACAGGGACAGCCCCTGACCCCGTGGAGGCCCGAGGGTCCCCAGGCCTCTGCACCCCACCCTTCTTGGATGCAGCCTGCGCCCCAGGAGAGCCACCGAGCCTCCGTCGCCCGTCAGACACCGCTGTCAATGCCTCACTCGGTGGCCAGATCAGAGCCACCATTCTCCGCCTGACTGCAGGCACCACCAAGGGGGGCAGCCCTGCCCACGACCCCCACCCCCAGGCGATGTCTTCTATCCCATTGTTGGGTGCTCGGGTCTTGAGAGCTCTTCCAGCCAACTTGGGAAGACCCCAGGCCAGACTCGGAGGCCGAAACAACCTTCACCCCCCAGCACAGGGGCCTCCTTCCCATGACCTCCCTGCTCAGGGGAATCATCTGGGTTGGGGGTGATGCTTAATTGTCTCATCCTGGGACTCAAAGTTCTCTCCCCAGACCTCTCTCTCTGTGGTTCCTGCAGGGAGCACAGGGGGTCCTCCTGCAAGTCCATGCTCCGGGGGTCCCAAGCAGCATGAATGCTTGCACTCCCCCACCCCAAGCTAGTAGCCTCAAAAATACCTCGAGGAATGAACGTGGATGTTACAGTCATCTGGGGAGCTTCCAAAAGCCTCAGAGGCCCGGCAAACCTCAGTCCTTGGGTAGGTCCCGGCTCCGGCCCTGGCCCCGTCCAGCCAGGCAGAGGAGCCGGGCACCTCCACCTGCACAGCACAGACACCCGACAATGGACACAAAGCGGGTGGTCGGGGAGGACGGGGTCTCCAAGTCCAAGAGGCAGGTCCTGACCCCGACTTCAAGACTGTGACTCTTCTCCAGCCGGTGTCAAGAACCAGAGGAGCAAGCAAAACCTGTGGCTCACTTGTCCCCATAAATACCATGGACGTCTGGGGACCCTGCAGGCCACTTAAAAAAAATACTCCACGAAAACACTGTTTATCCTGATTGCTGAGATTCAGGGACCCCCTTCAATTTCGGGCCTCACCCTAGCCCTGTCCGGAGCCCATGGTCGGGGGGCTGTGGTGTTCTTGCAAACGAGTCCTGGCCAGACCACTGGTCTTGAAGGAGGGAGACACCCCCAGTCACTACCCCAGCCTGGATGACCTGACCTGAACCCAGGGCCCACCGGCCCCTTCTGCTGGCTCCCGCCTGGCTTCATCCCACCCCCTTCTAGATAAGATATATTAAGATACTCAATCTCTCAGCTACCTCTGCCTCCCACCAGCACCCAAGTCCTTGAGCATCCCCCGAATCACATGACACACACCCAAGTCCTTGAGTTCGTCCTTTCTAACATCGTCTTACATAGATGCCCCGGGATGCACGGTGTCCCTTGGCTCACCAAGTTCCTGTGGTCTTTGGCAGGAGGGCATCGCCAAGACACAGGCTGAAGGCTCGGTGGGCTGATGGGGGCCCAGCGACACATGGCCTTGACCAGTGGTCCTCAGTGGGGCCCTCACGCTGTCGGGGATGTTTGGAAATCTGTGGCACATTTCCGGGTATCGGATGGGAGGGGGACACTACTGGCATCCAGTGGGCTGAGAGCCACACAGGGCAGGGGGCTGCAGGGTGCCAGGGTGACTTATGGACTCCCTGCTGGACGCTCAGGGCAGCCACAGACCTATTTACAATGATTTTGACCCTAGAACCTTCTTCTGCTTCAATCCAAACGCCAAGTTGTGGTTTGGGTTTTTGCGAAGTTTGGAGATACCAGGATCTCCCAGGATGCAGCATCATGCGGCTCGAGGGAAGGCTTCGCGGAGTTTGGAGCTCCGGCCAAGAAGAATCGTCTCAAAATCGTCTCAAACACATCACCACCAAGGACGGGGCCCTCATGGCTTGTGCGTTGTCCCCCGGGGCGGGGGTTGGGGGGGCTGCCTGCCTTCCTAGGGGAGCACTCACCGAGGGCGGCTCTGTGCTGGGCGAGCCACCCCCGCACCTCCTCCCACGCCGTCCCAGAAACACGTAAGGTCGCTCCCTCCATCATTACTCTCCCTTCACTTCTCCTAGTTTATAGGGCATGACGCATATTTATTTTTTCAAAACTTTGTGTTTACGCATGTTACGAAGTATTAAGTTATGAAGTATAACCTCCTTTCAGGAGATCCTTGAAGTCCTTGATATGAAGAGGTGGCCTCTGCTGGGATAAGCCTCACCTCCCAGGGACGCCTCTAGCCTCCTCTTGCCCAGCCCCCAGCAGGGCAGCCCCAGGAGACCCCTGCCTCCCTGGCCTCTGTTTGTTCCCATCCTTTCTGTCTTAAACCTGGAGCACGGTTTTTGAACTCATAAAATCCCAAAGGCGTGCAAATTCTCTGGCTCCCCTTGCACAACCTCCCTAAAGCCCCCTCCTGCCCTCCCCAGTTCAGAGGAGGGAGGGTCCCCAGGCTCACAGAAGCCAGGATAACAGGACCTTGGCTCGCACCGGCCCCATCACTCTGCACCTGTGCTTCCCGTTCAGGGGCTCTGTTCCCTCTTCCCCCAAACAATCCATTTCTCCCCAGTATCCCCACAGCTGCTGAGGCCCAGTGGGGAAAACCCTGGTGTCATGTGCCCCCGGCCCACCCTGCCGAGCCTGAGCCCACCCAAGCACCCTGCTGGAGGACCCAAAGGCAGGCGCCTGGGAAGGTGGGGTCTGAAGCTGGGTCTGTGCCTCCACCCTCCCCACCCCCCCATCCCACCCCAGGGCTGGGATGGAGCCCAGGGAAAGCCCTAAAGCACTGTGGTCCCTCCCTCGTCCCCGTCCTCCCTCTCTCCCCACTAACATCACTACTATACCTACCACAGGGCTCGTTCCAAGACCGGACCCGGGTGTCAAGGTGCGGGCCCTAAGGACCAGGATCCCCGCAGGTGTCGGCAGCTCTCCCTCACCGCCGCGTTTACAAACCCACCTCCAGTCTCTGTCCCTGAAGGGGACACTTCATGTTTGCCAAATGTCAAAGTTCTTCCTCATTCTCCTTTTCCTGTGTTTGAGCAGAACCCATGCCCTCCACCTCCCCACCCCCAGAGGTGCCCTCTGTGCCGGGGGGAAGAACCAGACTGCGGGGAAGGAGGGTCTGGGGGAGCACAGGGTGCCCTGCCCCCTACAAACGATAAGAGAGCAGTGACGCTCCTTTAAGGAAGGCTCAGTGCTGCGGGGCCGCCCTGATCCACACATTGCACCCCACGGAGCCCCACAGCAGCCCTGCGAGGTATGGATCATAAGTGAGAAGGGGAGGCCCAGCGCCCAAGGTCACAGCAGAGAGGGGGACAGGAGCCCAGAGTCTGGCTCCGGGGTCTGCACGCACTCCCCAGCTCTCAGGCTAGAGGAGGGCGTTCCTTCCTGGGTGGGGTGGCCTCTGGGGGAAGCGGGGAAAGAGGCAGGTGGCTCCAGGGCCTTCAGTAAGTAGCTGTGGCTGCTTTGCATCTTCCAGAGACAGCTAGAGGCAGCTCCACCTAACCTGCAGGCTGCAGAAGGTTCTAGAGGGCACCCCAAATGTCCTGGGAGCCCCCAGGGGAAGCCAGAGGGACAAGATGAGCAGGTGTTTGGGGGAGGCTTGCGGAAGTCCACACCACCCACCCCTGCCATCTGGGACCCACTGAGAAGCCCCCCTCAGGGTTAGCCAAGAGGAGCCACCCCCTGGTGGAAGCCAGGACCCCGGCAAGCCCCCAGCTCACGGGACTGGACACCCTGGTCCCAATTTACCTGCAGGGGCCTGGGAGGGGGAGGCTGCAAGTTCAACAATAGAGATCCCAAGGGCAGCAGGAGGGATCTGGAGAGGGACGGGGCTCCCTGTGGCAGGGCAGGGCGGGTTGGGCTGCAGGGGTGTGGTGTTGGGCTCCCCCCACCCCACCCCCTTACCACCGTCCCATGGCGGTGCCGCCCGCCAGGGGCACCGCGGCAGGTGCCCAGCAAGGCGGGTAGAGGCACGACTGACTGAGCACCTGGCAGGGACATCCCGGCAGGTGTCAGACCCCGACTGAGCACCTGGCATTTGCTAACTCTCCGAACGCTCCTCCACGAGCCTGCGGAATCGGGGTTGGGTGGGGGTGGATTGGTCACCACCCCCACTTTCGGAGGAGGAAACAGCACGTAGTATCTCGGTTGGGAATTTGCAGCCGGCAAGGCTGGCCTGTGGGGCCGCGCAGGGCCCGAGCCCTTGTGGAAGAGCGAGGTTGGGTTAGGGCGCCTGCCACAGCCGGGCCACCCCGTCTGCTTCCCGTGCCCGGCCGCAGCGGTCGCCGGAGGGAGTCACGTACTTGCTGTGTTTCAAATTCAACCTTGTGTAAAGGTCCGGGAATAACCCACGAGGTTTAAAAGCACGAGCCAAAATGCAGACAAGCTCGGCTCCAGCGATCACTTCTGATTACTCGACTTGCCAGAAGCCGAAAGCCCCCCCAGAGCCCAGCTCTGCCCCCTGTGGTCTGCGGGACTGGCCGCGGGTCTCCAAGGGGGTGTGGAGTCTTTCTTGGGATTTAAAAAAATTTTTTTTTTATTTTATTTATTTATTCATGAGAGGCAGACACACAGGCAGAGGGAGAAGCAGGCTCCGTGCAGGGAACCCGACGCGGACTCGATCCCGGGTCTCTAGGATCACGCCCTGGGCTGCAGGCGGTGCTACACCGCTGGGCCACCCGGGCTGCCCTTTCTTGGGATCTTTAAACAGTGTTCCTGGCTGGGGACAGCCGAGGTTCATAGAACACGCAAGGGAGAGTTAACCAGTTTTAAAACGGGTGTGGCGGGGAGGCTACGAAGTGCGACAGCGTGGACTGGAGACTCTCTGTCCCTTTTCCCCAAACCGCACCAAGAAATCGTATATTATTCTCCCTTTACCAGGGACGAAGCTGAGAGAAATTTGCCCAAGGACACAGCCTTGCCGGGGTGCGGCGCTGGGACGTGCGGGCTGCGTTTGTGGGGCCTCGGGCAGCACGACCCCCCGTGGCGCCATCGGGCACCCTGGCCGCTCAGCTGACCCCGGGGTGGGGGGGCCCCAGACGGCGCCCACTCCGCTTCCACCTGCTGGTCAGAGCGCCTCTCAAATACGCAGCCATCCGTGGCCCTGAGTGAATTTGCGTAATGAATGGGGTCCCACGGGACCCAGGATCATCTCGAGGTCGAATAACTTCCTCACTGACGTGCACGGGGTACACGTACGGAGAACCTCCCAGAAGCCATGGAACGAGGACGTTGATTTGCTGCTGCTGCGACGGGGGGGGGCGGGGGTGGTGGTGGTAAATGCTGGGCTCTCCGCCCCTGTCGCACACGCGCTGGGGCCATCAAACCTCATATTCCTTCCTGGGATGTGTAGGTGCCTCCCCACCCCCGTCCCCCACTCTCGAGTCCGGCGGGGCATTCAAAGTGTGGCCCCACGTTCCTTGTCCGGCTGCGGCTCCTGCGTAGACTGCGTGGCTCTGTTGTCCCCGAATGCGGGGATTCATCCCTTGTTCGAAGAACCCTTCAACTTTCAAAGGCATAAAGAGGAGGGTTTTTGCTTCACGCTCAGCCCCCAGGGTCTAGCTGGCAACGGACCCAATGGGGAAGCCCGGGAGGGGGGGCTGAGAGATGAGGGGAGCGGGGAGTGTCAAGACCGCGGGGCGCCTGGCGCCTCGAGCGCAGAGGAGGGGGGTGGACCCGCCAAGCTCGGAGTAGGCCTGGGGCAGCCCCGGGAGCCCCTGAGACCAGTCCCTTCTGGGGCAAGAGCAGCCCGGCACGGGAGTCGTGCTGGACCCCGAGGGGCAGAGCTGGGGTCGGCCATCAGCCGTGTGGCCTCTGGTTCCGCCAGATTCTGGGGATGGACTCGAGGGTGGGCGAATGGCACAGCAGTCGTTCTGGAAACTTCTCCCTCACTGTGTCCTTGCTCTGAGCCCCTTCGGGGGCTGGACATTCTCCCCCTCAGACCTCTGGCCTTCAGGGTTAGAGAGGTGCGGTCATGCTCTGCAAAGAGTCAGGCACCCCCTGATCCTCGACGTCCCCGTCGCCAAACCGAGGACAACGGCCATGGCTTCATCAGAGGGTGTTTAATGGTGGTGCCGGCAAGATGCAGGCTCGGGGAAACCCGGGAGGTCAGGGCCAGCACCCCGGGCTCGTCCCGAAGACTTTGGGGCCATAGTGGGGAGGGGGATCCCAACCCTTCTGCGCGGTGGTGATCCTTCTTGTATGTTGTGTGTTGCTTTGGAAAGCGACGTGCGCTTTCTGCGGAGGGAAGGCGACACCTGGGTGATTGCATCTGCATGACACGCCCAGAACAGGCACAGTCACGGAGGCGGGGGTGGGTGGGGGGTAGGTTAGTGACAGCTGGGGGGCTGGGGGTGGCGCTGGAGGGGAGTCGCTGCTGATGGGCTTGTCTTGGGGCCCCCAAGAATGTTCCGGAACCGGAGAGCAGTAGCAGGTGCAGGATTCTGTGAGACCCTGGAAAGCAGCGAATTGTGCACTTTAACAGGACATATTTGCACATTAAATGAGCCCGGGGCTTGTCCCCGTCCAGGTGGACACACCTCCGCCTTCTGACACTCGGGGCCCCAGAATTATGAGCCAGTTCTCACCGGGCCGCTGCCTTTGCACCTGTTGGCCTGGTCGCTGCAGCCCTTCTTTCCTTGGTTTTGTGGGGTGCTGGAGCTCCCTCCGCCCCTCCTCCGCCCCTCTTCCCGCCCCCACCCTGCACTCCTGCCTCCCCGGTGCTCTGTCCTCCAGGAGGGCCAGGTGGCTCAGGGGCCCGCAGGCACAGCCCCAGTGCCCAGCGCCCGCTAGAGGGAGCCCTCGGGCACCCACAGCTACCCTCCCACCCCAGCCTCGGTTCTCACCAACCCAGGGATGTGCAAGGATCCCTTATCCTTCTGCCACCTGCTCTCAAAGATGACAACCGTGTGGGGAGGTCAGGAGAAATGGGACCAGTTCCGGGGTGACAGTGGGACAGGCCGGGCCGCCGGGTTAGCACCCCCCGGGGTGTGGGCCCCGAGCACAGAGCCTCGCAGCTAGCTGCTGGCACAGCACGCGAGCAGAGAGGAGAGGGAGCAGCTGGGGGGCGTCAGCCGATCCATGGAGCTGAAGGTCCGCCAGGCTGACCGTCCCTCTATTTAGAGGGTTTTATCTCTATTCCTTGTGTCATCGTCACTCTATAGCACAAGGCTGCCCACAGGAGCGCTCACTTTGACTGCCAAGGCCACGGCGATGGGGCCAGCGAAGACTAGCACCCATGGGTGGGGTGGGACCCTCTTGGAAAAATCTTTCCAGACCGCATCACTTGAGACCTGGCAGCTTTGTGGGGGTTTCCCGTCCCCCGCACACCTGCAGCCCCAAGAGTCACCACGTCCAGGTGTGACGGGAGGCCACAGGGCAAGAGACAGAGTGCCGGCCACGTGGGACGGTCCTAAAAGCTCCCCCAGGGGACCCGTGGGAGTAGGGGGGGCACGCGTGGGGCCTGCAGGTCCCCACCTCCTCTCTATGCACCTGTGGCACATTTTGGATCTCCTTCCCCGTGCATGTATTTCCAGAAGGGCCTCTGTGATTTGAGTTGTAGGTTGTAAGGATATCAGTTGTTTTCCACAACTGATATCCGGGCTGGAGGCAGCGGGTGCCGTGGCCTCTCCCTGTGGGTGCACCACCGCTCTCCGCTGTCGACTCTGGGCACCTCATGCACCTGGGGTGGGCTGCGGGCAAGATCATCCACTTGGGTATTTTTCGTTAAAATGAGTACATAGAATTTTTGTGACTTAAAGATCCCAGTAAAGGTGACTTTGGAAAAAGTGCGGAAGGAGTGGGGATTTTGGTGGGGGAAGGTGGTGAGTGGTTGGGAGCGTCCGAGGACAGAGAAGCTCGGGCAGGACGAGGGGACTGGACATGCACAGCCTCCTCCACACCTACAAAGGTAACCCTGTCCTCCCCTTCACAGTCGCGGCCAGGTGATGATCCCAGAGTGACACCTGCACCCAGGCCCAGCCTGAACTCCAGCGCTGACCTATGCGGGGCCCTCGGAGATGACTCCTGGGGTCACCCACCCATCATCTTGTCCCTGGGAGAGACTTCCTCTGGTCATAGGGGAGGGATTTCCCCGGCCACTTCCTGTGACCATATGGATTCTCCTCCTTAGTACAGCAGTCCCAAAGGGTCTTCTTCCCACGGCGGGAGGGTGCTGAAGGGATGGAGAGCCCTGGCTGCTCTGCCAGGCTGTCGCCTCCGGAGTTCAGCCTCCACCCCTCGCGCCGGGCAAGTGGTCTGGCTGTGGTTCTCCGGCCCCGCCCCGAGAGGGCGTTTAAATGAGATGGTCCGTGAAACCGCACTTGACCCTGTGCTCCCACAGAACAAGTGGGGGCTGGCACAACACCACTGTCACTCTTTTCTTCCCCACTTAATCCAAATCTGTTATATTGCCGACCGACGGGACTGCTCCATTAAGAGTGAGGCTCTCGGGGCGCCTGGGTGGCTCAGTCGGTTAGGCATCCAGTTCTTGGTTTCAGCTCAGGATGTGATCTTGGGGTCGTGGGATCGAGCCCCAGGTCGGGCTCTGGGCTCAGCTCAGAGCCTGCTTCAGATTCTCCCCCTGTCTCCCTTTGCCCCTCCCAAATAAATGAAATCTCTTGCTCTCTCTCTCTCCCTCTCAAATAAATAAATAAATAAATAAATAAAATCTTAAAAAAAAAATTAAAAGTGAGGCTCCATCAAACCCCAGGCCAAGTCCTCCCGGCAAATGTGAGACCTGGCTTTACTGGAAAGCAAGGAAGAGCGAGAAACCAGAAGTCTGAAAATAACAACGCTTTATTCGATTTATGTCCCATTTTCGTTAAGTGACATCTAATTTCAGAAAACAAAGTTCAAGTCTGCAAAAAACGCACATACAAATCTTCTAAGGAGTCAAGTCTACAGAAAATGTACACAACAGGACCACGGCCTGTAAGGTAGGGTTAGAAAGCTCACATTCTGGGGTCCGCTCGGGTCTCTGTTCCGGGGGGAGCGGGACAGCCCTTGGAACAGGTACCCGGGAGGGCTGACGTTATTTTTAAATATTTTTAAATATAGGAATGCATGTACGTATATACGTGTTGTGTTCATCTACGACGGTGCGAACGTCTCGCAGAGTGAAAGCAGCGTATCCCTAAGTGACACAGCAGGATCACTGTGGAGTCATCCACACGGTGTCATAAAAAACGGGGCGTCTACAATCACAGATCAGATACGCAGATGTGTGCACGTGATTGCGCGCTGCTTGAAAATGTTACTTGCATTGACTCTTGCTTTGGAATAACCAAGGGGTAACACTAAGGAGCTGCTCATCTAATAAAAGGCAACAACAGTTCACACCAGATTCAGCTCTCGCACCCACCTGTCTACGCGGGCGATACAAACAAACGAGGGGGTCAAAGGGTTGGCTACACGGAGTAACTTCTCAAACATACATGTTCTTTTTTTTAATTTATTTTTTATTGGTGTTCAATTTACCAACATACAGAATAACCCCCAGTGCCCGTCACCCATTCACATACATGTTCTGTTGAGTAACTTAGCTTTCACCCCCCTCTCCAGGGATCGTGAGACTCTAAAAATGGGAAGCCCCCACCGCGTGGCTTTGGTGGCCCGTTTTATTAGCAATTTGGAGGATAGGATCTTTTCTATCATTTTTAATTGGCTCAGAACTTAAAAAAATGAAATGTTTATGGTTAAGCCCAGGCAGCCTGTATTCCCAACGTCACAGAGGAGAGAACCCTGGGGTACATGATGATGGAATTAAAAAAAAAAAAAAAAAGGAAAACTATAACAACCAAAGAGCTATTGTGACCATCGAGATACTTTCAGAAAAACTGAGACCCGTGGCACTGTTCGGATTGGGTTGCAGCCTGGGGTCCCCCAGGAACCTATGAGTATAGGGCTCTCGACCTTAACCCTGCAGTCCCCATGACTCACGTCTCCCTCAGGCCTGATTGGTCCAGCAGGAGAGGGCCCCTTCCAGGCCCCCCCAGGAGGGGAGGTTGTTTGGGTAACCTGTCCTGCAGAAATGGGCAAGCACTGTTCCTGCAAGCTCCCCATGCTGGGCTAGGACCCACGGCTGGGCTAGGACCTGCTGCTGGGCGGCCCTCTGGGGCTGGGCGGGGGAGGCGGGAGGTAAAGTGTGCACCCATGTAGGGGCAGCAAGGTCTTCAGCAGCCTCCGTCCGGGGGAGACTGGTCTGGGGGCCTCGAGAACAGGACCCTGCGGGCCAGCAGGGAGCATCACCCTCAGCGCTCTGACGCCCACCTGCTGGGGCCTCCCTTCAGCATCCCACCCAGCTGGTCCGGCCCTGCAGCACGTGGGGAGCGGCTCCCGCGAGCACAGGTAACAGCAGGTGGCCTACAGTGAACAGAAGGAAAAACCATCTACCTGGACACAAACCCAGGGCCACGCTGACATTCTCATGCAAGATGTAGGTCAAAGGCACCCGAAGGTGACCAGAGGGACTCCCTCTTCCCTTTACACTGTCAGCTCCAAAACAGAGGGAAGAGCCGCTCTGCTGGGAAAACTTGAGCAGGATCTCATGATTTTGAGTTTTGCTGCTTCTTAGTCATGTGGCCCCGGGGTGTGTGCTGGTCCCAGGGTTCGGTATTCCTGCTTCAAGGCTGAAAGACGAGCTCTGAAACCACAAGCCCCCTGAGCAAGGCACAGGTGCAAGTGGCCACGTCCTTGGCTTGGGTGGAAAGCCAGGCGGGGGTGGTCGTGGGGTCATGGGGAGCCTCCCGGGAAGCTGGGGCAGATCGGGGAGTCCCAGGCCACCAGCTGTGGAGGGACCCGGGTGGCTGTGAGTGCTCCTTCCCGCAGCCTCAGAAAGCAGAGCCAGCAGGCTCCCCCCTCCTGTCCCCAGGCTGGTGATCAACAAGGACACTTTTATGCCCCTGCTCTTGGCTCTCCAGCTTCACAAGGGTCATTATGCCACCAAAAAGCCCCTAAGCCCTGCTCCCACCCATGGCACTCCCTTGGCCCGGCCAGAACATGCACCTAGCGGGCAAGGCTGTTTTCTCCTTTTTGACACCAGGGGCCTGTTTTGGAGATGAGGGAGGCTGCAGGGGCCCTGAGCCTGACCCATGCTCACAGGCGCCCCGTATACAGACCAGCTTTATATGAATGCAAAACGGGCTTCCTCAGTTGGCCTCGTGTGCGCGACGAGGCCACAGAAATGTCTGTTGGAGGAATGATTCCAAGTTGGCGCGTTCAGAGGTAAGATACTAAACTGGGCTAAGGTTCATTCAACCATCCTGTTTGTACAAAGGTGAGAAAGAGGAACCGGAAAAGCGTGCGGTGGTTCTCCGCAAATCCAGCTACGTGTACCAGCAGAAGGGTGGACTTGAGGGCCCTCCCCACGCTGCCCTCCTGCCCCGGAGGCTAGGATGTTACAGGCTGAGCTGAGCTTGCAAGCGCGCGGTGGGCTTTCTTGCCGGCCTCTGGCTGCCGCTCGCCCCAGGGAGGCCCGGGACACGGGCACTGCAGAGGCCGATTACCCCAGAGGAATCTCCCCGACCTGAGAGCCCGAGGACAGAGACCCCGAAGGACTGCGGGGTGCATGTCGGCTGGGCCGAGGGACAGCTGGCTGGTCTGCAGAGGCAGGTAGGTGCAGAAGGAGAAGCAGGGGAGCCGCTGGGCACACAGCGCCATTACAATGGGGCCCCATATGCGGGGGGCCCTCCGGTTTTGCAGGCCTGTCACTTAGGGAGACTCCTGGGACCATCCGTTCTGGGACTTTGCCCAGCCCGGCCCTCTGCTCTGTGTACCAGAGGTGGGAGGGAAGACCAGTTTGAAGGCCAGGCCGTAAGCACCACCGCCCTTGGACATCCTGGCTCCGGGGAGGCTCAGACGGTGCATAACACAGGCAGCCTTCGGGGTCCTGCCCATGTCCACTCTAGGAGCCAAACCTGGGGAGGACGTGCTCTCCCGCTCGCAGCCGCCTCTACAGAGGCCGGGCCGGAGAGGGGGGCTTCTAGAACGGGGGGGCAAGGAGCAAGGGATGTCCCTCTGAGGAATCACCGCCAGCTTCCGTGTCCCCCGAGACCACTCTAAGGCAGAGAGGGCCGGGAGGGGCCGGGAAGGGAAGACTCAGGCCTCAGCACGTGGGGGCCTTGGCAAATTTTTGAGGTTGTGGCCAACATTAAGGGGGCAGGAGGATGCGGGTGGAGAGTCTGAGAGAACAGAGGGAAAGCACACAATTTGAAGATAGTCCCACATAAAACATGAAGGTGTCCAAGAGAGAAAGGTGACTGTTTACAATCGGGGGGGGGGGCTAGACCAGCACCCGAAGTGATAAAGCAGACCTCTTACTGGGCGTGCCATAGATACATTCAAAATGCAACCTAAAAACCCATTTTGCTGAGTTACATTGAAGCAGATCATTTTGAATTTGAAACATTTAACACCGAACACAAGTAAAACGTTTTATATAAAATATTTTATTAGCAGTCTTGCTTTCTTAAAAGCATCTAACTTCACATTCACACACCCTGCACCTCCCCGCCTTGGGCGTTCGGGGACGTGACGAAAGCCTCAGCGGGTTTTAACTACACTCGTAACCATCTGCTCGGCAGGCACAAAGTGAGGGGATTTCTTCTTCTGGGAGTAAAGGATGACCGAGAATTTAGAGGCGAAGCAAACACTGCAGAAAAACACTATGAGACCCACACCTGGAGCAAGCCCGCACGTGTGTGTGCACGCATGCACACGCACACCCCGCAGCCCACCCCAGCCCGAGTGAGTCCTCAGGCACGCTGCGTTAAGAAGCCAAGACCAGGCAAGGGCAGAGGGAGGCACCTCTCTGCGAGACGGGAGTCAGCTCAGCCTCCAGGCCGGTAGGGACACCCCATGCCAGGTGACTGGGGGCTAGGGGCATGGGCCACCCTCCCACCTCAGCCTTCTGCTTGGTGACAGCAAGTCCGTGATGAGTAGCCACTAAGCTAGTATTGCACTCTATGCTTTACAAAATATTTTCGTGTGTATTTGGACGTTACAAACAGGAGGCAATAAGGCAAAGCGGAAAAAAAAAAGGCTCTGGGGTCAGACCGTGGCTCAAATTCCAGCTGCGCTCTTCCCTGGGGTGGGACCTGGGACCTCACCTGCCCTCCCGCAGCCCTGGGTTCTGCACCCACAGAATGAGTACATCCCCTCCTGCCTGCGGCACTGGAGGCCAGGCCACATCTGGGTTCCCTCCTCTGGGTCCCCGGGGCCTGGGACAGCACCACGCACATGCAGAGGGCCAACCACCGTGTTTGCAGAGTGAGCGGATGAGCAAAGGACCGGGGTGGCCCCGGATGCAGGGCCCGGGACACCTGGCGGGGAAACACCACACCTGTCCCTGACCTCCTGGTAGCGCCCTTCTCAGGGTGGGGCCATGGCCTCACTGTGGGGCTCTAGGAGGAGCTTTTACCTAAAAACTTCGGTTCTGTTTGCTGGCCTGGAAGGCCCCTCACCCAAGACGACTTTGGCAGATTCCAGCATCTTCTATGTAAGATGTTTCCCCGGGTTGCTTCCCACGGCACCCACGCAGGACCCTTTGAAGAGCTGGCCTCTCTGGCTCATACTCAGCGAGGGCAGGAGCAAGGGTGGCAAAACGTGCTCTGAGTGTGGACGCAGGCGGCAGGTCCCAGAGCCCCGGCCCTGCGGCTGGAGCAGGAGCAGGAGTGGGAGCAGTGGCCGGCGTCCCGGCTGCCCCCCCTTCTCTCCCGACAAACTTCACTTAAAAGTGATATCCTTCGGGGATCCCTGGGTGGCGCAGCGGTTTAGCGCCTGCCTTTGGCCCAGGGCGCGATCCTGGAGACCCGGGATCGAATCCCACATTGGGCTCTGGTGCATGGAGCCTGCTTCTCCCTCTGCCTATGTCTCTGCCTCTCTCTCTCTGTGACTATCATAAATAAATAAAAATTTAAAAAAAAAAAAAAAAAGTGATATCCTTCGGCCTCACTCCCGCCTCCGCTAACAAACACGGGAGAGGCTGCTCGTCGTTCATGCAAGATTTCATTCTTCCTTCTAAACCAAGAACCGCCAGCAGGGATGAAAGGAATATGTTGGGGCGTCACGTTCAGAAACCCGGCGGGCGGCCTGCTTTCCGTCCCTGTGCATGAAAGACAGCGCGCGGCCACCTACCTCTTCGCCACGGCGATTTAAAACAACAAATCAGTAGGGTGTTTGGACGTCACCCTAGGCCATTGGAATGAGATGTTTTATCTGACTCCCTGGGGATGCAAACCACACACCTTTGCATCAGTGCCGCCGCCGCCGAGGGTTTGTAAGAGAAGGTGACAGCAAGGGGCACTTGCCCATGAAGAGGGAAGAGGGGGCATCCCAGAGCTGACACAGCCTCGCTCCACACCTGAGCACCCGGACCGTCTTTCTAAGCAAATCCTCCTGCCTGGTGACAGGGGCATACTCGCCGCCGCTGCCACACACCAGTCAGCGCCCTTCAAAGGCCACCCTGTTACTTCGCATATGCGTTTCCCTTGAAGCAGCCGACAGCCTCACGTCCCCGCTTAGTTCATCTATTAAAAGGGACGGATGCGATTTATCAACCGCGGAAAATTGAAATGCGAGAGGCACGAACTCCTAGGGAAATGATTCCTTCTGAGGGCGCAGGTAGAGTTGGAAACCAGATCTGCCATCTCGAGCCATCTCACTGTTTGCTTCTGAAATGGCTGAGACGGGACACGGCGGGCTCGGTGCGGGGGGCGAGCTGCCTGTTGGCGGGGATGGCGGCGCGGCTCCAGGCTCTTCCCTCCTTGCAGGCCACGGACCTGCAGCCCACGGGCCCACCCGGAGGGATGGAGGTCCTGACCGCACCTGCTGTGACGCGGAGGGTGGTCGCCGCCGTCCCCCTGCGTCCCCCTCCCCATTTCACCAGGCTGTTCCTAGACGGGTCTCCCTACCTGTGACATCTTGCAAGCAAATCTATCGTGCAATTAAATGAAAGCTCTTTATACCCCCTAAGTTAGATCCGGGGTAGATGACTTAATCTGGAAGGTAATCCCGCATTTGCGCAGAACACTGAAACTCAAAAGTTACATTTTAATATGCGCGAGCGTGTTCACCATAGAGGATCGAAGGGTGAAAGAGGGATCGCTAAGCATTTGCCAGTCAGATCTGGATGTGAGTAAAATTCGAACTCTTTCCCTTCTCTTAAAGTGGAAAATAGGAGCTTTGGGGAAAAAAAACCCAAAGAGTTGAAGAGCCTTGTAGAGCTGAAAGCGGGCTGTTCAGAGGAGGAGACGGAGACTCAGAGAGGAGACAAGCGTGCCCAGGAAACAGTCCATCGCCAGGGGACCCCAGCCCCCCGGGGGGTGAGTTTCCAAGCGGGAAGCAGCTGTTCCCTCCTTGGCCTTCCCTACGTCTCCCTACGGTCGGCTCTGACAGCTGGCAGGCACACAGGCGCCAGTCAGCAAGCCAGGGGCCGCTGACCTCGCAGCTGCACCTGCCACCGCTGCTGGATTTTGCTTCTGTGATTCCATCACCGGGAAGAAGGAGCTTCTGGTCTATGACATCGACATGAGCGCAGCGCCAACAAGGAGGAGATGTCACGGACACAGGACCCGGGAGGTGGCACCGCCCAGGACCCTGCGCCCTGTCTGACCAAGCCGCGGGCACCGGGGCCACGCGGTCTATGCCGGTTGCTCCTGAGGCCTCAGATGCCTTCCACCTGCCTCCCCCGCTGCAGTGGGCTCCCTCGCCCCCGCACCCCTGCCGCCCTCCTGGGCCCCTCCCAGCTTTGCCGCCCACTCAGCTTCCAGCTCCCGCGGAGGTAGTTGATGTGATACGCGAGCAGAGGGACAGGTGTGTAAAAAAATCAACAAGGCTGATCTTCTAGACATTTTTTAGCAAAATTCAGGTGTTCAGAAAGTTAGGAAGAAATAAACGATATATTTTTGCTTAAAATAAGCGGCACGGGGTGGGTGCAGGGGGGAGAAAAGGCTTTGGGAAGGCTGGCCGATGGCACCCTCCAGCTTTCTGTACTTTCGGAAACGCGTGCAGCCCCAGAGCCCCCTCTCTGCTGGGGACCCCGCCTGCGTCTGTCACAAGTCCTGCCTGAACACGAGACCAGCTCCGCGGCTTCGTCACACCCCTCGTATCTCTAAGCAAAGTGTGTTATTTACCCTGAATAATTTCCTTTAACAGGTACTAAAAAGATACCGTTTCTTAAAATGGATGAGAGTTATCGGCTTTTGGCTTGGAAAATGACTTCTCCCCGGAGCAGGAGGCAAACCGTTAGGAGGCCAGGCTGCCACTGGCGTGGGCCTTCCTCCCCGGCCGCCCAGCCTCCGCTCTGCCGCCGGCCCCCGCCTGCCTGGCCGCCGCGGCGTTCAATTGTGCAACGAGGACACGACATCTTTCTACACCTTCTTCCCAGGTGAAGCCGGAAAGGGAGATGGAGACAGGACCCCAGCCGGCTGGGCGCGGACGGGCAGCACGACACCCGCGACGGAGCGCGCGGCCGGGGGCTGGGTGGCAGGGGTCCCTGTGGCTCTACAAGTGGCCCTGGGCCGCGATGTCTATGTTCATGTCTCCTGGCACTCGGGTGTTTTACCTCTCCGCCCGGATTTTGTATCTCAGGACAAAATAGGCGATGAGGCGCAGGGAGATGAAGAAAATCCCCAGAACGATGAAGTCCAGGTAGAGCTTGGCATCCTCCACGTCCAGCTCCCTCAGGATGGCTTCCGACTTCTGGAAGTGGCACGTCTCATCGATGCCACAGTGCAGGTCCTCTCGATCCAGGCCGTAGATGGACAGGATGACCCCTTCGAAGCCGTACCTGCGGAGGAAGGCACCGGGCATGAGCAAGGCCCTCCCGGCGGCCAGCGGACCCTGCACCCTCGCACCGGCCTCCATCTGCCGAGGGTAACGGGGTCCCCCGCCTTGCCTCCCCAAGACCTGTCTTCACGGAAACACTTCCCAGACTCCCAACAGTCTCTCAAGACAAGCGCATCCAACGGCCTGGCTAAGGTTTTCCCAATTTTTGTTTCCTCCAGAGCCTCTACCCACCAAGCCAAACTGAACAACAAATAGAAGGTATTTGTTCAGTGGGGAAACGAATCAGAAAGAAAGCTCTTTGATCCTCTGACAGAACATATTTATTTTTTTTAAACAGATATAATAAAGGGCCTGAGAGCCTTCAAAGGACTCCAGAGCATTTAAATAAAACCCTTCTGCGCCATCCCATGTCTCATTCTGCTCCGGCCCTACAGTGTCAGAACAAAAACACCAATTTTGAGAAGAAAGACACGGGTGTCTGATTTTCTGGCCCTTGGAACGCGCACGGATTGTTGAAACTCTGTACGAGTGCTTTGTTTTGATCTTGTTTTCCTGAACAATACATCTGGGTCTGAGCTGACATTCTAGAAAAAGGAAGCTTGTTCCTAACTTTGGATTTTATGTGTCACATGGGTCGGCTACAGCTGGGAGCGAAGAGCTCTTGAAGACAGGCACTGCCCAGTGAGGCCCGCGTGCCAGGACCTGGGGCCGAGAGGATGCGGTCCGAGTGCTGAGGCCCCGAGGGGCCCGGATGGTCTTGTTCATGGATATTAGGATGTTTAAAGCACGACTGGGTTTCCACTGGATTTAATAGTCAGAACCTTGGTGGGAGCACCATTCACTCCAGAGAGGAATGAGGTTCGTGAGATGGGAACACGCCCCCCCACGCAGCCCTCCACAACATGCAGAATGTGGGGGTTCATTGCAGTTTCCTCCAGGCACAAACCACTAATATTCATTCTATGCTTGGGTGCATGTGTGTGCATGTGTGCGCATGTGAGCATGTGTGCATGTGGGTGTTCGTGAGGGTGGGGACACTCCAGACTTAGGAAAAAATGAAAAGCACCAATGGTCCTGGACTCATGATGCAAGCTGCACGCTGGCATTCAGCTGGTGGCTAAGAAGTGGCTTCTTTCCCTTCCCTCCTGTCCACATAGAGCTCCCGAGCCACGAAAGCCTCCACACACGCTACCTGACGTAGGAGATATATGACATCCACTGCAGGTAAGTCGGGATGGTGTCGAAGCTGACGAAGAACCCCGAGAAGAGGAGGACGGGGATGGCCGTCACGGGTCCCACGAAGGTTGCCACCTGGGGGGACACACACGGGACTTGCTCAGGGGCAGCAAGCGGGAAGTCCGGCCCGGTTTCCTCACATGGACCCCGGAGGCTGTATCCCACGTGTCTGGGGAGAGTCCCCCCAGCAGCTGGGAACAGGCCAGGGCTGCAGGCAGGTCACCCCAGGCCAGGACGCAGCCTGTCCCGGTGCGGGGCGGGGGGTGGACGTTGTGCTCAGAGGTCAGCGGGCCCCAGCATAGGGGACTGAAGGTGAAGAGAGAGAGCACCTCTCGCAGGAGGCAGGGACCAAGATGCCTGGATATGAGGCTGCAGCGCAGCCTCTGGAGGGGCGGACAGCCAGGTGCTGTCACCGTGTCCAAGGAAGGAAGGGGCCATGCACACCATCCCCCGGGTGCTCAGAGAGGCAGGCGGGGCCACGCGCTTTCCACGGCGATCGGATGGACACCCTCGCTGCGCCTATCCACGGATGAGGGGACCGCCCGGAGGCTAAGCAGTCACTGGCAGAGGGCTCTGGAGACGGAAACGGGGAGTCCGTCATACCCAGCGGCTGGGGAGGGGTGTGTGTGTTGGAAGGCCTGGGGTGCACACCAGCTCTGTGGCTTTGCTTTCGGGGGACAGAACTGACCTAAGCACCCCAAGGTGCAGAAGCTGCAAAAGCACACAGGTTTGGCAGGCTGGGGCAGGACACGTGAAGCCCCAGGGCAGCGTAGGGGCATGGTCTGCATTTGGGGGGTGAAGGGATGGCAGAGTGGATCCCCCAGAGGCAACAAGACATAGGCATCGCGAGCTTGGACTCCCAGCCAGTGGCATGATCCCGACCAGGTCATGCTGCCTCTCTGGGCCTCAGTCTCCCCCACTATGAAATGGGGATAGCACCACGCTGGCCTGGTGGGTGTGCCTGGAGGTCAGTGAATTAAGATGTGGAAATATCTGGGAAAGCATGTGGTGGGCAGGAGGTGCCACCCACGGGCACTGTCAGTGCACCAACCCCGACTAGCCACGACGACAGGATTCCTTCCCAGGGGATGGATCTGGTGAAGCCGATCTGGGAAGTCGGGGCAGAGCTAGGAGGAGGCGTTTTAGGGAGGAGGGGCCCCGGCGACACTCGGGTAGAGAAGGACACCCTCCCGTGCTGTGTCCTCAGCTGGTACCTGCAGGGACGTGGATGCAGCTCCGATCAGCAGCCCCAGGGACTGCGCCACCAGGGACGTCATGGTGCCCAGCGCAGCGAACAGGACAAACCTCACGGCGTCAGACGGCTGTGACGTCATCCAGTACACGATGCTGCAGTAGGCCACGGGGAACATGATCTGGAAACACAGGGTCCGTCAGCCCTCGTGGAAATGTGTGTTTCCCACCCCGCCTACGGGGAACGGTGGAGAATTCGTGCCCCTTTGCTAACACACCTGGAAGGGCACGTCGGCCATGGTCTTGGCTAGGTAGTAGGCCTTCAGGCTGTACCAGTAATTCAGGTGTTCCCGAAGAAATACTCCCATCTCCAGGGGAACTAGGAGACAGAAAGAGGGAGAAAGGGTCAGGCTGACACACCCAGGGGGCCGGATATTTGCCCAGGACACCTCGGGCTGAGCTGAGAACACGGCGTGCACCTGCAGAGCGTGCAGCACTCGGGAGATTGAGCTAAAACACAGATGATTTACCAGCCGGGTGACACCGCCGACCATTCTTATGACCCAAAGAGTCGCCAAGTGGAAAATCAGTGGAGAAGGCCGACATGGGTACTGGGCATTGTTTCAGCGACTCGCACAACTATTTCCTGCCAACCTCAACACTAACCAGTGTGATTCCTTCCACAGGCAAGAGCCCCCAAGCCAGTCCTGAGAATTCAGGGCCATTTAGGGTGGCAGCGCCGGGGGAGTTTAATGCTGGAGTTCACTGTCAGCTGGAAGTGAGCAAGGGCAGCGTGCTCTCCAAACAATCTGGAACCCCATGGACATCCATCTAGAAACAGCTTTATCCACTCACAAATTCGGCCACGGCAGGCTGCCTTACTAAGCCAATGAGGTGACATTTAAACAAGACGCGAGGGATTTCTGATTAGAAAACCTTCGGCCTTCCGCAATGCTCACAGGTCTTCCATTAGTGATTAATTCCTTTAGCTTGGACATGGAATGCATTTTCTCATCTAAGAGAAGACACGACAGTACCTGTCCACAAAGAAAATGATGTTTCGAGAAACCAAGATGTTTTGTGTCAGAAAGCTCATCTATTGGCTGAGCCAGGACCTCAGTGCCCCGTTGGTGGGAGGGTGTGCAGGGCCGGGCACTCACACGTGAGAACGGTGGGCATGAGGGCCGCAAACATGAGGAAGAGCATGGAGAAGAAGAGGAAGCCGGAGTTACTCAAGACCTTCTTGGCCTCGTTCCCAATCCCCAGGTACAGCAGGCCGATGAGGAGGCCGATGCCAATGTGAGACGTGATCCGCAGGTGCGTCAGGACCTGGGGGCACACACGGTTCTCGCTGATGTGCGTTGGGGTTGGGCAAAGACCGCAGGGCCGAGGCCTTCCAAGGCATCGGTCCCTGATTTCTCCTCCCGAAGAATAAACCCCAACCCTAAGCCAACTCTCTCTCTCTCTCACACACACACATGCGCGCACACACACACACACACACACACATGCACACAGCAATTTACTGCTGTTCAAACAGAAGCAATTGGCATCCTCTGTTCAATCCCCTTCACAAACGGCACGAAGGGCAGTCTGCCTTCAGAGGAGGGAGCAGGTGAAACAGTGCTGGGGGGACCAGGGGGATGGATACATCCTGGCCCCTCCTCGGACGGCTCTGGCCCGGCCAGCCTCAAGCCCTCCAACTTTCAAAGTAGGTCCCAGAGGCCCCACTGGGCACACTCAGCCCTTCCCGGCAGGTAGCCTGCCAGGTTGTCCGCTGTGACGGGTGGATGTGATCACAGCTCCTGGTCACTGGCCACCTCCTGCTCGACCACACTCTGGGCCCCTGTGCCCTCAGAGCCTCCTGGAGTGACGAGCACACTCCCACTTGGGCTTGGCCAGAGGAATGCAAGCACGGGAGACGTTTGCCGCCTCCAGCAGGAGGTTTTACAGGCTGGCCCCTGCCATGTTCCAGGAAAGGAGCTGTGTCTCCATGCTGGGACCCAGGATGAGACGTGTGGGGCAGGGCCACAAGCCACAGCTGCCAACACACAGCACCAGTGCAACGTATGTATTTACTGTCATAGCCACCGGCGCTTGGGGAGTGTTTGGTGCAGCAGCATCGAGGACGGAAGGCTGACCAATGCAAATGCAGGGAAAACAGCCTGAAAGTTCCGTCAGGACGAATAAACCAGAAAATGATCCCACAGCTTCCTTTGCCATGAAAAAGTGCTTGCAAACAGCCTTACCGAATCCCTCATGATACTGAGGAAAGTCCTTTTGAAGAGGATGCAGAACTGGGTGAGGCAGCTGGCCGAGAAGCTGTGGCAGCCCTCCATGGAGGTGGAGTCCTGCGGGCGCACACGGGAAGGGGCGAGGTGAGCCGCCAGCCCTGGACGCATCTCCCCTTGGCTCAGAGAAAGCCCCCATGCAGCAGGGTGCAAGATGCAGCATGCAGCTGTCCCGCGGGGGGCCGGGGGTTTGCATTACCTTTCTCAACCCCTGCAATCGTTTTGTCTGCTTTACCTCTTCAGAGGGCCGGTGCCAAAGAAAAGGGTTCACCTCGGCATCCCCCCCAGGCTCTCTCCTGTGCTCAGAGTCACACATGCCCTCCCGGACGGCTCTCACCAGGCGGCTGTTCTGGTCGCCGTATTCGCCGGATGCGACCTCCATGACTGCGGGAGACACAGACGGGTGAGCCCCGGGCTCCGGGGAGGAGCCCCCGTGTTGCTAACGTGAACCCGGGCCTTGTTGGTTTTGCGACAACACAGCCTCGAGCCTCGCGGGAGTACTTTTAGCGGGTTATGGGGATGTCGCATGATAGGATAAGATCATTCCACCACCAATATTTCTAGGGCCCCAGAGAGGGCATTTATCACATCAGGATCCTAGAAATGCAAATTCAGACGGTGATGCCAGGGAGCCTGAGAGGTAACCAGCTCATGCGTCTACTAACTTATTCACCCACTGATGTTTATTGGGTGCCTGCCTCAGGCATTCAAACCCCGGGACTGGAGCCAGGAGATGCGTGGAAGGGGGCTTGCGTGTCACTACGGGCTCAGGTGGGAGGGACGGGGGCAGTGACCGTCCTTCAGCACCACGGACAGCCCTTCAGGCCCACCAGCCTGCTTGGACCCCTCGGCCCCCCCTCCTGGTCCCCGAGGACTGTGTCCTCCACTGCCCCTGCCCCTCACTCCCACGGCCTCTCTGTGGCCCCTGGTTCCACACCCCACACGAGGGCTGCTCCTTCCCACTCGTGACCTGCGGTCTCCCATGCTGCCTTCCCATGGCCCCTTCCCTCACGGACTTGTCCTTGAGGAAGCCCAAAGTTCCCGGCCTTCATCTTTTGGCCCCCGCCCTCTGGCCACACCAGCTATCTGCTTTCCCTGAGCCTGAACCAGGGCAGCCAAGCCCTCTTAGATCCTATCATAAACCAGGACATGTCGCCACAAGAGAATGTCATCATCAGTGACGCCACATGAACCCAGCAGGGCCAGCTCACGTCGCCACTCACACTCGCCATGCTCCAGATTGCCACTCTCCCCTCCTTCCATCCTCTCTCTGGTGATGGAGAGGGAATAGAAGCTGCCAGAAGAGAACGCTCTCACCTTCCCGAGACCTTTCCCACAGTCCCATGTGCCCAATTTCCTACCCCCTAGGTCCTCTCCTCTTTGCAGATGCTGGACCTCCCCACTCTGCCCCTGCTCCGTGGCCCCTGTCCCCACCTGCCTTCTCTCTCCGGGGAACAGGGGTGTGATGGTCATGGGCACCGGCCACTACCTTCACAACACACTGAAGCCTCCATTCAGGTGAAGTTCCCCTCCCCCTCAGCCCCTTCCATCACAGCCCACTTCTCAGAAGACAGAAGCTTGGCCTGGGAACCATGTCTCATGGAACACAATTTGGGGGATGACGTTGTAGAGATATGGAATCCTAGCAGTGCTGTGGGGGGAAAACATCTGGATGGGAAAGGCTGACGGCTGGGACAGAGAAGGAGGGTCACCAGGTTGAGAACATCCTTCCTCACACACCAAATTCACATTCACCTGGAACCTCAGAATGTGGCTTTATTTGGAAAATGCTCTTTGCAGATGTAATTAGTTATGGATCTTGAGATGAAATCATCCTGGATTTAGGGTGAGCCATGAGTCTCATGACTGGTGTCCTTATAAGAGTAGGAGAGGACACCCAGAGACACAGAGGAAAAAGCCATGTGAGGACAAAGGCAGAGTACGGAGTGACCCAGCCACAAGCCCAGATACGCTGGGGCCTGCAGGAGCTGGAAGAGGCAGGAAGGACTCTCCTCTGAGCCTTCTGAGCCAGCATAGCCCTGCCCACACCTTGACTTTCAGCCCAGAACTGCAAGAGGATGAGTTTCTGCTTTTCAGGCCACCCAGTCTGTGGGGCTTCCTTGCAAAAGCCATGGGCAGGATATACCTGCAAAGACTAGACCCCAACACGGGGACCAAGGTGGGGGAATGGGACTGAGTAGGGGGTGTCAAGCACTCGGCGGCCTAGTAAATATGAGGCTCTGGAGAAAAGGAAGGCAAGAGGGATGCCAGGCTCTGTGGCTTGCAGAGTGGGATGGTGGGGGAAGACTTGGATTTGGAGATGCGGCCTGGAGAGGCTGTAGGGTTTGCTGACAGACGTGTGGGGCATGGTGTGCAGGAAGGGTGCTGGGCCCAGAGACCAGTAGGGGAAATGTGATGACTGGCAGGGGCGTCATGGCCCTGGAGCGCATGGCTGAGAGGAGAAGCCAGGGGAGGCACCTGGGAGCAACGCCAGCGTGCAGGCTCCTACATCTCAAGGCCCGAGACACGGCACACTTGGCTGCCAAGCTCGGGACCAAGCTCAGGAGAAGGAACTCGGACCATCAGCTTGGTCTCTTGGTCTCTGAACTCTGAGCATCACCTTTTTGTTATGTTTGGTAGAAATCTAAATCAGCATTTTAACAACTTGGTGAATCAATGTAAAAGGGTCGTTTTTTAAATTTCTAAATGTTATTTATTTTCAGAAAAACTTCGTTTAAATCAGAAACCTAACACAGCAGAGCATTAGGAAAACCAGCACCTAACAACAGCATCCTTGTTCTAGGTCCCAGATATCTTCTCTGGAGGAAGGAAAACCTCTTCACTGTTCTTAAAAGCTCCACCACAGGACAGCGGTCGAACCATGTGTGGAATATGAAAGGAATTTCTGATTTGGGGGCTTCAGGTAAAAGTAGAAACCCACTGAACGTGGAAAAGAGCTTCCTTCTTTCCCCTCCAGCTGGTCAAGGGTCTACTTACCAAAATCAGCCGGGTTGTGATAGGTTGGGCAGTTCAGACCTAAATCCCTCAAGTACGGTACAAGATTTGAGACTTTTCCCCGGTACACACATTGTCCTTGACTAAGGACATAAAGCTGGAAAAAAAGAGAGAGGGAGAACATCGACCTTGTCCCACCTTGTAAAGCAACAGGAGCCGTCAATCCATATACCCCTCGACCTCCATCCATCCATCCATCCACCCATCCACCATCTTTCCACCTACCCATCCATCCACCCTCTCATTTATCCACCCATCCACTACCCATTCAACTTTCTATCCAACTACCTATCTACTCATTAATCTATCCATCTACCCATCCATCCACCACCCATTCCAGCTTCCATCCATCCACCCACCCACCCATCAGCCTTCCATCCATCCATCCATCCATCCATCCATCCATCCATCTACCCATTCATCCATCCACCCACCTACTTATCTACCCATTCATCTACCACCCACTCAACTATCCACCTACCCATCCTACATCCATCCACCCACTCACCCGCCCACTCATCCATCAGCCAATTTCTTTCACTTTCAGGAGAGCTTTCCATTACGTCCCCAAAATGTTAAAGTTTAACGGGAACTTTAAGTCAGGGAAGATATCAAATGGACAGGCATTACTTTATTATATTACTTTTCTTCCCCCTCACACTAACCAGCTGCTAGGAAAGATTTTGAAACTATACACATTTCATCCCTGGGCCTGTGTGTGTGTGTGTGTGTGTGTGTGTGTGTGTGTGTTTTGCTTACAATATCAAAACCTAAGATTTATAATAAAAGAAATGATGTTGTACACATAGGATAACCTATCATTTAATTCTGTAAAACAGGTGTCCCCCATTGTTACAAGGGCAGGGAAAATGAAGCTTTAGCAATGTGTGACCCTGTGGCCGGACATCAGCCCCAGAGGGAGAACACTGGCCAGCTCTTTCTACCCACTACCGCCCTGCTGCCTTAGCTGCTTATGACTCTAAAGTCTTCTGAATCATAACATTTAAGGCCACTCAGAAATGAAGACACCCCTGGGAACTTACAAGAAGCTGTGAGTCCCTGGGATTTGGTGTCACTTGGGCTGTCACCACACGTACCTGGTCAAAGAGTTCGAAGAGCTTGGCGCTGGGCTGGTGGATGGTGCAGATGATGGACCTCCCTCCTTGAGCCAGTCCTTTCATCAGGGAGACCACCTGGAAGCAGGACGCGCTGTCCAGGCCACTGCAAGGCAAGGGGCACCGTGAGATGCCTGTGGGACCCCCCCAAACCGTAGCCCACATTCAAAGCACAGGGAGGAGGTCTATCCTGCAGCCTGAGCTGTCATGTCTTCTAGAGTCAGACAGGGAGAGAGGGAGGGGAGTCAGGTGGGACCAGGGATAGGACAAAAAGGGGCAGGCAGAGCTTGTGCCTCCCCCTCCTGGGGCGACTCAAGGGGCCCCTATAAGAACCCTGGCGGAGAGCGCAGGGCTCTTCCCTCCACTGCCCTTGAGTACCTGGTGGGCTCATCGAAGAACATGACGGGAGGGTTGTTCACCAGCTCCAGGGCGATGGCCAGGCGCTTCCGCTGGCCGCCAGAGAGGCTTCCGGTCCGCGTGTTGGCGCAAGACAACAAGCCCAGAGCCGTCAGGATCTCCTTGACCTGCGGGAGCAGCAGAGCCAGAGTGGCCGTCAGGGACTGCCTGCCACACCTCACCACCTCCAGGCTCACGCGCAAACACCTGCCACCGCCCCCGATGCGCTCGTGGACACACATGGATGGGATTGCATATGAGGGCCCTTCGCAGGCTGCCCGCTGCCAAGTGGGCAGGTGTCTTTCCAAGTCCGAGGTCCTGGTTTGGGCCCCGGGGGCTGGGAAGGGGCGCTGGAGTCCCAGGTCAGCCTCCTGCTGGTGACGCTACAGGCTTCCTCCCTTGTAAGCCCGGCTCAAGGCCAGGGTTCTCGGAAGGCGCTCGATCACCATGTGTAGAGTGGCGGGATTGACAGACACACAGACGGGATGATCAAGCATCTTCTTTTTTTTTTTTTTTTAAGATTTTATTTATTCATGAGAGACACACGGAGAGAGGCAGAGACAACAGGCAGCGGGAGAAGCAGGCTCCCTGCGGGGAGCCCGGCGCAGGACTCGATCCCAGGACCTCGGGGTCACACCTGAGCCGGAGGAAGATGCTCAACCACTGAGCCATCAGGCTTCTGACAGCACAAAGGGGAGGGCCATCGTGGCGGTGCAATGGGAGACGCGGTGAAAACAGCCAGCGCAGCGCTTGGCACGGAGGCAGCAGTGTAATCCACAGCAGCTGCTGAGGGCCCGGGAGCTCCTGCACACACACACCACACAGGCCTCTCGGGAAGAAGGAAAGCCGCCCCGTTGGCACCTGTCATGGCAGAGCCAGGTCTCTGAGGTGGCAGCAAGGCCAGGAAAGGGCTTGAAGCAGTCACTGCCTGCACGGGCCCTGCCGATGCCTGTCTCCACCCCGGGCTCCGGGATACAAACAGTCCGCTGTGACTAAGCTTCCGTGTCTGCTCCAGATTATCGGCCTCGTATTGACTCGGGGAACAGAAAGTCAGCAGACTCGAGCGCAGCGGTCAGGTGTCTTCCTGGAGGCAGCCCTCGGGGCGCTGGGGGTGGGTGGCCACCCGCCCTGCCTCCACCCCAGGCTCACCTCCCGGGGCCGGCCCTCCTGGAGGTCCCACGAGAATGTGCCCGGCCCCCATCTCGGCCTCTGGTGGCGGACCCCAGGCCAGTGGCTTCTCTGGGGAGATGAGGTCATCCAAGAGGAGAAGGAACTCACAGGGAAGAAAATTTCCACTCCAGCTCTTGAGTTACTGACGTATGGTCGGGACAAAATGCAGCCCCGGTGACAGGATGAGCCAGGACACTACTGCTCCGCAGGCCAGGAGTCGGGTCAGACGGACCCGGGTCCGAATCCCGGTAGGCATCTTTCTTATTGATCTGTAAACCCAACGCCCTGCCCTTCTAGAATGCCCTGCATTTGAGGGATCCCAACCGGGAAAGAAGGTCAGAGAGGTTGCCCGGGAAGGGCCATCAAGGCGGGGCAGGTGGGGAGGGCTCTTGGCACACCTTCCCTCCCCTGCTGACAGCATCCGTTGGTCTTCCCAGAACCACCAAGCTTGCGCGGAACCACAGGCCGAACCCCAGGTTCTTCTGGAACCACAGGCCGAACTTGCAGAATGAAGGGTCACTCCGCTCATTTCAGGCTTGCCTCTGGGGCCCCCCGCGGCTCAGCACGGCACATGCCCACTCCTTTCCACCATCTGTCCTCGCAGGGCCCCTCTTTGTGGCTGGGGGTGCCCCGCCCCACATGCCCTCGACCCCCATGGACAGGATGCAGGAGGTGGAGGCAAACGTTGGCACCAGCCCTTCAGCTGCCCCGTCCAGCCCATTTCTCCAATGTTCTCTCAAGAGTGATGCTCCACAGGTTGGTTCTGTTTTAAAACTAGTCAGAAAGAACAACGTCCCAGTCCTGGGAGATGTCGTTCGTAAGCAAGCCCCTTGCTTGGGACCCTCAAGGGCGGGGGCCGCTTTTCTGGGAACCGAGGCAGGCTGTGGACCACACATTCCATTACCTACTAGAACATTCCATTCTATTGTTTCCATGAGACACAAACAACCGCAGCCTGGGTTGGAGGGAAATGAGTCAGGGCAGGCATTCGGCCACTGTTTCATCCTTGAAATAACCGCTCAATCCTGCGGATGCTTTCTGGGGGGAGGCAGGACCTACACTTGGCTGAGGACCGGAATGGGGGCTTCCGGTAAACAGCGTGTGCAGGACCCAAGACCAGCGCTAAGCCCCACAGGGAGGGCTCACGGCCTTCTCCACCCAGCAGGGGACGAATCTGAAGAGGGAGGCAAGGCTCCGGCTCCTTCGGGAGGACTCGGCCACACAGATGGCAGTGAAGCCCTCGCTGACTTGACGTCGTTGCTCCTGTAAAGCCAGCTGAGAACGGCACGCGGCTGTCCTCATGTCCTTGACTTAGGCCAGGCATGCGGAGGACGTGCACACGGGCATGGCTGGCCGGGAGACGCCTCCTCGCCCTACCGAGAAGGCCGCCTTGCCCCATCCCTTCTGCTATAGCAGGAGGAGTGGGCCGCCGTGGGGCTCCCCCAACACCCTGAGCGGCGACGGGGGCCCCGTGATGTAACAGGCAAAGCTGGAGCAGGAGACGAAAGGCCTGGCTGCCTGTGTCTGTCACTACAGCACGTGTTGCCCTCCGAGCCCTTCAGTGAGAGCTACGTCTGTGTTCCCCTTCCACGTGGAAAGGACGGTCCACGCGCGTCACGCTGCAGGAAAATCACCCCATGTCTGTTCTGCGGGGTCATTATCTAAGCTTCACCGCGCCCCGGAGGGCAGGTGCGGCCTGGCCTCTCAGCCCTCGCTATGGCCGGAGGTCCAGAGCGCTGCGGACAGCGGCCCGAGGTTACCCAGCAGGTCCCAGGGGCCAGGCCTGGTGGGGCTCCCCTGTGGACCTCGCTCCGCTTCTCTGTGTCAGCAAGACCCTCGGCCTGCCTCATGCACTCAGCACCGAATTGTGCAGCTGGGAGTGGGACCCTAACTCAGCCCCCATTGCTGCGAGGGGTGTTCCCGTTGCTGTTGTGGCTGCTTCTTCCCACCCCACCCCCACTCTAGCCCCACCACCCCGGGTCAAGGTGGCTGCTTGGGAGAGACTAGGGTCCTGCAGGCTTTCCCCACTCGACCTGCACCAACGTCACAGCCCCCTCCCCACCTTCCAAAAGGGACTCAGCATGCATAACCCCCACATTTGCACGTCTACGTTCTGGGTTCTAGCAATCATTTCGTTCCTCTGGAGTCAGAATAAAAGCTCCCCAGGAAGCACCCCCGACAGCACAGCGGTCGTGTGTCCTTCTCCCGCCTGCATGGGAGGCTGACCCCGGGCTCCTGGGCTGATCCTGAGGATTCCAAAGGGTGCAGGCTGGGCCGGAGGCCATGGGGTGGGGTGGGGTGGGGTGGGGTGGGGGAGAGGATGAGCCCCAGTGATGCCCGGCATTGTTTTCATGACACATTTATGTAACGTTAACTATTATGCACCACGCAAAGGGAACAGGCATGGTAAATAGAATTGCTGTTAAAATATTTCCTGGGACGCCCGGGTGGCTCAGTGGTAAGCGTCTGCCTTCGGCTCAGGGCGTGATCCTGGGGTCCTGGGATCGAGTCCCACATCGGGCTCCCTGCATGGAGCCTGCTTCTCCCTCTGCCTGTGTCTCTGCCTCTCTCTCTGCGTCTCTCATGAATAAATAAAGCCTTTTTTAAAAAAATTTTTTTTCAAAAAAAATTTCTGATGCATCACTCTGGTGTACAGCAAATGTGAAGCCAAGGTGCACCACCAGTGCTCGCCCTGCAGGTCCTACCCATTACGCTGCTGGACCATTGTCTTCCAAGAAGACAAGATAGTATTGCATAAGTGTGATTTCGCCCAATTTTACTCTTCCATGGAAACCCCACCAGCGCCAGGCTAGCCCTGCAGCGGAGGAGGGAAGCTGAGTTTCCCCCAGATGATGTGTAAACATAAACTGGTCACACCTGCTGAGTGGGGCTTCCCGACTCCCAGGGGCTCCCAGGGACTGCTTCCCTGGCACCCTCCCTGGGCCCTGGGCTTTGGGGGAGCGGGGAAAGGGGGATGAAGAGGATTAGAAGGTCTCTGGCATCCTGGAAACTTGAAACTTGTTTATTTGATTTTTTTTTAAGGCCGCTTAATAACGGGTAAGAACCTAATTTCTTCTTGTGAGTGCGTGTGGGTGGAGGCTGGTTATTTTTAAGCGAATGACTAACCATGTTCGTTGTAAATGTTTTATAAAAAAGCAATGGAGTATAAAGCATGTTGAGCACCAGAAGGGGCAGGGCGCTTGCTCTAATGTTGAGGCTGGTGCGCTCTGGCCACCTAAGCTTTCCTGCCATGTCCTTGCTGGTTGGTGGCCTCACCGAGATCTGGACGTTTTGTGGCAAGGAGGCCACTCTTGGACCCCCGGCTGCCAGGCTGGAGCGCACACCGAGATGTCACCGTCCCCCACACCGAACACTAGGTGACAAACCAGCAAACAGAACCAGTGCCAAGAAGTCCCTCCCCACACGTTTGCCAAATGGATTTCGTGAACTTTCTGGACTGTCTGTGGCCCAGGCGCACACTTACCATCTCCCTCCTGCCCTCGTCCTTCTCTTGGAGCTTCAGATGTGCAGATACCTGCAGGGGGAGGAATCAGAACAGATGGCAAGCCTCACTCTCACGGAGGGGAGCTCGGAAACCCCTCGGACGTCTTGGCGCCCACCCCCTTGGTTTAACAAAAGGAGGGCCCAGGAGAGCACTGCACAGCTGGGAAGCTTCCTGTTATCTCCGAGGGCTTCCCTGCTGCGCCCGCCACAGACGGGAGGTGTGGGCAACTGACAGGCCAAGGGGCTCCGGGCTCAGGGGCCTGAAGGTCCCTGTTGTATGTCTAGGAAGCTCACGGGCCATCTGTCAAACCACCGACAGATTAAAATGCTCCACAGTGGAGGGTCTACACCACACAAATCGGCCAGTGCTAAATATAAGGACTCCAGCTTTGTTGCTGTTTTGTTTTGCGTGAGATCCTGAGGAGCCGTCAGCACTCAGTACTGTTACCGGCTAACCAGACGCTTAGGTGGTCAGGGCCAGAGTCCCCCACAGGGAAACAGGGAGCAGGGCAGTGAAGACAGGACCACACTAGCATCCTGATTGACAGCTTAGACAGGACCACAAGAGCCTCCTGTCTAGCAGCCTCTGCAAGAGTGACATTTGCAAAACATCCTGAAACACCACAATTAGCCGTAAAACATTGGCCACTGTCACGAGTTGGGGCAGCTAGTCTCCAGGTGTTAGCCTAACATACCAGCAACACATGAACCATAACCCACCAGGTAGACAGGTGTGTGACCGAAGTCCCGATCGGTGCACCTCAGCGGCCAACCCACAGGGGCCACACTCAGGATGCTTCAGAGTTCCCCGAAAGAGCTCGTAAAAACCCCTAGATTTAAACGCCAAAACAGCCACCCTCCTGGGCCCCTCCCTCTCTGGGAACTTTGTTCTATCACCCAATAAACCTCACTTTGCTGCTCACCACCCTTCATCTGGTCTACGTCCTCACTCTTCGATATGGCACGACCAAGAACCCGGGCAGTAAGGGGACCCAAACCCTGTGGCAGTATCAGCCCTGGTCCTGCCCTGCCTGGTTGTGTGGGTGGTCTTGGTGCACAAGGAGACTCTGTTTCCTCATGGGCACACTTCCCCAGCCAGTGAGCAGGGGAAGAGGCCTGGCCTAGATGGCTCTCAGGCCAACACCCAAGGTCACTTCGCCATCCACCTTGTGGTCATGAGGATCAGAGGCAGCACGTGGAAAAGCACAGCCATCCTGACACGGGACTGGGGTCGGGGGCAGGTGCCCAGTGTCATCCCTACGCCTGTGGCAGGACCTTCAGAAGTAAAAAACAAAAAAGCAAACAAACAAAAAAATGATTCCCTCAAGTGAGGGATGATTTTCAAGCGTTTCGTAAAAATTCTCAAAGTCAGAATCCAATTTAATTTCACTCTGAAAAGGAATTTGACAGCGGAGCCTGGTGACAGGTTGGGGACAGTCACTGGTCTTGTCTGCACAAGAAAGCAGTGATGGGGCTGGAAGTCAAAGGGAAGTTTCTCGGTCAAGGAACCCAGTGAGTAGTTCAATAATCGGCCAAGAAGCTGAACTCTGGTCACCCAAGAGGAAGGAGAAGTAGCAACTGAAGAATTCAGCAAGCTCGAATTTCTAAATTTGCTGTTCTATTGGCAACTCCTCCTAAGCTCCCGGTGCTCCCGTCAGAATGGCTGTTTGGAGGCAGGATAAGCTCCCAGGGGCTCCGAGTGCAGGTGCCAGGCCCGGCAGAGAGCTCTCCCCCTACAGGACACTGGGTTCCAGGGAGGACGTGAATGAGGACACCCCGCGGAGCAGGTCAAGGGGGCAGATGGCATATCCGACATCTTACGCTGCTTCCCTTTGCCCAGATAAGAACCCCTTGGAGTTGGCCTTCAGATGAAACGCCAGGCAGCTACTCTCCATCTCCAGCCCCGCAGAGAGGAAGCTTTGCCCCCTCCAAGTCGGAAGCACAGGGCAAGACCCCGCTTGGCAGGAAAACCAAGGCAAACACCCGCTCATCAACCAGAGGGAGCAGCTGAGAACGCTCCCCGGCGTGCCAGGGGGGCCTGGAGGCCGGGCGCCGTCTTTTGCAGCAGACCAGGGGAGGGCAGAGAAGCAAGCAGCCCCAAGCACAAAAACGTGTGGGCTGCTCCAGACCCCATCGTGCAGGCGCCCGGGGCTCACTGCCTAACCCTGGGAGGTGCCCTTTCTCCTGTGCTTTGCATATTTGGTGACTGCGTGGGCCTTTGTGCATACGGGGCCCGGGATGCAGGGTGTGCAGCCAATGCTGGTTCCACTCCCCGCCGACCCCAGCCGGCAGGGGGTGCCGAAGACCAGACCCTCAGGGCCCTAACCCAGGCGCCAGATCGGAGAACTCAGGCCCAAAGTCACAAATAAGCAGGGACACCTGATGGCCCACAGCAGAAGGGCTGCGGCCACCTCGAAGGAGTCGCCCACACAAGGTCTCGCACACTTGACCACGATTTTGCCATCCAGAGTCTATGAGAACTCAGGGTCTTGGGAGTTTGTTGTCGATGACGCGTCCTAACAGCATGCCTGGCGTCGGAGCCCCACCTGACTGTGCTCGGGTGACCCGCAGCGCCCCCAGCCCCACGCCGGGCACTGGTCGGTCACATGCGGGCGGAAGGGAGGCCTGCCCGGGGCGGGCACAGGCCAGCGGGAGGCTCACCATCATAGCCTCCTGCACCGTGAGGTGTGGCAGCAGCATGTCGTCCTGCATGATGTAACAGGACACTTTCCGGAAGCAGCGCAGGTCCCGGGGCAGGCCGTTGATGAGCACGGCCCCCTTCATGCCGGTCTCCCTGCAAAGCCAAGAGAGCGCATGGTCAGTGCCTCCTCCGGGGCCTCGGGGAGGGAGGAGGCCCCTCCCAGCATCTTCCCAGATGAACCCATTATCGATTTATCGATTATGGCAGGGACGTCAAGGGACAGGAAGGGATGGGGACCCAGGACAGCACCGGGGCTCCCAGAAAGGAGCTGTGGGGAGAGCGTGCTCAGGATGGAACCAGTAAGGAACAAGTGCTAGTAAGCGAAGATATGCGTGGGTGTTTCCCACCTGCCAGCGCGTCACTCAGCCCGGGGTGTCCCCCTAAGAACCTGCCTCCTGGACGTCACGGAGTGCAGAAACACCAAGGGGCTGTGGAGACCAGTGAACTAACAGCTGGTTTCCCACTTCATCCCGGCCAGTACTGCAACCTTGGGCTCTTTCCTCCTGGGGATGGGCTGGGATCCCCCAGCCGCCGTGGGGCCCAGGCGTGGGGCCCAGGCACCTGCAGGCAGCAGTCGGCAGCTCCAGGCTGCCCCAGGCAGGACATCGAGGGCTAACACAGGCCCAGGCTGGAGCTCATGAGCCCTAGGCCCCACCTGATGCTGGTCTTCATTTTTTTTTTTTAATCTTTTGGGGTTTTTTTGAGAGAGAGAGCAGGAGTGGGGAGGATGGCTGGAGGGAGAGAGAGAGAACCTCCAAACTCCCCGCAGAGCACAGAACCTGACACGGGGCTCCATCTCAGGACCCTGAGATCATGATCTGAACTGAAGCCAAGAGTTGGGTCCTCAACTGACTGAGCCACGCTGGAGCCTCCATCCTAAGGCTTCTTACTGCTCAACCCTGAAGGCCTCACCAGTGTCTGTATGGAACCGTCGGAAGTGACAGGACAGAGGGAGGTGGCCTCACTTTCTCTGAACGCTGCCCCAGGCCAACAATGGGGCGAGAACCTCGTTCTCCGCGGCAGGTGTACTCACCTGTATCCAGCCAGAATGTTCATGAGCGTGGACTTCCCAGCCCCGGACGGCCCCATGATGGCCACCAGCTCCCCGCTGTTGAACTTCCCGGAAATCCCTTTCAGGAGGGTCTTGTATCCTGCAGAAAGCACATCACGTTCATTCCCGGCCTTTGCAGGCTCCGTGGGCTGGGCCGCACACCGTAGGGGCAAACCCACCCTTGATGATACAACCAACAGCCAAAACTTCTCATGTGGGGCATAAAATGCTGAGTTCTGGGTGAGAAGTCGGCCCCCTATGTGTCTTCGCGTCCTGCCTCGACTGCATCTCCCAGGTTCCGTCAGCAGCACCAGCACGCGTGTGCCCCTGCAGGGTGCACGAGGCGCTTGCACGCACGTTTTCTGGCCTACAAGGAATCCCCCACCCCATCGTGGGATGAGGAACCAGGTGTCTGGAGGCGGGGGGCGGAGGGGCTCCAGGACCCCACAACCAGTGTGAACAGATCTTAACTCGCGGCCACCCACCGGCCAGGCTGCCTCCACCCCCGAGACGGTGAAGCAAATGTCTTCCTTAATTGCATGATTATCATTTCACTTACTTATAACGTAAATACATCTAAATTATTCACGTAAAATGTATTCAGAAATCATTATCTTGTCATTAAGTAAAACAGCATTAATTAATCAATAATGAGGAGTTTATCATTTTGCAGCCACACCAGGTCGCTTCGGAGTTCCTGCCAAGTCTCCATCCGGGAGTTTCATGAAAGGAAAACACCCCCCGTCGCACGCAGAGCCACGTTCATCTTTCAGGTGGACCGTTCCACGGGCTGTGAACGACGGAATAGAAGCGACTGGACTCCCAGGGGAAGACGCCCCATCTGCAAACATTTTCTCCCTTCCTGAGAAACATCCTCAGAGCAGACCCTTCAACGATCACAACCACGCAAATGAAGCTTCTCACCTCCCGCAGCCAGTGGTTAGAGGGGCCCGAGAAGCACTCTGCGGACCCCTGGCTCTGGCCTTCCTCCCCGGGGGGCTGGCTGCATGCTCCCGGCACCCCCAAACCTGCAGGGCCCTGAGGCGTTCTTGCCGGGCCATCGATGCGTCTCTCACAGATGGGCGGCCTCCACGCCCCACCTGTCACCAGGCGCCACCTCGATTGGGACAGAGAGTCCCCGAGGATGCATTTCATCAGACAGAGAGCAGCGGAAGCAAAAGGCAGGAAGCCTGTGGCCCCGCGATCTGCCTCATTACGGAGAGCGGAGCGCAGCCGTCGCCTGGGGAGGGCTGACTGTCACCGGGTGGGAAGGGGCAGAGGAGCAAAGCACGCACGAGGTCTGGAGGAGGAGCTCACGTTCCTACCCCTGGGACGCGGGTGACTTAAGTCAGCAAACATGCACCAGAGCCTAGGGAGACCAGTGCATGGGGGGTTGGGACCCTAAGCGACAGCATCTGGGTTTTTCCCGTGGGGGACAGACACGCGGGCAAGTTAGGGAATAGCAGGGCTTCTTTGCAAGCTCAAGCTCCCGGCGCGAGGGCTGTCGTCAGGGTCCCCGGGACCCGCATGACATCACCGAGGGAGCGCTAACGCTGGGCGCGCATCCGTTTGCTCCTGGCCTCCTGGAGGCTCAGGTCAGGATCGGGGTTGCTCCCGAGCAAACCCTCCCTCAGGCTGTTCTCCTGAGAACCAGGAACCGCCTGAGGACGTGGGTGGGTCCCTGGGATGACCACAAGATGACCACCGGCCACCTGGAGGCCGAGGGCAGTCCGCTGGCCTGGGGTGGCCCTGCAACCCCGGGTTCTGAGAGGCTGTTTCCTCTCTGGGCAGGGCCTCGGGGCATCCCCTGACAGCACCTGGGCTGTCCCCTGGTGTTGGGGTGCACACGGCTCCTCACACAGGCTGCGATGCCCAGGGCCAGCACACCAGGGTGTGCATCAAGGGTCCGGGAGCGGTGGGGGCAGTGAGCCCTTTCAAGGGGGACAGTGGGCCCCCGGGGGGTGTAGAGCCAGCGGCTGGGACTGTGCATCTGCCCATGAACCCCCGTGCTGGCCGCACGGAAGCACCATGAGGTCCGGCGAGGCTTGTGAGGCTCAAGACTCGTGTCCCAGGGAGGGACGCGGGCTCCCAGCATAACCTGAAAGGACAGGTGGCACGCGGTGGGCTGGCCGGGGGGGCGGGGGGGCCTCCCATGCGGGGCCTGTGTGGGGTCGGGCAGCGGACAGAGAAGGCCCAAGACCTGGCTCGGGGCTGTGCCTTCTAATATCAGAGGCCTGTTTTTCTTTAGAAACAGCAAACACGCATTTGGGATAGAAGGATCACAAGAGTGATGGCGGAAACAAGTCACCTGTCTGTCCCACTTCTGGACCTGGAGAGGTCCAAGTGCATACTCGGCAGTGGGGCGCTGGGTGTGGGGCTGGGGGACCCGGACCCGTTACAGTGGGTTTCGTGGGTGTCCCACACGTGCACGACTCCCTGTTTATGTAACAAAATCGTCCTTGGCAGCAGAGCCTTGCGCTTGTCCCGTTCTAGAAATTCAAAAGGGAGGTGCGGCGTCCCAACCCCCCGCCCTACTTCCCGCTCATGAGCTCGCCCAGCCCAGTTGGTGGCATCACGGAGGGGCTGCCTCTTTCCTCCTTTGGGTGCCCTGGGCGCGTGTTCACGTGGGTGCTTGTCCTGCTCCTGCCGGTCGGGGTGGTGATGCTCGCGGAGGTGGGGGTGGGGGGTCCCAAGCACGGAAACCAGAGGGAGGCAGGGCCCCGCAAGGCCCGTCAGCAGCCCTGTGGGGTGCGGGCAGCCGTCTCTACAACAGCCAGGTCAGAAGCCAAATCAAAACCCAGACAAGAGAGGGGAGGAGAGACAGACAGAGACAGAGACAGAGAGGACAGTGCCCCAGGTCGCTCCATCACGGGGTGGAACCTGCTCAGACACTGAGTCCTCCCATCTCAGAGGATGTTGGCAGGCTCTGTCGCTGCGACCCAGGTTAGCCAACAGTGCTTTAGGGACACAGGGTGTCTGTCACCACCTACAAGGTTCAGGGGACACACAGCAGCCTAACTTCAGTTGAGCGGCAGCGGCAGTGGGGGATGGGAGGGGAGTATAGAGGGAGGCAGGGATGGAGGGATGGGGTGAGGGGATGGGAGGGAGGGAGGCAAGGATGGAGGTGTGGGTCTGGAGAGGGAGGGAGGAAGGAGATCTAGGGTGGAGGGGGGTGGGAGGGAGGGACTAGGGGGTTTGCGCTCTACCTCTGCAGTGAACAAAATACCAGCCCCCAAAGGTGTCCCCGTCCTAATCCTTAGACTCTGTGGACTCTGTGTTACCTTGCAGACGGGATTAAGTTAAGGATCTTGAGAGGGAGACACAATCCTGGATTATCCAGCCGGGCTCAAACAATCACAGGGGTCTCTCTAAGGGAAAGAGGGCGGGCAGGTGGGGCAGAGGTGGCACAGGGATGCAGAGGTGGGGCTGAGGGATGCAGAGGTGGGGCTCAGGGATGCAGAGGTGGGGGCACAGGGATGCAGAGGTGGGGCGCAGAGATGCAGAGGTGGGGGCGCAGGGATGCAGAGGTGGGGTGCAGAGATGCAGAGGTGGGGGTGCAGGGATGCAGAGGTGGGAGGCGCAGGGATGCAGAGGTGGGGCACAGGGATGCAGAGGTGGGGGAGAGAGAGAAATCCGGGGATGCGGCGCTGCTGGCGGTGAAGATGCGGAAGGAGCCAGAGCAAGGAGCGCAGGCACTGGAAGCTGGGAAAGGCCAGGAAAAGAGTCTTCCTTGAAGCCTCCAGAAGGAACGCAGCCATGACTTGGACTCCTGATACCCCAAACTTGAAGACAATCCGGGTGTGTTGTCTGGAGCCCCCGAGTCTGTAGCAGGGACACCCCTACACTCAGCCCGGCCCTGCCCACCCCAGCTCGCGCCCCACCTGTGCCGGGGTGCTCCCTGGGGGGCCAGGCCCCTGGACGACGGGTGCGGGGGGGATGACGGGACTCCCCTCGGGGGTGCTGTGATGGAAATGCCAGCGAGCCTCGGCGAGGGGCAGCTTGGCGGCCGGCCTGCAGGGTGAGAAGGAAGCCCCGGGCTGTTCCAGAAGAGACGACCGCGGCCGTCTGGCGACTCTCTCGGAGGAAGCCATTCTGACGTTCGTGGGTAGTCTGCGTGGCACAAAGCCTGGTTAGCACACGTCCCGGGGTAGACTCTTCGCAGCGAGGTCGAAGGAGCAGATTAAACGCTGCGCCATTAAATGCAAACAGGAAAACGAGGAGGGGGCAGAGCCAGGCGCCAGGAGCAGCCCAGGGCCTCATCCCGCTGCACTCACCGCTGGGGAGCGGCCGCAGACAGGCCGCCCACTATTCTGGCCTCAGTTTCCCCAGGACGAAACCTCCCTCCGGCCCCAGAATCCTCTGGATGTGAGTCGCACGCAGCTTTCTTCCGCTGCACCACCCGATGGCAGCTGAGGTTCGCGCGCAGTTCCCGCTGAAGCGGCCCCGGGCTCCCGAGGCAGGGGACCCCCTGTGCACCCGCCATGCCCCCCGGGGTGGGGGTGGGGTGTCTGCTACTGCGCCAGACCCAGGTCACCATCGTGCAGGGCCTGACGCAGCATCTTCCCTCAAGCTGAGCGGGGGTCTCATTTCACACAGACGTTCTCTGCCCCAAGCAAATTAAAGAGCCAGGTCATTAAACAGAGGACTATTTTGAAATACACGTGATTTTACTCTATTTCCCGGGTGACGTTTTGCGCAGCTAACCCACGGGATCCTAGAGCTGGGGGCACGTTTTCCCGCTTTGCGAGGCAGGACTCGGGGAGCCTGGTGCACGGCCCCTCGGGCCACACGCCACGCGATCCCCCGTCACGCGGAACGGCGCTCCGGGGACACTTGGTCTTCTCTGGCACGAGGCAGAAAGGTGGTCAGAAGCTCCCACCCCCCTGACGAAGACCAGCGCCGATTCCCAGAACACGAAAAGGACCCCGATCAGAAGATTGTGTGAGCTGGTGAGCACCGAGACGCTCCAGACCCTTCTCGATGCTTGGAAATGAGGAACAGCCTGTCAGTGGAGAGATGCGGGGCGGGGCATGGAGCCGTCATGTGGCTTCCGTGGCTCGGGTGTGGGTCCCGTGTTCCGATTGCTCCCGTCACCCCCAAAGTGTCAATGTCCCCTGTGCACGCCGATGCTGTGCATTTTTATCCGGTCTGCACGGAGCCGGTTTCGCCTGTGGGCGCCCTCAGTACGAAGCTCCAGTCTCGAGAACTCCTTGGGTAGCACGGTGGCCGGGGACGCACCTCTGGACCTGGCACATTTCATGGCCGGTTTAATCACATCCTAAAGTATATGCAAGTCTCCTTTGCCCTGAATTTAAACCATGAGGTCAGTGTCAGAGTGGTGGTGTGCCCCGCCGGGCAGTGCTGGCTACAGGCGCTGGTGGCCCCGGGTGACCCGCATGACCTGGGTGACGGGAAGTGGTGTCAGAGTTAGCATCCCCTCGGGGATCTCCGGGATGCTGACCCGCCGTCCTCTGTGGACTCGCGCCCAGCAGCTGAAGACCCCACTGGCCCGGAGGGGGAGACCCTGTCCTGCCAGCAACACTGTCAGCATCTTTCCGTGTAGCTGCCACGGGCCATTTGGGGGCTAAGCCCTCTGCACGTCACCGAGTCTGCCTCGGTGGCCACAGCAGCCCTGGGAGGGAGGTCCTGGCACAGGCCGAGGGACTCGCCCAGGACACCCAGGGAGGAAGCGTCCACGTCCACACCCGGGCCAGGTCAGGGCCAGCCCATCCCCCAGGGTTGCTACCTCTCCGGAGGGGGTAGGGGGCACCCGGGCGCCCAGGTCCCTGCCAGCGCACCTTGGGGGCCGCGGCACACGGGCCAGAGGACAAACTTGCCGTATGACCAAAGTTCTCAAAGACTGGCTGCGATCCTTCCCTCAAATCCTCTGCAGAATCAGGCAGGCAGGCTACGGACGCAGCACGCAAGGAGGAGACCAGTGGGAAGCACCGTTTCTGTGAGGCTGAAGAGCAGGAATTGGGGGAACTTGGAGGCTTTTAGGTGAAAGCGGGGCCACCCCCTCCCCAAAGCAGGGAGGAGCTCGAGCCGCGGTTAGAAGGAAAGAACAGCACAGGACAAACAGGAACAGAGGTCGGAGTCCCTGAGGGTCCCCTGGGTCTCCTGTGAGACCCCGGCGCCGGGTGGGGGGCACAGGGGCTCACTCAGCAATTCTGACCCCGGCTCAACTTCCTGGGCCCTCTCTACCGTCCCCGTAATTCCCATCGGCAAGAGCCCTCACGGCGAGGACCTGCCGCGCACGCTCGGCACACACCCTGCAGGCACGTGCACCGTGCATGCACATACCATGTACATACACACCATGCATGCACACACTTTGCAAACACACGCACACACCACGCATGCACGCACTGTGTACACACACACCATGCATGCATACACTGTACACACACGCACACACCACGCATGCACGCACCATGTACACACACACCATGCATGCATACACTGTACACACATGCGCACACCATGCATGCACACACCGTGTACACACACACCATGCATGCACACACCATGTACATATAGCACACACCATGCATGAACACACCGTGTACACACATGCATACACCATGCATGCACGCACCATGTACACACACGCACACACCATGCATACACACACCGTGTACATACAGCACACAGAATGCATACACGCACCATGTACACACACGCAGACACTATCCATTCATGCATCATGTACTCACGTGTGCACACCACACATACACATGCCCCAAGGCCCACCACACACACACGCACGCACACATGCACATCCCACCACGTACACACTGCACACTCACACACTCCGCACCCACGCCAGCCAGTTAATTAGACCGCTGGCAGCACGGCAGCCCTGCCCCAGCGCAGGGACTAAAAACATAGCTGGGAGTCATTTACATCTGCCTGTCAGGCCTGAAGCAGTTTTTGTCACCATGTTATTTTTATACTTCTAAAAGCAGAACTGGTCTTTTTCACACGCTTCTAAACCTGGCTAGAACAATGAAGAAAAAAAACCCTTCTGATTATTCAAATGATGCCAAAAGTGCCAGTAGCGGTGCCAAATAATCTCCAAGTGTCACATCATGCTCCGCTGAAAACACAGCAGTACCTGGTTTCTGCACCCACGTCGTAACTTCTCTCTGGAGGACGATGTTTGTAAGATAAGCCCTGCTGCACACCTCCCTCCTCCTCCTCCCCTTCCCCCTCCTTCCTCCCCTCCCCTCTCTCCCTCCTCCCCCTCTCCTCTCCCTCCTCCCCCTCCGCTTCCTCTCCCTCCTCTCCTTCCCTCCTCCCCTACCTGCTCCCCTCCCCCTTCCTCTCCCTCTTCCCCTCCCTCTCCCTCCCCTTTCCTCTCCCTCCTCCCCGCTCTCCTCTCTCTCTCCCTCTTCCTCTCCCTCCCCCTTCCTCTCCCTCCCCTTCCCTCCTCCTCTCTCTCTTCCCCTTCCTTTCCCATCCCGTCCCCTCCTCCCCTTCCCCACCTCTCTCCCCCTTCTCCCCACAACTACTCTTGGCCCCAGAGCTAAAAGCACCTCTTCTTGAAAACTGACTCTCACTCTCCAGACCCCTTCCTCTTCCACCTCCAAGAGTAACCTCAAGGCAAAAAGGACAAAAGTCCATACTCCTACACATCCGGCCACGTCATTTCTACCCTACCTGCTTCTTCCCTCAATCTTAAGGGACTTCACACCCACGACTCAGTTTTCCTTATTAAGTGGCAAAGCCACACCCACAGACCAGACCTCTTTCCCCTTTTCTGTGCACCTTTGGAAACACTAAGGGGGCTTTTGAGTTGAGAGCAGGAGCAGGGGCCAGGCCAGGGCAGCTGGGCTTAGTAATAGGAACAAGGGAGATGAGCAAGAGCCCCTCATAAAATGAGGACATGACCACGTGTCCCTAAACCGTGCAAGCGGCTCGTCACCCCCTCTGCCACCCCCGTGAGTGCTGGGGCAGCAGGTCCAGTTCCACTTCAGAACAGCACTGCGACCTGTGTTCCACTGGACTAGGACCATCTAACACCAACACCGGACTCACAACCGTCTCGCGAGTGATAGAAGCCAAAGCTTGCGGAGGCCTGGCCCCTGGGTGCGACTTGAATGGGCTCCAAGGGTCGCCAGGCCACAGTTCAGGATGCCTCTCCACCCTTTCTTCCTTAGGGCCTCTCTGCATCATCATCTGGGTTCTGTGGTCTCCCTCACAATCCACGTCTGTCCGTCTGCCACCCCAGCCCCGGGCCCTCCCGGGTGCCCCCTCTCCCTGGCTCCTCGTTCTTTCTGCCTGCTTGGGCCTAAGTATTTGAAACTGCGATGCCAGCAAATTCCATGGGAGACGGTGCTCAGTGTCCCGCAAGCGCCCCGGGGGAGCACATGCCATCACCCTCCGCACTCCCCCAGTCTCCTGCCCCATCAGTAAGGCGGGCGGCAAGCCCATCCTCTTGAAACATTCCTGCACAATGCAGGGTCCCTGCCGGCCCCTCAAAGCCGAGTTACTCTGCAGCCTCAGAGGAAGCAGAGCGTCTGGGGCCACTCAGCAGAGTCGCTAAAATGCCGGTTCCCTGTCCTGCCCTGGAAGCCAGTCATGGCACCAAGGGTGTTGGACCGGGTCTCTACAGCTTTATAGCACCCACATTCTCTGCCGACAGGCCCCACTTCTGACCCCAGCGTCTCCCACGGGAGTAGCGACCGGCCCTTGACTCAGGGCACAGTGGATGCACTCCCTGGGGACCAGCCTCCCCAAGGCTGGGACCCGGACTTTAGATGCCCCAACCGCATCCTGAAGCCCCTGCTCCATCCATCCTGTGTGACGCTGCTGCACGCGGGCATGCAGGGACTGCGGGAGACGGAGCGTCGCGGGGCAGCCCACTGTGAATTACTCAGGATGGGGAACGTAATTACAAAAATCACTCAGATGGGGAAAGAAGCAAACTCATGCAAAGTTCTTCCTTGCACGGCCCCATCAAATAGCGGATTCCCAGCCTCTGAACCTCGCTGGCTGCCACCACCACCCGCCTCGGATGACATGGGGAAGAGGGCTTCCCTCCAAATGACTTCCCAGGCCCTTCCCCAAAGTGGGTTAAGACCCAAGTGATGAACCTCAAAGCCCCGAAGAAAGGCCCTCTGGAGGCCCATGAAGGGGCTGCGGTGGTGAGGACGGTGCTCACGGCAATGGCCCGCGCTTACACGGCCTGCTGGGCCTTGCACCCTGCTACCCTCCCACCCGTACTAATTTACCTGATTCCCACACCACCCGGCATGGGACGTGCTTTAAAGCCCCGATTTCGTGCATGAGAAAATTGAGCCGGGGAGAGCTAAATTACTTGCCCTGGGCCCCGCAGCCAGCAGGGGGGAAGCCGGAGCTTAAACCACGCATGCACGCAGCCTGGTCCAGAGTCCACCCAGGATGCTACCCTCACTCCCCAACGCAGATGGCGCATTTGTGAGGTGCTGGGAGGATAGAGAAATAAATACACGTGCACCCACCCCCCAGCCGAGGAAACAAGCACAGCGCCAGCCGTACCCCCGGCCTGCCTGGTGCCCCCACACTCTCTGTGGGGCCACATCCACCCCGCTACCCCGAGATCTAAACACTGTGGGAGCTCAGGGGGCTGTCCAGGCGGCTCCGACCCCTTTCTTTTCTGGGGATCTGGCCTCATTACACATCTGTCCTCCACCCCTGCTTCTTCACCTGGTACAGATGCCCACCCCGCTGTGCTCCTGGTTCCTAGAACATTTCCTGCGCATCACTCCTGCCTCCCACGACCCCCTGCCCTGGGTCAATGTAAACTCCTCCAGGACCATGCTTTATTTACTTTTTTCCTTCCCAAGACTTAACAAAAATAGTTTGCTCATAACAGATCATTAACAAGAAATTTGTTCAGCGATGAGTAGATGCTTTATCCCCCCATCACGAAAATGGGGGGGGGGGAATTCATGCATTTTCTACCCTGAAAATTACTCAGATGGGGAAAGAAGCAAACTCATCAAGAAGCAGAAAAAGCGTTGGCCAGAAATTGTTTCTCGAGAGTGTATAACACTTCACATTTCTTCCCGTGGACATTCCTGTCTAATTTAAGGTAGAACAGGGTTTTCCTCATGTAGTTTAAATATATATATTTTTTAGATTTTATTCATTTATGCATGAGAGACACAGAGAGAGAGAGAGAGAGAGAGGCACAGAGACACAGGCAGAGGGAGAAGCAGGCTCCAAGCAGGGAGCCCGACAACCTCATGTAGTTTAAAAATCATGGTCAAGGGACACCTGAGTGGCTCAGTGGTTGAGCATCTGCCTTTGGCTCAGGGCATGACCCCGGGGTCCTGGGATTGTGTCCCGCATCAGGTTCCCCGCAGGGAGGCTGCTTCTCCCTCTGCCTGTGTCTCTCATGAACAGATAATTAAAATCTTTTTTTAAAAAATCATGGTCAAGTTCCCCATCTTGCAATCCTAGACTTTTGCTTATTTATTATTTGAAAAAAAATTTTTTTCTTATCCTAAGCTCGTTATATGAGGCTTTGGTGCTGAAAGTAGGGTCAATGATGTCTCACCTTCTCACTCAGAACAAAAGAAATGAAGGCATGAGATATAAATACAGATGTGGCAGGGATAGTGTTTGATCTCAAAGGCTGATTTATCTTTAATCAAGCTGTGCCAGCCCAGGCCTTGGTTTTCTAGAAGATTGGATTCCGCGTATCTTCACAGACTCTTCCCCTGGCTTAAGAAGAAACACATACAAACACAACCATCTATGTACGTGTTACACACACCAGCACGAATGCCACCGCGTGCCACTGGGTCTTGAAATGACATCTCTTACTTTCTGTAAGGCAAAATTACAAAAAAGAAACTGAAAAAAACCTCATGAGACAGTTCATTCCTTTACATCAGGGAGTTTACGCCGTGAGTGACCATCTTCTCCTGACCCCACAGCTCTGTGTATGCTTTTTTGCAGGGAACTGAGGTTACTTTATGAAAATATTCATTAACGGGTAATTCATTAGCGCGGCTTTATTGTTTTGCCAGTATCAAAACTAGAGTTAAGTTCTGTCCTCCCCCCTTGGTCATCCCTTTATCTACACAGAATGCCCAGAGGCAGCTGGAGAAGACCACAACTTCCCACTCCCTTCTAATCCTTAGGATTTTAAAACCCCAATGCAACAGCTTCTTTATAAGTCAAGCTTATCCACAAGCCAACAGAAAGACTCAAGTTTTCATGTAAATCCCATTTCCTTTGGTTCTTCCATCTATGAAAAGTCTTCCGAAAGTCTTCGGGTCCTAAAGGTTTGCTCCATCCTACATACTTTTGGTTGTGGCATCAACTATTCTGTGGCAGGGAAGCAGCTGCCATGTAAACAGCCCCTTCAGCACAGAGGCAAGAAGTCTTGGGATGGCCCCGCTCACGCTCCAACCATTAGGACCACTTCTGAGTTCCAAGGATAATTTTTAAAATTCATGAATTACAATCCTGCGATTCAGAATCCACCATCTGTGAGACGAGGAAGACGCTCGGGTTCTTTGCCAAAAAGGGAGCAGGGATTGCAGAGTAAGGCAGCAGTCTACGGGGAATGCAGTGCAGACGAGAACAAGGTTTGGAGGGCTTGTAGATGCGCCGATTTATTGGCAAAGCAATGACGGTGGCAGCCGTGTTTCTTCTTGGGTCCCTAGAGCTGGTGCGGAGGATTTTGGAAATGTGACCTTATTCTGATCGAGTATTACCAAATACCGACAAATGGCTCAGGTAGCCTGGTGTTGGAGCCCTGCAAGGGGTGGGGGGCAAGGAGCCACTTGGGGTCCCATGGCCCATCCTGTAGACCCACCAACCCCCCATATCTACTCTGGCCTCGCTTCTCCCAAGCAGGCCAAGCTCAGGCTCCAGCCGCTGCAAACGATTTTGCTGCTCACAGGGATGTTTTAGCCGGAAGAGAACAAATTTTTCCACCGGGTGTTATACTATATGTTGGCAAATTGAATTTAAATTTTGAAAAAAATGCAAAAAAATAAAAAATAAAATAAAATGCAAAAAAAAAAAGGCAATTTTTCCATGAGTCAAGGATAAAGCAGATTTACAAAGAAAGAGAATGGGCAGGTTGGAAGCGTCCTCCTCTGGGCTCTCCCACCGCCTCGGACCAGGGCCTGCGGTCCTGCGGCAGATCCAGGTCCCAGGTCCCAGGTCCCAGGTCCCTTCACGCGGCCCTCTTCCCAGATTTCACGGTGGAATTGGCCCCGTGGAGAAATCCAACAGTGATAGAGATCGAAACAGCCTTATCTGGGGGCTTGAACAGATTTTACAAATAAGCAGGACAAAACTCTTCTTTATCTCACACAGTGAGCACGTGTGCACTTGCGCACTTGCACGGGTGCGCACACACGGTATCTAAACTATCGTTCTCTGGATCAGATGGAGATAAAAACACAGCGTGCATTCTCTTAAGTAGGAAAAATAAAAATTGCTGAATCCAGGCATTCCTGCCCTGTCACCCGGCATCCAGAAGCCTGCTGTGCCTGCAGAGATGTCTGGGAGGACGGTGAGTTTTACTCCCCAGTGGAAGGGAGGGGATGGACAGGCTCCCTCAGGCCACATGGGGGCTCAGAAGCCTGGGCACCTACGTCTGCACACCTCCCACCCTCCTAGGTCCCCAGGGAGGCCCAGCGGGTGCTCTGGAGCTGCTGAGATCCTGACAGCCCTCGAGCCTGGCCCCCTTGGCCTCCCCCACCCCCTCGGGCCTCCAGCGGAAGTGTGGCCAAGGCCATTCCCTGTGCCCGCCTCACAGGTCAGTGTGGCTCTCCAGCGGCAAACGGCTCCTCTGTGTTTTAATTCAACGGTTCTCAAAGTGAGGTCCCTGGATCAGCAGTTATCGGCGTCACCCACATTCACGGGACATGTCGGTTCTCGCCTGCCACCACGTTGCATCATTCTCTCTGGATGGGGATGGGCCACCTGCGTTCCCTGAGCCTGGGGACACTCTGGTGCTCACTCAGGTTTGGGGCCCCTGCTCTGACGGCCTCACGTCACATCAGCTCCTGGAGACGTGAACAAACACAGGCTGCCCCGTCCGTCAGCTCTGTGCTGTGGGCCATGTGGATAACAAAAGAGCTAAAAAAAAAAACCCAGATGGGGGCATTCTTTATAAAAAGAAAAATAAAGATTTTAATGGCCAAAAAGGAAAAGAAAAAAAGAGCTGGAGAAAAGGAAGACGCCCCAAAAGGTCGGTGTTCTCACAGCACCCCCCACACCCCGTTTACGCGCATCCTTAGTTCCCCCGCCCGGTCCTGGGAGGCAGACATCCATGCTCTTACCCACCACACACCCTGCCTCTTGCACTGCAGCTTTTAAAAAGCCAACATGCCCTAATGGAAACCCAGAAAGTCAAAATAGAGTAGTAAGACCAGCACACGCTTTGATCATTTTGCTTAAAAGGAAATGCACCCGCGTCTGCCTCCACACTGGCCCTGTGTTTCTTAGAAATTCATCTCATCCTTCTGGGCTTCCAACCACAGGTGAGCCAGGGAAACCCGTAACCGAGCACCACGGGGCATTCTTAATGCAGCGGGATTTCCTAAGAAACAGGGCACCGTGACGGAAGCCCTACAGATTTTCAAAGCCCCACCAGAAACACAGGCCCGACACGTCCTCCCTCTTCGGGTAACAAACAAGCTCACTGAGGTGAGAACGAAGAATGTCCACATTGCACCCTGAAAACAGGGCTTTAGGGCACAGGTGTGGGGGAGGTGAACATTTGGATGTAGAGAGCTGGCGAAATATGGCCATGGCCGTGGGCCTGGGCGGTCGCAGGATCTGCTTCACGTGATGAAGGGTGAAGAGGAGGAGCGTGGGGGTCAGCCAGGCTGGCCTTGATGCCGGGGTCTCAGTGGTCCCCGCCAGAGCGTCGAGGGGACGTGGACTCGGTGCCCCACGTGGTATTGGGGACATGGCAAGGCAGATCCTGCCACCACCCTCCTGTTGTACCCACACCGGGTGCTTCGCCACCCAAGGGGGTACACAGCACTCCCAGCCTCCTTCTGAGACAAGACCTACACCCTGTGACCCTGGGTGTCCCCGCGGCTCCCCTCCCCTCTCCGGAGCTCGCAGGTGTGACATGTCATGTACCGTGACGACGAACCAGTTCTCCTGCTCTTATTTTAAAGCCTAAGATTTTACCCCAAACATACTTTTACAATGATAACCAAACAGCTTTGATCCATCCTACGGATTCTAGGCTACTATGATTATTTTATTATATCACATAAAAAAACATTTGTAGGGCAGCCCGGGTGGCTCAGCAGTTTAGTGCTGCCTTTGGCCCAGGGCATGATCCTGGGGACCCAGGATCGAGTCCTACATCGGGCTCCCTGCGTGGAGCCTGCTTCTCCCTCTGCCTGTCTCCCTGCCTCTCTCTCTCTCTGTGTGTGTCCCTTATGAATAAATAAATAAAATCTTTTTAAAAAATGCATAAAGATCGTAGCTACTATTTATTGAACATTGCATGTTTGCGGGGGCGCCTGAGGGGACTCAATCAGTCAAACATCCGACTCGGTTTCAGCTCAGGTCACGATCTCAGGGTCATGGGATCGAGCCCAGTGTGGGGCTCCATGCTCAGCGGAGAGTCTGCTTGGGATTCTGTCTCCCCTCCCCCCCAATAAAAAAAAATCTTTAAAAAAAAACAAAACACTGCATGTTGGGCACAGCGCTTCCTATACATAAAGTTATTGGATCCAATGACATGGATATGACGATGGTGGTGGTAATGACGGCCTTGTACAGAGAAGCCAAGTAAGTCGCCCCGCTGCCCAGGCGGTAGGGAGCAGAGCCCGGCCTCAGACACACACTTGCTTATTCTGGAGTCTGCATTCCCAAGCCCATCCTCCTCCACAGAGTGCGTGTGGCTAGAAGGTGCTGGATCTGCAGTTCTTTTATTAAAAGAAAGAGAAAGAGAATGAAAGAAGATTCTAACTAAGCCCCGTGTATAATTCAATTCATCTTAACCTTCGCCTTGTTACACGTTCCCTTATGACTCAAAGGAAAGAATATGCATTTTTTTTTTTTTTGTACAAAACCAACGTAACAGGATTTCACATTTAATGTCTACAAATCCAAGAACAAGATCCACATGCTGGTGATGTAACCACCACGCTGAGACCCTGGCCCATCACCAGCCTGAGAGGCCGCCGGCCCACCACGGCTGCCTGTGCGCGAGCAGTGGGCACGACGTCCTTAATTTGCAGCCATGAAAACCTAGCCACAGACTAACACGCACAGCGCCTGATAGCATCTCACACTCTCCTAAGATAACCCACATGAACCTCGCCCCTGAGCCAAATTCTGAAGTGTAATGTTGCTGGGAACATGGTTCCTACGGTGGAAATTTCCATCCAGTCACTACAGTGTAGACACTTTGATGTCAACAGTCTCAGCAAGGCAACCCGCATCAGCCGGCGAGCTGAAAGTTCTTGAAAGACCCCCCCATGCCCAGAAATAGTGGAACCTCTGCCTATCTCATCCATGGAAGCGCACAAGCCGTAATTAAACAAGCTATTTATCCACATCCCTGAAATGGTGGGGTCAGTCCTGATAGTAATGATAAGCGGGAAGCCCGGGACACAACTCCAAGATGCTTGTTAATGGTCTTCCTCGGACAGGGCAGAGTCCAGGGCGTCGGGACACGAGATCGTGGGTCCCCGGGGAAGGGAGGGCTCTCTGTGCTGCCGGGCCAGAGGACCTCGTCGCTCCAAGCCACAAGAGAACGGTAAGGAGAGCTTCCCGTGTAGATGCTGGGAAGACAACACGCTGGTATCCTTGTTCCCATGTCTGAGTAACATCCTCCAGGAAGCCAAGAACGCGAAAGCCAGCACCTGGGCAAAGCCTGACCCACAGCATGAAATGCACTCCGCCCTACTGGGTGCCACTCCTGGCGTGGGGCAAGCCTCAGCCACCCCCTACTCCAACCTCCTGAGGATGGTACGCCCCTTAGCCCACTCTGCAGATGTGCAAACTGAGCCCCAGAGCCACAGGCTCATAAGGGGTGGAGCCAGGGTCCAAGGGCAGGCTTCCCACCCCAGAATCCAGACTTACCACCACTGAGTCCTCCACCACCTGCCAGCCTCCCCATCTGGGATGCTATTGGGTGAGGCCCGGGGCTGGGCTGACCCAAGGAAACGGCAGGCAGCCCCTCCTCCTGGGTGGGTCGGCCAGAGGTGGCTCGTGAGCTCCACGCGGCAAGGGAAGATCCAAGTTTTCCATCTCCTCGAGGCTCCTGCCTTCCTGAGATCTCTTCCAGGGTGAACGCATGCTCCTCTACCGTGACCTAGGCTTTTTTGCCCTTCCATTCATTCAATTGGCAGTGGGTGCCCAGTGTGCCGGGCCCCGGGCAGGACCACAGGGGTAAGGGGTAACGACATAGCTCCTGTCCAGAAGCTGAGAAAAAGAAAACCACAAAGTCATGTGCTGAGTGCCAGACCATGGGGGCAGATGGGTATGGAGACGCGAGCCGCAGAGGTAAGGATGGGTGAAGAAGGAACGCCTTCACGCCCTGGGGTCCTGGCAGGGCGCACGGTGCAGGAAAAGACCACGCAAACACCGTGAGCAGCTCTGCGCCTGCAGGGTGGCTTCAGAGGAAAGAGGCTGGAGACAAGCAGGAGGGGGCCCAGGGAGAGCCCTTTCGGGGCCTACCCAATACCCAAAGCGAGAAGCACAGAACATTCCCATGAAGAGAGAAAGAGACAAGATGATGGCGATCGTCCTCCTCTCCGAGCAGATAGAGATGAGAGGCCCGAAAAGTTGGGATGCGCACAGGGCACGTGGCACATTCCCAACAACTTGAGGGAAGCAGGATCAGACGCCCGTGGTTAGAAGGCTCACTGCTGGCACCACTGGAGACGTAAGCACCTTCTGGACCGTCCGCTATGCAGGTCTCAGAAAGAGGAAACCCGCAAGCTGCCTCTGCAAGGACAATGGGGGTTCTGATGTGTGGGCTCCCCACCTTCCAAGCAGACGTTTGTGTCTGGTGTGATCTTACGTCCCCAACACGCGTTGCTCCTGTTCGTAATAACGGCACGTCCCAGTAATCATGAAGGTGCACCCTGCTTCTGTTTGCAAATCCTCAAGAAGAGGGGAAACTAGGGTAATGAAACTTCCCCACCACCGCCTCTTACTTCCTGTATTCCATCTTCAGCTCAGAGAACCTCGGAGACTTGGCAACTCTGGAGGTCTCTATGCAAGTTCACAAAAATGTCAACGCCAGTGTCACAAAACCAAACAAGCGACCTGGTAAAACCCAAGACTGTGAAGAAAATCGTGAATCCTTGGCCTCCTCCCATTGGGTCGGGAACCCAAAAGGTTGACTAAAGCATCAAGTGATGGTGTTTAGTGGTTCATAACACACGGAAATGAAGCCCGAAGGAACCAGAGCAGCAGGCGTCTGGAGGAGGCCCCGTTCCCCGGGGGAGGGTGAAGCCCGGCACCCAGTTCCACCGGGGTGTTCCCAGGTCCACCTGTGGAAGTTAGGTCTATCATCACATTTGTGGGGTCACCAAAAAGCGTGCACTAGATGCTTCAGAAAACACACGGCCACTTGGGCTATTTTCTCGTGCCTCAGTGACACGCCGGGGATGGAAGTGACTCAGCAGGGCAGCAGCTGCCTGGCAGCCTGGCCCTGGGGATTCCAGCCGGCTTACTGCATCCCCGCTTCTTCGGATTCCTAAGGGGGAATTCCAGGATTGCAAAGGCCGCCCTGGTCATTTTTAAACGCTGACTGACATAGGGAGGGCGCCAGGGTGTCAGGGCTGGGGCTGGGTGCTTCCTCGCCCAACCTGCTGGGCCCCACCCTGAGCACTTCACCCCGCAGGTGAGCCTCAAACAAAAGGAGCCCGAGAACCTTTTATAGGGATTCAGAAGTCTGTTGTCTCCAAGGGGACGACCTCCTGGCGCCACCTTCCACTTTAAATAGAAGTCTGGAAAATTCGTGAGCCCTGGCCGGGCTGATGAAAGCTCACAAGGGCGCAGACAGGACGCGGGACGCCCGCGGGTTCCCTGTGGATGGCCTTCCTGAAGGTCCCTGTGCTGTCCCCACTCCGGAGAAGCCTCCCGGTTATGCTTAGCCGGGCACCAGAATCATAATCATCGGGTAAAGATTCTCTGCATTCACCAGGTGCATTTTGCTGCATTTTGGCTCCGGAGTAAAATCAGGCTCCCGGGCAGGAGCGCGCGCTGCCCGGGTGCAGGGGGAGCCAGCCCCGGGGTCCCGGGAGCACCAGCCGCCGGGCCGGGGTGGGGTGCAGGGAGCCCCGGGCGCCCCAGGGCCGCAGCATCCCACCCGCGCCCCCTCCGCCCGCGCTTAGCAACAGCGCCCCGAGCGCAGCCAATCGCGCGGCGCCGCCGAGGTTACCCGCGAGCGTTGACCGCGAGTAACCCCGGCGCGGGCGGCGGCGGCGGCGGCGGCGGGGCGGCCACTGCGCACGCGCGGCGGCGCGCACCTGCCCAGCCCGCATCCGCGCGCGCCCGCGCCTGTTAGGGACCCGGGCCGCGCTGCTCTAGCGGCCGTGCAGAATTTAGGGCTCCCGAGGAACACGAAAATCCTCGGGGCAGCCTCCACCCAACCCGTTTCCAGATCTGCAGGTGGGAGCAGGTGCTTCCGGGCTTCCTGGAGGGGACCTGGCCCCCCGGGGGCGGGGGGTGCAGGCCCAGCACAGCCGGGGAGAGGGATGGGTTTTCATTCCGTATTTAAAGCCTGCAGAGCCTCTGCTAGGCCCTTGGCCAGAACCTTGCTTCCCCGAGAACGTGCAGGTGAAAATTGGCCAGAATGAGTCCCTTCAGGGCCAGTGGAGGGCAGGGGCCCTGAGTACCCCCATCCTGGACGGTGAGGGCAGGCAGAGGTGCTCAGCACACCCCCCAGCCAGGTGGGCCCCACGGAGATCCTACGCAGGACAAAGAAATTGCCCCCGCCCCATTCCCAGCCTAGCCCATGTAGGAAATCTGGGAGCCCCCTCCCCAGGGAGGCGGGAAGGCCTTCCCTGGCACCTCAGTCGCCCCCAGGGCCTGGGGTTGTGTATGTCACAGCCAAAGAACACTTAACACGGCCTAGGACATGACAAAAGGAGGTGAGTTCTCAGCGGGGCGTGTTGACAGGCAGGTAGTTAAGACTTGAGGTTTAAGCGGGAATCCAACATCTGCCTCCTTGGAAACCTCCTTTACTTCCTGGGTGAGATGTCCCAGCTGATAGGTCCCTGTGACACACACACCCCCCCCCCCCCCCCCGTGATCCCTTCAGGATGCTGTGAGCTAAAGCCAACAGCGTTTGCTTAGTGAAGTTATTTTATATTAAAAAAAATAAACACTTCTCCCCCCCCCAAAAAAAAGTGGGAGGGCAGAAATAAAAAAGAAATCCCATAAAACTCCTGCTAAAAAGATTCAGTTTCAAAAAGGAAAAAAAAGATTCAGTTTCAACATAGGCTACTGAGCTATGAAGGCGAGGGACTTTTCGTAGGAGCCTACCAGCTTGCCTTATGACAATAAAAGAAACAGAAAGACGGCCTCACATTCTCCTCGTCTGTGAGGCTCCACTCATCTGTTTAGGAGCAAGAGCTCCTGCTCTGCTCACTGCCCTGCCCGCAGCGCCGCCGCTGTGCTGCCCATGCCCAGAGCGAGACGGGAGCCTCGTTTCCTCCAGGGGCCACATGCTTCAGTTCCTGCCTTCTCAGGCCGCCCTTGGTCTTGATGCATTGGTTATTTTTTTTTGTGCTTCGTTAGGCTTTTCTGTTCCCAAATCGTGAGCTCATTTCAAGACCAAAAGTGTGTGTGTTCTGCAAAGTTCCAAAAAGCAGAACTTGGATCAACAGATGAATGCAAACGTGGGTTCCAGCTCAATTGCAGACAGATGCCTTTTCTAAGAATTACGTTGTGCAAGCAAGGACCCGGCCACCCCGGGGCGGGGATGGCAGCCCCTGGATGCTGCAAGTGTTCAGACGGAGGCCGGCCGCCCAGTGGTGGGGATGCAACCAGGAGAGTTGCTCCACCGGTGGGAGGTCAGATGAAAGGAGTTTTGAGGCCCCTCTGGGCCTCCAAGATTCGGACTCTAAATATAGGTCTCAGTTGGACATAATAAGTCCTGAAGTCACTCTGGTGTGTCTTGATTTTGACATGGAACGCCACTTGCCCCACAGAGGACCAGGTGGCTGGCAACACAGCTGAAGAGTGAGAAGTGAAGCTAATGCCCAGGGCCAGCCCGGCTCCCTGCAGGCCCGTCAGCCTCCGCCCTCCACTCGGAGGGCTCCTCTTGATACCTTTTCTCATACTGTGAGCAAAACGCTCAGTATTAGACATATTTCATCTGAAGGTAAGCTTTCCTACAGAGGTTTTGGAAGCCCGTCAGCACGGATTTGATAGGGAACGCACCTCCACTCTACAAAGCCCCGGATGGGACAGGTCAGATTTACTCTCACCACGTGGTTCCCTTTGTTCCTTCAATAAGCAAATCTGTTGATTCCAGAACTGAACTCAGAAGAGCAGGTGTATGGTTACTAAACATTGTTTTCTGCCAGTTTATAAACAACAGAAATGGTTTCGTGTTCAGCGCAATGTCACCTTGGGTGATTTCTTTGCCCTGGCAGATCAGGTTCTGGTTTATAACAGAGGACGTTAGTTCAGGAATGTGAAGTTCTCAAGATACGAGCGTATTTGGGGTGTTAGAGGGAGGCGGGAGGCGGGAGGGCACCCACCCGGCAGGTGAAAACAAGGGTGGCAAGAATGTCTTCAGAAAGTAAGACAAGGACACCAGCGCCCCGCTGAGCAGAGCACAGCCCGGCAGTCTCATCGAAGAGACCAGATGGCTCAAGAACAAGCAGACTCTTTGGGAAAATGACAAAAGGTTAGCGTGCCCGAATAAAGAACCTGCACAAGGGAAGGTGACCGGGTGGCCAGATATGGAAACCTCAAGGAGAAAAGGAAGCCTCAAGGCCAGTGTTAGCTGGCCTTGTCTGCAGGGGCCATCAGTCCCTTTGCATTGTGCACCCCTGATTCCAGGTCCCAGCTGAGGATGCTTTGGCTTCCCTGCAGGGTGCTCAAAGGGAGAGGATGTGTTGGCTGGAGAAGGGGAGCATCCAGACGCCTGGATGTTAAACGTTCTCCTTGTAAACGGGCAAGCCCTCTGGTTCGGGCATGGTCACTACACATTCATCTGTCATGATTCTGCGTGAGAGCCGGCCCATCCTCAACACGATTTCAAAGCCTCTTTCAAAGCCTATGAAACAGAGGATCAAAACTGTTCCAGAAGACCTCATCACCAAAGGCCCTGAGTGGGTGGCCTGCCTGCCTGCCCCAGGGAGCCAGCGAGTACTGAGGACCTAAGAACTGTCCCCAGAGGGGAAGGGAGGAGCTCTCGGGTGTCTGGGCTCACCTCGGCAACAGAGGGCCATGGGGCTTCCTTTGTAAACGCCCCAGCCTCGAGCGAGGAGCCCTGGTGAGCAAGGCGTCGGTTCACCACACTGCACTAGAGGACTATTATGGCCTCAAATAAAGACAAAAGGCAGAGTATTAGGGCACCTTGGTGGCTCAGCGGTTGAGCGTCTGCCTTTGGCTTGGGTCAAGATCCCGGGGTCCTGTGATCAAGTCCCGCATCGGGCTCCCCACAGGGAGCCTGCTTCTCCCTCTGCTGTGTCTCTGCCTCTCTCTTCCTCTGTGTCTCTCATGAATTAAAAACAAAACAAAAACAAAGGCAGAGTATCAAAAACAATTTCTTTCGTACCCAAAAGAAAATCCACCCTCGCTTGATGGTTCCCAAGAAGCACAGAAGTCATGCATTCATGCTGGGGAATATAAACCCTTTTGCACCTGAGCAGCCCACCCCTCCTGCAAACCCACAGCTGCTGTGGGATCCCCACAGTCTTCCTCTCGAGGCCTTGCCTCCCCATCCCTGCTCCTGTGGGCTACGGCGAGCCAGCCAGTCCTTGGTTGGAATCCAGTCTTCTCCTAATGGAATTCCTGAAAGGGATTTATTCGTGGCACATTCCACTCATTTCAGCCAGCCCGTCGTTGCAGGCCCTGGGAGGTAGCTTTGGAAATTAAGAGAAAGCAAACTTTAATTTGAGAAGTGCATTTTTGAAGTTTAGGTGCAAACCAGGACAGATAATCTGATGTGGATCCGCCCAGAAAGTTTTAATTCCTTCCTGCTGTTTAGCAAGGCCGAGGCCGGGAGGGAGGGTTTCAGAGGAGGCCATGCTATTCCATTCCATCGGAGTCACCATGCTGAGACAAGCGCCAGGCTGAACAGTGGTCAAGAAAACTCTCTAAAGCCGCAGATATGATTACTTTCGTTCTCAGCCTGCACTTTGTCACCAGGTAATCATGGAGGTGTATCTAATTTCTCAGAATTGTGTCACCTGTTTGTGTGACAGCATGCCATACACATCAGCTCACGTCCCTGGCGAAGAGACAGGACAGCTGGAGCCTCTCCCAAGGCCTAGGAGATCCTTTATGGGTCCTCATGTATGGCAAAGGGGACCGACATCCCCACTGATCAGTGGAAAGGGAACTATATTGGCATTAAGGGGCAAGGCAGGGCAGCCTGGGTGGCCCAGCGGTTTAGCACTGCCCTCGGCCCAGGGTGTGGTCCTGGGGTCCCGGGATCGAGTCCCACGTCGGGCTCCCCGCATGGAGCCTGCTCCTCCCTCTGCCTGTGTCTCTGCCTCTCTCTCTTTGACTCTCATGAATGAATAAATAAAATCTTAAGGGGGGGGGCAAGACAGCACCTCATGGTTTCGTCAAACGGGATGCAGCACATCAGGCCACCTTGGGACCAGGAGTTCACCAGATGCCTCATTGGATCTCGGCCTCAAATCGTACAGACCTGCTTTCCATTGCCATCTTCTGTGCTCCTGGACCCGGCCGTGTCTCTGAACCTCCGTAGCCCACGAGGAGAAAGGGGAGAATTGGCCCCGGACACTGCCTTCCTTCTACAAATGGAAACTCCCCTGGTGTCCTTGGGGAGCAGCATTACCCGGTACCCCAAGTACTCCTCTGGTTCATTGTGACGGGTCACATCCTGATGAGCGGCGCCTGTGTGAGCCAGGAAGTGCTATTAACTGTGACATGCCATGTCCCACACAACCGCCCCCCGCCCCCACTCAGGTGGCCTGTTCACCTAAGAATTTCATGATGTGGATTCTGTTCTTCATTGGGTCCTAAATACTCCCCACACTTCTTTACAGGAACCAAAGCCACTTTCAAAGTAAGTCACCCTGAGGGTGAATGAGGACCGCCGGACCGCACGGTCCCGACTCATCCCCGACACAGTGGCGTGTGTGACGGTGGGTGCCAACGTCCACACTCCTCCAAATCAGTTGTCCCACCAACTGGTGCTACGCGAGTGAATTCCTTGGGGGAGAGTAATTACTGCATCAGAAGCCGGCGAGATTATCCTTGGGGTGTACTCTGTTCTCCCGAGAACACTTCCTTTCACAATTATGTTCTCTACTAGGAATCTATTACATGATCTAGTTTTTCCTCCAAAGACATCATTAATCATATGGTGAAAACGTTACTACAATTGAAAATGTAGAGGTGTTTGTTAAACGCCGTGTTCGACGCTTGGCAATCTCACGCTCAAGGATTTTAAAGAACCAGTGCCTGACAGCTTACGATCGATGTCACTGATTCACCTGCCGCCTCTCTTCCAAGGATGAGGATGCTGTCTTGCTTTAAAACGATCATGTAGGAGTTTAGGATATAGTCTAATCCCACCGCCAAGCTTTGCTACGGATTCCGTGTCGAGTCGTGTCCCAGCACACGGGGCGTCCCGGCCCAGTGTGATGGCTGCAGGCAGCTCAACGCGGAGCGCTGAATTTTAAACAATTAACAACAGTCCGCAGGGGCGCCTGGTGTTGCTTAAGAGTCTGACTTGGTTTTGGCTCAGGTCGTGATCTGAGGGTCATGAGATCGAGCCCCACGTTGACTTTTCAGCTTAGCTTACTCATGGCTTGGGGCTGAGGCAATCGCCAGCAATCAGAGGACCAAAAGCAGGAAAGGCAGGATCCCACACTGAGGGCAAAGGAGAGGGACCCCAGGAAGGAGGGGGCTCGCCGATGAGGATGTGGAGAACTGGGTGGGAAAGGTACAGGCAGATTCAGGGGTACCAGCCCAGGGATCTGCCTGAGGGCAGCCTTGATGCCTGGTTCCAGATCTAATGCCAATTTTTTTTTTTTTTAAAGATTTTACCCGTTTATTCATGAGAGACACAGAGAGAGAGGCAGAGACACAGGTAGAGGGAGAAGCAGGCTCCATGCAGGGAGCCCAATATGGAACTTCATCCCGGGACTCCAAGATCACGCCCCGGGCCAGAGGCAGGCACTAAATCGCTGAGCCACCCAGGGATCCCCTAATGCCTACTTTTATGATTTGTCCTGGGGGGGTCTCTTAGTTGGGGAGATAGTGTCCCCAAGTTCTGAGCCCACTTGGGGCTCAAAAGCCTGTTGGTGATGACGCAGCGAGTGCTCACTTCCCTTGTTCTGGAAGCTCTGGGTTTCCCTGGCGCAGCTTGCAGCCTAATGGGGCAGCCAAGCCGCCAAGCCGCAGCAGTGAGGCGCTGTGGGCACCACGCCTGGAGGAGCAGCCCTGCTTCCACATGGCTACACTGGGGCACCCCTGAGGCCCTGCACCAGGCAAGGCCCTGGGCACCTGGGTGGGCTACACAGTGAGAAACTGCCTCAGGTTCCTGGACAAGCCCCTTAACCACTCAGTTTCCTTTCTGTTCAACAAGTATTTCCCACCCTAAATTTATGGGGACTGGAAAGCCATCTAAGTTCTGGGTGGTAAGGTATGCCAAAAACAAAGGAAATGATGGGGCGCAGAGCAGGGTGCTGGGCTGGAGGAGCGGAAACAGGTGCCTCGGAGTGGGGCGGGGGAGGAAGCCTGACAGAGAGAAGCCAGCAACTGGGACACACCAGACCGATCATGTCCATCTTCGCTCCTGGCCCTAACCATCTCTGACTCACCCACAGGTCCCATGGGGCACACTTCCTGCCCCTCCCCTCCGGAGCCCACACAGGTTACTGTAGGGCAAGTGTCTGTCTGGAGGCCACCTGGGCGGAGCTTCTGAGGAGGCCGCTGGGAATGGGCAGTGGGGGCCCCTCCCTCACTAATTAAGGAGCCATCACCACTGGCTAACGTGGACAATTAGGGTGACCGGTCCTAACACGTAGAGAATACAGGACTAACGAGCCCCTTACCTAAACAGGAAATGCCGTTCTTCACTTGCAGACGTTGAACACTTGCTGTGTTGGCTGACAAACCAAGGTTCTGCCACAGTTTGCACAGGTTTGCAGGTCTGCACCACAAGCCACCTTCACAAGACACCCGTCCAAGCATCATGACGTTTCCACGGCCACACATAACAGACGTACCGAAATCGACCTCTGCCACTCACAGGTTTGCCACAGTTTGTCTCTACAGACCAATCAAGCCAAGACAACAAGACCCTCCTGGGGGTCGGCGAGTTTTCCCCTAAAGTTGTTGTTGTTGTTTCCCCCGTAAGAAGGAAAAGGTTGTAACCCTGTGTTGAAATCTCAATGGGCTCACAGGAATGGACCCAACGGTGAGCCTGCCATAGACTTTCTTTCCAACACTGGCTGGCAAACTGTGATAATGTTAAGTATCAGATAGCAATGTACAGTCGGCCAGTGATAAGGCTCAGGATGGGTTCCTAGTTGTACAAACAGATACAAAGTCATCCAGCGACCAACGTGGTGTGTGGGGTCCCAGGGGCCAGTCAGTCAAGGGTCCAACACCGTGGTCACAAGGAAGCCCAGAGTGTCCACACCAACAATCTCAACAGTTTGGCTTCAAGGAAATAGCGAGGAAAGACAGGAAAATGAAACCCAGAAAAGTCTTGGTGGATCTTCCTCGAAAAGAAGGAAGGGTTGACTGTGGACTTCGGTTGAGAGTCCTAAAATACAATAATCTAGTGGTACCTGAGTCCCTGTCATTGTTCCAGATTCCTCACAGATTTCCACGTCATTGTAAACGGCTCATTAGAAGCCACGGGCTCTTGTTCCTGGGTGACGTGGGGCATGTCCTCTCCCAACCGGCCCCCCACCCGCCTGAACGAGGGATGCAGGATGAGCCCACGGTGCACAGTGACATGTGGAATAAGTTCCACGGGAAGAAATAGGTCAGGCTGGAAAAAGAAACACCAACCCAGGGAAGCATTAACTCTACACACGTTGAAAATCTAGAGCTAGCACCGGAGCACCTAGGTCACTAAGAAAACTCAAAATCCCTCACTGGTCACCGAATCTCCTTAACATGCAACAAGCCGCGGCACACTCCAGAGCCTCCGAGTCACCCTCCCTCTCTTCTATTTTTATTTCTGTGGCTCAGTTGACAACAGTTTATTTATAGCCCCACCCGTACCCCTATAATATAGATGACTGGTTGCCAACGAGGCCACTGTAGGTCACCACCAGCTACCTTGGACCACTTCAGACTTGGAAGGGAGCCACCTGCCTTCCTTTTGCCTCCCAAACAGTAAGAAATAGTCCCCTCCCGAAAGGCTCACGTGAAGAGCCTCCAGCGAGGAAGGCCAAGCACCCATGGGAAACCAGCACCCAAGGACACTGGCCGGCCTTTGTGATCGTATCGGAATTGAAGAGCCACCATAAATCTAGAGTCTTCTAATCCAGCCTGTTTGTATTAGAGGTGAAGAGAAGTCAGGGCATCAAGCCTTTAAAGAACTTGGTCGCAGCAGCTGACCACGACGATGAAATAGGAAAACTCCCCGTCTCCCCACTTCCAGACCCCGATGGTCCCAGACGATCGACCCATGGGCAGGTGGCCTCCCTCGCAGGCTCCGCCCACCCCCCAGTACACACAGCAGCCCTCCCTACCTTTCTTCCTCCACCAGGGTCCTTCGGGGACTGAGTAGGAGAGGTCCTTGAACTCAATGTTCACGGCCGCCCTGCGGGGCAGGGACGAGAAGCGCTGGGCCTCTGTGAGGTTGTTATCCACCTTTTTCAGGTGTCCATTCAGCAGATCCGTCTCAGTAGCTTCCATGTTGCCGGAGACCACCTCATCCACGGAGACACACACAGACTTGGGCTCCGTCATCGCTGTGGAGTAGCTGCTGGCATTCTAGAAAAATCGGGGAGGAAGCACCAAGAAAGCTTAGGAGCCCCAGGAAGGGAAGGGCACCAGGGACTGGCTGTCGGGCTGCGGGTCATCTATTATCCGTGGCAACACTTGTTGCCTTACTGAGGGGTGCTTACCCGGAGGGATTTGTCATCTCTAGCCATCTCCCTGCTTCTTCTATTTAAAAAAAATATGCTTAAGATAGGATATTAAACTGTTCTACCAAAGTCTCACTTTGGAATCACAAAATCGACTCACAAAACTATAAAAAACAAATCCCTTGACTCAAACACTGGCCACTGTAAAAGACCTATTTACAGCAAGTACACTCATTAAAAGACCCAGTGAAGATGCACGGGGTCTCTAAGAAATGATAATTGAAGGAGGTTTACTTAAAAATGAGCTGTTTTAGTGCCTTCCTGTGGAAAGCTCATAAACATTTCCCAAGAGCCATGACTCCACTAGAACTGCTGGGTTTCATGGGAGTCAGCCTTGTGTCCTCTTTGTGAATTTTCCAATTCACTTCCAACTCTCTCTCTCTCTCACTGTCTCTTTATAATAGCCCCGGAAAGCTGGGAAGTTTGATTTTTTTCTCTCTGTAAGATACAGATGGAGACACAGACAGTCTAGGGGGCCAAACTGATCCAAACTGAGTCCTCAAGAGAAGAGGTGTTCCTCTCCCTGCAACACCAAGAGGACCTGATATTTTGTAGCTACACTGGCTTATGAAGCTTCCACTGGGAGTCCACCGAACTGTTACAGATACGCCAAGAACCAAAAGTATTTATGCAAAGAAAGGAATATCTAATGGTTTGGCAACGCAGAACGGATCAATGTGCTTCAGGTACCTCTAAAACGCAGAAGAATCCTGGGGTGGACAAATTTAATGCTGTGCTTTTCCTGGCTGTCTCTTGAATCCAAAGAGAACATTCCACAGTGCCAAAGTGTGGGCCTTTGGCACCTCTCCTCCATACAGTGGAGGACTGCCTGCCTGATTGCAAGAGCCCATCGATAACCATCTCTGATGATGCAGGCCCTTCTCCCTGCCATGGGACTGGAAAGACACACTGCCACGTCATCATTTGTTCTGAGGCGGAACAACCACACTGTTATTTTTCCATAGGTTTGCTAGGTGTTCCTTTAGCGTTGATAGCTCCTTGATCACTAGTATGTCCAATCAAAAACCCAAAACAAAACCAAGGAGTGGATCATCCATAAATAAACCCACAAACCCTAGCAATTCTAGTGGCCCAAACAAGGCTCTTTCCCCCATTAGAGTACCCCTCTCTGGGGTCCGTGACTGTACCACTGAAGAGCTGGGTTTTTTTCCATCAAGGTATTGAAAGGCTCAAAAACCTCAGAGGACTGGGGCACCTGAGTGGCTCTGTTGGTTGAGTGACAGACTCTTGATTTCAGCTCGGATCATGATATCAGGGTGGTGGGATCGAGCCCCACATTGGACCCCACAGTTGGTGGGGAGTCTGCTTGAGATTCCCCCCCCCGCCTCTGCCCCCCACTTCACAATAATAAATAAATATTTTTTAAAAATCTTGGAGGGCTTGGCAGCCCGGGTGGCTCAGTGGTTTAGCGCCGCCTTCAGTCCAGGGCCTGATCCTGGAGACCCGGGATCGAGTCCCACATCGGGGTCCCTGCATGGAGCCTGCTTCTCCCTCTGCCTGTGGCTCTGCCTCTCTCTCTCTCTCTCTGTGTCTCTCATGAATAAATAAATAAAGTCTTTTAAAAAATAAAATAAAATCTTGAAGGTTTTGAATATTTGAAGCATACACAGGGCAAGGAAAGATGTGGATTTCTGGCTCTCCTGATGTTTGAAAATGTTGCTTTGCTGCTTCAGTAAAAGACAAACACACACAGTCCTCCCAGGCATCTCCTACCTCTGAAAAGCTTAACCAAATCAAAACTGAGCTCACTGACTATAACATTCTGTGGATAAAAATTAAAGTGCAAAGTAAAACTGAGAAAATTAAGCTTGGTTTGCTGCTGGCATCGAGCATGTGAAACATTTCACACGCAAACATAAGTAGGTTCCTACATTCCCGATGCAGAGGCAGGGAAGGCTTGTGTCTGTCTGGCCATGGACGACCCCGAGCCTTGGCGTGAGAATGGGCCTCTCCGGATCCCCGGAGGGACTGCGGGACCCCGCCTCTGCCGAGGGCTTGCCCAGTGCCTTCCGTGGCTGGCGCCTCTCGAAGGAACGATGGCACAGCCTGCCCTAGCTCGGCGCACTCTTGGCTTTGGCCGCTGGGAAAACATGTGCGGCGCCACTGCAGCACCTACGGCACCAAGCGCCACCCCTTTGCCCACCCATCCTGAGCTGCTGGGATACCTGCTGCTGTTCCATTTTCTCAACCGGCTTTGACACCGTAGGTGCGCCGGGGGCTAGTGGGGAAGACAGCGAGCTCCGGGCCTGGTCCCCAAAGCCCATTCTCCCTCCAGCTACCACTTCCCTGGGAAGGCTAAATGTCGGGTTCCAAACCCACATCCTGCGGGCAGACTCGCCTCCAACCCTGGGGCTCCCCAGGGACCGTGTGTTCAGCCGGGAGCAGGAGCATCCCGCAGCTCCTCTCCCGCCTGGCATCCGGGCTGCCACGGCACATCCAGACCGCACCCTCTCCCTGGCACCCACCACAGGGGTCACCCCCGAGGAAGGCCAGGGACCAGTGGCAGCTCTCCTCTGGATGAAACCCACAGGGATATAAGGGACGAACAGCCACGACTCCACTCACGGGCGACTGACGCAGATGCCCAGCCCGTGGCAGGATGCGGGTCTGACTTCCCCTCTCGACTCCAAGCTTATCTCTTCTCCTGCTCACTCGCTCACTCATTCAGGAATGAGAGCCCCCAGCAAAGCCCCGGGGCTCGGCAGGCAGCCAGGCCGGTGGCGGTGGCCTCAGCAAGCTCCCAGTCAAGGTTGGGCCCCAGGCAAGAATGCGGGCAGTCACAATGCCCCGAGGCAAGAGCTAGACCCACACCTCTCCTGACAATCAGAGGCACATCCAAAGCGACGCGGACCCTGGGGTGCGGTGCGAGGCGGGGGTTGGGGGGCACTCAGCACAAAGTTTTTCTGTGGAAATCAAGTCTCTACTAAGACTTGCCAGGTGGGGTTGGAGGAGGGTGCTGGCTCACTCTGCAGGCGTCCTGCAAGGGAGAGGAAGATCTGGAGATCTGAGACAAATTCAGAGGCTGGAGCTCCAATTCCGGGGTGGCGAGGAAGGGAGGATCAGGTGAAACTGGAGCCGCACACGGGGTCTGCGCGTGAAGAGCTTGCAAACCCCGTGAAGGGTTTTGCACTTTATCTGAAATGGGGGTAACGGACTAGAAAGTGTCACCAAAAACCATTTCCTTCAGCAACCTGCAGATAGGAGGGTGACAGTGGCCTTCCCCAGCCAGTGGCCATGCAAGTGGACAGGCCAGTGGGACAAAGCTGGGTGACAAAACTCATCTGGGACAGAGAGAGGGGAAGGAGAGAGGGGCAGACTGAAGTATTAAATGTTGCCTCCTGCCTGCCAGATAAGGGGTCATAAACAACAGAGGCAATTGATTCAGCGATTACATGTGCCCAATAAACTCCAGGCTGCTGCCAGGATGCCTCTTACTATCTCCGCACCAAAGGGGGGATCGCCGTCTCCCCCTCATCCAGAGTTGGGCTCTAAGGCACAGAGACTGCCTCCTGCCCAAGACCCGCGGTTAATGAGTAGCCAAGCCAAGGCAGCTCTGTGTGGCTTCCGCTCTGCGACCCCGTTGTCCCAACCAGTGTCCTTAACAGCACTCCAGCGTTGCTTAGCTCTCTCAAGGCAGGTTGTAAGTGACCTTGGGTCATCCCGGCCCCTGCCCATGGGAGGAAAACCCACAAGAAACTGAGGAAACCATATAATCCTGCCCCCACAAAAAAAACTTGACACCCAAGCGGTGCGTGCCATCACCCACCTTCCTTCCACGGGCGTCCAATGACCTTGCCCAATTAATAAAATCATGAAACGTTGTATGATGGGAGGCAGTGGCTGTCATTCTGAAATAGACCAGCTCTCTGGAAACATCCTCAGATGAGAGCGGCCGGCAATGTAGGTTACAGCTAGCTTGTCCTTAGCCTCCTGAGCTCATTAAAAATGAAACAAATACATCTTCCCTCCCCATTTGTTCCCTTTCATTGTATGCTTCTCTATCCTGTCCAAGCATTGTCTTTGACCTCTCCATCTACACTCAATTTGTGCTGCATAATAAATGATAAATAATAGTAAGTCCATTCTGGGGTGTTGAATGCCGAAGAGACCCTATTTGGATTGTTGCCACCTGCCATACCTGAGAATATTTTCTCGGGTGCCAATTTCAACTGAAACGCAAACATACAGAGATGCCGGTTTAGCTGGGGAGGGTCTCTAACAGTCCCCCAGGCCACTGTGAGGTTGGTTCAGGCTATTTACCCAGGGACACACAGTGAGAGAGGAGAGAGAAACGTCTTCCCACAGCCCATGGGGAAGGGAGGAAAAGGAAGAGGGAGGTGCAGGCACCGGGCATTGGCACAAACTTCTCTCTCAATTCTCTCCCCCATGTGTCACTGCCGGGCTTGGTGCCCACCTAGACCAGTGGACCCTTTGATCGGAGGGCAGGTCCCTCCCGGGTACCCTGGACAGATAAGGGGAAAACACTAGCCAAGAGTCCTCTAGGTCACTGCCCTGGGGAAAACAATCCAAATGTCACACCCTTAACTAAGCAAAAGGCAGGTGCCACTTGTGTGGTCACTAAGACTGTTGACCTCACCATCACCACACCCCACTTCAAACAGCCCCAAATACCACCATCCCATTGGGCCCTCGTGCCTGCCCCTCCCAGTCCTGCTCAGGGACAGGTGCGTTGCCCATCCTCCAAGTCAGCTTCTCCAGATTCACACCTGGCAGTCAGTCCCAGGTGGGACCCCAGAGCAGGGGGCGAGGAAAGAGCTCAGGATCCTGGGGCTCTCTCAAGTGCTCTTTGTTTACGACTTGGGTAGAATTTTTTAAATTAAAAAAAAAAAGTACAAGATTTTCTGGGAGGAGCATGATTTTTCAAACAAAACAATGCTCCCTGAAAAAAAAAAAAAAAAGGAGCCCAGCCATCGGTGTCTCCACATGAGTACAGAACACTAATGAGTGCTGGGTCTGTATCAAACTATGACCTAAAAATTTGTTTAAATCCTGACGTACAAACATCTATACTTTAAAACATTCTGATTCGTTATTTTCCCACATGTACAAGCCCCTTTTGCAGCTTTGAAAGGACTTGGGGAGTCACCTGGCATCTAGAAGATCTGAAGCATTCCTTACCGACAGCTAACAATACTAATCTCCTGAGTTTTCCGTTATCAGCATAATTTAGGAATCCCAAAGAGATGGACAAACGTAAAAGGAAGAATTGCCAAGTGTTACCCAAACATTCAATCAGATCAAAGCAAATGTCACAAGGAGGGGCTGCCTTTTCTGTTTCCATTTCCCCTCTTACGTGAGAAGCCAAGTAATGAAGGCAGGGCACCGGCGGAGAGTGGACCTGGTCATCGAGGCCCCCTGCCACCGGCCCCTGCTCCACCAACCTCCTAAACATGTCTGCGGCCCCATTCTATCGGTTTACACAAAATCATTATATAATGAGCTGGCGACGCTCGGTATGTGTTCTACAGTAACCTGTTTGGAGGCATAGGATGCAGTCGTGAGACAGAGCATGCGCAGACAGCCAGCTATGCTTTTTTTTTTTTTTCTTGGGCTCAAGGCAAGAGGTAACTGTCGGTCAAATCCTGCTGAGCCCTGCTGACTTCAAACACAGGATGCTAAAAATGAAATAAGGCGAGGGGGGTGGGGGTGAAACCCCTGTGCGTGCTGTGCACTGTGGGCTTACAGCCTATGGAGACTAATTAGCAGGATAGTAAATCCATAGACAGAGGATAGAGAGGGATGGATAGGGAGGGCGAGGTGGGTTGGAATACGGAACACTTTCCATTTGTACTTTAGATGACCTGAAATCCAGCCTGTAAGTACCTAACTGCAATGTCGCTGTGCTAGGCATAAGAATGAAAGGCCCTCGGATGGACTGGTCCATGGTTAGCTTGTTGTTTGTTTGGGGTTTACCCCCCCCCCCCCATATGAGTTTATGCAGCTCTTACAAAAGAGCGAGAGGAGACTTTGGACCACCCCTGGGAATAGCACTTGATTCACTGTCTAGCACTGACTCTAGCGGCACCCGGGGGTCCCCCTACGGGGCTGGCACCCTCGGGAACGGGAAATCTGCGTCCCTGTCCCCACCCTGGTCTCTGTCCGGGGTGCAGAGAAGGTGGCCTGCAGGCGCCCGGCTCGCCCCTGGGCTGCCTCCCGGGAATCCGCCGCCCCCTCCCGAGCAGGTCCGGGGAGCGCATCAGCGCATCTCGGGTCCCGGGGAGCAGCTCCCTCTTTTGTTCCCCCAGACCGTGCCCGGCGCTCCGGAGGGGGCGCGAGAAGTGCAGGCTCCCCGAGCCCGGGCGCGCGCACCTGCAGGGAGGGAGGACCCCCGCCCCCACCCCTTCCTGGGGCCCAGGCTGCCACCGTCCCCAGTGCGCTCGCTCGGGAGCCCAGGCCCCAGGCCCCTGCCCGGAGGGGCCGAGGCGGGGCCACCGGTGCGCTCGTGGGGCTGCTGGCCCCTCGGATGGCCCCGCGGCCCGGGCGGGTGCAAGGAGCATCCCGGGGCGCCAGGTGGCCGGGGCGGGGACGGGGGGCGCAGGGGGGGCCGGGCCTCTCCCCGGGGACCCAGGGACGGCTGTCAGGGGGAGGGTGCGGGTCTTTGTGCGCTTCTCGCTCCGCTGGAAAACTGAAGGGAGCCCCGGGGGCGAGGGATGCGCTCACTCACCATGGCGGTGCCGACCGAGAAAGCGGCCATCAGACAGGCCATGCCCCGGGGGCGGCGGGCTCGGGCGGCGGCGGCGGCGGGCACGGGCGGCGGGCACGAGGCTGCGCTCGCTCCAGGCTGGGCCGCTGCGCTGCGCTCGGGCTCGGGCTCCGGCTCGGGCTCCGGCTCCGGCTCGGGCTCCGGCTCCGGCTGCAGCTGGGGCTCCGGCCCCGCCCCGCCCCTGGCCACGCCCCTGGCCACGCCCCTGGCCACGCCCCTGGCCACGCCCAGCCCCGTGATTGGCCGGCGCGCGGGGCGGGGCGGGGCCGGCAGGTGCGCGTGCTCTTGTTTTGCTCCCGCGCAGGGCGGCTGCCCGGCCCCCGCGAGTCCCGCAGCCCCGGCCTCCCTCCCTCCCTCCCGAGCCCGCGGCCTGGCAGGTGCCGGCCCCCCCCCGCCCCAGCCCCGGAGCCCCCGCGGCCAGAAGCTCCAGCAGGACGGGCCAGCGGCCCTGGGCGCCCGCCGGACAGCGGGGCCTCCCTCCGGGACCGCAGCCTCCCAGCCAGCGCGGCTGTGTGCATGGGGCCAAGGGGGGCGGTCAGGGAGGCTGGAAGGGAACAGCGTCTTGCCTTTTCTTTTCTCTTTATTGGGCACCTTTCTAGGCGCGTGAGGACTCAACAAGACATGGGCTCTCCAACACCCCCCTAGTCCAGCTCCGTACCTGGGGTGACCTCCCCACACACACACTGAGACCGTGCAAACACTCATTCCTACACCACTGTTGTGGCCAGTTGCAGGACTAGTGCTGGGTGACAAAAAGGCCCCGCCCCACCCCAATTAAAAAAAAGAAAGGGCTCTTTTCCGGTGCCTGGCTCAGTCCCCGGCCCACCACCGTGTTCAGGTAACTGCATAAAGACTGGCCCTTCAGACACCCTCTCATTTGGCCCCAGACTAGAATATCAGATGGCCTGGCTTCTGCTAATGCCCTTATTATATAGAAGTGGGACTATTTCCCGGTAATCATGGTGACAAGACATCCTTACCCCCAACTCAGAGGCTAATGCTTTTTGTTCAGCGGTTTGCGTGTTGGGACGCAGGTAGGAATGCGTCTCTCCTCACCTCCAGCACACCTGGCTCACCCCTCCCGCCTCACCTCAAATGAGCGAAGCCCCTGTCTTTCTCCTCACCTAGAAAGAAGGCACAGGTTTCAGGCAGGCAGGTGGACTTCACACGCAGAGGTCTGACAACCACAGCCAAATTCTCCTCCCAAGTCAAAGGAGGGGAAGGGGGTAGGATGTAGAGTTCAGAAGGAGGACAACCTGGCTTTTATCTGAATAGTTTTGCATGAAGCTCAATGCATTACCTTTATTCTATCTTTGCTAAGAGGAAGGAACTATGACCACTGTATTTTCAGGTGTCACTCTGCACGCCCGGCCTATCAGGCTGTGTGGTGCCATAAATGTACTGAACAGAGAAGCCGAGAAACTCCAAATGTTCTGGGAAGAGAATTCAAATCCGCAAACTTCTTGGGGAGAAATGAGGCCAAAAGGCAGAGACAGGGCTGGCCTTGCAGCCCACCACCTGCTCCAGGGGCAGACAGGACATAAAGCAGGAACGGAAGGACGTGGAACACAGCAGCGGAGGGTTTTTCCATGAATGTCAGGCTGGACGCTATCCAGTTATGTGGCCAGGGCAAGCGATGTGACATCATAGTCCTGTTGTGCTGGCCTCCATTCTCTGTCCACTATCCACTCTCCTCACTCGTAGGGATGTGTGCAGAATTTCCCCCCTGGAAACCTCCCTACTCTACCCCCTCCCTGTTCTATATCATGTAATTTATAACAATGGTTGGTCAGGAACTAGAGGTGTAAGGCGATGGTTGCTGGGCTTCTGGGGACAGCCAAGGGGACAGTGTGTAGAGCCCGAGTATGAAGCCAGAGAGGGAAGACAGTGGGTGAGTGGATCCTTGTTGGCACAGCTTGGGCTGCTGGCTTTTCCATTACAGGTGCTGAGAGAGTCCTCGCGTGCACATCTGTACACTGGCTAACAAGACTCTCAGCCACATGGGAAATGGTGCATGTCAAGCACTTTCCGCCATGCGTGGCACCCAGCAAGCAAGCCATTCCCAATCCTTACTGGTATTGTCCCTCTTGGGCCAGATTAAGGAATAAACAGTAGACTAAGCCAGATCTATGACATTCGTGTCAGGACTCTTGGTTGTAAGTAACAGAAACCCACCCCTGACCGGCTTATGCTAAAGGTAATGATGCATTGTCTTAGGTAGCAGAAGAGGTCAGGGTGTGCTGGTTTCAAGCCTGTCAAGGCCAAGGACCCATACTCTACCCTTGGCTTTTGGTCTCTAGCTCTTTCCATGCCTCTACTTTCCATCTGCTGGCTTCTCCTCAGTGAGGCTGTCTCTGCAAGGCCCCCCACTGTCTCCAGGCTTGCATCTTATCAGCCAGCAGCTAGTCACTGTCCCCAGGGGTGGGGATGAGGGTGGGGTGGGAGGTGCCAAACACTGATTAGTGGGGCCAAATAGGCCAATGGGAAGAGCAGCCCCAGGGGAACTACGCAGAAAGATAGGGCCATGGGTGCTTCACGAGGCTGTTTTGGGGCACTCTGAACACAAGTGTGTGTGCAGGTAAATACAAGAGGGCTCACGCAGGACTGTCCAGTACAGATCCCAAAGCCAATAGGGATTTCTGCTCATAAGACATCAAGTCACAGAGCCAGGCAGCCCTCCTCCCCAAGTAGGCCTTGAGTTATTCAACCAAGGTGCCATATTTCTCTCTAGGCCTTCACTTCTCTGGGCCAGACATCCCTGCCCATCCCCAAAACTTGCTTCCTCGACCATGCCCCTTCTTCCTGCTTACCTTTCTCTGCATGGGTTCCATTTACTCGGTGTCCCTTGTGAAATTTGGGGCATACCATTGACCATCTATTCAAGACACTCCCTCCTCTTGCTGATGATCCAGTGTCCCCAGGCTCCACTCAGACTGCTGGTAAGGACAAGCTTCCCTGCCACAGAACTGGCTACCTGGTATCCTAGGGACAAGCAGGTGAGTGGCCTCCACCACCAGGGACTGAATTCACTTTCCTCATAATTCTGTCATTTCAATCACCTGCTTTGCACATTATCCCCCAATTTCCTTTTTGAGGACCATTCAATTTATCTCTTCCAGACATCCAGCTACTGAGCTGGGACATGGTGGGGAGACGGGGGCACTCTGAGCACTCGGTCTCTGGTGCAGAGGTTCTGCTCTTGGCATCCAGTGAAGGGGGGTGAAAGGGGGGGTGCGGGTAGGTCAGACATCCAGATGGGCTCACCGAGGGCCTGGGGACTGACGCGAGTGAACTCCTGCGGGGAGCCGGTGGCAAGGGGGTGAGCCTGGCTCGGCATGGTGAATTGCCCCACCCCTGCAGCTCCCAAACACAAGATCCCTCCAAGAGAAACCTTCAGGGACATCCTGTGGCTTCCCAGCCCCCTGCTGCCAGCCGGCGAGGAAGAAATCCAATGAATATATTCTTTATTAATACAGTCTTCTTCATATTTTGGTGATTCGGCTTTCAACATTTATGACCTTGAGCCTTCTTTGATTACACGGTGCCCAGCTCTGAATCAACCTAAGTGGCCCCCATTGGCTGACCTGCTGCTGCTCAACCACAGAGCTACACCGGCCTGAACTTCATTTTCCAGGACCTACGACTTTAGCCCCACGCTCAGCACACACTCAGAGATCGCCTGCTCCGGGGCACCTGCAGTCCGTCGGTTGAGGACCCGAGTCTTGCTTTCGGCTCAGGTCAGGGTCTCAGGGTCCTGGGTTGGAGCCTGGAGTTGGGCTCTGCCCTCAGTGGGGGTCTGCTTGGGATTCTGACTCCTTTCCCTCCTCCATCTCTCTCTCTCATATAAATAAATAAATAAATCTTTTTTAAAAAATTGCCTGCTCTGCTAGGAGCTGATCTCTGCATTGGAACACGGGGTGGGGGTGATGGAGCACAAAACGGAGAAAATCCTGCCCTGAAGAGTCATCAGACGGTAATGAGGAGAGATGGGACAGCTGAGGTTCTTGTCTAGCCTGGGTATGTTTTTAACTTGTTCTGTGAGCTTAACATACTCTGGGGCCGTTCCTTACCTGAAGCTATAGGAGCTCCCACCGTGTGGTTTAGGGGAGAGGCAAAGTGGGGACACATGGGCCTCCTGGTCTCCGGGAGCCGTGCCCCTTCTGGAGCCCACCCTCCAGGCTAGTTCCAGCGTGGGAGAGGAACCCCCAGCGTAGGAAAGTGCCGGCCCGGCTCATATCCCACCAGGGGAACATCCCCTCATTGGACATCTCACCATGTCACGGAGGAAAACAAAAAACTAAAGAAGGGGGTCTCCCTGCCCAGTCCCCAGCTCCTCTTCAAGGGCCGCACTGTGCCAACGTGTGAGGCTTTGTGAGATGTCTTGCCCCAAAGCCTCCAGGAAACTCGATTTGGGAGGGCATGGTGTAGGGAGGTGTTTGCGCAGTTGCGTGATTGCTTTTTACAACCCAAAGCTCCGGCTCTGAAGGTAAATGTTTTCAAACCAATACAAGCAAAAGGCTGGTGCTGCAACAGCCAGTGGGCAAGGGGGCTCATCCCTTCTCTTGGCAGACTGTGGCGGGAAATGTGATGGGGCCTCCTGGAGCTGGGTCAGCGGGGATGAATCCCACCCCTGTTGTACCCCCACCACATTGAGACCTCCCTCTGCTCACGCCCCAACTTGTTGGCTTCTCTGATCCTTTCCTTGTCATGTTAACAGAGAAATTAGGGTGTTGGACCTTTTCTACCTCCGTTTACATAAAAACCAATGCCTGCACTTTAAAAAAGGAAGAGACAGAAAGAATGAGAGAGAGAAAAAGAAGAATTTGGGCGAGCAAGAGAGAAGGCAGGATGGCTGGGGAGGGGAAGGGAGAAAGAAAGACTATTAGGAGGTAGGAGCAAGTGCAGAGGAAAACCATGCCCCAGCCCTTGTGGGCAGGGACGGGAAGGGGCAGCAGACGCAAACAGCACATCCGGGAGGGTGGGTGCCTAAGGCCGGACGAGAACCAAATGGGAACTGCCTGTTTCATTTTAGAGTTAAAACACACCCAGGCTAGATAAGAACCTCAGCTGGCCCGCTGCTCCTCATTATTATCTGATGACTCTTTAGGGCAGGCTCATTCATTTTAAAGAAACATCATTTTCACCTCCATGATTTGCTGGATTCCCTCCTGCCTCCTGTCATGTCCTGCTCCAATGTCCAGATGTCCCCACCTTGCACCCTCTGGCACAGCTCCACCACCCCCCTCCCTCCTCACCTCCCCTCCCCAGGAGATGGGGGCAGGGGATGGGCCCCAGGTGCATGTGGGGTGGAGGTAGGAAGAGGGAGAGCGCCTTGGAGGTGGGAAGATGGAAAGATGAGGTTAATGAGGGAGGCTTTTGGGAACAGAAAAATGCAAGCAAATATCCATAAGCTAAGTTAGGAAGAAGTAAGCGTTGCAGACTATTCCTGTTTTCTTCCATTAGCACAGAACAGAGAGTGGCAGGAAAGTTCTAGGAAACAATTTCCACAAATGAAGAAAGAGGGAGTAACATCTGGCAATGAAATGACCTTCAAAGCTGAAGATCAGGACAGAGGTCTCCGAGACAGACACCGGACAATTGCTGGAGGCCTCCTTCCACACAGACATAAAAGCTCCCACCGCCCTCAGTCAAGGGCCCAGCTGGGAAACATCTGGTAGCCCGTGGAGTGCACCCCACTTTTCCTCTGCAGACCTGCTCTCCCCTAACTGCATGTAAGCAATCCTAGAATGCACCCCCTACCTGGCACCAGTCAGAACATTCCATCCCTAAGGTCACTGTGTTTGCTTTGTAAAGGATTGACCAGTCCGGGGGGGTGGGGTGGGGGTTCATAAGAGTTCTCCCTGGGACTTGCCAAGGCCCTGAGAAGGAGAGGGTTTCTTGCTTTATGGGGGTTGACAGCCCCATACGGTGGCCATCTTCTCTGCCTGCAGGGAGTGGCCAACTGGGAAGGGAAACCACGGAGGCACAGAGGCTGCAAGACATGGTGGGAGGCACTGGGCACCTAGAGCACGTTCACGTCTCTGGATGCCCCTGTGACTGCAGCCACAAAGTGATAGTCATGCTCACCTCAGGATTGTTGGGAGGGTTACATGAGTCAATTTTTGATAATCACATCTGACTCATAGTGTGTGTCTTATCCATAAATATTGGTCATCCTCATTATGAGAACCAGGACTCTCCCTCTGACCCTGAACCAGCATAAAGTAGGTTTCAGTTCACTTGCAGCCTAAAAGTCCTGATTAAGACAAACAGGCTATTTAAAGTCCGGGGGCCCGTAAGCCAGTTTATGGGGGAAATCCTTACAAATAGTTTCTAGGTCAACCTCACAATCCTGTATTGCCTTAGTTCCTGTTCACCTGGGCACTTGACTTTTCTCCTCCAGGAGATCATAAATCCCAAAGTCTCTTTGTCGTCAACATCATTCTTGGCATAGCATCTAGTCAGAGTAGGTGCTTGATAAAAATCATGAGTTACGTTGAACAGCCTCCAGTGTTTTGGAAAGTACTGTAACGTGCATTATCCCATGGGATGCTCAGGATGCCCCTGCAGGCTAGGAGGGCAGATGCCATCACTGGAGCACAGATGAATCTGACACCCCACCCCCAGGTACAGGGCAGGCCACATTTTACTTTCCTTAGCAGTCAAATAATCTGCTTCTGGTCCCCAGAAGGCAATGCCTCCATGCCATGACACTTGGGCACAGATCTACCCTCTTAGCTCTAAAGACCACAGCTCAAGTCCTGTATGATCAGTGCCTTTTGCCTCCCTGGGACACCTGAGCTCTCCTGTGATTTAGAGACCCTACCCCGCCCCTCTCCAGGCCTGAAATGTTCTTCCTGCCTCCAGAAGAACAGGATCTCTCTCCTCCAGGTCCCCAACCCCCTTCTGCTACCTCCTAGGAAGACCTGGGCAATCACCTATTTGAACTTGGGCTTTTGAAAGCAAAAATTTGGTTGCGGGTGATTATCTTCTGCATGCCTGGAAACTTCTGGGCAGGGCCCTGCAACTCAAAAGTCCCCAAGGCAAAAGAAAAACAATTTAATTAAAAGAAAAAAAAAAAACTTGGCTACTTTTTAAGGGATGGAAGGGAAAATTAGCTAAAGCAAGGAAATTAGCCTCAGAAATTATCTCAGTAAATGATCCTGCCACTGGGAAATAAGGAGATTGAGGTTGCATGAGGTTTGAAAAGCCCCAGGACTCCTGCTGAGTACTTCTTGCACTTGAGCATCATGGCTCTTTCAAATAGGGACAGAGAGCTGAAGAAGCTCACATTCAATCTGTTAAAAATCACAGGCAGGCTAGTGGGGACATGGAGCAGATATACTTTTCTCTATTCCCCTTACCTAGGCACAACTAAAAACTCTGAACTATACAAAGCACATGAGGAGACACTGACAGGTGCAGAGCATGAAGCAGATGGCCCAAGATGGAACCTTGGGACCCAAAGAAACAACACTGTAGTGAGATCCCTCGGTTTTGTTTCTGCCTCATATATCCCAGACTTTCGTTTGAAGAAACCGACAACCTAGAAATGCTCAAGGGCACAAACAAAACAAGCCCCGATGAACGGCTACTCACTGTAGCCAAAAGGGCACCCTAGAAATATAGAAATTTTTTAGATGATTGCTCTACTCCAGTCTAATACCAGATAATAAATTATGGTCCCACACCCACCTACACCAATAAAAATGAGTTGGGAACCTAGGTTTCCACCCTCCTCAGACTCTAATGAAGCATCCAAACTGCCCCCATCCTGAGTCAAAATGGTGTCAGAGAATGACGTATACATAGGCAGGAACCAGGCAGTAATGAGAAGTCACTCCTTTCCTCACTGGGATGGAGGCAGAAGCGATCCAGTAGACTCAGGACTTTTACCACCACACAGTGTTAACAAAGACACTACACTCCCCTCAAGTCATGCCAGTGGAGATCATGTCAGGACAATAATGAGGTCTCCTGCCTCCTTCAGCGAGGGAGGTGTGGGTGGTGGCCAAGTGGAGAGCCAGAACTCCAACCCTTCCAGCAGTAATGAGGAGCTCCTCCCTTGGATGTCAACAAAGACTGAGCAGGGAACCTGGACTTCTACCCTCATCTGGCAGTAATGAGACAGTGCCCACCCACTTCTTCTACCTGAGTGATGTCAGAGAAAGCCAACTAAAACAGAAAGTTTAATAAGATCCAAAGTCTTATAACATAATACCAAAAATATTTAGGTTTCGATCAAAAGTCTTTCATTATCAAAGAATGAAGATTCACAATTCAAATGAAAAAAAGCAATCAGTAGATGCTAACCCTAAGATGACAAAATGTTACAATTACTAACAAAGATTTAAAAGCAGACATCATCAAAATGTTTCAGTGAGAAATGATGAACTGACATGAAACAAGTGAAAAGATAGAAAGTCTTAGTAAAGAAATAAAATAAATTTTAAAAATAAAATAGGAATTTTAGAACTGAAAAATAGGATATCCAAAATGAAAAACTCAGCAGATGGGCTCAACAGCAGAATGAAGAGGAGAAAGGAAAGAATCAATGAATTGGACAACAGAACAACAGAATTACCCAGTCTGGACAACAGAGAGAAAATAAGCTGTATGGAAAGTGAGCAGAAGCCAAGGAACATATTAGACTATAATGGAAGATCTATAGATTCAGAAGGATGGTTGCAGGTTGAAAATTCTCAGAGGGATGCATGAGTGGCTAAGTCCGTTGAATATCCAACTCTTCATTTTGTTTCAGACTATGATCTAGGGGTCGTGAGATCAAGCCCTGAAACAGGCTCCACTCTCAGTTGCAGAGTCTGCTTGAGATTCTCTCTCTCCCTCCCCCTCTGCTCTTCCCCCAACTCATGCACAGTCTCTCTATTAAAAAATAAAATCTTAAAAGAAGATGCTCAAAGAAATAGTAGCTACAAACTTCCCAAATTTGGCAAAAGACAGAAACCTCCATATTCAAAAGATTCAAGAAGTTGAGTAATTCAAAAAAGGGTAAATCCAAAGAAATCTACAATAAGACACCCCATAGTCAAACTCCTTATCCTAAAGGCAAAAGAGAGATCCTGAAGGCAGTAAAAGATACAAGACATGTCCCCTGGAAAGAAAAAAACAATTCAAATTACAGTATATTTCTCATCAAAAGCAATAGTGGTCAGAAGGAATTGGCTCAACATTTTTCACTTGCTGAAAGTAAAGATCAACCCAGTTTCTTACATTCAGAAAAGATATCCAAGGGAAGGGAAATCAAGACAAACTTAAGAAAATTTGTTACCAGTAGACATACTTTAAAAGAATGGCTGAAGGAAGTCCTCTAAAACATAAAGGAAATGGCAAAAGAAGAAAATTTTATAAAGCAAAAAAGGGAAAGAACACTGTAAGTAAAAATATGAGTAATTTAAATAAACTTTTCCTCCTCTCTTGAGTTTTTCAAAATGCGTTTGATAGGCAAAGCAAAAATTGTAATATTGTCTGATGTGCTTTTAAATGTGTATGGAGTAAATAATTAAGACAATTATACTATAAATAGAGGAGGGTAAATAGTTATAAAGGGAAGTAAATTTCCTACATTGCACTCCAACTTGTAAAACTATGACAAGACTGATGTCACGTATATATAATGTAATACCTAGATAAAACACTAAAAAAGCAATACGAAGAGATACTCTCAAAAACATTATAGAGGGTCAAAAAGCAATTCTAAAACTATGTCCAGGGTCACCTGGGTGGCTCAGCAGTTGAGCATCTGCCTTTGGCTCAGGTCATGATCCCAGGGTCCTGGGATCGAGTCTGTCATAGGGCTCCCTATAGGGAGCCTGCTTCTCCCCCCTGCCTGTGTCTCTGCCTCTCTCTCTGTGTGTGTCTCTCATGAATAAATAAATAAAATAAAATCTTTTTAAAAAATAAAAATATGTTCAAATGACTCCTAGGAATGCAGGAACAAGACAACAGGGAAATGAAAACCCAAGAACATGGAAAATATAAAATAAAATACACTCTTAAGCCCAACATGTCAATACTTACATTAAATGTAAATGAACCAAATAACAGAACTATAAACTATGTGAAGCAAAACTTGATAGAACTGACAAGAGAAATAGATAAATTCACCATTTTAGTTGGAGACTTTATCACTTCACTCAACAACTGCTAGAACAACTAGACAGAAAACTTTGCAAGGATGTAGAACCCAGCAGCACCACTGACTACTGACCAACAGGATCCAAGTAGTATTTATAGAACATTCCACTCCAGCCAACGACAGGAGAATACACATTCTTCTTAAACGTTCACGGAACATGTACTAACATAGATCATATCCTGAGCCATAAAACAAATCTCAACAAATTTAAAAGAACTGAGATAATGCAGAGTGTGTTCTCTGACCCAAATGGAATCAAATGGATAATAGGAAAATCTCCAAACAATGCATTCCTAAATAATCCATAAGTCCAAGAGGGGATCTTAATGGCAAACAAAACACAGTTAACTGAATTAAAATGAAAATACACATATCAAAGTACACATGTGAGAGCCACGTCAGTGTGGAGCAGAAATTTATAATATCAAAAGCATATAAAGTGAAAATGAGGAAAAGTCTCAAATCCATAATCTAAACTCCCACCTCAAGAATGTAGAAAAAGAAAAGCAAAATAAACCAAAATTAAGGAAATAATAAAGATAAGAGCAGAGATCAATGAAATTAAAAATGGAAGAATAAAGAAACTCAATGAAACACAAAGCTGGACTGATCATTTAGAGATGATGGATAAAATTGAAAAATCTCCAGCAAGTCTGACAAAGAAAAGACATGGAAGACACAAATTACCAATATTAGAGATGGAGCAGGAGATGTCATTACAGATCCCATGGACGTCCAAAGGACAATAAGCCAACACTACAAACAACTCTGCGCATCTAAATTTGACAATTTAGATGAAATGAACAAATTCTTCAAAAAGCACATACTACAACAACTCACTGAATATAAAATAGGTTATTTGAATAGCTCTATAACTATGAAGGAGACTGAATTCATCATTTTAAAACTCAGGAAGGAGGAAGGAAGGGAGGGAGGGACGGAGAGAGGGAGGAAAAGAACTATCCAGGCCCAGACAGCTTCGCTGGATAATTCTACCAAATGTTTAAAGAATTCACATCATCTCTTTACAATCTCCTCCAGAAATAGGAAAGGAAGAAATAACTTCCCAATTCATTTTATTTAACTAGTATTACCCTGTTATCAGACAAAGATAATATTTTAAAAACTACAGACCAAAATCCCTCATAAATATAGATGCAAAAACCACTAACAAAATATTAGCCAATAGAATTTATAAACGTTAGAAGTATGTTGTACAAGCATTTGTGAATGTGTAAAATAAAAGTTACAAATAATGCTTCTGTTTAAAAAAAAAAGAATTCAGCAATATACATTTAAAATGACACACTATGGACACCTGGGTGGCTCAGTTGGATAAGCATCTGCCTTCAGCTCAAATCATGATCTCAGGGTCCTGGGATCGAGCCCCGCATCAGGCTCCCAGTTCAGCGGGGAGTCTGCTTCTCCCTCTACCACTGCCCCTCCCTCTGCTTGTGTTCTCTCTTTCTCCCTCTCAAATAAATACAAAAAATCTTTTAAACATTAAAAAAAATGATACACTAAGTCCAAGTGGAGTTTATCTCAAGCATGCAAGTCTGGTTCAATATTTGCACATCCATGTAGCACACCATATTAACAGACTAAAGAAGAAAAATCACATGATTGTGCCAATTGATATGGACAAAGAATTTGACAAAATTGAACATCTATTCATGTTAAAAAAAAAAAACAACTCAGAAAAATAGAAATAAAAGGCAATTTGCTCAACTTCCAGCAATTATACCCCTGGACATTTGTCCCAAAGAAATTAAAACTCACATTCAGATAAAACTTAGCAAAAAAAAAAAAAAATAGCACTCAAACATTCACAGCAGTTTTGTCTGCGATTAGCTAAAACCTACCAACAACCCGGATGTCCATTGATAGGTAAATAGTTAAACTATGGCCCCGTCTACACTATGGGACACTACTCAGCAATACAAAGAAATTAACTACTCAACGGCCAACAACCTCTGGATAGGTTGCCAGAGAATTCTTGGAAAAACCAATCTGAAGAGGTTGGACATTGTACAATCCCATTTATGTGACATTCTTGAAATGACAATATCACAAAAATGGGGACAGATTTGTGATTGTCAGGGGTTAAGGAGGGGACAGAGTGGAAAGAATGAGAACGGGGCTACTCACGGGTGGCATGAGGGAGTCTTGTGTGGACTGTATCAGTGTCAACGTCCTGGATATGATGTTGTACTACAGTGTCACAAGATGTGACCAAGGGGGGAGCTAGGTAAAAGGCACACAGGATCTCCCTGTGTTCTTTCTTACAACTCCACGAGAACACATAATTATCTCAAAATTCAAAGGTTAATTTTTTAAAGTCACAGGACAGTCCTGAGTGAGGCCACTCTGGATGAGGTGGCCTCAGACCACCTGTGACAGCAAGTAGACAGCACATGGACGATGCGGAATGAGAGGCAAGTGGCAGAGTTTTGGGGATGAATAAGGAGAGGACATGGAACTGGAGAGTACCAGGTCACTTGGGACCACACAACGGGCTGCGGGACAAGGAAGCATTTGTGGCCGTTCTTTGTCAACTGAGAACTTGAGAAGGTGAGGATGGATGGGACGATGCTCTTCCTCCTTACTCTTGTGTGTGCGTGCTCAAGCACCCAGGCACCTGCAGGATGGTGATGGATGGGAGGCCGGCCCCATCCTTAGCCATCTGTGCTGCTGGGCTGCTCCTCACCTCTCAAAGCCTCAATCTTCAACAGTAAAATGGGAATACCAAGAGTACTATGGTGATGGCTGAATAAAATGGGGTGGTTACCATGTGGGGAGCCCAGAAGACAGGAAAGCAGAGGCCCGTGTGCATTGAACATTGTCTTCCCCACCCTGAGGCCGCTACCTTCCCCTGACCCTCCCCCACTGTTGCTATTGCTCACCATCTTCCCAAATGGCATACTCTTCTTTTCCTCCTGTGACGAACCCCTGTGCATGGGACATCCTACAAGGAAAAATGGATGGATAAATGTACAAAGGAGGGCTCCCAGCCCAGAGTGACAACAGCCCAATAGTAAATGTTAAGGCATCAATATGGTGGTCAAAAGGTTAAAACTTCTAATGATAAGATAAATAAGTCCTGGACAGTGTGACATACAGCATGGCGCACATTACCATATCGTGTATCTGAAAATTGCTAAGAGAATAGCTGAAAAGTTCTCATCCCAAGGGGGAAAAAACTTATAACTATATGAGAGGAGGAGTGTTAACTAAGCTTATTGTGGTGATTATTTTGCAGTATAAACAATATCCAATAACATTGTGTAGCTTGGGACTAGTACAATGTTATATGTCAATTCTTTCACAAAAAAACTAGGGAAGTAACTAAGTCATCTTACTTTTCCCTGAGAGGCAACCCATGCACATTCACAGATTGCTTGTTTCCCTCGCTGGTCTATGGCCCGGAGGACAGAGGGAGACTCTGGCTCACTCTCCCCGAGCCCCAACTTCCAGCAGATGCCTGCCTCCTACTTGGCTCTCCAACATTTGCTCAATGCTTACATGACAAATTATTGTCTGTGCCTATACTAACCCACACGACTTGGTTTCTTGGACCTACAACTAGTTAGTTACATTTACTCCAGACATTTATATTGAAAAAAAAAATTTTTTTTTTTTTTTACTAAAAAGCACTTTGTGAGTGACTTACCCCCAAGCTGAGGTGTAAACATGTCCCAAGGAGCCCTTCTGCTGTGAAACAGACCCATCTGCGGTGAGGTGCACGTATTGTGAATAATGGGAAGCAGCCCCTTCCTTATGTAGGACAGAATTTCAATTTTCATCACTGCAGACATGTGAAAACCCCCAAACCACAAACAATGATTTCAGTTTCTGCTCTATGCACATACAGGGCGAATTGGGTGAAGGTAGAAGTAATGCAATCACATGTGTAAAAAACACGGCCGGTGTCGCTGCTCCCGCAGCCAACAGGAAGCATGTGAGGTTACTAAAGGTCGGTCTGCTCCCTCCGTGGTTACTGTCACAAAATAGCACCCACTACCTCTCTATCCACAGATGGGCCTAGCGTGAAATCTACTGATTTCCCCACTTTGGGTCAGATGATAGATTTCACGTTGGACAACATTGTGGAATTTATTTTTTATTAAAAACAAGGTTAGTAAAGACTAAAAAAAAACAAACAAAAAACAAACAAAAACAAAACAAAACATCTAGGCCTCTAGGGTAATAGTTAAGGATAAATGGAGTACTTCCTGGTGGAAAGCCTAGAAAAACGTAAATAACGTCACGTAGGGACCTCTCTGGCCAATGATTGATGCTGCAAAGTGGGGGCAAAGTGGGCTAGTGGCACGTCTGAGGCCTCACCGTGTTAGGGGAAGTCAGCCATCACCTAATAACAAAAACTGAGAGCTTGGGAGGCCATGGTGGGGTCCAGACTATGCTTTGAACTTTAAAGCCATCAGATCATTTAACCCTCATCCCAACTCCGCTATTATTATCCACAATGGGGAAGTAGGGCCCAGAGAGGTTATGTAACCTGCCTGAGGTCACACAACAAGAAATTATCCAGTCTCAGATCCAAAACAGTAAGTCTGGCTCCAGAGATTGCAATCTTTTTTTTTTCTCCCCCATAAGAGGGATTTTTTTTTTCTTTTTTAAAGTAAAGCACAAAACCGTTAACATAGGCTTGGTGAACCCTACATATCCACACGCTTGTATATTCACCACCCAGATGGCCATCTACGACCTTCCCACCTAGAACATTTCCACCATGTCAAACGTTCCTTGGGCCCAATCCCAATCAATCCCCATCTCCAAAGATAAGCACTACTCTGGCTTCGATCACCGCAGATTAGCCTAGTTTATTCTTGGTGCTCGTGTAATCGGCCTACAGTGTACGTGCTTCTCCGTGTCCGGGTTCTTCCGCTGCTCAGCATCATGCTCCTGAAACTCATCATGCTGTTGTGTGGATCCACACTCCCTCCCTCTGCAGTTTATTTTTCCTTTCTGCTACTGACGGGCCTGTGCCCTGTGGAGGCTTTTCAGCCGCTATCAGGAAAGCTGCTGTTAGCTCCTGCTCCGGACTCCAGGTGGACACGGACACTCATTTCCCTCGAGGATACCCCCAGCAGGGAAATCTCTGGGTCTTGGGATAAGAATGTTTAATTTTAGTAAATATTACCAATCAATCAGCTTTCCAAATTTCTCCCAGTTCATACTCCCAACACTCCTGTTGTTTCACGCACTTGCCTCCACTTGGCATTCTCAGTATTTTTTTTTTTAAATGTGGCCACCTTGAGAGGTGTGTGGTCATTGTACCACCAAGGTTTTCATCTGCTGACTAATGATCTGTCTGTTCAGTTTCCCTTCGTTTTAAAATCTCATTGTTTTTAGTATTGCTCTGTAGGATTTCTTGATATATCCTAGGTTCTGTTCTCCATCACGTGGATACACCACAAATGTGTTCTCCAAGTCTGTAGCTTACCATCTTTTTAAAAAAGATTTATTTATAAATAATAGGAGAGAGAGAGAGCATGTAGCAGGGAGGGGCGTAGGGAGAGGGAGAGAGAGAGAATCTCAAGCAGACTCTCCAGCGAGTGTGGAGCCTGACGTGGGGCGCGATCTCATGACCCTGAGATCATGAGCTGAGCCAAAACCAAGAGTCTGCAGCATAATTCACTACACCACCCAGGAGCCTTTGCAGCTTGCCGTTCTTAATATATATATATTTTTTACAATAGGAGTTCCTTATTTAAAAAGATTCAATTTATCGATATCTTCCTTTATGGTTATGGGTTAGGTTTTTTTTCCTATGTGTGTCTTCTCTAAGAAATCTCTGCCTACCACAAGAATATGAAAATAATTTGTGTTTTCTTCTAGAAGCACCACTGCTTTGGTGTTCACGTCTATGTTTATGATCCATCTTTAATTAATTTCTACGTGAAAGGCAGAGGTCAAGGTGCACGTTTCCATATGCTCGCTCAATTGCTCCAATGCCAATTTCCTAAAAACATCATCCTCTCTCCATCAAATTGCATCAGTTCTTTGATATAGTCAAGCAGTCATAGTTGGGAGAAAGAGGCATTTCTAGACTATTCTGTTCCATAGGTCTGTGTGTCTGTCCTTATATCATTACCTCGCCACCTCCATTACTGCAATTTTAAAAGAAGTCCCCAAATATGACAGTGTTCTAGATCCTTTGTATTTCCTTTTTAAAAAATAATTTATTTGTTCATGAGAGACACAGAGAGGCAGAGACACAGGCAGAGGCAGAAGCAGGCTCCTCATAGGGAGCCCAATGTGGGACTCGATCCAGGACTCCAGGATCACGCCCTGGGCCGAAGGCAGATGCTCAACCACTGAGCCACCCAGGTACCCCAGATCCTTTGTATTTCCACATACATTTTGGAATCCACTTGTCAATAGTCATCAAACAGGGGGACAAGTAAAGGAAGAAAGCAAACCTATAAGAGTTTTGACAGGGATCATGTTGATCTACAGATCCCTTTGAGAGCAGACATCTTACAACCCTGAGTCTCCTCACCCACGTCTGTGGACTATGGCTCCATCCAATAAACATTTCTACAATGTAAAAATTCTACATGGAGACTTCGTATCTTGCAACTTTGCTAAAATCACTTATTTCTGCCTCATTCTATTATTCCCTTCTTTCTGCTTGCTTTTGGTTTAATTTGCTCTTCTTTTGAGAAGTTCTCAAGGTGGAAAATTAGGTTATTGATCTGGAGATCTTCTTTAATATCGACACATATGGTTATAAACTTCCTTCTAGGCATGATTTTCTCTGCACCTGCGAATTTTGGTATGCTGCATTTTTAATTTTTATTCATAGCAAAGTATGTTCTAATTTCCCTTGAGATTTCTTTCTTGAAGTATTGGTTATTTAAGAGCATGTTGCTTAATTTCAACATGTTAGTGAATTTCCTAAAATCATCTATGACTGATAATAGTTTATAGATTGATTTATAGATAGTTTTGCCTTGATGTGCTTACATTGGATTTTCTTCTCCTTCTTCTTCTTCTTCTTCTTCTTCTTCTTCTTCTTCTTCTTCTTCTTCTTCATTATTATTATTATTATTATTCATCCTGGTTGGATTCAGCTTCTTGAACCTGTGGGTTATTACCTTTCATAAGATTTGGAAAATATTTGGCTATTATTTCTTCAAATACCACTTCTCTCCCACCTTCCCTCTCCTGTCTGTCCTCTTCTTTTTCTAGGACTCCAGCTCTACCTGTGTCACGATTGATCATGTCCTTACACTTTATTCTGTGTTTATAATTTTTTTCTTTCTTTCTCTGTGATTCACTTTGGATATTTTCTATTGATCTGTCTTCAGATTTATTTTCTTGTGTTCTGCTGTATCTAGTCCACTGTTACAGCCTTCTGAAATAGCCTCACTTAAAATATTTATTTGTGCATCCAGAATGTCCACTTGATGATTTTTTGTAGATTCCAATCCCCCTGTGAAATGTCCCTTCTTTGCATCAATTTTCTCTCTCTTTTACTCTATTTCCCACATATTTATCATGGTTATTTTGAAGTCACAGACTGCTAATGCTTTTCTGAGTTATTCTCTGACCTCTACACATGCAAGCCATTTCCACAGAAGAGATGCAATGAAGCCTGGTTCCTGATTTCTGTGGCTCTTGGAGCTGCATTACTTCTCACCTACAGCTTGTGGTTGTTGGGGGTGGTTTATTTTAGGGTGCTCACTGCACTCCCAGGAACCGGTCCGGAGACAAATGTTGCAATCCACACTTAGTAATAACACCAATGCAATAAGCCAAACTATGTCATCACTGGAAATCAGGCGGCATCTGTCCCTTCCATGAACAACACTCAATTGTCTAGGCAACACCAAGCCTACAGATAAAAATCACTTCCACCATTTTCCTTGAATTGGGCCATCTGTATTGAAGATGGCCAATTCCCCCATATACAGCCCACAATTTGAGTAAAATGTTCCCAAACCAGGTTTCCCAGTAGAATCTTCTGGGAGACGGGCTCTTTAATAAAGATATCAACACCTCCTTTCACCCCAGATCATGAATCAGTACCACTGGGAGACCAGGGAAAGGGGTCCAGGGCCATGCCTCAGAGTTGCTGCTGGGCCATCTCCAGTGGCCCAGGATGAGGGCCAGGTGGCCTCCACCTCTTTTATGAACCTTGGCTACCACCCAACCCACACTCCTGGGAGCTTTGCATCCCAGCTGGAAGTAACTGATCCTCTTTCCTAACTTGGCCTGCTGGCCTGAGTCTGTCCAGCTACCCTCCCTCTATGCCCATCTCATGGGGTGGTGTGGTCTGAGGTCACTATGGGACAAGACTGTGGCATAGTGAGGGTGGGGTTTTCCTGATTAAGAAAATGAGAAGTAGAGCATAAGCCCAAGTTAACTGCCTTATTAGCTCTTCCAAAAAAGTCCTGGAATATTTTCTTGATATGCCAAAGGTCAAATGGGTTTGAGAAGAACAGGCACCAAAACAACAACAAAATAGGAAGTTGAGGCCAGAGCCTTTTGTCCCCAACATAGGAAGAAGGGTCCTAAGATGTTCCCAGTCAACAGCAGCAGCTTCCTTTTATATAAAATATAAATATAAATATGTATAAAATATATTTTATTTATCTATTCATGAGAGACACACACAGAGAGAGGCAGAGACTCAGGCAGAGGGAGAAACCCATTCCCTACAGGGAGCTCAGTATGGGACTGGATCCCAGGACCCCGGGATAATGACCTGAGCCAAAGGCAGATGCTCAACCAGTGAGCCTCCCAGGTGTCCCAACAGGAGCAGATTCTAGTAACCACCTCTCTCTGCTAAATGATTTCAGAATGTGAACACTGGAAAAGCCCCTAAGAATATCTCACATATTGGGATTGAAAAACATACCTATACAATTTGATATAAGTCACAAGGATGTTGGCAAAACCTCAAATCTGCTCACATGGCAGGGACAGTCCCAACGGCCATGGGAAAGGCTGTTTGTGCAACTCCAGAGCCAAGAGGAGACAAAAGCAGACCAAGCAAGTGCCTCCCCAAGGTCAGAGGACTTGGAAGGCAGGATGAATGGCTGTGGGTCTGCACGAGAGCTCCTCCTTTGGTCACCATCAGACGTGGACAGGTGTTCTGTCCCAGTCAGGTCTCTGGGCTAAGCTGAGTAGGAGGGTTTTACAAGCTGGCGTTGAGCATGGAGCAGCTTGTGGACAGGGCCACAGAAACATCATCAAATGTCTAAAACCCATGAGAACCAGCCTTGACCGCTGAGTGACTGAGAAATTTCCATCAGGGCAGCAGCAGAGCCCAAGGACAATGAGGGAGCACAGTGCCGCTCCACTCCAGCCTTGTCTCCTGAGACTGCTCTTTAGGCCACACTGACCCAGAACGTGACCACGCGCCACTGTTACCAAGACATCAACTTCCAAAGGCTTTGCTTTTGAATCATAGAAGTCCCAACTTAAAGATTTTGACTCTACAGGAAACAACCAATGTTGGCAAAGATGGGGAGAAAGGGGAACCTTCTTATGCTGCTGGTGGGAATGCAAGCTGCTGCAGCCACTCTGGAAAACAGTATGAAGGTTCCTCAAGAAGTTGAAAATAGAGCTACCCTATGACCCAGCAATTGCACTACTGGGTATTTACCCCAAAGATGCAAATGTAGTGATCCGAAAGGATACCTGGGTGGCTCAGTGGTTGAGCATCTGCCTTCTGCTCAGGTTGTAATCCTGAGATTGAGGTCCTAGGATCGAGGCCTGCATTGGGCTCCCCATGGGGAGACTGCTTCTCCCTCTGGCTATGTCTCTGCCTCTCTGTGTGTCTCTCGTGAATAAATAAAACCTTGAAAAAGCTTTCATGACCCGAAGGGGCACCTGCACCCCAATGTTCATAGCAGCAATGTCTACAATAGCCAAACTATGGAAAGAGCCCAGATGTCCATTGACAGATGAATGGATAAACAAGATGTGGTCTATATATACACAATGGAATTTCAGCTTTCAAAAAACGAAATCTTGCCACTTGCAATGACATGGAAGGAACTAGAAGGTATTATGTTAAGTGAAATTAGTCAGAGAAAGACAATTATCATACGATCTCACTCATGCAGCATTTAAGGAACAAAATAGAGGACCATAGGGGAAGGGAAGGAAAAGTAAAACAAGACAAAATCAGAAAGGGAGACAAACCCTAAAAGACTCTTAACTCTTGGAAACAAAATGAGAGTCATCAGAGGGGAAGGAGGTGGGGGGATGCGGTAACTGGGGCGGGGGGATGGACATGGGGGGAAGGAGGGCATGATGGAGGGCACATGATGTCATGAGCACTGGGTGTTACATACAGTGGTGTATGACGAATCACTAAACTCTACCTCTGAAACCAATGATACATTATATGTTAATTAATTGAATTTAAATAAAATTGAATTAAATCTTTAAAAAGAGATGTTGGACTCTGGACCTCTTTACAAAATGCTGGTGGAGCACTGTAGAAAGGACTTCTTGTGCTCGGCACCTCATCAGCCCTGCACCCCGCGGAGTGCGGGACGCAGGGCACATGGTGGCAGTGTCACCCCTCCACCTCGGCCCGGCCCCAGTCCATGGTGGGGGGGGGGGTGGGGGGACGCGACACATCCGGAGTGTTGGCAGCCCCTGCGCAGGGCGGGCCAGCGCTTTGTCCCGCTTATTGTTCAGAATTTAGAATGCATTTTCCCATAGACACAGGGGTTAGGTTCCCAGGCCAGGCCATAAAAGCCCATTTTTGTTTCACTGGTAGATACACTGCATTACTGCAATTCTTCACCGCACTAAATTGTGGAACTCAGTATAGAGAGCTCTACAACACTGTTTGTCGGAAAATATCCCAATTCAGCCTTCAGCCTCCAGGATGTGGGGTCTGGGCTGGGTCTTCCTTCCTGCAGAAGACCAATCTTCAGGGACACCTGGGTCCAGGTTGGGGCCAGTGTGTGGACCACCATCCCAGAGGTGGCAACGCCAGGGCCCCGGAGGCAAAGCAGGGAAGTCGTGGGAAGAGCTGAGTCCCAGGCAGACACAGGGATTCGTAATAAAGGTATCAGACTTTCTGAAAGTGGAGCCCTGAGCCTGTGCTGGTTTGTGGGTCTCCCTCACAATCAAGGACACATGAGGTAAGCCAGGCCAGAGCTCCCTGTTAGGACAAAGACTCTAACCTGGAGCTGGGCAGTGAGGGTTCATCTTGCAGCCCAAGTTGAATCCGCCAGGATGGACGTCATTGCTTTAATCCCTGTGGGGCCAAGTCTGGACTCAACAGGACCAGCACCCCGATTGATTAATGGTGTCTACCAAGAGAAGGGGCAGGGATGGTCTGTAGGTGTTTAGCCAACCCTGGCTACGCCCTCACTGGGAAAGTCGGGCCCTGCCATATTTTTAGCATTCCCCCAAGGAGAGACATGGTCTTCTATGCAATAAGACACTTAGTTTTCAGAAGTCCCTAATAGAAGCATTCCTTGTCAAGGATCCTACAGTTGGGCACATAAATCTGAAAATGCTATGTGCCCAATGATGTCCATGCAGTGTGGGGGGAAAAAAGTGATCATGTTCTGAGGGAAAAGACGTTCTTATACATAAAATTATAGCTGAAACCACTACCACTGAAAGGTCCCCATTTCTTGCTTCAACGTCCAGAAGAACATACCTACATAATACACTTATAGTCACCGTGCCCTGTACCTGACCCATTATAATTTCATCTTACCATACTTTGTGTGTCTTCATAATTGTACATCAAAGTATCAGGAGAAGTAAAATGGTACCTTATTGATTGATTTACAATCTAATGTGAAGGTGCTTTCTCTCTAAAATGCTATGATTCTATTATTATTATTATTATTATTATTATTATTATTATCATTATTATTATTACTATGTAAAAATGTTTTTCATCCCCAACTACTCCCTCAAACCCTGTGTTGCAATGGACACTGCCAGGTGCTCCAGGGCTCAGGGGAGGTGCACCAGGAACCCAGTGTGAGGCAGGTATCTTTACACAGCAGAGAGGGCAAAACTCCTGACAGCTGCTGAAAAGTTCACTGCACACCCACCGCCGGCTCGGAACCAAGAGGGGGGCCGGACCTACGGGTAGTCACATGACCTGCAGCCCTGGTCTCCGGCCGAGCTCGAGCGGGGCTGCAGCCTTGGGTGGGAAGAAGTGCCTAGTTCCCCAACCCTGCCCTGTGGAGTTCAGGTGTCCCCTAAAATCCACCCCAAACCTTTCAGGTTCTTTAAATTCAAAAGCTGTCTTGTTGTCAACATAGTGAACTCAACTTGCATGAAGCAACTGTATGTAGGATGTCCTTTTGAGAGGAGGGATGAAAGATGGATGGATGGATGGATGGATGGATGAATGAATGGAGGATAGATTTATATGGTAGATAGTGGAAGATTAGATAGATAGATAGATAGATGATAGAGATTTTAAACAAGTAAACACCCAGGCTAGGCCTTCTTGGTGGTCTGTATTTGACCTCTCCTCTTTGGTCTGCGAGGCCACAGTCCCCGGCTGCAGGTTTGCTCCACATTCCAGAGCCCTCTCCCTGCTTCCCCACAGCTGCCTGGCTGTCATGGCCTCAGCTGTGACATTTCGTCATGGAAAATGCCCTGATGGCTCCATTTGGCCTTGTCGTTGCTAACGCTCCTGCAGCCCCTCTCCACCCAGAGAGGACAAGGGGACGCCAGTCAGGCCCCTGCGCCCTCTGTAGTCTGCGGCCGCAGACCATGGACGGCCGGGCAGGTGGCCTCTGGGAGTATCGTCACGGGGGCATTTACTCTAGCTGCCTCTCAGCTGAGCAGCTGCCAGTGTGGAACAGACCTGGAGGTGTTGGTCCTGCCAGCAGAGGACGGGTGTGCCTTCCTGGCAGCTGGTACCAGCCTTCCCTTCCGCCATCAATGGGCTGCAGAGTTAAGTAAAATATAAATATGGCCTTCTGATCAGCCACTTAAGCTAGCGTGTTTATCACTCCTAATCTGTTTTGTACACCGAATTTTAGTATTTCACACTTTATCCCAAGGAGAAGATGTCTCTAACTGTTGCCATCATTATGAAAACAACAGCGGCCTTTGATCAAGTGTCTACCGCATGCCTGGCTCCTTGCTCAGCTGTTTATGCACTTTGTGTACCTTCCTCGTTAGGACAACTGAGAGGTGGAGGTATTATTTCTGGTGACCAGTTGTCCTGGTTTTCCCAGGACTGGAAGCAGCAATGACAGGAGTCCCTGGGATGTGGGACTTTTGGTGCTAAAACTGGATGAGTTGGTCACCCTATATTACCCCCACTTTGCAGATGAGGTGACTGAGGCCCAGAGTTTATCCAGAGCACGCTGTGAGGGAGGCGGCCGGACCCCAACCCCGCTGGTTCCGAGTCCAGGCCCTGGGCTCCAGGCCATTCCACCAGGGCTTCCTCTGAGTGATCTTTTTTATCCAGAACTATCAAAACATCTTTCTTAATTCTAGTCACAAACCGAGAGTGTGCTGAGAATGTCTCTTTCCAAGCCTTAAATTAATCCTGAAGACATAAGGAACAGAAAGTGGGACAGGCTCGTCAGGACATCAGCTGTACCGGGCAGTCCCTCCAGGGACACACTTCCACGTCGCTGCCCCCACCTCGGACGCTTCCACACCTCAGTCTGGTTCCTACGCCCCCTCACCCCCCACCTCTCCCCTCCTTGTGGATGAGCCCCCTTCTGCTCAAAACCCAGCACCTCCCTCTGAAGATAGAAACAGGTTTGTAGATGGTTCTTAAAGCCATATGGAGGATACACGATGGTTTGTCATACTACTCTCTCTGCTATTATGCTTAGAAGTTTTTATATTAAAATGGGAAGAGGAGACGCCTGGGTGACACCGTCGGTGAAGCGTCTGCCTTCAGCTCAGGTCATGATCTCAGGGTCCTGGGATCGAGCCCCAAGTCAGGGTCCCTGCTCAGTGGACAATCTGCTTCTTCCTCTCCCTCTGTCCCTCCCTGCATGCTCACTCTCAATCTCCTTCTCAAATTAATAAATAAAATCTTTTAAAAAAAAAGTAAAGAGAGAAAAAAGAGAAATAACAGGAAGATATTAGTCAAAGAATACATATTAATATCAGACAAAATAACATTTAAAGCAAAAGTGTGAGCAGTAAATCCAGAGTCCAGTGCTCACGCTAAGGCTCTGCTCACAGGACAACGGAAGCCTCACAGTGCACGGGGCCCAGGGCCCCCGTCCTAAGTTCCCATTCTCACTCTTGATGGCTTCCCGCGGGGCTGTCGATCCCAGGCCTCTCTGCCCTGCCCTGCCTTCTAGAGTTCCAGAAAAGCCTTCGGACACTGAGAGGCAAGCACTGGTAGTTGGAAGTTGGACAAAAATCCCAAAACGTCAAGCCCCGAGGGACCTGGATGAGCACGAACAGGATCCGCCACATGAGAGAACTCAGGTATTTCTCAGGTGAGCGCAGAACATATATAAAAGTTTCCCCTACGTCTGGGGCACAAAGCGAGTCTTAAAAAAACCTCAAGTTTGGTTTCATCCACATCATATTTCTTTGTCCATTTTTGGGTGACTAATTAACCACAAGGATAATGTGGGGGAAGGAGACGTGTGTGGGAATTCATAGGTACACTTTTAACTAACCTGTGGGCCGAAGAAAGAAACTATGTTGGAATTAGAAAATACGTAGTGAAATAGCCATATTAAACCTGCCACATCTTAAATCTTCAGGGAGGCAGGGATGCCTGGGGGATGCAGTCGGTTGAGCCTCCAACTCTTGATTTTGGCTCAGATCCTGATCTCAGGGTCGTGGGATTGAGCCCCTCAATGGGCTCCATGCTCAGTTGGGAGTCTGCTTGGGATTCTCTCTCTCTCTCTCCCTCTGCCCCTCCACCCTAAACCCCGGCTTATACTTACTGGCATGCTCTCTTACAATAAATAAATAGGTCGGTAGGTTGATAGATAGGTAGATAAGTAGAATAAATAAATAAATAAATAAATAAATAAATAAATAAATAAATAAATAATTTTTAAAAATCTTGAGGGATGCAGATACAGTGTTTCTCATGAAGATGTTTAAAACCCTAAAAGCTTCCATTAGAAAAGAGGAGAGGCTAAGATAATAATGAACTAGATTTCCAAATGTAAGAAGTCAGGAAAAGAATGAGCAAATAAGCCCAAAGAAAATGGAAGGAAGTCATAAATGCCAAACAGACATTAATAAATTAGAAAACTAATTGCACCAGATGTCTTGTCTGCAGCTCAGATCCACCGGCTTCTGTCCCATGCCAGCTGTGGCCGCGGCAAACAGGTGCGTGCAGCTTCGGCTCCCTTCCGGCCGATGGCCCTCACCTCAAGCTTGCCCAGCCCCACATCTCTCACATCCTGCCCCCTCGCTTCTCCGATGCCTTGGCAGGAGGTTGCCAGCAGGACCCTACTTGCCGCTCAGCCCTGAGTCACCCAGAAGCGCAGGAGGTGATGCCTCATGGAGTAACTTCACCTGTCAGGAGGCGGGAGCCTCAACCTTCCTTCCTTGGACAAAGAAGTCTGGAAAGTTCTATGCCTTTCCCAATAGGTCAAGCCCAGCTGCTAACAGCAGCGGCCAGCATCTGGTGTCTGAAAGATTGAAAATGTGCATTCTTTCAAGTGCACATGGCACTACGTTAATCAACCACAAGAGAGGGGTTTTTTCCCAAAAAGTTTCAACACATTTTAAAAATTGCCATTATCCAGAGCACATTCTTAGACCTCAGTGCAATTAAACTACAAATCAACAACACAAACACTTCAAAAGTATGTTGAGAGAATGTAAACACTCTGCTAAATGACTCTGGAGTGAAGAAACCACAATAGAAATCATGAGGCGCTGGCCCCCCTGAATGGCTGGCTAGTGAGAACACAAGATTCTGTAACAGCTAAACGCCACCCCCAGAAGCAACGACAAAAATCAACAAACCTAAAAGTGAGTTCTCTGTAAAAGCTCAGAAAATAGACAAATCTCTAGCTTGCACGATACAGAAGAGAGGGGGCGGGCGGGGGGAGGGAGAGAGGGAGGCAACAAGTTATGACTAATAAGAATGAAAAATGGGACCTAATTACAGCAAGAGTTAAAAACACACTGGGGCGCCTGGGTGGCTCAGTGGTTGAGTGTCTGCCTTGGGTTCAGGGTGTGATCCTGGGATTGAGTCCTGGGATTGAGACCCGCATTGGGCTCCCTGCAGGAAGCCTACTTCTCCCTCTGCTTATGTCTTTTATGATTAAATAAATAAAATCTTTTAAAAAAAAAAAAGAAAGAAAAGAAAACACACTAAAGAGATACTATGGATAACTTTATCCTATGAATCTGGAAACAGCAGTGAAATGGGTGATCTTTCGAGAGGTGAAAATCACCAAAATTGAATCAAGAAGAGAACAAAAGCCCAAATAAACCCTTCACCCTCACCAAATGGAATCCAAATAGTATCCAAAATTCCCCCACCTCCCTATGCATCCCCGGCTGAATGGTGAAAGCTGTTCCGGCTGATTTTCAGGTGAATTTTACCAAATCTTCATGAATTTCATCACTTTCATCTTATACAAGTGTTTCAAAGAACAGAGAAAGAGAGTATGTTATATAATTTGTTGTGAGATGCCAGCATAGGTTTGACAAGAAAACTGGATTGGGAAGATACGCATGCGCAACTCAACCCCAAAGACACAATATCTAGACAATGTAAAGAATTCTTACAAGTTAGCAGCACACAAAAAAATCTGTCACTTAAGATGTGCAGAGTGGATGAATAGGAAATTCACAGAAGAAACTCAAGCATCTAAAAAGCACGTGAAAAGGTGCCCAAATTTGTCAGTAAGCGTGGAGCTGGAAATGAGAGCCGCGACCTCCCTGTGGACTGGTGAATCCTTGAAGTCTATCTATAACGAGTGTCCCCAAGCATGTGGAGGAGCAAGACTTCTTGTACCTTCAGTGAGGGGCATAAAAATGGTACAACTCCTTTGGAGGGCAATTCGGCAGCATTTGGTGAATTTGAAAATTATTATTCTTACTCTTTACAATGTGATTCTTTCAAAGCTGAAGGAAAGGAGGGGTGCAGTCCCGGTTACCTGGTCAGTGCACGGCAGTGCTTGGCTCTGTCCATCAGGCACCTGCCTCTCAAATCTAAAGAGAATCATCACGTACGGTGATTAATCTCTAGTGGCATTTGAACATTTTAATAAATCAAGATTTTTTTTTCACTTGGATGATTGCCTTATAATTAAAAAAAAAGAAAAAGAAAAATTTCCAAAGTGTTTAATCCAAATAGAAGATCTAACCATCAAATGTCAGCTTCTTGAATGTGTCGATATAAGTGATGTCAAAATTGCCAGTAGAGGGAAAAAAACAGTGGGTGTATTTTTAGCTTTAATCCTAACATGAGCCTTCCAGTGCAATCATGTGAAAATGTTTCCAAGAACATTTTAGCCACTTAAAAATGGCCTAAAAATGGTTTTCTAAAAAGAAACCAAGGGTATTTTGCTGGAGGGGATCCATGTTTCTAAGAAGTTGAATTGGATTTTGAGTGAATGGCCTCATGAAAGAGACCGCTCTTGGGACTCATTCGTCTCCAGCCCTGCACACATATACTGAGCTTCTAAGTCAGACTTTTCAGCTACAAGGAACATGGGGGATCGTCATGCGAAGCTCCTTATTTTACAGATGAAGAGCATCATCTGGCATTTCTCCTGTTTCACTGTGAATTCCTAAGGAGACCTTGGTGTGTCTTCCCAGATGTCTGGTGATCTTTCTTGCTTTGGGGGGAACATAGCATCCCACCTGGTGGGAAGGCATGAGTAAACCTGAGCTCTTCTAGGAGATGCACTCATACCCCAGTGTTGGGTTTTGTACAACAGATGTTGGGTTTTGTTCAACAGATCTTGAACCTTAAGGCAGGTGCCCCTCCAAGGTTCCAGAAAGAAATGTGAAAGCTGTTCCATACCCCACCACCACTACCACCACCAAGTGCAACTGAGTGGCTCTGAGAGCTGCGGGTATGTAAGAGCAGCCTCATGGGTGGGGGACGATGAGCAATCATCTGTTGGGGCACTGTGCAGAGCCGGGGAGAACACGGAAGGAGACACAATTGAAAACACTAAAATAATTCTTCAGTTGATTCAAAAGCATTTACTGAACATCTGCTATGATGTAAGTCATCGTGTGAGGTAGACCCTGGGAGGAGTCCCAAGCTGTAGGACGCTCGGTCCCCGAACTCAATCTTCACCAATTACGTTCCGTGAATGCATGAATGCACACACGAACACATACACACATGCCCACATGCGCCCAAAACATTACACATCTTTAACCAATATATGATCAAGCATCAGTGATTTGTAGAAGCCCAAAGAGAGCTCACTTCCTGTGAGATAGAGCAGCTGGGTGACTTCTGGAAAGAGGCGGAAGTGTGTCAGGTGTGTATCGGAGTTAAATTCACCAGCACTAATGATATGCCCATCAGGTGCAGGGAAGAAGCCACAGAGTGCTATTGCCAAATGACCCACGATGGGGTCCCTAGCTTTGAGGACCCAGAGCATTTCTTCACTGCTTTATAAAGCCAACTTCAACCCTGCCCCTTGAGGTCATTTCTTACGGTAATCCCTCAGATTAAAATATCTACACGGCAGCTCAGAGAAGGCACAGGGATTGGGAGGCTTCCGAGGCATGCAGGTGGCCACGGGTGAAGGCGTGCAAGCAAATGCCAGAAGGCCGCCAGGAAAATACATGGACATTGTTGGGCACATTGCCGGGGAGAGCGAGAGTATCCACGGAGCCTCCCCTGCAGAAGGCAATCCCGGCAGGTTGAGGGTCTGTGCGCCTGGGATTTCAAGTAGCCAAGGACGGCAGGTGCAAAAGCACAAATTGCAAAGACATTCCTGTGCTAAAAGCTCCCAGCTCAGCGATGTTGCTCAACCTCCAAATTCTTGAAATTGAGGTTGAAGTGCATTGCCAGGCTAAATGGGCCATAGGTGAAGAAGTGAACCCAGAAAGCTAAATACAGGGAAAGCGCTGGCAACACATACAGCAGGCGCCAAGGTCTGAGAATGAAACACGATGTACTGACATCCAGCCTTGCTCCAGAAGGGGTCGGGTGGCCTGTCAGGCTTAAGGGCAATGTAAGAGACAGTCTAAGGAAAGACAGGGTCCAGTCGTGCGGGGGTTGGTGGGTCCAGCAGCTCCCTTCCTGCCTTTCTTCAGTTGACTAACTCCCATGTGGAAACCAGCTCCCTTGGCCCACGAGGGGCCACCACCTTGCCACCTTGTCCACCACGATGCAGCCCTGACCAAGCAGCCCATTACCTCCCAGCCACAGGGGTTGGCTTGGAACGTGCTTATGTGACTTGAGCTGAGCCAATCAGAGTCCTCCCTGGCCTTGCCCCCCCCTCCCCCGGAGCCCGTGGGAAAGCTGTCTGTGTCTCCTGGCCACGAGCCAGGCCCTCCTGGAGAGAGAGCATCCCTGTGGGTTGGCATTGGCGCAGCCCTGCTGGGGGCCGCCCTCCACCTGGAGCCCCCCATCCTGCGGACCAGTAAGCGACCTGGTTTGCTCAGGGTGGTTTGGGGTGGTTGCAGCTCAGAAAGACTCTTGACTAATACAGCCTTTTATGATGATGGTTTTTAAAGTGGCATTTTTAGGAAATTACAGCTAATAATTGCCCAAAATAGAAATAGAACCGGCTGTTAATTGAGGCCATTGAGAGAGAAATGATCTACATTTTAGAGGTACAGATGAACCTTTGTGTTTATGTATTAATCCCCAAACTCTCCCTCTCCCTCCCCCCTCCCTCCCTCTCCCTTCCTCCTTTTCCCTCCCTCCCTTTTCCTCCCTCCCTCCATTTCCCTTTCTCCTCCTCCTTCCCTCCCTGCATTTCTCTCTCTCCCTCTCTGTCTCTTGGTCTCTGTCTCTATCACACACACACACACACACACACACACACACACACCTTTCATAGAGTGTCAAGAGATGAAATCAATTTTCCCAGGTGCTGGGATGTTGTTAAGTACTAGAGAGTAGTAATTTACCAAATGGCACCATATCATTTTGGAGGGGATAATGGAACTTCTAAAACAGCACCTGGCTCACTTTCTGGGAGTAGTTTTTTATTTTTTTTTATTTTTTTATTTTTTTATTTTTATTTATTTATGATAGTCACAGAGAGAGAGAGAGGCGCAGAGACACAGGCAGAGGGAGAAGCAGGCTCCATGCACCGGGAGCCCGACGTGGGATTCGATCCCGGGTCTCCAGGATCACGCCCCGGGCCAAAGACAGGCGCCAAACCGCTGCGCCACCCAGGGATCCCCTGGGAGTAGTTTTTTAATTGATTGAACCGCGCTGGCTAGTTCCAGAAAATTCTAAGCTCCAGCCATAGAATGCTATTTTATTTTTTTTTTAATTTTATTTATTTATTCATGAAATACCCAGAGAGAGAGAGAGAGAAGGGGGTGGGGGCAGAGACACAGGCAGAGGGAGAAGCAGGCTCCATGCAGGGAGCCTGATGTGGGACTCAATCCCGGGACTCCAGGACCACACCCTGGGGAATGGCAGGTGCCAAACCGCTGAGCCACCCAGGGATCCCCTCAACTGCCATTTTAAATGCAAAGGAGATATATGCACTGAATTGTGTGGTGGAACTGCTGGGGGTCTAGATGACAGTCTGGAAAGTGCTTCTGGAGCTCCCCAGTAGGCCACACAGAATGTCTCCTGAGGAAAAGCCCAACGCCCGAGGCCCCTTGGGTTGGGGGGTGGTCTGGATTCACTGACCTCTCTGTGTAGTGTCTACAGGTTAAAGGTCCCTATGCCCATGACAACCACACCCAGCAGCCCTCACACTGACCAGAACCCAAGTCAACTCAGCCAGTCACCACTGCTGTAGCTCATCAGGCCACTGTCCAGGTGCCGGGAGGTGCCAACCACTTCCCAAAGCAGCCCCTTATCTCCCCACCCACTCCCCTGGCCACCACCGAGAGACACTGGCTTAGGAGTCACGAGATCCCATAATCCAGGACAATTCTGACACGGCAGCTGTGGGACCTTGGGCAAGTCACTGAGCCTCTCTGGATCACAACTTCTGGTGTATAAGTGAATGGATTGGACTCGGTCAGTGTTTCCAACTCTCCAAGGCCCAGGGTTGGAGCTGGGTGGTGGGGCTGGAGGGGAGCAAGCAGAGCTACAAGCGTCCCATCCCCTCTGCAACCAGGCAGTTTCCTTTCCATTTGAATCACTGAATAGTGGGGTCCTTGGCAAAAAAAAAAAAAAAAGGTATGATATCCACCTTAGTCCATTATCCTCAAAGGCCTTTCTAGTTCCAGGATGAAATGAACAGGGAAACCAATGGCTAATTCATAAATGCATCAGAAAGACAAAGCTAAGCCTGGAGAGAATTGGTGGGCATTTGGGGGGAACAGCCCTATACCTCCCTTTGACCACAAAACCCTGACAGCCTGATACCAGAGAAGTAATCAGTGCAAAGTACCTTCCTCATCCCATCAGTAAGTGCTTAGTACATATTGCTAAGTAAATAAAATGTGAAACAAGAAGATTGTTGAACTTAAGTTTATTTTTACATGTAAAAGAAAATTCTTTAGTTTTTTCAAAAAACTACGTCCGTATTAAAGATCCCTCTTTGAAATAAGTTCTCTCCTATCATAGAAGGCTAAAACGAGCTGGAAGGGGGAAATATTATTTTTGGTTTTCTATTTATTAATGTAGAATTTTTTTAAAAGCACATTGTGAACATTTTTATGATCTTCTCAACATTTCAAGGATTAGAAAATGAGAGAAGGTCAGCAAAGCAGAGTAAAATCCATAATGCTCTGATTGTTCTGAATTCAAAATGCTGGAAGAGAAATATTTTCACATCCACATTTTCAGAAGAACTCACTGTTGCCCATTGTGAGGGGGCTTTAACTATTCCTGAGCCGCTCAACCACTGTAGCAAGCATTCAGTATCGAAATTCGCAGCTGTGGGCATGAAATGTCCACACCCCAGGTGATGAATACCATCTACATAATCAAGCAGTTGATGCGCTGGTGCAGCTGCAGAGAAGCCTTGGCGTTTGATGAAGCCGTCCGTGGCCTCTGTTTCCCCAGTGAGATCAGGAGCAGTCAGGTCCCGACTCAAGCAAGCAGGCTCGAGGCTCGGGCCACTTTCCAGGCGAGCCAGAGCACGATCCAGAGTGGCCCACTCCATTCTCAGACCCCACCCAGGGTCACATTTGTTCATAACATAAGCACATCTGAGGCCTCCAGACACAATGAGGTACCCAGTGGGGCCGCGCCCGGCAGCTCCTGGAAGGTGGCCAAAGTCAGATTCCACTCCAAGTCCTGATCTGTGACCTTTTAAGTTCACTTCTCTTTGAGAACTCTGTTTCCCACTTCTCGCCTGCCAGGTTTGACTGGGAGGCTGATGGTGACAGCAGGGCTGAAGGAGACGAAATGCATATAAAAGTACTTAGGAGCCAGTGTGTTTGTGGTGTGCCCGCTGGAGTACATTCCACCTGTGCCTAGGATCCGCATCTCAGCCGTCTGGGCATCCTTCACTGAGTAAGTCCATCAGGAAATCAGTGAGTCCTACAACGTTTGTTGGAAGCCCCAGGCACTGTGCTGAGGCTGCTAGATGAATAGATACTGTTTCTGCTCTCAAGGACCCCATTGTCTAATGTGTGAGAAAGACAAATAAATAATAACAGCATGAAAATGCTGCAATCCCAGTACAGACAAGAGGAAGAAGCAATGTACTTGCTGTGTTTTTCTGGCAGTTGATGTTAATGATACTTTTATCTGAAAAATGATTTGTCCATTAAATTGTGGTTTTAAAAGGCCTGCTTTGCCAGAAAGGGCTGGCAGGATATATTCAGGGTCCTAAATGAGAAGAACATGCAACCAAGAATACTTTATCCAGCAAGGCTCTCATTCAAAATGGAAGGAGAGATAAAGAGCTTCCAAGACAGGCAGCAACTAAAAGAATATGTGACCTCCAAACCAGCTCTGCAAGAAATTTTAAGGGGGACTCTTAAAATTCCCCTTTAAGAAGTTCAGTGGAACATTCCACAAAAACAAGGACTGAATAGATATCATGATGACACTAAACTCATATCTCTCAATAGTAACTCTGAACGTGAACGGGCTTAATGACCCCATCAAAAGGCGCAGGGTTTCAGACTGGATAAAAAAGCAGGACCCATCTATTTGCTGTCTACAAGAGACTCATTTTAGACAGAAGGACACCTACAGCCTGAAAATAAAAGGTTGGAGAACCATTTACCATTCGAATGGTCCTCAAAAGAAAGCAGGGGTAGCCATCCTTATATCAGATAAACTAAAATTTACCCCAAAGACTGTAGTGAGAGATGAAGAGGGACACTATATCATACTTAAAGGAACTATCCAACAAGAGGACTTAACAGTCCTCAATATATATGCCCCGAATGTGGGAGCTGCCAAATATTTAAACCAATTAATAACCAAAGTGAAGAAATACTTAGATAATAATACACTTACACTTGGTGACTTCAATCTAGCTCTTTCTACCCTCGATAGGTCTTCTAAGCACAACATCTCCAAAGAAACGAGAGCTTTAAATGATACACTGGCCCAGATGGATTTCACAGATATCTACAGAACTTTACATCCAAACGCAACTGAATACACATTCTTCTCAAGTGCACATGGAACTTTCTCCAGAATAGACCACATATTGGGTCACAAAACGGGTCTTAACCGATACCAAAAGATTGGGATCGTCCCCTGCATATTCTCAGACCATAATGCCTTGAAATTAGAACTGAATCACAACAAGAAGTTTGGAAGGACCTCAAACACGTGGAGGTTAAGGACCATCCTGCTAAAAGATGAAAGGGTCAACCAGGATATTAAGGAAGAATTAAAAAGATTCATGGAAACTAATGAGAATGAAGATACAACCGTTCAAAATCTTTGGGATACAGCAAAAGCAGTCCTAAGGGGGAAATACATCGCAATACAAGCATCCATTCAAAAACTGGAAAGAACTCAAATACAAAAGCTAACCTTACACATAAAGGAGCTAGAGAAAAAACAGCAAATAGATCCTACACCCAGGAGAAGAAGGGAGTTAATAAAGATTCGAGCAGAACTCAACGAAATCGAGACCAGAAGAACTGTGGAACAGATCAACAGAACCAGGAGTTGGTTCTTTGAAAGAATTAATAAGATAGATAAACCATTAGCCAGCCTTATTAAAAAGAAGAGAGAGAAAACTCAAATTAATAAAATCATGAATGAGAAAGGAGAGATCACTACCAACACCAAGGAAATACAAACGATTTTAAAAACATATTATGAACAGCTATACGCCAATAAATTAGGCAATCTAGAAGAAATGGACGCATTCCTGGAAAGCCACAAACTACCAAAACTGGAACAGGAAGAAATAGAAAACCTGAACAGGCCAATAACCAGGGAGGAAATTGAAGCAGTCATCAAAAACCTCCCAAGACACAAGAGTCCAGGGCCAGATGGCTTCCCAGGGGAATTTTATCAAACGTTTAAAGAAGAAACCATACCTATTCTCCTAAAGCTGTTTGGAAAGATAGAAAGAGATGGAGTACTTCCAAATTCGTTCTATGAGGCCAGCATCACCTTAATTCCAAAACCAGACAAAGACCCCACCAAAAAGGAGAATTACAGACCAATATCCCTGATGAACATGGATGCAAAAATTCTCAACAAGATACTGGCCAATAGGATCCAACAGTACATTAAGAAAATTATTCACCATGACCAAGTAGGATTTATCCTCGGGACACAAGGCTGGTTCAACACCCGTAAAACAATCAATGTGATTCATCATATCAGCAAGAGAAAAACCAAGAACCATATGATCCTCTCATTAGATGCAGAGAAAGCATTTGACAAAATACAGCATCCATTTCTGATCAAAACTCTTCAGAGTGTAGGGATAGAGGGAACATTCCTCAACATCTTAAAAGCCATCTATGAAAAGCCCACAGTAAATATCATTCTCAGTGGGGAAGCACTGGGAGCCTTTCCCCTAAGATCAGGAACAAGACAGGGATGTCCACTCTCACCACTGCTATTCAACATAGTACTGGAAGTCCTAGCCTCAGCAATCAGACGACAAAAAGACATTAAAGGCATTCAAATTAGCAAAGAAGAAGTCAAACTCTCCCTCTTCGCTGATGACATGATACTCTACATAGAAAACCCAAAAGTCTCCATCCCAAGATTGCTAGAACTCATACAGCAATTCGGTAGCATGGCAGGATACAAAATCAATGCCCAGAAATCAGTGGCATTTCTATACACTAACAATGAGACTGAAGAGAGAAATTAAGGAGTCAATCCCATTTACAATTGCACCCAAAAGCATAAGATACCTAGGAATAAACCTCACCAAAGAGGTAAAGGATCTATACCCTCAAAACTATAGAACACTTCTGAAAGATATTGAGGAAGACACAAAGAGATGGAAAAATATTCCATGCTCATGGATTGGCAGAATTAATATTGTGAAAATGTCAATGTTACCCAGGGCAATATACACGTTTAATGCAATCCCTATCAAAATACCATGGACTTTCTTCAGAGAGTTGGAACAAATTATTTTAAGATTTGTGTGGAATCAGAAAAGACCCCGAATAGCCAGGGGAATTTTAAAAAAGAAAACCATATCTGGGGGCATCACAATGCCAGATTTCAGGTTGTACTACAAAGCTGTGGTCATCAAGACAGTGTGGTACTGGCACAAAAACAGACACATAGATCAGTGGAACAGAATAGAGAACCCAGAAGTGGACCCTCAACTTTATGGTCAACTAATATTCGATAAAGGAGGAAAGACTATCCATTGGAAGAAAGACAGTCTCTTCAATAAATGGTGCTGGGAAAATTGGACATCCACATGCAGAAGAATGAAACTGGACCACTCTCTTTCACCATACACAAAGATAAACTCAAAATGGATGAAAGATCTAAATGTGAGACAAGAGTCCATCAAAATCCTAGAGGAGAACACAGGCAACACCCTTTTTGAACTCGGCCACAGTAACTTCTTGCAAGATACATCCATGAAGGCAAAAGAAACAAAAGCAAAAATGAACTATTGGGACTTCATCAAGATAAGAAGCTTTTGTACAGCAAAGGATACAGTCAACAAAACTCAAAGACAACCTACAGAATGGGAGAAGATATTTGAAAATGACGTATCAGATAAAGGGCTAGTTTCCAAGATCTATAAAGAACTTATTAAACTCAACACCAAAGAAACAAACAATCCAATCATGAAATGGGCAAAAGACATGAAGAGAAATCTCACAGAGGAAGACATAGACATGGCCAACACGCACATGAGAAAATGTTCCGCATCACTTGCCATCAGGGAAATACAAATCAAAACCACAATGAGATCCCACCTCACACCAGTGAGAATGGGGCAAATTAACAAGGCAGGAAACCACAAATGTTGGAGAGGATGCAGAGAAAAGGGAACCCTCTTACACTGTTGGTGGGAATGTGAACTGATGCAGCCACTCTGGAAAACTGTGTGGAGGTTCCTCAAAGAGTTAAAAATAGACCTGCCCTACGACCCAGCAATTGCACTGCTGGGGATTTACCCCAAAGATACAAATGCAATGAAACGCCTGGACACCTGCACCCCGATGTTTATAGCAGCAATGGCCACGATAGCCAAACTGTGGAAGGAGCCTCGGTGTCCAACGAAAGATGAATGGATAAAGAAGATGTGGTTTATGTATACAATGGAATATTACTCAGCTATTAGAAATGACAAATACCCACCATTTGCTTCAACGTGGATGGAACTGGAGGGTATTATGCTGAGTGAAGTAAGTCAGTCGGAGAAGGACAAACATTATATGTTCTCATTCATTTGGGGAATATAAATAATAGTGAAAGGGAATATAAGGGAAGGGAGAAGAAATGTGTGGGAAATATCAGAAAGGGAGACAGAACGTAAAGACTGCTAACTCTGGGAAACGAACTAGGGGTGGTAGAAGGGGAGGAGGGCGGGGGGTGAGAGTGAATGGGTGACGGGCACTGGGGGTTTTCTGTATGTTAGTAAATTGAACACCAATAAAAAATAAATTAAAAAAAAAGGCCTGCTTTAAATAAAAATGATCACCATGTACTGTGAGATTCCTAACACATGTGAAAGTGGAATGTGTGGCAACAGTACCACACTGGACAGGATGGGAAAACAAAAGGACACAGTCACACTCTTCAGGTGGAGTGGCATGGTGTTATTGACGGTAGACTGTGGCACATGAGAGATGCCGTAGAGCAGCTGAGTAGCAAAGCAATAAAGAACAGTTAGTAAGTGCTCAAAGTGGAGCTATCCAAAGTGGAGATGCTAAAGTACTAAAAAGTACTCGATTTAAAATGTGTATTTAGGGGCACTTGGGTGGCTCGTTGGCTGAGCACCTGCCTTTAGCTCAGGGTGTGATCCCGGGGTCCTGAGATCGAGTCCCGCATCCAGCTCCCCACGGGGAGCCTGCTTCTCCCTCTGCCTGCGTCTCTGCCTCTCAGTGTCTCTCATGAATAAATAAATAAAATCCCTTAAAAAAAATAAAATGTGCATTTATGTATATCTACCAGCACAACAATAAAAATACTCAATTCTCGGTTGATTAAAATATGGGATGAAAAAATGGAAAAAGGAACAAGATGATAGATGTAAACCCAACCATATCCCCAAACCGTTGCAATTATAAATGGACCAAACACTCCAATTAAAAGGCAGAGATGATCAAGGCGAACCAAAAAGCAGAACCTAAATGTATGTTTTCTATAAGAAACCTGTTTTAAATGTAGAGACACAGACTGATTAAAAGGCAAAAGAATGGGAGAAGATACACGTGCAGGTACCAGGCATGAGAGTTGCTGGGCTGGCCACGTAAATACCAGACAAAGCAGACTTCAGAATAAGGAATATCACCCAGGATGAAGAGAAAGATTTCAGAATTATAAGAGAATAAGTGAATAAGTTCATCATATAACAGTCCTAAATGTGTACACACCTACTTACAGAGCTCCAAAAATGCATAAAGGAAAAGCTGACAGATCTAAAAGGAGAAACAGACAAATCATCCATTTCAGTTGGAGATTTCAATGTTCCTCTCTCAGTAAAATTAGGAACAGTATCATCTTTCCCCAGAAACACAGTATCAGCCAACTTGCCTGATTTACAGCTGTGGATACGCCAGTTGACAACCGCAGAACACATTCTTGCCAAGTACAAGCGGGACATTCACCAAGGAGACCATGTGCCAGGCCATAAAACCAAGTGGTGATAAATGTAAACCGGTTCGGAGTATGTAACGTCTGTTCTTTGAGCACGAAAGAATTAAAGTAGAAATCAGTTACCAGGCAAGTATGTGGAAAATCTCCTAAACATTTGCGAAATTAAATAACACGCTTTTAGATAACCCAAGGGCCAAAGAAGAAATCACAAAGGAAATGAGAAAATACTTTGACTGAATGAAAATGAAATCACAACATATCAGCATTTGCGGGATGCCGCTACAGTAGTGCTCAAAAGGATACGTATGGCATTCAGTACTCAGCTGCCCAAGAAAGAAATAAAGGCCTCAAGTCAACGATCTCATTTTGCAAGTTCAGAAACTAGAAAGACAACAGAGAATCAAGTCCAGATTAAGGGGGAAGGAAATAACAGGTGGAAATCAATGAAATGGAAAAATAGAAAAAGAACAGAAAATTCAATACAAGTGAAACTAAGTTCTTTGACAAGATTGATGTACTTGATGAATTTTTCTGATGGAAACTCAGAACTTAAAAATGACAAAAAACATAAATCAAAATTAGTAAATTATAAAGAGGACATGACTGTAGATACTATAAAAATCAGAAAAATAACAGAATATTATGAGCAGCTTATGCCAACACCTTTGACAAATTACTTGAAATAAACAAATGTCTTAAAAATGCAAATTATAACAAAGCACACTCAAGATTGAATAATAACCTGAATATTCCTGTATCTATTAAAGAAATTGAAGTTGTAGTTAAAAACATTCCCCAAAGGGGGTGCCTGGGTGGCTCAGTTGGTTAAACATCTGACTCTTGATTTTGGCTCAGGTCATGATCTCAGGGTCATGAGATAGAGCCTTGTTTTGGGCTCTGCGCTCTGCAGGGAGTCTGCTCAAGGTTTCTGTCTCTCTCTCTCTCTCTCTCTCTTTCAAATAAATAAATAAAATCTTAAACAACAACAACAACAAAAACATTTCTCAAAGAAAACTCTGATCCCAGATGGCTTCTTCGGAGAATTCTACTAAATACTTTAGGAAGAAATCATTTTGACCCTATAGAAACTCTTCCCCCAAACCCTAGCAGTCTTTGTGTGTATGTGTGTGTGTGTAGAATTGACAAAATGATTATAAAACTTTGTAAGGCAATGCAAAGGACTGAGCACAGCCAGTTTTTATTGAAAATGAATGAAATTAGAGGAGGACTCATGATACTCGATCTTAAGATTTACTAGAAAGCCACTGTGATCCAGACCTTGTAGGTTGATGTCAAGACAGATTTGAAAAAAAAAAAAAAAGTAAAAAAAAAAAAAAAAAAAAGACAGATTTGTAGGTTCATGGAACAGAATAGAGAATCCAGCAGTATCCTCATATATGTAGTCCATCAGTTTCCCACAAAGATCCTACCAACGGTAATTCAGTGGGGGAATAGGGTAATCTTCCTATCAAGTGGTGCTGTAACAGCAGGATGCCCATATGAGAGGAAAAATGAACCTCAAACCTCACCTCACATCATATTCATTGAGTCTATATTTAAAATAGATGCATTTTTGGCTATGTAAATTATACCTCAATAAAATTAAATTTTTGTTCAGATTTGATTTATTTATTTGAGAGAGTGAGCAAGCCAGGGGAAGGAAGGGGGGAGAAAGAAAGAGAGAGAACCTCAAGCAGACTCCTTGCCGAGTGTGGAGCCTGACGCGAGGAGATTTGATCTCACAACGCTGAGATCATGACCTGAGCCAAAACCAAGAGTCAAATACTCAACCAACTGAGCCACCTAGGTGCCCCAAAGGTAAATTTCTAAATAGCTATTTCTTTGTAACTGATTGTGCCAGGGTCAAAAAATATCCACGATATGGAATCCTTCATCTTATAATGTTCATCTGTGAACAAATAAATGTTGAAACACAAATCTTTACTCGGCAAAAATCCATCTAATTGTTTTACCTGACAAAGGAAGATAGGCGAATGTCTGAAGGGCACAATAAAGAATGTTTAACATCATTAGTAATCGGGAAACCCCAAATAAATCACCCGATATCATTGCACACCCACCAGAGGGGCTAAAATCAAAAAGAATGGCAACACCAGTTGTTAGTAAAGACATGCATGGTACAGCTGGAGTCTCATACACTGGGAGGGAATGGTGCAACCACTTTGGAGAAAGATCTAGCAGGTCATATACCACCCCCTCAGCTATGAGCTGGTCTTCCACTCATAGGTACTTACCCAAGAGAAGCAAGAGCATCAGAAGGATTGTACAGGCAACAGCAGCTTTCTCCACACACCAGCCAAATGCTAGAATCATCTTTGGGAGAACACCATGAGGAGAATAACAGCGGAATAATACCCTTCGGTAGAAAGGCCAGCAGCACCGACATGAAACAGTGTGATCCTCAAAGTGTTCCGCGGTGTGAATGGACCCTCACCCACGAGAGTATGTGGCATGCAAGTATTATACGGAAGTCGAGAAGTAGCAGAACTAAACTTTCGCGACCAAAAGTCAGAACTGTGGCTGTCCCAGTGGGGTCATAGGGCCTGGGAAAGGTCATGGGAACTTTCTCTGTCCTGATAGAGGTTTGGATTAGACTTAAATTTTATACATTTTGCTGTTGGTAAATCTTATGCATTTTACCTACAGAGAAACCCACCGGCTGGTAATGAACTCTGATTAATGCTATTATTATTAGCGAGTTGGAGCATTGAAAGAGTGAAATGCGCTCATGTCTACAACTTGAAAAATGCATCCAAAAGCAGTGTGGATTGATGCATGGGTAGAGGGATGGGCATAGATGGGTGATAAAGCAATTTTAGAAAAATGTTAATGTTGGGACGCATGGGTGGCTTGTGGTTTAATGCCTCTCTTCGGCCCAGGGCATGATCCTGGAGTCCTGAGATCGAGTCCCACATTGGGGGACAGTGTCTCTGCCTCTCTCTCTCTTATCTCTGTGTCTCTCATGAATAAATAAATAAAATATTAAAAAAAAAAAGAAAGAAAAATGTTAATGTTAGAATCTAGGGCAGGGGTTGGTTAAACTTTTCTTGTAAAAGGCCAAATAGTAAATATTTTAGACTTTGCAGGCTATACGGTCTCTGTCCATTCACTGACTTTGACCATTGGTGCAAGAAACCAGCCTAGACCACCTGCACATCAGTACAGGGGGTCTGTATCTACAGATGCTGAAATTTGAATTTCATATTCTCTTTTCTCTTCTTTTGATTGTTTTCCAACCACTGAAAAACATAAAAAAACAGGCAGTGGGTGCGTTGAGCCCATGAACTCTGGTTGGCTGTTCTCCAGTGTGGGGGGGGAGGGCCAACGAGCGTTCACTGCACAGTTCTTTTAACTTTCTGGTATACATTTGGCCTTGGGCCACATGGATATGAACTGCACAGACCCCTTAGATACAGATTTTTTTAAAAATAAATACAGTACGGTACCATAAATGTATTTTCTCTTCCTTATGATTTTCTTAATAATAGTTTCTTTTCTGTAGCTGACTGTACTGTGAAAATGCAGCATATGGGGCACCTGGGTGGCTCAGCGGTGGAGCGTCTGCCTCCAGCTCAGGTCGTGATCCCAGGGTCCTGGAATCGAGTCCCACATCAGGCTCCCAGTGCATGGAGCCTGCTTCTCCCTCTGCCTGTGTCTCTACTTCTCTCTCTGTGTCTCTCATGAATAAATATAAATCTTTTATTTTTTATTTATTTTTTTTTATTTTTTTTTTAAATATAAATCTTTTAAAAAATAATACAGCATATAGAACATATAACATATGACATAACATAACATAGGTGTTATTTGACTGTTTAGGTTATTGGCAAGGCTTGCAGTCAACACTAGGCTCTTAGTAGTTAAGTTTTGGGGGATCTCTACATGGAATTTTGACCGTGCAGGGGGTTGGCGCCCCCAACCCTTGCTTTGTTCAAGGGTCAACTGTATTTGAAACCTTTTCATGGTAAAATATTGGAGAAAATACCAAAAAAGTCAACAAATAAACCATGTTACTTTCTTAAATGCTTCCTGCTAATTCTCTGACCCTGCAGGAAGGGTCTGATCCCCTATAACTCCTATAACTTTTGCTCTGTACGTGTTGAAACGTGTTCATAAGTATTCATAGTTACGATGAGTTGCTATAAACTGCATTCTTTATTATTCTAACGAGCCCTTCTGGTTCTTACTCCATGTCTTTGCACCTAAACTCTGCCTCCCTGGACGATAACTACCGGTGCCATTGCCCATCCTTTGGATTTCCAACCTTTCCCAGTCCCATGGGATTGGGGGTGCCTCCTAGACAGGGTGCAGGACTGGGGTTTCAGGTGTTACCTATGTCCGGTTTAATGTATATGACCTCACATGCACTTGACCTTAGCTCCCTTGGATTTCTGTAGGTTGCTCTCTCTCTCTGTAACAAGATAACGTGCATCCAGATGTGGCTTCCAGGTAATTCCTCATCCAGCCCCGTGAGCTCTGCTCCCTCCCCAGAACCAACATGGGCTTGAGGGGGGAGCTCCCCACGCCTGTGCACCAGCCTCACCTGCCCTGACCATTCCAGACACCCTCCCTTGGCCCTGTGCTCTATCAGTGCCTTTTCTAAAATTGGCCACTGTTGGACCTTCTCTCCAACCCCAAAGATGCTTTCCGTGACCCTTCCCCTTGTCTCTTGGCATGCGGTCTCCTGTGTGGCCTCCCCTCATCTGGGGGAGACTTCATGCTTCCGTCCTCATTGCTCTAGTTTGCGCAATTCCTCGAAGCAAGGAAGAATGCTGACTTAGGCCACCGTTTTTAAACCGGAAGGCTTACGGTGCACTTTCAAAGTGGATCCGCTCTCATTGCCATTTACGTTTTCACTGCATTGTTTTCTGGGTGAGAGCAGAACCAGAGATCATCCTTACTAAGAGAAAAATCTAAGACCATTCTCTCGCGTCGCCGCCCGGGGTATTAAAACAAGACAGCGTGCAGGTTAAATGTAACGAGGTCGATGAGTAAGTCCAATTTCCCATCATGAAGGAAATGTGAGGAAAGAGGACTTCTCAGCACAGCTAAGGGAAACGAACAGCAGAGCCTGCAGGCGAAGAGTTATATAAAATAAATCTTCACAGTTTTAGTGGAATCTCGCAGGGAAGCTGCTTGCCGGTCGTGACTCAGTTTCATGACAGCAAGACACAGACCACGCGTTGGTTTGATTTTAAGTAGGATCCCAGGGAACGGCAGCTCTGTTTGCTCTCAGAGTCACAGGTTCTCAGCACTCTGAGCTTGTCTACACAGCACGAGGTGGGGTCCACCCCAGGACGTTCTCAAACACAGATGTGTCCACCAGCTCTTCACGCCAAGGTTGTCATCTGAGTATCATTGGAAGGTGTGACCTCCGGCTCCACCTGCCGTTCTGCGCAACACTGAAGCGAGCTCCGCGGGGTCAGATTAGTCTGTTTCCTCCTCCCCCTTCCTCTGGTCGCAGCTCCCCGACTTTGGAGGGCTGTCCTCGACCGCTGGCCATGGCGCGCAGGCTCAGGGGACCGTCAACCGAGGAGCTCCTCCTCCTTGGCCAAGGGCGAGGCTTGGACACAAGCCTGGTCAATGGAACCTTCTCACCTAGGACCCCGACCCGGGTGATGTTGGGGTGGGGACAACTCCTCCCAGGAACAGTTACCCAGACCCCCGGAGCTGCCTGGAACCTGCCCTTCCTAACTTTGTTCTTGGCTGTCTCACCCGCGTGTGTCTCCCTAACCTGTCTTCCCATCCAGATCCATGCTCTGTCGCTTGCAACCACAGACACCTGACTAACCGAGCTGGTGGCTAGCTCCATGCTAGTCCTCGAGGCCCGCCACAGACATGAGGAGTGGCGGTCAGGAGTCCTCCCAGGTGAGTCCTCCTACGTGAGTCTGCAGGTGGGCGGCCAGGTCTTCCTGAGGGTAAAAGATGGCTTTAGAAGCCAAGGACAGGGATGCCTGGATGGCTCAGTGCTTGAGCATCTGCCTTTGGCTCAGGGCATGATCCTGGGGTCCTGGGAATGAGTCCCACATCGGGGTCCCCGCAGGGAGCCTGCTTCTCCCTCTGCCTGCGTCTCTGCCTCTTTATCTGTGTCTCTCATGAATAAATGAATAAAAATCTTTAAAAAAAAAATAGAAGCCAAGGACAAGGGCATCAGGAGCATGGCCCCCAAGGGGAGAGGGCATGCAGGAGAGGGGCTGGGAGGGCCCAGGTTCCAACCAACACGGCCAAGCCCGGGAGTCCTGCACGGTGCACCCTGGCAGGGGGCGGAGAGAGCTCTCATCTCTCCAGACGGCTTCTCACAGCTGCACGTGAACCTACAACGATCTCAAAATCAAACACGTGTGAGGCGGCAGACGGTCCTCAGGCCCCACCCTGAACTGCTCATCACACTGCCCGGCCCGGGCTCTGAGCTCGTGGCGTCACCCCCCACTGCCCCCGAAGTGGGCACTGTCTACTCCACGCGGCGCGGCCCTCTCCCCGCTGAACCCGCACGCGTCCGCTCTCTCCGCTGTTTTCCTCCTTCACCCGTGTGCTGTCCACCTAGGAGCTGGCAGTGGCCGCGCCCTGCTGACCCCACGCACCCGGGATTGCCCCCACCCGTTTCTCCGGCATCCGCTCCCTCCGTTCAACCAGCGGCGTCCTCAGCCACGGGGCTGGCCGGCTTCTGCTGCGGGCTCCCTGGGGACAAGGCCCTCTCTGCCTCGCGGCCCTGTCGCCCCCTCGCTCCGAGCCCACCTGCACCTGCTCCCCCGCGCTCAGCCCCAGGTCTCCCCGGCCCCTTGCCCCCCTCACCTCATCCCTCCTCACCTGGGGCCTCCTCCAGAACACGAACAGGGAGCAGAACCTCCTCAAGCAGTCGTTGGAGGGAGGGGGTCACAGCAGCTGGTGCCTGCAAAATCCGGAGGGCTGGGGTCTCCAAGTGTTGGTGCAAAGGGCAGGGAGGGGGCGGCGCATCCCCGTCGTGGCCACTGGGGGCGCTGTGTGTGCCCCGTGTGTCTAGGTGTGTGCCTGTGTGTCCCTGTGTATCAGTATGTCCCTGTGTGTATGTGTGTGTGTCTGTGTGTGTCCCTGTGTGTGCATGCATGTCCCTGTGTGTGTGCCATGTGTGTATGTGTGCATGTGCCCCTGTGTACATCTGTGTGTCCCTATGTGTGAGCCTATGTGTGTCCTTGTGTGTCTGTGTGTCCATGTGTGTGTCCATGTGTGTCTGTGTGTGCATGCATGTCCCTGTGTGTGTGCCATGTGTGTATGTGTGCATGTGCCCCTGTGTACATCTGTGTGTGTCCCTATGTGTGAGCCCATGTGTGTCCTTGTGTGTCTGTGTGTGTCCATGTGTGTGTCCATGTGTGACCATGTGTGTTTCTGTGTGTATCCCTGTGTGTGAGTGTGCCTGTGTGTCCCTGTGTGTATGTGTGTGTGTCTCTGTGTGTCCCTGTGTGTGTGCATGTGTGTCTGTGTGTGCACGCACGTCCCTGTGTGTGTGCCACGTGTGTATGTGTGCATGTGCCCCTGTGTATGTCTGTGTGAGTCCCTATGTGTGTGCCTGTATGTGTCCTTGTGTGTGTATGTGTGTGTGTGTCCATGTGTGTGCCTGGGTGTGTGTCTGTGTGTCTGTATGTCCGTGTGTGTCCCAGCTGGCGTAGACAGACAGACAGCCCAGGCAGCCTTTGCTGGCGCCTCGCCACCACCTGGAAGCCCACCGCTCCTCTGACTGGAAGCACTTGATGGCGAAGCCATGGAAAACTCTGGCGATGTTTCCAGCGGGAGCCGCTCCAAGAACCCTCCCCGGCCCTGCTAACCGCCCCGAATTTCTGCAGCTTGTAGGAGCCACGCCCGGAGCCACGGGGGGCGGGGGGGAGGGATCCAGGTAAGTCACCCCGCAGGGGGATCCAGGTAAGTGCCCCACGTGGGGGGGAAGCCCTGGCCCCGGGGCCGCCGTGGCTGTCCTCCTGCGTCGCGGGTCCTTGTGCGGCTGGGCCATCTCCCTGCTTCTGCTTCCTCCCTGCCCAAGGCCAGAACATTCCCCCGGGCGTTCCAGCAGTTTCCGCTGACTCACGGGGTCAGTCCGGTGGGGACAGGCGACAGCCCCCGTAGGTGAGGGCGGAGGGCCAGCGTTCCGCAGCCTCGGGCAGGCGAGGACCTTGCAGGTGGCACCAGGGATTTGAAGGCCACCGTCAGGCTGTATTCTGTGGTGGATCGGAGAGGCTGTCCTGGTGCGGATGTCCACCAGGTGCAAACCTCGGTCTCCCCTCTGTAAAGTGGGGTGACCCCACGGGCTGCCCACAGGGACGTGCGTGTAAGGGAAGCGCCTAGCCCCGCATCTGGCCTGAGGGGTGGCACCAGCACTGCCGTCACTGACGACCACCTGACCTGGCATCTCCTCTGGGTCCCATCCGGTCCCCCCGCCCCGCCACCCACAGCCCCAGCATGACCCCGGGCCGGGCTGCACTGCCTCCCGTGAGCGCCTCCCACCATTTGCCCCGCAGCCCCCTGAGGGTGGTGGACACCTCCACACCTGGGCTGACAGCCAGGGGCGCCCCTGGGAGCTGCGTCCCTAGGAGCTACCTCGCCCTCGTGCCTGTGTATCCTTGAGCACAGCTGGCAGGATCTCAGTGCCCAGGGTCCCCCCGGGGGAGGCAGCTAATCCGCCCTAGGTCCTGGGCACCCTGTCGCCCGCAGAGCCGCATAATGAAACCCCATGTCAGGGACGGCAGGCACTGAAGGAGGTGGCCGGCGTCGTCCCTCCAGACGCCCCCAGCCCCCGCCAGGCCCCCAGAAGACCCGCCTGCTGGGAGCCCAGGCTGTCTTCAGAACTGTGTCTACAGCCTGGTCTTCCCTCCTGTTCCTTCTGTCCCGGGCGAGACAGGACGGCCTCCTGAGCTGGGAACAGGCCCAGCTCCCCACGTGAGGATCTACCGGTTCTGCGCAGTGACTTCTCCTGAGCACCTGCGTGTAGGGCTTGCCCCGGGCTCTGTGCCTAGCAGTGAGGACACGCAACCCCCCGAGGCCAGGACAGCCTCCCGGGGAGCATGGCTCCTGGGCTACGCCCAAGGGACCAGCAGGATCTGCTGGGCGATGCTCTGGCGGGGTGGGGTGGGTCACGCACATGGAACAAACAGCACGTGTTCAAGCAAGGAAGCTTCTGGAAAGCATGAGTGGTTGAGAGGGTGAGCCCACAGCACACAGGTGCTGGGAGGGGAGGCCGAGGGAGGGGAGCAGCAGTGTGCTGGTGAGGGTTTCACAACCAGCCCTCTGCAAAAACAAACAAAAAACCCAACCATCTGTTGGTGTGAAGCGAGGGTAGCACGCGGTTTGCACATAATAATAACATAGACGGTACTTTTTACTGTAAATTCCATGGAGCCAATGAGTTGACATGGAACGCGTTTGATCATTTTGCCAAGTCCTTGCACTGGTAGCCAACCTACGGTTGCGGTTCAATTGCGATTTGGCGATCTTTTGTGCTTTTCGCCCCGCAGCCGCTACACAAGCAAGTCCATCTGCACGATTCATAATTCCTCCGTCGCTTTCTTAAGACTAAAATAGTCAACACAAAACGTCAGGCCGGCCCCGACAGGACGTGTCTCCTCATGTCCGTGGTCCTCATCGTCCAGGTGTGGCCAGCTGCAGGCTGCCGCCGTGACGTCACTAAACACATGATGGGGACAAGACGGGCGGTGAGGCCCGTGTCAGGATTTCTGCCACTGGGGTCCAAGAGTCGCAAATAACCACAGGACGCAGGTGACGGTAACTAGTAATAAAATAATCACAGAGCGATGAGTTCCGAGCATTGGTTATCTTTGCTTTAATATATTTGATGGGCGGCCCCGGTGGCTCCGCGGTTTAGCGCCGCCTTCAGCCCAGGGCGTGACCCTGAGTCCTGGGATCGAGTCCCACGTCCGGCTCCCTGCATGGAGCCTGCTTCTCCCTCGGCCTGTGTCTCTGCTTCTCTCTCTCTCTCTCTGTCTCATGAATAAATAAACAAAATCTTAAAATATATATATATATATTTGATTGTACATTTGACTAATACCGGCTGACCCTGGGCTCCCAAAGCCAGAATGAGCCAGTGCCGGCGCAGCCCGCAGGGGGACGTGGACCTCGCGGGGCAGGGATGGCCAGGCCAAGGTACATGCAAAGGGCATGCAGAGAGGGCATGGACGCGAATGTGCTCCCCCAACCCGCCGAACGCATTCCCAGGCCCCAATCCCAGACCCTGTGAATGAACGTATCATCCTATATGGCAAAGGGATTGAGGCAACAGATGGAACTGAGCTGTTAATCGGCTGGCCTTAAAATAGGGAGATTATTCCAGATTATCCAGGGAGGGCCCATCGGAGTCACCAGGACCCTTCGGGGTGGCAGAGGGAGGGAGCTCGGAGCGATGGGAGCACGGAGACGGCCCCGCCGATCTGCCTTTGGGGTGGAGGAAGGGCCAGGAGCCAGGAAGCGGGGTGGCCTCCGGAAGCTGGAGGTCTCCCCTAGAGCCTCCGGGGGAGCCGGCCCCCCGCACTGCCGCCGACGCCTCCATTCAGCCCCGTGAGCCCTGTGTCAGCCTTCCAGCCTCCAGAAGCCGAGGTGGTCAGTTCGTGTTGTTGCACAAAGTTCACGGGGAAGCGTCACAGCTGCCGCAGGAGCCGAGTGCACACACCTGCTGTGTTTCCACGCCCTCTCCTTGCACCACCGTGAACGGGCCGTGGGGGGCGACCAGCGGGGGCGGGGGGGAGTTTGGGGGGGCCTTGGGCAATCACCGAGCTTCACTCAAGAGGAAGGAGGGCAGCAGTATTGATCTCATCGGGTCTCTATGAGGATTAATTCGGATCCTGAATGCGAAGGGCTTAGGCCGGTGTCCCCCGCGTGACCACCCCTGACCACGGCAGCGACGGGAAGCCGAGGAGGGCCGGGTCCTCATCCGAGCAGCTTCTCTGGGGGGTCCGGGGTTCTCTTTTCCCAGAAGCAGCCACGGGCGGAACGTGAACCCACGTGCTCAGGACAAGGACCGCTGTGCATTGTCCCCCCCAGATGCAGCTGCAGCACATGCTGATTCCCGACGCCGCGTGGCCCTGGGCCAGCACGGCCAGTGGTGCTTTTGTTTGCCTTTGTCCCTTGGTGCCTTGGGAAAGAGCCATCTTCGCGCTGTGTCCTTCAGGCAGATCAGAATATGCCTCTTTTCTCGGGCGCAGCTGGGTTGGGGGAGCGGGCCCCTGGCTCCCCTCTCCAGAGTGCAGGGTGTCTCACCTGAGGACAGGGAGGCAGGGAGGCGGGCAGGTGCCGCCAGAAGCCGGGACATGGACGAGCGGGTGGCTTTTTTCCCAAAGCAGCTGCTGGCAGGAGGGGAACGGGTCAGGCTCCGGGACCGCTCCCTGTCGCAGAGGTTTCCCTGGCGCCCCAGGGCTCAGCAGAACTAGGCCTCCACTGTCTCATCCTGGACGAGCCACAGGTCCCTGAACCCTTCCAGATTTAAGGGTGTTGGTCCCCAAGTCTGGAAAAATCCATAAGATGGACTCGTTGCCTGGGGAGCAGAGCAAGAGCACAGTGAGGAGCAAGGGTGCCATTGGGGTGCCAGCCCCCCCTTTCTGTTGGGGCCCCCAGCCGTCCTCCTCCCTCCGTGGCCTGGGTTCCCCTGCTGCTATCTCTCCCTGTCCCCTCAGCATCCCCGATCGGGGCGAGGGAGGAAAAACCTTGAGACCTGAGGGCCTGAAAAACTTTGAGGGGCTGAGGGCCTGCGCCCAGGGAGGGTTGGGCTGTGTGATGGCTCCCATGGAAGCCAGGCCCTGGTGGCCAAGGACCTGGTGGCGCCACCAGAGGGCCGCACTGTGTGCCACTGAGGTCAGGGTGTGAGGTGCACTCACGGGACCCCACGCAGCGCCCAAGTCCTCCAGGATCACGGCGACACCAGCGGCTGCTCATGTCTCCAGCCCTGCCGAGGGCACAGGAGCTCAGTGCCAGAGAGAAGAGATGGGGTCCCCGTCGCCCCTCCACAGAGAAGGTGGCGTCCACTGCTGCGGGACCGGAGTCACGGGCAGTGGGGGAGGCCTGAAGCTGCTGCCTCTCAGGGGGCCTTGCGTGCGTGGGGGCCGTGGGGGGAGGCAGTCCAGGGGCTCGAGGGCTCCAGGGTCAGGTGGCCGGGGACGGTCTGGCCAAGCAGAGGGGCGGCTGTCAGGGGAGCCCGGCCTACGGCAGGAGGAGGGCGAGCTGAAGCTTTGTGAAAACAGGCACGAGAGATGAGGCTACCTCCGGGTTACTGAGTCAGAGCCCCTGCCGCGGGGCCTGGGAACCCACAGGACGGACCCCCACTCCCAGGTGCTGGCGCTTGCAGGACTGTGGGAAAGCCTTCTGGGGTCAGGGTGTGCTCTGAGAGCTCGGAAGTGTGATGGCACATTGCAGCCGCCTTTCAGGGGACCAAGGCTGGCCCCAAGGGGCCCCTGGACACCCGCCCAGACCCAGACCCAGACCCAGACCCTGCAAAGTCTTCCTGCCCAGGGCCTGCTGGGCACTGAGGAGCCTGTGAGCAGGCTTCACAGTGGCAGGGGACACCACTGCCCTGGGATTTCTCTCCAGGCCTGTAGCCCTCAGGCCCGCCCTCGTCCCAGCCCCCCGTGACCAGCACAGGGCTGGTCCACCACCAGGAGCACCCACCAGTCTGGCCCCAGTGCATTTGCATCCAGCCTCCGGATGCCTTCACCTCCCATCTCGGTCTCATGTGTCCATCAGAGGCCACAGAACCTTCTGGATTCCAGTGAACGAGGAGGGAAGAGCCACAGGAAGGAAGCTACAGGGTCTTTTCTGGATTTTCTAAATATTCTATTATGGTTTTCACCAAACACTTCCAATGCTACCCACCCCAGCGGAGCCCACAGCAGCAACGCGTGCACGCAGGGCCCGGAACCCTGGGACCAGCCCCTGGCCGCCCTGACCACCTCTCCTCCCAGGATGCGGGATACGAGGTCTCTGGACCGCTAGGGGTCAGGAGGCTCCTCCCAGCCCCCGTCGGGGGGCCTGTCCCATGGCTTCTCTGCAGCCCCTTCCCCCCAAGTTGGAAAACTCCAACTTGCCTCTTTTTCCCTCACATCTGATTATAGATACGGCCCCACACTTGGAGTAGCTCCACGGGAGGGTCTCTTGCCCGAACTCTCGTGGATGCCACGAGGCAGGATCTATTCATAACACTCACAGGTGGTTGTAAACACAGCTCCAAACCTGAGATGTGTGTTGTTGGTGGTTTGAGGATCATTTTCTTCTTTTTTAAAAGAATATTTTATTCATTTATTCATGAGAGACACAGAGAGAGAGAGAGGCAGAGACACAGGCAGCGGGAGAAGCAGGCCCCACGCAGGGAGCCCGACGCGGGACTGGATCCCGGGACTCCAGGATCACGCCCTGGGCCGAAGGCAGGTGCTAAACCGCTGAGCCACCCAGGGATCCCGAGGATCATTTTCCACTAAAAACTCCACAAGCTCATTATGTTTTGTCTCACGTTTGGTTCCTCGGGGTTTTGCTTGGGGTTTTGTTTCTCTCTCTCTCTCTCTCTCTGTCCTTTAATCACAAAATCCACAGAGATAAGCCTGGAGTTCACCGGTGAATTTCGCAATACTCGTGCTTCTTGGCACCAGCTTCGTGAGAAACCCAACCCCGGGTGGGTCCAGGCCACGGGGCGGGGAGCCGGGAGCACTATTTGTGGGGCCCCGGCCCCGTGCCCCGGGTGCGGTGAAAGCCCGCAAGCCCAGGGCGCCACATGGGGCATCAGGAGCCAGGCCTGGCCTCCGGCAGCTCCGATGAGCTCCGAAGGCTCCGAAAAGGAGACGGACACCCACAGGAAGGGGGGAAACACTGGGCCCCGGAGACCGAAGGTTTTCAGTGGGGTCGATGCTGCCCTGAATCAAATCACACCGCGCGTGCGGCCGCCCCGCGTCCTTTCTGCCGCTGCGGGAGTCCTCCCATCGCCGTGGTTACCCGCAGGTTTATTTTGCTGAGCTGATGGCAACTTGTGCTACTGCCCAGAGAGGATCCATAGACACTTCCGGGGACGTGTAAAGCACGAGGCAGCCAAAACGCCCGAGGGAAGCTCTTCCCGACTCCTCAGCCGGCGCCGGCTGTCTTCCGCGGCTGGGCAGGGGCCCTGGGGCCGAGCCCCACACTCACCCCCGTGGTCCAGCTCTACCCGGGTTTGGGGCGATCCCCCCCCCCGACTCTGGTCTCTCCGGGACGCCTCCCTGGGCCTCCTCTTTGCCGATTGCCCTCTGCATCCTTGTGTTATGAGATGTTAAACCTCTTTAGTCTTTCTAATAGCTCACTGAGCCTAAAGATGGTCTTGGGGGCCCCTGGCACATCCTCCTCCCCCCAGAAATGTCCCCGACTGGAGCTTCCACTGAAACAGGATTGAGACAATTCCTGCCCTTTATGGGAGAAAGGGATTTGCCTTTCAGCCTTCCCACAACAGGGCCGGGATGGGTGGGAGGGGAATGACCCACAGGGTCCCGTCTCCCTGACCTCCCTGTTGCGGTGCACAGGAGCCCCCCGATGGGGACTGGTCCCTGCAGGCAGGCGCAGACTGGAAAGCCCTGGGAGCTGAGGGCCAAGACGCTGCACAGAGCAGGACAGTGGACATGTCCCGGGACAGTGACCTTCAGCATCACCTCCTTCCAGGCGTGGGGCAGCAAGTGGGGGAGCTCTGTGCAAACCTGAAAAGCTGGGCCACCCCAGCACCCGGGGCTGCCCAGAGAAAGTCCTGGTCCTGCTGCCCCGAGGAGGACACAGAGGGACCAGCTTATGGATCAGCAGCCTCTGTGAAGGGACAGGCTGCTGAGAAGGCTCCTGCGGGGTGTGGGTCCTGCCCTTGAGAGGCTGAGGAATCACACCAGGCTCCCCAGGAAGGACAAAGGGTGCCGGGGGGCTGTCCCCCTGTAAAGAGCAGCCAGGCCCCTGGAGAGGCCAGTTTATGTGGGTCTGAGCGTGGGCAGTGGGCGTGGGCGCGGGGACCTACTGGGGACATCAGGTCACCGTGGCCCTGCTCAAGTGCAGGTGGGAGCGTGAGGGAGGCCGCCTTGGGCAAGGAGCTGACGGCTCCGAGTGAGGCCCTCACGCTCATGGGTGTTGGGTGAGCCAATTCCTCCCCAAGGAGAGGCCGAGCCGGCCAGTCCATGGGGGTGGGAGGCCACACGGGCCACGGGACACAGCTTCCTGCACGGCGTGAGCAGCGAGGTGCCCCCTTCACCTGTCCCCAGGGCTCCACGGCCAGGTTCCTCGCCGGGTGCCCCCTTCCCAGACCAGGGCTCCCCACCGTGGCCAGGTGACGGGGCGAGGGGGCCAGAAGGACGAAGTCTCATGGGCCCCGCTCAGAGGGAGACTGGGGATTGTTGTTTTGTGGGTCCTGCCCCCCAGTCCCAGCCCCTGTGGGTTATGCCAGGTGGTGAGCCTCCCACTCTCCCCAGGTGCCCCTAAGGGAGGAAGGTTCTGGAACAAAGGGAGGTGTGGGGTGGGGCTGATGTTTATACCCAACCCCTCCTGGGGGGACAGGCTCTTGTGCTCACCCCTGCATCATCTTAAATATTCTCCTCTGCTGGACGGAGAGTGAAGGTCAAGGTCAGGGCCTGGCCAGGGCTGATGGAGACCGCGGCCCCCATGCGCTCAGGCAGCTAAGAGATCCTGCCCCAAACCGGCAGCGTGGCCTCGTGCAGCCAGGCTTCCCGATGTTTATTGGAACATAAACCCTCCTCCCTCCTTCCGAGGGTGCTCCTGGGCGCTGACCCTGGGACCCTGGGTCCTGGGTGGGACCCATGTGTGGCGGCCCACGCTCTGGGAGGTCTGGCCCAGCTCCTGCACCTGCTGCTTGATCGGGGGCAAGTCACCGATGCCTTGGGGCCGCCTCTGTTCTCTTCCTACAGCTTCGGGGTGCCAGCGCTGGCCTCCCAAGTTAGCAGCAGCAAGAAACGGGCCGTGTGTGTGTCCAGCGCCAGCCATCGGTGCCTCTCGGTGAGTGTTCTGGAGTCATCATTGCCCAGAGCCCCTCTTGGCCTGAGTGACTGGCTCAGGGTTGGGGACACGATCCAGGATGTTTCAACCAAGACATAACTTCAGCCCCTTCGATCAGTAGTTGGGGGAGACACCGTCTTTCTTTGGCCACCCGTGAACGAAGGCGCACCTAGTCCTGATCACTTCTCATAGTTATCAGGGGCCTAAGAGGGAACCATTGGTTGAGGCTGAAGCCATGGAAGGAGAGCAAAAAAGGTCCGTCCTTGAGGGCTGCAGGAGCGAGCCTCACCTGAAGCCCACCCTGCCCTGGACTTTTAATCTGCAGGAGGCCCTGGATCATCTTTATCATTAAAGCCTGTTGGGTAGAGGTCTCCACTGCCTGTAGCCCAAAGCTCCCTGACCCTTGCTACCACCATCCCCAGTTCTCAGGTGAAGAAGCAGGCTCAGAGAGGTTAGGTGACATGTGGGAGAGTCAGTGCCCGTAGCCCCCACGCCACCCTGACTCCCACAATTCCACGCTACCCTGTGGGGTGCCAACTCTCAGGAACTCCCCCGCTAAATCCTTACCATCAATTTCTTTCCATCAGAATCACTGTGGCTCCCGGGCCTCAACAAGCAAGACTGTCCAGTCCCTGGTGCCGGGAAAGATCCCTCCCCACGCGGCTGAGACGCAGTGTCCTGAGCGCTGGGACCAGCCCGGGATGCCCTGGTTTCCCTCCACGCTGGGCACCCCCCTGCCCTGCCTGACCATAACCCACACCCCCCCCCCCCCAGGGAACTTAAACCCAGAAAGATGCCCACGCAGCGTCCAGGCTGGAAGCACTTCTACCCTGTGGCACACACGCTGTCCTCCTCCAGCCCGCCGGCTCTCAGGCTTTGCTGGAGGCCCCAGGTCCCCGGGGCAAGCGGGCATCGGAGGTCCCCCCTGGGGGGTCCCCCTTCAGGGACGCAGGACGCTGGCTCATCCCCAGCGGCACATAGAGACTGTCTCCCGGTGGGGCTGCCCTTCCCGCCCCAGACACGGGGTGAGAGGAAGGGGTGAGGAGGCATCCCCCTCCCTTGGGCAGTCCTGGCGGGAAGGCAGGGTCCACTCGGGTCACCGCATGGAAATAACTCACTTCTCCAGGCGCCACAGCCACCCTGGAAGACGGGCATCCTTTCCTGAGCGGTTTCCAGGACCCCTAGGGCCGCACCCCAGCAGACTCGTGCCCTAGGACCGCAAAGCCCTGAGGGACGATTCCAGATTCCCCTCGTTTGCAGGCAAATGGCTCAAAGGGAGCAAAAAAAGAACCAACCGGAGAAGCAGGGCTGTGGCTGCGGCGGGAGCGAGGACCTCCAGCCCTGGTCTGCATCGCCATCTACTGGCCGAGCGACCCAGTGCAGTCCGGGGGGAGGGCGCACCCGGAGCGGGGACGACTCTCGCCTCCTCCTTCACCTCCACCGGACCCTCCAGCTCAGAGGGAATCAGCCCGAAAAATCCTGGGCCAGGAAGGACGCTGGGCTCCCGGTGGCGTCTGGACGTGAGAACCGCTAGCGACCCAGAGCCTCAACCAATCGAAGCCCACCACCTGGCAGAGACCTCCTGGGTGGCCTCTCCACAGCTCCGGGGGACTCTGGGTTCTCCTTAGAGCCCTGGAAGGCTCCCATTCCTCACCAGTGAGCCAATCAGGTCTTCTCCGGAATCGCAGGAAGAGCCTGCACTAGGAGGGACAAGATCAGGGTGTCCGTGGTGAGCTGCCGACTGCAGTAACTTAGAGTTTTAGCCTCAAGTTTGCTCATCTGTGAAATGGGACCAGTGACTTCTAACTCATAGGGCTGTTGTAACAGTTAGATGAGCACCGGGAGGACGTTTGCGGTCGTGCTCACGTCCCACCCCAGCCTGCCGCGGGAGCACGGACCTTACAACCAGCCAGGCTTGGGTCTAAGTCCAGCTCTGTCCACTGATTCGTTGTCCCCCTGTGGGAACGTTGCACGGTGTCTCCATTCCTGCGGCGGTAAAGTGAGAATAATCATGTGGGACCCACACGGTCATGGGTCTTGAAACCTGGATTTACTGAACATGTTGCCTTCTTTCAAGAAAGGTGAGTGACAGGTACTGAGCCAATTATCAGAACAGATGGATGCAAAACACACACACACACAAAACAAACAAACAAAAAAACAAAACAAATGGATGCAGCTCATGAAGAGCCAGAAACATGTTACCCGCCCTCCGTGGACGCAGGTAAGCATGGGATGTGCCTGAACCAAACAGAGCAGCCAGCCCAGTCACATTTCAGCATCACATGAGATTTATTCTACTTGCCCAAAACCAGTTTAACCACACGCGTTACATATTGTAATTCCTTACTGACTCTGAGAATATCCGCTAAATCAAAATAGTCACATTCTCCAACTGTCCTGTATTCAAGGCAGTTAGTTACATTCAACAAAATTAATCTCATTAATTAAAAGCTATGACCGCGTTCCAATTCTAAGTTCGTCAAGGAAAAACACTATACTTTCAGGCGTTTGCTATCAGATACAATTCAACTTACTTTAAATAAAGTAAAAAGCACTACTTGTCAGTAGGGTGTCATGGAAAACATTTTAAAATAGAAGTTTAGATTCTATACCCGATCCCTCTTTAATTCATTTTGTGACCTTATGTAAGTGACTCACCTATTTCTTCTCTGGTTTCCCATTGTGTAATGGGTAAACAGTACCTTCCCTGGGGTAAAATTGTATTTTTAAATGGCTTTGAAAATACTTGGAAAAATATTAAAATAATGAGTATATATATATATGTTGTTTCTACTTTTTTCATATTAATAGAGTATCTTTTGAGTCACTGTTGTGTAAAAATGATATCCTGGTAATGCAGGAGAAAAGGTAAAGAGCATATATGCCTGCTAGAAATAATATTAGCAATATATTTATGATGGATCTATTATTAAAAGAACTTCAAGGATATAGTCAAATATATTTATAAATGTGAAATATTAAATATTTAACAGTGTTGGATGAGTGGATAGAAAGATGGATGGATTGGTAGGTAAATGTATGGATGAATAGAAAGGTGAAGGATGGATGGATGGATGAGTGGACAGTTGGATGGAATGGATGAATTATGGATGGATGGATGGATGGATGGATGGACAAGTGAGTGGATGGTTGGTTGGATGGATGGATGGATGGGTAACAGGATGGATGGATGGATGGATGGATGGATGGATGGATGGATGGTTGGATGGACAAGTGAGTGGATGGTTGGTTGGATGGGTGGATGGGTAACAGGTGACAGATGTCAGGTGAGCAAAACCAAAAAGGGCCACTTGGACCAGTTAGGATGGTAAAAAAGAGTCTGGGAACTGGGGGCCTGTGGGAGTGATCTATGTGATGGCAGAGCTGCATTCATGCTTGGTTTGAATATCCCCGTGTCTGGGCATCCCCCTCACCCTGCCTCCCTCTCCGACAGCTCCCCTCAGCCTCCTGGAGGGCACTGCTTATCTGGGACCTATACAGATGACGGGTCTCCTGGGTCAGTCAGAGGCTGTGTTTTCACCTCTGGGACTCATCCAAGCTCTGGACGTGGGACAGAGCAGGCTTCCATCAATGCTCGATGAATTAAGAACTGAGTTGGAATCACAGCTACCTGCATGGAGAAGGAGGAGGTCACCAGGGTCAGTGTGTATGCAGGAAAGGAGAGGTTCGTGCAGGAATACTCCCAGAGCGTGGGTAGTGAAGGGGTCCCATCACCCCAAGGACAGGACTTCTATGCTTCCTGGACAGAGAGAGACTGGGCCCAAACAAAAGGGCTCCCAGGAGGCACAGAGGAATAGGAACCACGGTGGCTGAGGCCCGGTCTCCAGTGAATGAAGCTCTAGCTTCTCACCAGCATACAGGTGTGTCTGGCTCGGACACCTGAGCCAGGTGACCACACCCTGGGGGCCTTGGCCTTTGTACTATCTGTAGAGAACAGACCAAGACACGGGGCTTGCAGGGCAGCAGGGCTGAGCCGAGTGCCACCCTGGTGGGGATGGTGTGGTGTTTGCCAAAGAACAGATTGTTGCAGGAACTTGAGAACCAGTTGCAGATGTTTTTCACTTTGGAAATGGAAGCCACTGGAGAAGATGAAAAAGATGAGAGGCCAATTTTGCCCCCCCCCCCCCGGTGTTTTCATTTTCAGGAGGGAGGACACTCAGGGTGACCTTGGCACCAACATACCAGATTTCCTCAGAAAGTTAGCAGGACATGCATTGACATCATCGTTGGGGTTCATGTTGCAAGTATTAAGTAAAATTCACTAAATTCCTCCTTGTAACTCTGTCCAGGGCGGTGACTGGCCTTCAGTGCTGGCCCTCTCCTAGTCTTTTCCATCTGAACTGTGACAGTTCTAAGAACCCAGGGAATGGGTACCTAAGCTATCAGGTGTCCCCGGAGCCAAGGGGGCTGAGACAAAGCAAAGGCATGGCCCCCCGGTGTCTGCAGAACCAGCTCCTGGAGCTTCTCTAATGACGAGAAGTCACGGGGAAAAGGACATCGCCTTGAGGACAAGTGTGCTGATCTGGCCTCTGCTGTGTGACTCGGAGGATTCACTTGAGCTCTCTGGGCCCCATTTCCTCATTTAAGGATGGGACTTATATCGACCACACTTTGCTGGGTTGTTTCGAAGCTCTGTTATCTCAAGAAAATAAAGAGCTGAATGTGGGGAAGGCAGCCTTGACTAGGGGAAGACCCTGAGACGGAGGCCTGTCTACAGGACAGTGTCCCCTCCTGGGCAATAGGATGCAACAGGTCGGTAAATAGGAAGGCCTCCATGACTCAGACCTCATGGGCCCCAAACCAGAGACCAGAAGGCACCACGCTCAGGAGTCTTATTTATAGTTAGTGTTAAGGTGAAGGGGAACTTACTGCCAGTCCCCCACCTGTCTGGGGCCCTCAGGCTGGCAGAGAACCCTGAGCAGTGGGAACAGCACCTGCCTCCCCAGGGGCTTCAGGGTCCCAGGAGGGGCCTCACTTCTGACCCAGGAGCTGCTGCCCGCACTGCTGGGTGCCTGTGCCCCACCGAGAGAATTGTGGGTTTCTTAGATCATTGCTAACATGCAACTTCTCCGGGTCTCCAGTGAAAGGAAGAGCCCGGGAGCCTCGTTCTAAATGCCTGCCAGTCAGGCGCACGCTGGTCTAGGGAGGGCCAGCCGGTCGCGTCCAGTCTAAGGCACTGTGGCTCAGCAGCTAGGACAACGGACGCCAGACCTGAATCCCAGCTCTGGCCCTTCCTAGCTGCGTTCCAGGGCACCCCTTCACCTCCCCGCCCCAGGTCCTCATCTGAAGAAGTGGTAGTAACACAACCCCACACGGTTGTGGGGAACCTGGATGAGTTAACCCGTGCACAGTGGATGAGTTAACTCATATGCAGCAGATGAGTTAACTCATGCTCAGTGGGTGAGTTAACCCGTGCACAGTGGATGAGTTAAGCTGTGCACAGTGGATGAGTCACCTCATCGTCCCTAACGACTGATGGTCCATTTCCCCTCCTGCGACTGCTCCTGTGGCTTCCCACTGACGGACGTCAAACCTGACAGCCCCCACCTACCCTCTCCCAAAGCCACCAGGACACACTGTCAGGTCTCCACCAGTGGCGAGGGTAGGACGCGCGCGCGCGCGCCGGAGGCATCTTATTCCTCACCCACCTTCGTGCCAGCTGCGACCTCCTACTCAGAGAACACCTGGTAGCTGAAGTCATCCGGGCGGGCTCTGAAGTCGTATTTGCCCGTCATTCTCTGGTACTGCACGATGACAAGTGCAGCTGCCCCTGCCACCGAGGCAAAGACGGCCACCGCGATGAGGACGAGGTAGCCGGCCGCCAGGCCTGCCTGGGCACCTGGATGCTCACCTGCAGGGAATGAGACGGGCACAGGTGGGAGGCCCGCCCGAACCAGGAGGGACGCGTCTCCTGTGACCCCAGCACTCCGACCTTGCCGGTGCGGGTGGAGCAAAGGGCTTAGGACGGAAGGGGACCAAGCTGTCCACCGGTGTCCACTGCCTTGTGACATTATTATCTGTATCTGATGGGCCTGGAGTACATGTGGGTTCCCAAAGGTGACCGAGCGGGTGTCCCAACCCCGAGAGAGCAGCGCATCAGCCTGCCCCACGTTCTAGATTATCACTAGCCAGGGGGTCAGGCCGTGTGGGAGCAGCAGGGGCCGCCGGGGCCTCGGCTGGGCTCTGCACGTGGCCACGAGGCCTTCCCCAGACCCAGAGGCCCAGTGACCATCCAGGAAAGCACAGACCCAAACAAGCTGGAAATTGGGACTCGAACACCCAGACGCCCACGTTCATAGTATCCCAACAGCCCAAGTGTTCACCAAAGGATGCTCAGATGGGCAAGTTGTGTTCCGTCCACACAGTGGAATGTCGTCGGGCCGCGAAAAGGAGCAGAGTCCTGATGCGTGCTACAGCACGGAGGAACCTCCAGAACATCCGGCCCAATGAGAGGGCCTGGTCTCAAAGGACCACACGCAGTATGACCCTGCTTGTAGAACTATCCAAAACGGGCAAAACCAGAGGCAGAAAGCACACTGGTGTCAGGTTCTGAGGGAAGGGGGCCGGGAGGGACCCCCAACTGGTTCAGAGCCACCTTTGGGGGCGATGAAAACATTTCGTAACCGGGGAGAGGTGGTGGTTGTACGTCGTGGTGAGTGTGTGAAGGGCCCCTTGGGTTGTTGATTGGTTCCCTGTTTGGTGTGTGAATTTCCCCTGGTTTCACGGCAGGAGAAAACCGAAGGGCCAGAGAAGGAAGCAGACCCTCCCCGCCCCAGGAGAGAGACCCACCCCCCTGTGAGGAAGTCGGGGTGCCCTGAAGCACAGTGCAAGTGGCTGTGAGCCCTGATGGGGCGTCTGCAGCAGGTGCCAGAGCCACCCCAGCATCACGCTCACCTCCATCCATCCTCCTACATCGTGGGGTGTCCACCCGGGTGACGGGGAGCATACCTGCTCCAAGTAGACCCTGCGCCAGGTCTCCCAGGGCATGGCACAGGTGTGCACAGTCGGCAAAGTGGTCCGACAACAGCACTAGGAACACCACCACCACCATCCCTCCCCTCGGCTGCCTGGAACACTGGTCATCCCCTCCTCCAGAGGGAGGAAAGCCCTGGGGACAGTTGCTCGAGCAGCTAACCCTCCCAAGTCATCCAGACTCTGGGCAGCCTGCTTCCCGCCAACATTGGCATTGCTGGTCCCTAGACCCAGCCTCTGGGGGGTGGGGGTGCAATAATGGGCCGCTGCCCTCCTCCCGGGGCTCAGGTGCAGGCCATCTTGCTAGGACAAGCAGGGTGGACCACCCCGGGGACATAGGGTCCACAGTGGAGCCCAGTGCCAGCCCCATACTGCCAGCTCCGGGGACAAATGAGCTGGTTTCGTTGCTGCCTTCCCCGCTGTGTTTCTGTTACCTGCTGCCAAATGCTCCTAACTGAACCCCTGACCCAGAGCGGCTCCAGGTGGGGTCCACAAGCCCTCACTGTCCACTGGTTTCTGTGGCCCAGGATGGTTACCAGTCCACGTGAGATAGCTAGGAATGGGGAGAATGGGGAGTGAGTGCGTCCTGCAGCATGACCTTCACCATCGGGGAGCGGGGAGGTGACCACCCGTCCAGGTGAGACCAGTCATGTGGCGTGAGCTCCATGAGGGTCACACAGTTGGACCACCTGCCTGTCTTTTAATTAAAAAAACAAAAACTGGTCCTCCACCCGGATAGCTCAAGCAGCCCACACCCGTGTGCAGGACAGTCACCATGGTCACTGGGCGTAGCTCACACAATCAGTCATTTTGCAAAGACACTGAGTTGTCAGAGCTTTGGTAAAGGAGACACACGCCCTGTGATGGATGTGACGGAGAATCTTCTAGCACAGGTACGACCCCCGGGAAACAGCCCCTTCCAAAGGTCTGCGTTCCAGCTCAGCCAATTGGGGACCCCCGTCTCCTCACTTCGGAGTAGCCTCAATGACGGCTCCAGATCCTTCCTGCTGGGACATGTGAGCCTCTGGCAGACATCACCTAAACATTCCCTTCCTCTTGGTACGAAGAAACTCTAGTGAGTGAGAAGTCACGAGTCATCTAGCGAAGCAAATGGCCATGGAAGAGTTCCAAAAATTAAATCAGAAAATTGTGAAGCTGATATAAGATATGTTGGCGGCACACATTCAGGGACGATGCCCAAATGGATTCTCCCTTAATATTGCACGACGTGCGGGACGCCCGGGGGGCTCAGCGGTTAAGCATCTGCCTTCAGCTCAGATCGTGATCCTGGAGTCCTGGAATCGAGTCCCACATCAGACTCCCTGCATGGGGCCTGCTTCTCCCTCTGCCTGTGTCTCTGCCCCTCTCTGTGTCTCTCATGAAGAGATAAACGAAATCTTTAAAAAAAAATTATATATATATATATATATATTCCACGACGTGCAACATGTGGTGCTCTGTGTGTCCTCCATAGAGATGTGTTGGGGTCCCAGCCCCTAGTACCACAGCATGTGATGTTATTTGGAGCCAGGGTCACTGCAGATGTAATAGAGTCGGTGCAGGTTCAGATGCGGTCATGCTCAGGAGAAGCCCCTGATCCAGTATGGCCCACGCCCTTAGAAGAAGACGGCCGGGGATCCCTGGGTGGCGCAGCGGTTTGGCGCCTGCCTTTGGCCCAGGGCGCGATCCTGGAGACCCGGGATCGAATCCCACATCGGGCTCCCGGTGCTTGGAGCCTGCTTCTCCCTCTGCCTGTGTCTCTGCCTCTCTCTCTCTCTCTCTCTCCGTGTGACTATCATGAATAAATAAATTTAAAAAGAAAAAAAAAAAAAGAAGACGGCCGTTTGAAGACACAGAGGACAGGGACAACGCCATGTGAGGACAGAGGCAGAGATCTGGTGATGAGATCCCACAAGGCAAGGGGAGCCAGAGCAGCAAATGCCAGAAGCTGGGAGAGCCTGGAATGATTCTCCTTCACTGCCCTGGTGGGAATCAGCCCGGCTGACACGTTGCTCTTGAATTTCTGGCCTCCTGAATGGTGAGAGAATATTTTCTCCTGTTTTAAGCACCTCCTCAGTCTGTGCAGTTAGTTTCCTGGAGCAACAGCCCCAGAAAACTAACACAGGTGGTGTGAGGGCTGGAGCGCGGGAGGGGAATGTGGAGAAGGAAGCCCCAGGAAAGGAAGGCAAGGGGTCTAGAGAAGCCAGGAACTGCTCTGAGAGGCCTCACCTGTGCAGCTACCAGCCTGTGAGCTTGGCCACATTCCCTGAAATCTCCAAATACTCTCATTCTTCCCAACAGTGGAAGTGATGGTGATTGCAGAGCCAGAGCATGGGCGCGCATTGAGGGGACAGACTATGGGTGCACGTTGCGGGGGCAGAGCATAGACACACATGGGAGGCAGGGTGTGGGTGAACATGGGAACAGAGTGTGGGTGCAGGGTGGGAGGGGGGCAATCCTGAAGGGATGTGTCTGACAGTCTATCTCACCCCTGCACTCTCCAGCAATATTTCTGTTCACGTACACAATCAAAACTTCAAGTTTCCCCCAACTGGGAGATGCCATGTTTCTAAATGCTTTTTCTGCATATCCGTGTGGCACAGTCATGGAGCAAAGAAAAGCTAAGAAAACCCTGAGAAAGAATGATGAACAAAATGAATAATTATAATCCTTGGTTTTGAACCCGACAATTTATACCCTTATTACACTTGGTGTTGTCTGGAATGGTTGTTAGTGTGTGTTCTAGTGATTTCAAATGATGACAACTAACTCTTATTCAGTAATTTCTATGGACAAGGCACTGTATGAACTAGAAGTTATTATTGTTCCCATTTTGTAGATGAAGGAAATGAGACACAGTGTAGTCACCCATGTTGCAGAGATAAAGGAGAGTGCTGGACACTTAGTAGAGATGTAAGTCTACCATGTAGACAGATGAAATAATGAATGAGTGGGTGGGTGAATGGAGAGATGGATGGAAGCTGAGTGGATGGATGGATGGATGGATGGATGGATAGATGGATGGATGAAGGAATGCTGCATCAGTGGATGGATGGATGAAGGTATGATGGATGAGTGATGGATGGATAGATAGATGAATGGATGGGTGGATGGATGGGTGGATGGATAGAGGAATAATGGATGGGTTGGTGGAAAGGTAAGTGGATAGATGGATGGATAGATGAATGGATGGATGGATAGATGGATGGATGGATAAAGGAATGCTGGATGGGTGAATGGATGGGTGGATAGATAGATAAATGATTGGATGGGTGGATGGAGGAATGATGGATGAGTGAATGGATGGATGGATAGATGAATGGATGGGTGGATAGAGGAATGATGCATGGGTGGGTGGAAGGGTAGGTGGATAGATGAATGGATGGATGGATAGAGGAATGATGGATGAGTTGGTGGAAGGGTAACTGGATAGATGGATGGATAAATGAATGGATGGATGGATAGATGGATGGATGGATAAAGGAATGCTGGATGGGTGAATGGATGGGTGGATAGATAGATAAATGATTGGATGGGTGGATGGAGGAATGATGGATGGGTGAATGGAAGGGTAGGTGGATATATAGATGGATAGATGAATGGATGGATGGATGGATGGATGGATGGATGGATAGATGGATAAAGGAATGATGGATGGGTTGGTGGAAGGGTAAGTGGGTGGATGGATGGATAGATGGATGGGTGAATAGATGGATGGATAGACAGATGAATGGATGGGTGGATGGAGGAATGATGCATGGGTGGATGGAAGTGTGTGGATGAATAGATAAATAAGTGAATGGATGGGTGCATGGGTGGATGGATAGAGGAATGATGGAAGGACAGATTGAATCCAGAAGACTCAGCATTTTCCCAAGACCATGCAACTAGAAGCATGAGAGTCTATATTCAAATTCAGGCCCCCACTTAAAGCCTAGTGCTTTTTCCACTCTAGTAGTTTTGACATTACCTGGAATATCCATAAATAAATATAAGTTCTATTTCTATAAATGAAAATGCGTATTAGGGCCCCTGGTCAGCCAGTTCTCCTAAGCAGTCTGAGAAAGTGAAAAAAAGTAGGAGAAGTGGGTGGGTCCTGCAACTGCCTGATGACCAGTGCAGACACCGGAGCCTGGAGCCCAGCTGGGGTGCACCCCCCAAACCTGGAACTTTTTAAACTTCACAAGCACATTGGATGAGAACCAGCAGTTGAGAATCACAGGGCAGGAGGCCCTCCCTCCTCCTCCTGCTCCCTCAGCTTCCTTCCCAAGCCCTGATCAGCACTCGGACCCTGGCTCACACCCCACAACCAAAACCCCAAAGTTCTTGTGCAGGAAGATACAGAGAGGCCAAGAGGGCCCTCAAAGTTGGGGGAAAAAAAACAACAAAAAAGGAAAACTAACTAGGATTACGTTTAGCTACAGAAGGAGAAAAAGCCAAAATAGCAGTGACCAAGAAACGTGGAAGTTTCTTTCTTTCTGGCACAAAACTCAGAGGTCAGAGGCCAAGCCTGGCCTGGCACACTCGCTCCGCGGTGTCCTTGGGAATGGGACTCCCTCCAGCTCCTGTCCTCAAGGCCCGCAGGGTCCACCAGGGAGCTGGCCGCACCCCCCAACCCCACCTGCCAGGCAACCGGAAGAGACATGATCAAGAAGAGAGGGACGCATGATGGGCACCCCTTCGGGAGCTGTCACTCGACCTCCCATTTGCATCTCATTGGCCAGAACTTACTCCTATGGCCACACGTAGCTGCCAGGTCGGCTGGAAATCACAGTTTTTATTCCCAAGAGCCACGTGCCAGCAAAACACTGGGGATTCTACAACTATAAAGGGTAAGAGAACAGCTATTGGGGGACAGCTAGCGATTTCTGTCTTTTTTCAAATTTATTTATTTTAGAGAGAGAGGGAGAGAGAGCGTGAGTGCACGCGAGGGTGGGGAGGGGCAGAGGGAACCTCCAGCAGACTCTCCGCACAGTGTGGAGCCCGACGTGGGGCTCGATCTCCTGACCCCGAGATCATGACCCGAGCCGAGACCACGAGTCAGGTGCTCAACCCATGAGCCACCCAGGCGCCCCGAGGTTTCTGTCTTAATACCCAAATCACACAATTTCCCCCAACCAATTTAAAAACAACAACAACAATAATAAAATCGATCTCAAAAGGAATAAAATGTTTTTCTGGAGAAGTGACTGCGGCCTTTGAAATCACATGGAATGTAATCAGCTGGTGGAATATTATACCATGGAGGAAGCCATGCCTTTTTTCTTTTTTTTTTTTTTTTTTTTTGTATCTTCTAGTTTAGCCAAGCCCAGAATAAACAGCATTCTCGTGTGTGCACACACGAACACACGCATGCACACATGTGTGCCTACACGGACTCCGACCTGGCGTAGCCTGAGTTCCTCCCTCCCAGCAACCAACCCATGTGGTATATTTATTCCAGGTCAGGAAACTTGACTGGTTTCGGTGACACAGCCCAACATCCTGCTTTATCTAACAAGAGTGTGCTGACTTCCCGAAGCCCCAGGCTTCTCTTCTGCAGCGTGGGGACGGCAGGGCTCCTACCCCCAGGCCTGCCGGGTGGGGTGGGGGGCAGCCCCACTCTGCACCAGAAGGATTTAACTGCAGGCTGGAATCAGGGGTCTCCACGCTCGCCAGCTGCTGCGTCCCCTGTGGCGAGGCTGCAGGATCGTCCCGGGTCCCCCAGTTCCCGGTAGCAGCACCCTGGTTCACGCACTGGGGAGACGGAACCAGCGGCATCTGTTCCTTAGCTGACTAATCCAAGTCACCAACTCACCTTCAGACCGAATGAGGGGTCCCCAGGACGTCTGGTGTGTCGCAGATGCTTCACCGCTCCTCGGGGACCGGATGCCATCGCAATTCTGTTGTTTTCGGAATGAAAGAAACATTCAGATGAGTTGGACGGAAACTAATCAGAGCCGGGAAGTGGGGTCACTGTCGCCGTGAGACTCTGATCCGTACGTTGCAAACCGGCTGGAGGCAGCCAGTCGCAGGTGGATGAGCTGAGACGGGAGCGGGACGAGGGAATGACCACCTGGGCCTCGGGGCTTTGCCAGGGTGACAGGAGGGATGGGGAGAAGGGGTTCGAGAGAGGACCTGCTGAGCCGTCTCCAAGCCCTGGCCCCTCGGCCCCTGGGCCCCTCTGTTGGCTCTGAGTCGCCTTGGCGGTTCTCTACGGCCGGCGGCAGCGGCCACTCATTCCTTTCCATGCCTCCGCCTTGCGGAAAGGCTTGGGGACGAGGTGGGAACTGCTCGCTATGTACCTGCCACCAGCTGCATTATTCCCCACTAAGAGATGTTGACGCCCTAGCCCCCCAGGGCCTGTGGATGGGACCTTATCTACAGACAGGGTCTTTGCGGATGAAGGTAAGGGGAGGTCACTCAGGTGCATCCTACATGACTGTGTCCTTATGAAAAGGGGACATTGGGCACAGACAGGTGAAGACACCGAGAGAAGCCGTGTCTACAGGCCAAGGACAGAGCCTGGATGCGTCTCTCGCACAGCCCCAGGGGGAGCTCAGGGGAGCCCTGAGCGTGGACATCCAGCCTTCAGCCCCTCAGAGGATGTGTGCCTGCTCTCTCGGGTGCCCTGTGGTCCTTACAGCCACAGGACACCAAAACAACACCGGCCCTAAGAGAACCTGGAGAGGAATCTGTAAAGCCATATTATAAAGAATCCGGGAATTGGCAGCTCCTTGCCGAGGTGGTTGGGGCTACAAATACTCTGTATTTCTGAGGGGCTTTTGGAACAGGTGCAGGCGCATGTGCACCTTTAGCTTCCAGTCATCGGGCAGGGGGGTGGAGGGGAGGCTGTGCTCCTCTCAATCCTTTTTTTTTCCCCTGGAAGATCTACTGTGTGAGAAAAAGTGCCATCAACAAAATCAGTTCATCTCCTATGCACGTTCTTGGGGGTGCCGGGGGCGGGTCACCCAGGGAGCCCACAGGTCTGTGAGCAGCGCAGAGGAACGACAAACACGCAGGAGCTGGGCCCGAGGCCAGCAGAGCTCTGTACACCGTCCTCGGTGCAGACAGCGCGTGACAGCTCCCGCACCTGTCTGGTATGAAGAACAGCTTTCAAACCTAGGACTGCAAAGCATATCTCACATTCAAAGGTCTCAGGAAATGAGAATGTAAAATTATTCAAGATCCCAACACGAAGGATGAACATGGGGGGGGGAACCCCGTCTTATTAAATATCACAGTGGTGGGATTCAGGAGCGTTCCATCAATGTTGCTAAAAATAACACGAAATTCAAGTAATGTTTTTACACCTGAATATGCATTAAAGCACCTGGAGGAGCACCGCAGTGTCGCGGCCAGGGATGGGATGCGATGAGACGGCCAGCAGACGGCGCGGCCTCCAGAAGGACGCAGCTTAGCCATCCGACCACAAGGATCGCCCACCCCGTGGGCTGCCACCGTCCACACCTCACGTTGCCCCTTTTTGGGGGCTCAGTGTGTGGGGCCCCGTGTCTCCTCCAGGAGTCGGGCCCCCAGAGCCGCCCAAGCCCTGGGCTTCAGACAACGGAGCAACCCTCCTCAGAGCGATAAGGTGCGCGAGTCCAGACACACGTTCAGAAAAGCGAAACACCTACTATTTTGCATGTGGTTCCGGGGGAGTCCATGCAAATGCGAAGTCTGCAGTGCAGATAGACGATGGAGTTGTTGATGAAAGAGAAGATTTTCAGCTTGAACTGGGCCTTGCTGGAATCCCCATTCTCGATCACGTTCGTGTGTGTGTTGGGGATGGGGCAGCTGGGAAGGAAGGGACGGTGACTCATTAGTCGGGAGCCGGCCTCCTGTCCCCTGGCCAGGTGGGCTTCGCGGCAGCGCCTCTGTCTGCAAACACCACGTCCACCTGCTGCCGTGGGACGCTAGGCCCGCCAGCTCTCCCATTCCTCAGAGACTCGGGCGTTTCTGCAAACCCAAGCCCGTAGATCCGTAGCGTTTGGGAACCCAGAGGCCCCTCCGAGCGGGCTACCCGCGAGCCCTACCTGTTGTTGATGAAGCCGAACGTGACCGGGTCCCTGGCGTTGCTGGACGGCGTCGCCCAGCACTCGGTCAGCACCACCTTGAGGTTGCTCTTCTGTTTATAGAGCCCCACTTCAATCTTGACGTCGTCACTGGCAGACACGCTATAATTTCGAGGTATTGGGGAGTCCCCGATAAATAACTGCATTTCGGTGACAAAATTGCCAGCGCCGTGGAGGTCCTCGATGATGGTGTAGACCCTGCAAGAGTGAGTGGTTTCGGGGGCTGCGCTTCTGTGACCCACCCCCTGCCCGTTCCTCCCCGAGAAGCAACTCCAAAGAAGTATAGAAGTAAAGGAAGACCACTCGAAGGAGAAGAGGCAAAGAAAGTCCACCTATTCTGAGCTGGCTGGAGTGGTGTGTTAGCGCCACCACTGGGGTTTGGAGGGGACTCAGGGACAGGCGGGGGCGGGGGTCAGCTTCACAGTGGGACTGGGCGGCCCCAGGCAGCCCCGATGGAGGCCTCGTCATGGGGAAGCCAAGGCATCCTCTGTGGTTGGCTAGGGGTGCATATCTGGCTTTCTTTGGTTGCTCCTATTTTGGAAGGGAAGACAAAAATTAGGGGAGCCGGCAGTTACCAACCAAGCCCTGGCCACTGTGCACCTCACAAAAGGGTCCTCGAGTGGTCGAACTCTCAAGAAATCCAATGTGAAGGCACGAGAGAGGAGAGTGAGCTGGGGAGGGATGGGCAGAGACGGCTCCACTCACCCCCACTCTGGGGTGTAGCCCGACGACGTCAAGAGGTCGTTCTGGAAGGCACAGTGGATGGGGCTCAGGATCTTCAGGTGGTGGATGATGCCCTCGGGGGACAGGTCATTCCTCAGCGTGGTCCTCACCACGGTATTTGTCACATTCTGGACACAAACAGGGCGTCAGCGTGCTCCCGGGCCCCTGGACACACGTGCGGACCGTGCTTCTGGGTGCCCGGGGCGGGGAGGGATGGCTCTTCTCTAAAGCTTGTCCCCCAAATACCAAAACCCTGATGAGCTTTTCCTAACATGAAATGCCAAAGAGAGCGTGAAGTCCTGACCCCTGGTTTATGTAGCCTGTGTTGTCTGCCCATTTTCCTCATTGGAAGAGATCATCGGCTGACACCCCCCAGATAATAGATCGATTCCTCCCCAAATCATCCCCCAGAACGTTTTTGAAAACGAGAGATGACTGGGAAATGAACTAGGGGTGGTGGAAGGGGAGGAGGGCAGGAGTGGGGTGACTGGTGACGGGCACTGAGGGGGGCACTTGACAGGATGAGCACTGGGGGTTATTCTGTATGTTGGCAAATTGAACCCCAATAAAAAATAAATTTATTATTAAAAAAAAAAGAAACGAGAGCACAAGACCCTCCCACAAAGAAATCGAGCTAAAATCAATTGATTGAAGTCTACACTAGACCACCAGCATTCTCTCCAGGCGCCATCGTCTTGGGGGGCAAAGCAGGAGCCCAGGGACCCAGAGGACAACCTCCAGAGAGCGGAGGTCATCGTGACCTTCACCTGAGCCCCCAGGGAACAATGCTGAGCCTGCCCCTGTCATGGAGTGAAGCCCCCTAGACCCAGGGGCAGAGCAGGCTGGTTTGGACCTACAGAAACCATGTTAGAGTCAACCGGGATTGAGGACTGGTTGCTTGCGGTGTGAACGTTTAGCAGAAGGAGAGGCTCTCCAGACAGCTGTGCAGGATGATGCTCCTTCCGAAGCGCACGAAGGTTCTGGAATTTCTCCAGAGCCCACCACGGGGACGGAGAGCCCGAGGTGGGCAGTTGCACGATGTGCTTCAGTGGCGAGCATATAGGAGGAGACGGATATTTCTGTGAAAATCTCCATCGTCATACTGGAGCCGAACCAAGTCTTCTGTTTGACAAGATGCCTGAAGTTTCATTCGTTTGCGGTGCTCGTGGCTTGGAGTCTGATCATCATGGGGGTGGGCTTCCCAAGACCAGCGCCCCTTTACGGACACCTGCTACGCTGTGACCAGAACAGGGCACAGCGCCAGCCAAGGACGCCTGCGGATTGTTGGTGGACGCCTAGTGGCGAGCGTGGCACCTCTTCGGCCGAAGTCACGGCCTAACCGGCTTAGGAGTCGACTCGAGGCAGGGGAAACTGTGAGAGGCGGACGACCCAGACCACCGACGAGGAGGAAGCCGGGGCCTGGCTGAAAAGTAAGCCGATGGGGACCCATCGGGAGCGTCCACGGAAACTCAACCACCGAAGCAGGACGTGATGGGCAGCAGGGTGGCGCCCACGACGGCGGCACAGCGGAGGGCCTGGTCGCGGTGAGCCTGCCAGGCAGCGATGGCTGAAACTAGACATCTGGAGACCAGCAGCCCTGATGGCACCCCGAGTCTGATAGAGACGCGGAAGCCAACCAGGTTCTGGCACGAATGGGTCACAGGTGGTGCAACGCTTGCAGGAGCGTGAGGGGGAGCGGCTGCTTTTGGACGGTTCTGGACTGAAGAGTCGCCGCGGGGAAGACGTTTTGAATGCTCCTCTGCCTCTCCAGCTCCCACACCTACTCCTTACTGGCCACTCGCTTATGAGAAATTACGGCAAGTGTATTTTCTCCTGGTGCGCCCGTGAAACAGACCCAGTAAGCACGGGTGAGTTGACTACATCAGGGAGTCATTAGCTTATATCGGAAGCTACTGGATTTGACCGGGGCGGGGTGGGGGGGGGGTCTCTAGGTTTTTATATACACAGTGAAATTCGGATTTTGGAAAACCCGGTTAATTCTTGGAATTCGTTTGCCTTACTAGAGACTGGTGATGCTTTAGCTTCTGGGAACACACCTGCCCAGGTTCCTCACCGAATTATCCGAAAATGGAAGCCCTGAAACACTTCTGAACGTGCACCTGTCTCTGCGTCTGCTTGTATCGGCATCTCCCTACATTGCAATACTTATCTACGTGATGTTTGGGGGTCCGGTGGCTTCTTCCAGCTGAGGAGCAGAGGTTCCCGTACACGTAGGGTCATAACAGACGGGGCGTCAAGTCTCTGATGCCCCCCCCTCCGTCCAGAGCACATGCTCACCATGGTGCACATTCGGTGCCTTTGGAAATCGCTTTGAAAAGTGTCTCAGACAAACTGGACGGACCCCTGCCCCCCCCACAAGAATTTTGGAAGTGTTTGTGAAGATGATTCCGTACGCTGGCGAATCTCCCGGGGTGTGTGCATCACTTTGAGTCTCTTAGAGCATCCTCTGCACAATCTGTATGCGGCCTATCCGACTTATGGGGGAGCCTTAAAGCCTTAGATTTAACATCTAAAACATTAAGGGGTCAGTAACATTGAAAGTGCTGAACCAAAAAAGGAAAAAAGAAAGAAAAGAAAAGGAGGAAGCAGATCCTGCTAACTCTATCTATTCCGTTGTATTTGTATAAATAGTCTTTGGGAAATCTTAGGTTTTGGCAAATGTCAAAAAAGATCAAGAACTTCCGGGACGCCTGGGTGGCTCAGGGGCTGAGCATCTGCCTGTGGCTCAGGGCGTGGTCCCAGGGTCCTGGGATCGAGTCCCGCATCGATCTCCCTGCAGGGAGCCTGCTTCTCCCTCTGCCTGCGTTTCTGCCTCTCTCTCTGTCTCTCATGAATAAATAAATAAAATCCTTAAAAAAAGAAACTAAAAAAAAAAAAAAAAAAAGATGGAGAACTTCTGTGGATTCCAGGGCTGGGATGGCTCGTTAGAGACACATTTCCCTCTGCTCTGAACGGGCTCTGAACCCTACTGTACGTGACAGCTGTACCAGGTGTGTGTGTGGCTCAGGGAAACAAAGGCAGCGAGCCAGTGCGCCGGCTGGCCCCTGGGGCCTCCCCACCCGTACGAGGCTCCCCCCCGAACAGCTGCCCACATCATCTCCTGCATCGTTCAGTTCGCTTCTGCAAGCCTGCAGGCTGCTACCTTGGACCTGAGACCCTTGGGGGCAGCTCTGCCCGGGCCCACCCTCCAGCCCTGGCCCGCGGGCCCTGGGGCTCAGAACCTCGGCTGCTGAGAAGCTGCTACCACCCCCCACCCCCAGTCAGTGCGGCCCGCCTCCAGGGAGCCCGAGGAATCCTTAAGAAAGAGAAGCAAGCCCCCAGGGTCATGTTTAAGCTCTGCTGGTTGGATGGTGGGAGGGGGGCTGATGAAGGCTCTGGGTCCCTGGGGACATCCTGGTGGCCCCTCCCACCCACAGCCCCAGAGGAGGCTGGAGTCACACTGGAGAGAGGCAAGCAGGCCGACTGTGCAAGTGCACTGCTCGGCCATGGTCCCCCGCACGCCCACGTGCACGCGCAGACCCCGCAGCGGCCTGCCCCGCCACGTCCTCTTGCACCTGACCCTGCAGCGCAGCGCCTGGCCCCCAGCACGCCTGCACCTGAGGGCCATCTTTGCCCCCACGTCCCATCTCTCCTCTTCCCCAGAAGCCTCCCACCAAGTCCTTCGCCAGCCTTTGGAGCCCCTGCCTCCTCTCGGCGGGGCTGCTCCCCGCGTGGGCTCACTGTCCACGACCAGGCCTCCTGCTCGGGGCGCCCACCCAGCTCTGCTCCTCTCAACCCCTGATCTTGCCTCCCTGTGCCTGTGGCCCCCGCATCACCCGTTGGCTGAGCCCAGGCTGTGCCCGGGGCCCACGCATCCCCACTGGGGAGCACAGACTGGCCCCAATCAGAAGCCTCTGAGTACGAGGCCTTTGCCCCCCTTGTACCTCTGAGGCCCCTGGAAAGGCAGAGTCACAGGGGCCTTAGGGCTGGTCCTTGCAGGCAGGGCAACCTTGCCCCATTGACCGCCAGGTCGCACTGAAACCTAGACACGGGGACCTAACCATCACCATGCAGGTGGGGCACCCAGCCCGCGGCCCCATGGGCCACCCTTCCCCACCCTGTTCTGGGAAACAAGGCCTCGGATTGCCCTCAGGAGGTTCTTAGCGGCAGAAGTCCAGGCCCCTGGGCCCCTGCCATGTGGACCAACCTCCCGACTGAGGACAACCTCCCCGTCTCCACTGCCACGCGGCCCCCGGCTGAGACCATCTCCTGGGCCACGGCCACCACCAGACCTTCCATGCACACCCTCAACCCAGGGCCCAGCTGCCCTGCCTCCCAGACGCGCTCCTTCCAGCACCTTCCACCTGGTCACTCCCGCCCACCACCCCCTGCTCTCCACCCCCCTCACCCAGCCTCTGCCACATGTCCCCTGGCTGCACACACAGGCCTCCCCGCACGCATCTGGGGACCGTGTCAGTGTCCACAGGTCCTGTCCCAGGGTAGCACATTTCCCTGTCCCCCTGTGGCCAGTGAGGGGGGCCTCACGGAGGACGCTGGTGGCCTCGAGACTGCTCAGTGTGGGGAGGAGGGAGGCAAGAGGAACACGGGAGCCTTAACTGTGACCCAGAGCCAACCCGGGAAGAACCAGGGCCGGAGTCAGTCAGCCCGGCACCCGGGGTGCAGGGGTGCTGCCCCCAGAGGAGCTCCCGTGGGCCGAGCTCCCGTCTGTGCCACCCGTCACCCTGTCAGTGACTCTGCAGTGATGCAGACCTCAGTCCCTCTGGCCGGGTCCTTGTGATCACACCAGCCCCTTGCCCAGCGTGCACAAACGTGTGCACACTCACGCAGTCACACACATCTACAATCACACACACTCACCTACACGCACGCATGTTCTCACACGTGTGCACGTCTGGACGCTCACGGTAACACACCGAGCTCTCCTGCCTGTTTCCTCGCTAGCCGCCGCCCATCCTGCCTATGCTTCAGAATCCCTGGAAGTATCTTTAAACCCCGAGGCCGACCCCAGGCCCTTTGCACAGGATCCCACAGGGCAGAGCCTGAAACTCCCTCCTGAATCTAGGACGCAATCTGGTCCCTGGTGAGAACCTGCCCTAACGTGTCCCCCTTTCTTGGGTCCCCCACTTCAAGTCGGAGACCTTGGGGTGCAGTCTTCCCCAGTCCCCCTCCGCACCCCACCCCTCCCTCCCTGTGTGCCTCCCGCGTCTGGCCCCCCAGCCCTTACACTTTGCACGACGGTTCCGCACTCGCTCCACCCGGCCACCAGGAGAACGTGGGTGCTGTTGTGGTAGCTCACGTTGCAGGAGGGCTGTCCCAGGTACAGGGAAGACTCGGGGATGGACTCCTGCCGCAGGAAGCGCCTCTGGATGGCGATGGCCACCTTCTCGATCTCGCAGAGCACCCTGACCGCCTCGGTCAGGCTCAGCCGCGGGGGCGGGTCCTGGGGCCCCTGGCTGGCCGCTGGCACCGAGGCAGCCCTGGTTCCTGCAGGGGTGGGGAGGCCCCCAGGGGCCCCGGGAGCCTGGGCCGCGTGGCCAGAAGGGTCACCTGCAAGGCACAAGGAGATGAAACCAAGACTGGGTCTGTGTTTCGGGAGGGTCCCCTGAGCCTGGCCTGCGAGCCTGCGTGGAGGGGGCAGGGGCTGAGTTCCGGCACACACCCGGGCTGCACATTCTGGCCACGACCACACACACGCACCTGTTGCATGTTCCTGCCCAACGGCGGGGCCTGGCCTGGTGGGCCGGGGGCTCCCGTGGGCCAGGGGACCATGGTGCCCTCTGCCCCCCACCCCCCAGACTCTCCCGGGCTGACGCTGGGTGCGGGCTGAGCCCAAGGGCTGGCTGTGACACCCCCCTAATCTCTAAGGTGGGCTGCGCTAAGGTGGGTGTTTAGTCTCAGCATCCTGAGTCCCCAGCTCCTCCCCTGCTTCCCGCTTCCCCCAAAGCACGGCCTCAACCTCCACGGGGACACGGAGGCTCTGCAGAGACGTCCAGGTCCCCCCAGGGCTCCAGGCCTCGTCTGCGCCAACCCGACCCAGGACACGTGTCAGCCCGCTCCCTGGGCCCGGCTCCATCACCCGCCACCCCAGCACCCGTCTTCTCTTCTGTCAGGGTGGGGCTCGCCTGCCGCTCCGACCCCTCACCTAGCTCCCAAGATGCAGCCCGACCCCCGCTCATGGCGCTCACCGCCTTCTCCACTGGCCTCCCCCGCTCGCTCCCGCCCCCCTTCACATTTCAGCCCGGCCCAACTGCGCCGGCACCGTGCGCCCATCAGGAGCTCTGTGCTCACTGCTGCACCGACCCAGGGCACCTGCTCCACTGGAGCCCCTCTGCCCAGTGCTGTCCTAGCGGGCCTTTAAGACCTCCTCTTCCAGGAAGCCCTCCCCGACCCCGCTCCTGGGGCTGCCACAGCCTAGCCTCTCTGAGCCTCCTGCTTCTACTGCAAGAACACACTCCATACTCCCGGTGACAAGTGTTTATTGCATAAGTGTCCGTCTCGCTCCACCTGACCACAGATCCCTGCATGGCAGGGGTCACCTCAGGGCCAACGCTGAATCCCCTGAGGCCCCATTTAATGGTTAAAGTATGGGGTGGAAGGAGGGGCCGAGCAGAAACATCTCCCGCGTGCTGCTTGTCACACGGGCTGTAGGCTCCGGAGGTCACTTCTAGAATCCGAGAGGACGCCGCAGACCTTACGTGCGTAGTCTCTCATCGGGGGCACTTGGAGAGGCGAAGTGCCGCCAGGAGGCTGGAGATGCATGGCACAGTGTGAAGGGGCACGTACGTGTGCACAGACACGCACACACGCGCACACACACGTAGGAAAACGCGTCCAGGACATAAAAATATGCTGACCCCGTTTGGAAAAGAAGGACTTTGTGAACGGACGTCCTTAAAAGAACAGATGACCTGACGGTATCTCAGAGAAGGGATTAGGGAAATCTCACCTTCACAGGGTCTTCCAGAATATTCCAGAGGGACTTGGGGGGCGCCGCCTACGCAGCTGCAGGTGAAGGAGCCCAGGGTGTTGCGGCAGGACGCGCCCGGCTCGCAGTCGTGCTCCTGGCTCTCACACTCGTCGTAATCTGCGCGACATCGGAAACAAGACGGGACACGGTCACGGTCACCGGGCCCCCGAGGGCTGCGGGTGAGAGGCGCTCCCACGCCGGCTGTTCACACGGCCTTGTGGGGCGGGACGGGGGTGGGCAGGCGTGCGTCTCAGGCCGCGGAGTTGAATACGGAGGGACGACAAAGCTGGCCAGTTCTGGGGAGTTGAGGGGACAGGGAGGCACCTGCTTCTCGGACGGGATGGGGGCAAGAGCCGGTGTCCGGACGTCTGCGGGGGCTGCTAGGGGGGAGGGCTCCTGGTCCCGGGGGCGCTGGTGGGGAGCAGCTCATCGGGGCGCCAACAGGACCCCGGCCCCGGCCCTTGGCCTCAGGCCCATGCACCCCACAAGCCTGTCCCCGTAGAAGGTCCTCGGCGCACTTGCCTGCCTTGGTCTCTGCGCCCAGTCACTAACTCACAGGAAGGGGGTTTACTGCAGGAAATGGGTAAAAATCAGGCCAACTGAGCAGAGAGCATGTCCACACCTAAGGCCGCCTCCCGCATAGCACAGTTTGCTCAGTGACATGTCCCCCTGGTCCTTTCAAACACGGATGGCGGGACGCCTGGGGGTGGCTCCATCCGTTGGGCGTCTGCCTTTGGCTCAGGTCATGATCCCGGGGTCCTGGGATCGAGTCCCGCATCGGGCTCCCCGCTCAGTGAGAAGCCTGCTTCTCCCTCTGCCTCTGCCTGCCGCTCCCCCCGCTTGTACTCACTCTCTCTCTCTCACTCTCTCCCTCTCAAATAAATAAATAAAACCTTTTTTTAAAAGATGATTGAAACTATGTTTTGGGGTGTTGCCTTCTTCAGCAGGGTGCCTTTATTTTGTTTAATATAAAAAAGCTTACACTTTTATAGAGTCAAATACTTCAGCCTTTGCCTCTGGGGGCTCCTTTGACTTCAATTTTAAAGTTAGAAAAGCCTCCTCTTTCCAAAAACCGGAAAAATGCTTGTATGGCCTCTGAGTGACGTCATACATGAAATTTTTGCATCATTTATTTTCAAGTACGACATACGCTGTGAACCGAAATGTGCCCCCAAAATACATACGTTGAAGCCCCAACCCCTTGTGGGACTGTGTTTGCAGAGGGGGCATTTAGGAGGTAATTAAGGCTAATGGAGCCCATAAAGGTGGGACTGTCACCCAAGAGGGTTGGCGTCCTTATAAGAATTGGCGCCAGAGCTCGGCACACACACGGGGAAAGAAAGGCCTTGGAAGCTCTGTCCACACGGCGGGGAGAGGGTCCGCCCCAGAAAACGAACCAGCGGGCCCCCGGATCTGGGCCGTCCAGCCTCCAGAACTGTGAGAACGTGCAGTTGTGTTGTGAAGCCGCCCCGTCCGTGGTATTTGGTTACGACAGCTCGCGAAGACAAATGGGACTTGAAAGAGGAATCTAAATGGCTTTGTCTCCCTGCTTTTCTTTTCAATTATTTTTACCAGGATCTCCTTGGAAACCATGCTTGGGAGGAAGCGTGGGCTGCAGAGAGGGGCAGGGGCACCCCCGGCCCGGTTACGTGGGTGGCAGAGGAGGCCCAGGGCGGGACGTGGACCCAGGAAGGGAGCAGCATCTCTGGGCATCTGCGCAGCTTCACACCAGGATGGTTCTGGCCCCTAAACCTTCAGAAACCAACACAGTAGCAATAAGAGAGATGGGGCGCCGGCGGGCGGAGGGGGGGCTCAGTCGGTGAAGCGTCTGCCTTCGGCTCAGGTCATGATCCCAGGGTCCTGGGATCGAGTCCCGCATCGGGCTCCCCGCTCAGCGAGGAGTCTGCTTCTCCCTCTCCCTCTGCCCCTGCTTGTGTTCTCTCTCATGTTCTCTCTCTCTCTCTTTCAAATAAATAAATAAAATCTTTTTTAAAAAAGAAAAAGAAATAAATTAAATTAAAAAAATAATGATAAAATAAAAAATAAAAAAAGATGAGGGTCCTATCTGTTCCCCATGTTGACCTCCTGCCTGGGAGCCCCTAGGAGGAGACACATGGGGTGACGTCTTCCAAACAAGGGCAGAAGCTGGGGTCTCCCCACCTCTCTTGCAGACACAGTGAGCCTCTGGGGGGCGGGGGGGCCGGCCTCCACCTACCCTGGATGACGGTGTCCTCTCCGACCACCTCCAGCAGAGACGCATTCTGAAAGGCCACGAGGAACGCAGCGGACACCTCGTGGACACCCACGTCTGCGGTGATCAGCAGGTTAAACTCCACCACGACGCTGCCGTTGGCGATGCGGGTCACCTCCACCTGGACCCCACCGGAGTCCACGAGCCGAAGCATGGAGGCTGGCAAGGAACCCCGCACCTTTGGAGAGATGGCACGTGAAAAGAACGAGAGGAAGCAGGGTATCCGACCAAGGGGGCACCTCCTGGGATTCGGGCCAGCAGCAAAAAGGACAAGGTCCCGTGTGCCGTGTCCCAACCCCAAGTCCCAGGAAGAGCCCTGTTCCCCCAGAGCACGTCCGCGGGCCGGTGTGGGTGACATTGAAGGGCCCTGCCTGGGTGGGGGGGGACACGTCACCCAAAGGGGCACACGTGACGGCATTTAGAACCTACTGCTCTCGGCACAGAGCTGTGGAGGGTGGGGGCTGGATGGGTGGACATGGGGGGGTCATCTCTCTCTCATTGTGCATTTTCTAGAACACTCCCTCTACTGCTGCTGCAGACCAGCTCCCCTGCCATTCTTCCCGCCTTCCCCAAAACCGCTTCCCTCCAAGCCTTCCCACCAGGACACGCAGCTCCTGCCTCGCTTTTCCCTCTACCACCTTGGAGGGAATCCTTCCCCGCAGGCCATCCTCGCGCCTCACAGCCAAAACGCCACTGGGTAGTGGCTCTAAGCGGTCCATACAGCACTAGACTTCTATGGGAACGTGTGCTTCTGGGGTCTGGCCTCCCAGAAAACCTCGTCTTCATCTGGACCCCGTGAAGGGTGGTGGCTCAAGGCACAGGCTCATGGATTCACTTCTCAGCGTTGGGACATCCAAGGTGACAAATCTGCTGTCACCTCCGGTCACCGGGCCACCATCACTACCACTGGAAGAGCTAGCTCTTGTCTCTTTCTCTCTCTCTCTCATCTGGGACTTCCAGAGATGCGGTTGGATTAAAGGCCCTCGGGGCTGCCTTTCAAATCCGTCTCAAAGCAAAGTTCCAGCCTCCACGCTAGGGAGTGACGGGAACAAGGTGCCACGTTAACCCACAACCTCCCAAAAGCTGTCCCACATGAGTGACAAGCTGCACAATCATCTGCTATCCTGAAACTCTAGACAAATCAACAACGGTGCCCAGAAAGAGGCGAGCGAAGACATGGTTGGGGGAGGAAGGATGCGTGCAGACATGTGTGCGGATCTGGGGCTGCCGCACGTGGCCGCCGGGGCCCTGTGGCCCGATGGTCAGCGCTGCTGCTTAGTATTACGTGCAAACATCACGGAACCTACAGGAGACCATTGACAACTCTTGAATCCACGCACAGGGGCACTGGGCCGGGTGCTGGGGACCCAGGACAAATAAGGCAGGATCCCAGATCCCCTAGGAGCCCCAGCGGGACCCATTTCCTCCACCCTGGAGGGGAGAACAGAACCAAGTCATCGGGCTACGGGGCGAGCACCCTCAGCCTCGAGGTGGCGCTTCCAAACCCTCTCTCCTGGGTCTTAAACCCGGCGGGGAGGGAAAGCTAACGGGGACCCGGACGTGCACTGCGTCCAGGAGACCGCGGGATCGGGACCAGCGCATCCTCTCTTCGTCAAAGGGGAATCAAGCCGCAGCAAATCCCGGCCACCACCGTCCCTGGGAGTGTGAATGGGGCGGCGGGGGAGGCGCCGGCGAGATTAGGAAAAAGGAGCAGCAGCTTCATTCACGCTCTCCAGAAAGTGCAAGCACCGCCACGCGCATCAGCAGATGAAGGGGTGCACGGACCGTGGTCTCTCCGTGTGGCCGCCCGGGCTCCGGGGAGCAAGCCAGACGCCGCAGGCCACGCGTGTAATGATTCTGTGCACGCGTGACACCCGGGGCAGGCAGACGGCAGGTTAGTGGGTGGCAGGGGTGGCAGGGCCGGGGCGCGGGGGGAGTCACTGCAAATGGGCACAGGTGTGGCCTCTTTCGGGGTGATGACAGGAATGTTCTGGAACTGGCGGTGACTGTTGCGCAGTTTCACAGAAAAAGCCCAGAGCGCTGCACGGAGCCCTTGTAAAGTATGGATTTTAGGGACTGTGAAATTAGATCTCAATTTCTTATAAAAGGTTTTCTTCGCCGGGCTTCCTGCTCCACGGGGTCCCACCGCCGTAAAGGAGCTGGCCCAACAGCGAACAGCGCCGAGCAAGGATGCAGCAGGGGCCCAGGTGTGTCTCCCACCTGCCGATGGGTCTAGCGGCGGGGACGCCGGGCACCACGCCGGACGGAGCTTCCCTCGGAGGTGGGGGGTCCCGGCACCTACACGTCCGCGTCCCGCGTGGCTGTGCCTGGGCTTCTGTCCGCACCCCCGTGCACGTCCCGAAAAGGAAGGGACGGTCCCCCCCAACTCACCATCGTAAGGAACCGCTCCCGGAGGTCCTGATACTCCTCGCTGCTCGCATTGCCGAAGGACTCTACGTACCTGACGTTGGCTATTCTGACTTTGCCTCTGAGTTTCTGGGCCGCTGTGGACAGAGAACAAACCTGTCTGGAGCATTGGGAACGGTGACAGCGGCAGCTCGGTGGCTTCACGTCGGCCAGAAAGAACGGCACCGGAGGCTGGTGGTGCCCCGCACGCGCACGCACAGCCCAGCCACCCCAGAGGACGCCGGCATGCAGCCGGGGCACAGACGGAGAAGCTTCTGGGCCCCCTGCCCCCCTCTTCCCCGCCCCCATGTGGCTCTCCACGCACACGCTGCCCAGGTGGTTTACCAGCAGGGACAACTTCGAGAAGGAAAGGAGGCTCTCTCATGCCCAGGCCGCAGGGGCCCACCTGGATGTCCTGGGCAAATCAAGTCGTGGGGCGGCCTTGCCCCGCCCCTGCCAGAGCCCGCAGCCCACGGCACAGCGCCCAGGGGTCTTGACCCTCTTCTCCCTCCCCCTAGAGCACCGTCTCTCCGTGGCTTAAGGGTGGTCCCTGCTTTTGCATCAGGTCTGTTCCATGGGAATCTGTTCCCTCCACGTGGGGCTTCCAGGAGGCCTTGGTACAAAAACGCGGTCCAGCAACATCACCTGGCCACACCATGGTGTCTGGCAGGTGGCATCCAGCACGGCAGCCACCTCGTTTGGTCCTTCACCAGACATCTGTGATGCACCTGCCAGGTGCCTGCTGTTCCGGGCGCTGGAGGCAAGGGCAAGTTTCTCCCGGCGGGGCTGAGAGTGCTGCCCCCACAGCTTACTGCCCAGGCCTAGCACAAACCACAAAGCCATCCCAGGACGCATGGCCTGATGACCCCACACCCATGTCCTTGGGGTCATGGCTATCGCTGCACCAGAGGACCACGGGTCCAGACGCCACAAGTGGGGTGTGCAGCTTGATCTAAAAGCCTCAGGAGCAGGACAGGTGCACAGGTGAGAAGGGACAGGGACCCGCCCCGGCACAGGTCACATGCCCGTGGTGGGGGCTCCTCCTTCCAGCAGGTGAGGCCTTCCGGCAGTGACCGCCCCTCCTCCAGCCCACCATGAACCTGCCGGAGGACGCCCTCACACACCGACTTCCCTCTGATTTCCCGGTCCACAGCTCATCGGTACCCTAAATGACGCACACAGAAGCTGAAAGCTCCTCTTACTGGCACCCCCAAGGGCTGTGCACCCCACCTTGGAGCACTCTGCGTCAGCCCTTACACAGCTGCCCAAGACCTGAGGACCCATCTGCAACGTCAGCCAGCCCTTGGCTGTTTGAGCAACTTAGGCATTCAGGGAAGTATCTGGACGACGGGTGCAAAGGGGGAGAAACAAGATTTGTCCGAACACATAACTATCACCAGCACCAACGCCACCTCACCAAGCCCCGGCCGGGAGGGGACAGACAAGCTGTCCAACTGTCTCATGTCCCCTGTCTATCCGTCCTTCCTAGAAGCCAAGTCCAGGTCCGCTGAGACAGGGGGATCAGAGGGAGGGCGTGACGCTCGGCACACCAGCACCACGCGTGTTTTCCTGCCACGTACCCTCGAGGACACGGGGCAGCCAGCGGCCACCACCTCCGCGGGCAGAGTCCTGAGCACTTTGCGCCTCCGCGTGGCCCGCGGTCTGCCCCCTGCTGCATTCCTGGGCCCCGGAGAGGCAGAAACCCAGCCGCTCGCAAATGACTGGCTCTTTTGAACCTGAACGCGCTGAAAATCTCTCACGTACTTGTTCCCTCCCTTTGAGAACAAGTGGCCACGAGCGTCCCTGAAGCCTATTCATTACCTGTCCTCACTCTGAGGCGGGCCCCGGCACCTCCTTCCCCGCACGCTCCGGCCACTATCTCCACCAGGTGCAGGACGCCGGGCTCCAGGCCCGACAGCGTCAGGCTCGCGTTCCGGGTCTCCAGGTGCACCGCGGGGCTCCGCGTGGAGGTGACGGTGAGCTGGAAGGTGGGGTGCCGGGCGAGGTCCGCCGCCCACGCCACATGGAAGCTGGTGCTGGTCACATTGGAGATGGTGACCCTCTCGATGGGGACGGGATCTGGCAAGTGGACATAAACATCGAGCAAATGAAAAGCAATCCAATGATTGAAGGAGAGAGGACCGGAGAAGCCTCACCAAACCCTAAAATCGAATACACGGCTTGGGGACAGGAGAGGGCATCGGCAGACACCAGCCCAAGGAAGTCATATGAACCCGCCGCTAGCCCTGCATGTGGTACAGTGTCCCTGGATGGCCCCCTGAGCCCCAGGCTCCCTCGGACAGCCCTCCCGCCCCTTCCGGTTTGGTTTTCTCTCTGCCACTGAGGTCCCTGGTCTTCCCCAAAGCAAACCTCTTGAGCAGATGCTGGGTGGCTCTTCCAGAGGGGGTACCCCACCACCCCTGAGCAGACTCATAGAGGGGCCAGCACAGGTGGCCATGGCTGGCTTCGGAGCCATTCCCGCAGGGTGATCCCGGGGGGCGCTCGACGGTACTGACTTACGGGGCCTGCCGTGTAGTCTTGGAACGTGCAACACTCAGCAGAGGAGATGCACCGATGGAGCTACGTTTAGGTTCTATTTGGCGGCAAGCCGGGGTCGGGCTAGCACCGTGAGCTCACAGGGATGCCGCGTGGGAGCTTCACGGCCGGGGCTGCCGCCCATCTACGGTGCTGCCCCAGGACCTTGGCAATGGCCAAGCCCTCTGTGTGCTGTCAGTAGAACTGCCAGGGGGTCTGCACGGTGCAGGGGACTGCGCTAGGGCTCAGGGCTTCTGCACTGCTGGGGAGGCGTGGAAATGCTCCTGGGTGGGGGGGGCTCTGCAGTGCTTAAGGGGACACATGCACCCCACAGGCTCCTCCTGGGCCCGACCTCCTGCTCCTGATGGGCGACCAGAAGGCTTGGGGACAGGCAGGGGAGGACTGGAGAAAGCACAGGGACCAGGTTTCAGTCCTAACAAGACAGAGGCCACCCCCAGGGACAGGGCTGTGCTGTGCCCCACTTGGCGCAGCCATACGATGAGCAAGACACCTGACTTTTCTCAAAGGTCTTTGATTCAATGACCGTGTGAGCCTTTACCAACTGGAACGCAAGGGTTCCCCGGTGTGCCCGGGGTCTCGGGGCACAGGCCCCCTAGCACACGCCATCCGAGGCACTCACCACAGGACGGAAGCTTCAGAGACTCAGGGGTGAGGGCTGAAGGCAGGTCCGGGGAGCTGGAGGGCCCAGGGTGCATGTTCTGTGGCCCTGTGGGGTCCAGGGACGCTGGTGGTGTTCTCCAAGTGGGGAGACCGGCGTGCCACTCGATGTGGTCTGTGGGGCCCTCAGTAGGTGTGGGCCAGACGGGTGGCTCCGTGCTGGAGTTTCTTGACAACCATCCAGGGGTGTCCAGCAAGACATTCATGGCCCCAGGAGGGGAGCCATGGGAGTTCCCGGGAGCCCCGCTGGCTGTCGGTGGGCCTGTCACCAAGCCTGGGGCCATGCTGGGCACCTCCTCCTCCATGCCCTGGCCTGTGCCATTCCCGTCCTGCTTCACCACGTCGCTGCCCCCTCTCCTGGGTGGCAGGCCTGGGGTCTGGGCCTGGCCTGCTGTGGGTGTGCCCCCTGGGTACCCAGGGCTGGGCCACAAGGCGGGAGTCTCCCGGTCAAGGGCTGTTGTTTCTGTGCCGAGAACTGGGGCTGTTACTCCTGTTGCCGGAGCCAGGACACCTCCCGTGGGGCTCACCGCGTCACCTACCGAGACACACATCCACTCTCAGAGGGGACACCTGGTCCAAAGACGCTGAGCAAAACCTACCAGATGCCACCCATGAGCGAGAGCCTCCCGGGGGGGCCCCAAAAGTGGGGACAAAGGCTGTCTCATTGGGGGTGATGGGATCACGAATGTCTAGTGGGGCTCGTGTCTGCAGCTCTCCGAGGGGGCGGCAGGGCCTCTCCACTGGATAAATGGGAGCTCTCAGGTGCCACGAGCGGGACTCCAGCTGGGGGGCTGCAGAGCCAGGACATAAGCACGGGGCCCCGTTCTTGCAGCTGAATCCACCCGGCCCTTGAGGAAATGGGGCAACTTCTCTAGATCTGGGCTCAGCGCAGGGCTCGGTGCAGATGACCGGCATCGGTGTGCCCTACGTTACACGAATAAGGGAAGGATGGGGGACAGTGGCCCGTGGGTGCTAGAGAGGCTATGGGATAGGAGGTCCCGGGGGTGGGGGTGGGGGGCGCACCCTCACAGGCCCGGCCCGCTCGGGTGGGGTTGGTGTCCCTGGCCGTCCGGCACTGACAGGTGTAGGAGCCCTCGAGGTTGATGCACTGGGCAGCGGGGGAGCAGTCGTGCCCCAGACTGTCTGCACACTCGTCCCAGTCTGCGGGGCGGGAGAGAAACGGGACGAGCTGCTGAGTAACGGCCGGAGGCTGCTCACAAGGCAAAACAGCAACGGAGCTGAGTTCTCCGCAAGCACCTCCGCAGCCAGCAGTCGAGGGGCAAAGGCCGGGGTCGGTGGTGGGCCCCCCGCCCCCCGATAGCCTGTCCCTGGCCCAGACCGCAGGCCCCGCATCTCCCTGCGACAACCTTCACCGCCGGCTGGCTGCTTTGGGGGCAAAGATTAGCGACTGTCCATTCCCTTTGGAGCCCTTGGCACCCACTGGTGTGAATATATTCTTCTCCTGTGTATTCTGTTTCCAGACCCCAAAACCAGGATGCTTCCCCTCTTCACCAATGGGCCAACATCCCCCTAATATTTAGCCCTTCAGCAAAGAAAACTAGCCAAGCCTGGAGGCATCTGGGTAAATCTAACCGGAACTCTTAGAGACGCACGGAGGAACGGTCCTGAACACTAAGAAGCCCAAAGAGCGCATGTCACTGGGAAGCGCTGACCCTTGTGGGCCGAAGGAAGAGCGTCAGGTAAGGGGCCCCCAGCACCTGCTCACCCACCACACCCGACACAGCCGGCACTTTCCAGCCAGCGGCAGCCTGGACCCGCACTAGCCAACCCGTGAAGCAAGGCTCCTGGGGCCCCCTCTGCTCTCCAACCCCCTCTTCCCGCCCCCCCGGGGGAACTGCCACCCCCACTCTCGCAGGGAAACATCTGATGGTCTCGTGCACTTTGACATGTGACTGATAAAGTGCTACATGTGACACGCATGATAAACCTGAAGGAGTAAATATCTCAAGCTGCATCCCAGGCGAGGAGGAGCCGGGCTAGGGGAGCGGGGACAGCTTTCCCCACACCCCGAATCCATCCTTCAGATCACTGCCTGCCTGTCCCTCCCGCCCCAGGGGAGAAGGTGGCTCAGAACGGAGTGGCCTCTGCTGGGGGACCGAGCCGGGGGCCCACCTGGGGGTGCTGGGCTGGGCTGGGCTTGGCGACACTCTGTGTCCCGGCCCGTCACAGGCTCCCCTGGCTCCACCATGCTCGCTGGGCCAGAGGAGCCCAGACTCGCCCATATTTAAGTCATGACACAGGACGCACACTCGGTTTTATGCGGAGAAAACTCTGCAGCCAAGGGCTGTTCTCGTCCTGTGGTTTTCAATTTTGCTTCATGTGATCTTCACGGAAGCTCATGGAACAGCTCCCTGAGACCCGAGGGCTCATCAGCTGATGCAACAGTCACCTCCCACCGCCCCCTCTCCTCCCCGCCCCCCCAGACAGGGCCCTGTGTCCCCGCCCCCGGGCCTTCCTGGAGCCCTGCCCCACTTCCTCCACAGCCTGCAGGCAGCTCCAGGGGTTTTGGGGGGTGGAGGGGGCTGGGGACCTGGGATGAGCGAGCAGAGCCCCGCAGTCCAGAACGGGCTCCCACCCCTGAACACCTGGCGGCTATTTTTAGCCACAGTGATTCACCGGCCTCCCCGCCGGAGCAGCTGGCCAGCAAGCCCGAGTGAGGCAGGACGCTTTGTCTCGTCTTGCATTAGAGCCCCAGGCCAGGTGGTTCTCCAGTCCAGAGGGAGGAGGCAGGTCTGGAGTGAGAGTGCCCAGGGGGCCTCGGCACCTTCTGGATCCACCAGACGCCTCGGGGGTGCGGGGGGAGGGCTCGCTCCTGGGGGCCCTGCAGCTGCGGGAGGGCGAGCCGAGCGGCCCCGGAGGGCGCGGCTCGGAGCAACAGGGTGCTGCTCAGCGGGGGGCACGCCCTCCTGGAGGCAGACCAAGGACACGTGGCCAGCCACTGACCCCCCCACGACAGATGGGCCTCAGGGGGAAGCTGAGGTCATGACAACGTGACCCCCCGCGCTGCTGGGACATGTTGACTCACGGAGGCGAGAGCCCCCGAGCCACCCAGGAATGCTCCGAGGGCGCCAACAATAGCATTTCTGTGCAGCCGCGAGCAGAGCAGCCCTCCGTGCTGCGGTTTGTTGGCGTTCCGCAGGACGGCCACGCGTGCGCTTCTCGGTGCCCCGCCCGGGGCCTGGGCTGCCTGCCCGAGGGGGGCTGGGCCCGGGGCTCTGGTGACACAAGCAGCGGTCGCTGGGTCACAAGACCCTGCACGGGGCCGGGCGCCCCCATCCCAGTCACCAGGCAGGAAGGGGGTGCCAGCACCGGGAGGCCTCCAGGAGCCTGCAGGGCGACCTCATGGGACCTCATGGGGACGCTTGACGGGACCTGCTGACACCCTGAGAACATGAGCGACGAAGGCGCCTCTTCTTCCTCTGCCTCTTCTTCCCCTCCCAGATCCTCACGAGCCCCCAAGCTGGCTCGAAACAACAGGGTTCATTCTCACACTTGCACAGGCCGAAGTCCAGGATCCAGGGGCGGCAGGGCCCCATCTGGGGCTCGGGGCGGAGGGGGGAGCATCCTCCCTGCCTCCTCTGGCCTCTGGGGCTCCCGGTGTTCCTGGGCTCGTGGCCCCCAGCCTCGGCCTCGGTCTCCCTGCGGCCGTCCTCCCTGTGTCTGGGTCTCTCCTCCTCTGCATCTTCTCCTGTAGGGCGCTCCCCCGATCCGGGGCAATCTCCGATCCTGACCTTAATTTTGTCTACAAAGATGCTTCCTCCAAACTAAATCTGCAGTTCTAGGTGGACATTTCTTGGGGGGGGGGGGAGGGCCGGGCCGGGAGGCAGCACTCGGGGCGCTGGCTCCCCTGAGGGATGCTCGAGTCTGGCCTTGGGTGGAACTGAGGGAGCAACTGAGGACCCCCCGCTGGGGAATGTCATCCCTGCCTCACACATCAGCCTGTTCTCTGCTCTCTCCCTATCTCTGTCTCTGTCTATCTCTGTCTCTCCCTACGTCTGTATCCCAGTTTCTGTATCTCTGTGTCTCTGTCTCTCTCTTCTCTACCCCTACATCTGACTGTCTCTCTCCTCTCCGTCTCCCCACCACCCTCCTCTGTCTGTCCCAAGGTGTCTCCCCCTCCCCTGATCTACGACTTCCTGCCTCAAGGCAACATGAAGTGAAATTACATAACATTCAGGCCAAGGAACTAGAGGCCGGTTGGCAGGTGGCGCAGGGGACGGCGGCCCCCAGGGCCCTTCCCCTCCCGGGTCCTCCAGCCCCGTCCCACCTCGTGTTCTGGGCCCCAGGCTCTGGGGTCCCTCTCCCACCGGAGCAAGAAGCGTGGGATGCAGGTGGGCCCCCACGCAGGAACACAGAATAAGGATTCGAATTTCATGCACTTGATCGATCTTTCACGATAAATACGCGTGGACCTGAAATCGCGTGGCCGGGCCTCTGAGGGGCCTGGCGGCAGTGGGCTCGGGTATAGAGGAGAACCGACCTTGCACGCGTGTGCCCCGCGGGTCGATCTGGAACACCCGGCTCGCCCACAGAGGCGGGAGCATGGGCGCCAGCGTGGAGAGTCCCACTGGGAACTCAGGGTCCTGAAGCAGCAGCCTGAGCGTCACCACCACGCTTCCGGCCTGGAGAGACACGATGCGCACCTTCAGCTTGCCTCTCCTGTACAGGTCGGACAGCGCTGGCGGGAAGGCGTTTGCAACCTAGTGGAGAAGAGGCAACGGCCACTCAGAGCAGATGCTTCCACCAGCGTCTCCAAAACCATTGGGCAGGGCCCGTGTGACCCCCCAAAATGGTGCACAGAATGTGTCCCCTTGGTGACCAAGAGGAGGTGTCCGGTGACCAGCCTCTAGGGGCCAAGAAGAGACAGGAGCACCTGGCCCCCCGCACCTCCCCCAGGGCCTCCCCAGGGACAGCCGCGGTCCCCACTACGATTGTGAGAATCCCGGTCACCACGACAGTTGGGCTTCCCGTCACGGATCACAAGACGCACAAACCACTGTGCGCCCTGGAAATCGGTGTGCAGGCGACGTGTGTGTGAGACAGATGGAGAGATGTAGTGGCTACTTGCAGCTGCGCCCCTCATGGGCTGTATCCCCCCCAGAAACACCGGGGCCACCAGTGTGCGGGGCCAGCATGCCGAGCGAGGGAGGCCAGCCTTGCCCCCCACACACACCATGCCCCGCACACACGCGAGACACTCCCACTGACAGGAACAGGCTAACATATCAGTTTGAGGACAGGATAAAATCTTAGGCCATTCATGGTTCTCGGTGGTTTAGCAAGTCACTTGGGTCCCAGGTTCATCTGTCACCCAAGGGGAGACAGCCCTGGCCGCTGGCCTGGTTCCCCTGGGCTGCATACTGCTGCCCCCTCATTAGCCACGGGGAGGGTGGATGCCGTGACCCCTGGTAAACGCCCCCCCCCCAGTGAAGCCCCAGCACTAAAGCAGGGAGACAGATGCCCCGGGCTACCTGGATGGAAGGTTCCGCAGAAAACCCAGCTGCACCATCGGGGGCGCACTTGAACCAGAGCTTTTCACAGACCGTTTGGCCCCGTATCCAGATTTAAGGGGAGCCCCCCTAAGGGGCAGCACTTGGGTAATCAGTGCCCAGGATCTGGTCTGGGGTGACGCGTGCTCGTGCGCAGTCACAGAGAAGGGGCTGGCACAGCACGCACGGTTGTCTGGCTCAGTCGCCCCTCCACCCCCCACCCCCACCCCCCCCCCAGCACCGTGTCTGCACTTTGGCTTTACCTCGTGGAGCAGCAGTCGGGAAAAGTCCCGGTACTCGGGGCTGCCGGGGTTGAGCAGCTCCTCCGTCACGTTGTGGTCCAGGACCCTGACGGTGACTCGGAACACGCGGGCGTCTGCAACAGCGACAACGCAAATTGGCCAAAATCGGTGATGAACCGTCACACACGCCTTGCTGTCACTGTTCCCCAGAAAGTCTCCTCTTCTGAGGGGACATTTGTTTGCTGATAGATGGAGGGAGGAGTCCTGGATCAGCTGGCACACGTACGGTCCGCAGGCCCCTCTTGCCATCCTCACCCCGCGTGGCTGCGGCTTTCCCGCGTCGTCCACGCACACAGCCGGCCGGGTCCTCACGCCGGATGCCACCAGGCCCCGGTACCCAATGCATCCTGTCCACCCAGGACTTTCCAAGCGTGTGCACCCAGAGTCCCATCCCAGGAACCGACTGTCCCCGGCAAACCGGGGTGGGGGGGTCGCCCGGCAAGGGAGGCACCCCTTCTCTTTGGCCATAAGCAAAGCCGGGAGAAGTAGGATGGGACGGGGAGCGCGTGTCTCTTTCATCGCCGAGAGTAAAACCAACATCCAAGCAGGTCCTGCTGCGTCTCCGTGTGCTTCTCTGACGACCTAACGGCCGTGGGCCGGATGCGCCCTTTATCCCTGCTGGGTGCACGTGCCACGAGGGCCGCGGAACTGTCACCGGGTTGTACCCCGTGCGTTTCTAGATCAGGGCCTCTCTGGCCCTTCTCCCGTCCTCGGGGCACCAAGTGTCCCTGTGATGTCAGCCTCGACCCTGCCCACAACGAGAGCCTCCTGGGAAGGGGGGGGTCAGTGTCCACCTGAGCCCCCGAAATCCAGACTCTCTGTGAGGCTCTGCAGCCACTGTGACCGGAACGCCCACCGCCTCCTAACGCCGAATTACCTCGACAGAGCCTTTAACGTGAACCAAGCTCCTTAAGAGAGCAGCGTGCACGCAACAGACATTTTTACAACACGGAGAAGGAGAGAAGAGGCTGGCGGTTCAGGAGTCTTCTGGAACTTTCCTGAGGGCACGGGTTGCTGAGCCCCCCCCCCCCCTGCACATCTAGACATGCTCAGAATGTCCCATGGGAGAGGAGTTGGGGAGGGAGCAGAGGGAGGGTCAGCAGAAGCAGGGGATGGGGAGAGCTGGGGTCTGCCCTCACTCCCGACGACCTAGGGAACCGAGTGCTCCCTCACTTACTCCCGGCAGTACTTGGACCCTAGACTGAGAAGATGACGTGGGTCCTGCTCTGAAGTCGGAAGCCTCGTGTGCCAAGGTGTGCCCATTTCGTGGCTGGGGCTCTGGGGGTGGGGGGGCCGCTGCGTGCCCATTCTATGTGTTGTGACAATTCAGCAAGGGCCGGCCCCAAATCGGCTCCCAAAGGCTGCAGGACGGTGTCCTCAAAGGCCTGCTCATTCCATCCCTCGTTCGTCCCTGCACAAGGCCTCCCGCGCAGAGATTTCTGTGCTCTGTCCCCAGACCGGCCTGGGAGCTCCTCTGTCCCTGCCCAGGTACGCCCAGGCCAGGCAGGGAGGAGATGCAGTCATGGGGAGGGGCGGTGAGGTCAGCCACCTGCGGAGCCCCATCCCCGTCCCCCCCACCGCCCGGGCCACACCAGCCACCCTCTCCAGAGCTGAATCCCTGGTTCACACCTACAACCTGTTTGGGTGAAAGAAAGTATCTTCACGGGCCGATCTAGGGGGCACCGCGTTAGCTTTTTAAGGGCCTCATGCGGGAAATGAAGCAGGTCCGGGAGGATGCCCCGTGATGCTCGGCTCCGGTTCCGGGAACGCATAGACGCAGCCCTGTGAAGTCGGTGCTGCAAAAAGGCCTTTCAGGGCGCGCCCATCGCTGCCGTTTTTGCTTAATCACACTGTTTGCTCCGCCCTCTCGGACTGCGAAGGCCTTCAAACCGGGAAGGTGGGCTCCTCACCTCGTCACCTCAGGTGTGAGCATGGGCCCCCGCACCCCCCGCGGAACAGGACGAGATGTACGGCGTGAGAGGAGCCGTGGAGACCACAGACGGCCACCGTGGCACCGCTCAAAGGACACGGAGCCCCCACAGCCCCTCCGGGAAGGACTGCCCCTGCCCTGAGAAGATGACGAAAGAGGATGGGAATCTTGGGGCCAACAGAGGTGGAGCCGCAGACCCTCAGGTAAGACGCAGGGCGCGTGTGGGTGCCCTTACCTGTTCTGACGGTCAACGTGGCGGTGACATTGCCCCCGCACGCCTGGTAGCTGGTCTTCACCCCATACAGCTCTCCGGCCTCCAGCCCCGCCACCTCCAGGGTCCTCCCCGCGGTGCTGGCGCTCTGCAGGAGCTCCTCCCCCTTGTAGACCTGCACGTGGAAAGTGCGGTGCAGGGAAGAATTCAAACGCCAGGACACCTGAAAGCTGCTGCTGGTGACGTTGAGGGTCACGTAGTCCCGGATGGGAGGGCAGTCTGTGGAGGCAGAGGGTGAATGAGGTCGGAGACACCAGAGACAACCAAAGCAACATCCCTCTGTGGGCCCACAGCAAACTCAAACAAAAACACTTCGGCGTCGAGGGAAACCATCCGCGAAAGGAAAGGACAAGCTGCAGAACGGGAGAAAATAGTCACAAATCAAATACCTGGTAAGGGGCTAATATCCAAGATGTGTAAAGAGCTCATCCGACTCCATAGCGATCACACGCGTGCACACACACACTCGATCCAATTAGAATATGGGCAAAGGATCTGAACAGACATTTCTCTGAAGAAGACATCCAGGTGGCCAGCAGACACACGAAAAGGCGCTCGCCGTCACTGGTCATCAGGGAGGTGCCCCGCACACCTGTCGGAACGGCTGACATCAACACCACGGGAGATAACGCGCTGGTGGGAATGTGGAGCAGCCGCTCTCGAAACAGCGTGGAGGCTCCTCCAAATGTTAAAACTAGGGTGACCGTCGCATCCAGCAATCCCACCACTGGATGTGTATCCACGGGAATCGAGACCACACTGTCAAGGATGCGCCTGCGCGACACGGATTCCCCCGGGACCTCCGGAGGGACACCTGCCGCCGCCTCCGTGGGCCCGGGACCCCTCACTCCGGATGTGTGCCCTGCAGAGCTGTGACAGGGTCAGGTGCTGTGCTTCTCGGCACCTGGTCTGCGCTCCGGGAACTGGGCCCTTCTCCAACTAGTTTTCGGGGCAGCTACTTGCGGGACGGTGCCGCCTGTCTCGAGGTCTTTCCGATGCTGCCCGTCAGCCGCCCTCTAACGTTCGAAGGCGGATCCACCTCTGCGGGACAGGCCTGGAGATGTTTTCAATGCAAATCGTCCTTCTACTCCTTCCCTCTGTCCTCCTGTGACACGGATTTGCGTCCTCCAGGTGCAGGATGCCTTCTCGTTGCCCGCTAGGACACTCCTCTTAAAATGTGGTCCCGGAAAAGAATGTTCAGGATGCAGGATGCCTGCATGATCTGAGGGCACCTGAGGCCTTCCCCCATCCTGCAGCCGTGAACCAGATCCAGGACCTGACATTGGTCTGGGTGACACACATCACATTCCCTGTGTCCCCGGGTCTGGGCCCTCGTTTGCTCCGGGCAACCCTGACCCGTTGCTGGCGAAGCAGTTCGGGTGCTCCTGGGGGTCCTGCCTCTCCCATGATCTCTCAGCTCAGCCTCTGCTCCGGACCTGTCAGCGTGGCACCTGAACCTTATAAAGGTAGAGATGCCGGGGACTCCCACCATCGATCCGGAGCACCCCGTGTTCAGAAGCCTGACGGCGGGTGAGGAGCACCAGCACGGGCGAAGCTGCACGGCCGCGTCTCACCCGCCCCGACCACCCCGACAGCCCACGGCCCTGCCCTCGCCCACCCCCAGGTTCGGGAGACGAGGCCAGTGGCTATTAGGTCCCAGCTGGGAGGGAGACCGCGTCGGAGGGAGAGAGGGCGACCTCGAATACAGTTCCACCTGATGCTAAAAGCAGACCGTGTTCCTGGAAGAGCAAGCGGGAACCGTGAGGTATTTCTGACGGTTTTGTTTTGTGCAAGAATCCAGCTGCCCTGCATGTCGCTAAGCGGATGACTAATTTCACAAGAAAAGCATCTGAAACTTGCGCTGTATTTTCCACGGGGTCTGTACCTCTCAACCATTCCAGCAGATTGCTCATGTACATTAGCCTCTAAATGTAAAACATATGCTGCTCCCCTTAGCGCTGCGCGGCTGGGATTCACTCTGACATTCTGATCTGGAAAATTCCCTGGTCTTTTCTGCCTAAGAGAAGTGAGGGCGGCGGGGGGGAGGGGAGGGGACAGGGTGCAGCTTTTCCTAGTGATGTTTCGCCCTCGAGAGACCCTTTATCTTGAAGGAAACTTGCAACTCGTGACTTCGAGTGCGCAGTGTGGCTGGCAACGTCCCTAACTGTAAATAGAGCCTGATCGCCTATCAGATTGCTCGCCAGAGTATTCTCAAGTACTGTATTCCCACCTTCCACGCTCGCTGATGGGACAGGACTCTCCCCCGGAGGCCACGGGACAGGAGAGGTAGGATGGTTGGCGGGGGGTTCTCTGCGAAGCCCTGTGGGCACATTTGTGCGTGGAGGGTGGTGCTGGCGTCTGGTCCGACTCCAGTGTCATGAAGCACAGCAGAGGAGTGTTTTGTTGCCAGAAGTGGGGCTGGCAGGTGCATTTCTTCAACATCCAGGGACCCTCAAACATGCCTTTTCATGCATTGACAATAAATACCGTTTTGAGTGCCTGCTGTTTGCCAAGTACAGAGACTCATTGGCAGAGACCAGGAGACAAGACTCCTCCCTCCAAGGAGCTTCATCTGCTGTGAGATGGAAGATTCCAGTGGGAGAGGACGGACCCTGGACACCTCCCATTCCTCGAGGGACGCTGGGGACCAGCCCGCACGTCCCAGCATCAGCTCACAGCCTCCACCCCATCAGCGGGAAGAGGCAGCGAATAAGAACCTGATATCGTCACCCCCATCACGCTCTGCACCAGCAAAGAAAAGGCCCCACTGCTCCAGAGCGCTGGTCAACCCCCAGCCCGGCACTCGGATGTGGGAAAGAAGGGGCATGGCCACGGGGGAGTCCCCGCAGGAGGCCTCGCGCCGGCTCTGGATCAGGAACAGATAATCCAGAATCGGAGGCGCCCTCCAGCCAGAGGAGGCTGGGAAAGGTCGCCTCCGGTGATGGACAGGGACTGGGCTGTCTCATAGAATCAGCTTGGGAACCTCGTACCGACCGGTGACCTTCCTTTACCTGGACTTCCTCTTTTGAAAATGAGCACAGTAAGGGCAGATGCCTCCTGGGGGCGTTTGTTTTTTGTTTTTTTGTTTTTTTCTTTTTTTGAGATTTTGATATTTTATTTATTATTCACAGGCAGAGACACAGGCCGAGGGAGAAGCAAGCTCCCTGCAGGGAGCCCGATGCGGGTGGGACCCTGGGATCACGACCTGAGCCGAAGGCAGACGCTCAGCCACTGAGCCCCCCAGGGGCTCCCCGTTCTGGGGGTGTTCTAAGGGTTAAATAAGGTAAGACTGTAAACTGCTCATTCAAAGCCCAGGAGAGTTAAGTGCTGAGCGGCTCTTGGCTGTGTTATTGTTATGAACAAAGGGAGGGTCCTCGCCCTTCTGTCCCCTTATAAACATCTAGTTCACACTCAGTGATAACTATAAGCTCTATAGGGATCCCTGGGTGGCTCAGCGGTTTAGCGCCTGCCTTATGGCCCAGGGCGTGATCCTGGAGACCCAGGATCACATCCCACGTTGGGCTCCCTGCATGGAGCCTGCTTCTCCCTCCTCCTGTGTCTCTGCCTCTCTCTCTCTCTGTCTATCATGAATAAATTTTTTAAAAAATTAAAAAAAAACAATAAGCTCTATAACCACTTCACAATGTTAAAGTTCTAGTTTTCATGGCAAAATGTTGGGAGCAAGCTAACTGCCCCCATCCCTTGAGAAATGTACCTAAGAGCATCGTATCATTGCCGTAGCCGGTCATGACAGAGGTCACCCTTACCCGTGGGGGGATACATCGCAAGGCCCCCAGCAGATGCCCGAGCCACGGAGAGCACCGCACCCTCATACATCATGTGTTTCCCCACATAGATTCCTAAGATAAAAATTTAACTTCTAAACCAGGCACAGTAAGAGATTAGCAACGGCCACTGATAATAAAAGAACAATTCTAACAATATACTGTAATGCAAGTTACGTGAATGTGGTCTCTCTCTCTCTCCCTCTCTCTCTCTCTCAAAATATCTTATTGCGCTGTCCTCACCCTTCTTATGATGACAGGAGATAACAAAAATACCGATGTGACAAGGTGAGGCGCCGCTGTGACACAGCGTTAGGCTACTGTCGACATCCGGACCGCACATCAGAAGCAGGATCATCTGCTTCCAGGACGCGGTTGACCGCAGGTGAGTGACCCCACGGAAAGCAAGCCTGCCTCTGAGGGGGACCACTCTATGACTTAACCATCGGAAATCCTTATCATGAAGCCCAATTCGCTCCCACGGAAAACTTTATGTGACATAATGGCGAGTAAAGAAAGCAGGATGCAAAGTTGTATCGGTAGCAGGATTTAAATAACATTTAAAAACCTAGCATAAATAAATAAATAAATAAATAAATAAATAGATAGATAGATAGATAGATAGATAAATAAATAATATAAAAAATAAATAGCAAAAATAAAAATAATAAAAATAAAATAATAAATATAAATAAAATAATAAATATAAATAATAAAAATAAAAACAGTCTTCTGGGGGCACCAGGACGGGCATTCACCTTCCTCTGTTGGTAGAAGTTGTTAGAGTAATAAACCAGGTTCCAGAATGACGAGACCAAGTTTTCGTGGCCACAAGGAGTGGGCTGTCTCTGATCTCGGCCGGGCCATTGGAGAGCAGGTGCCGAGGCCACCCACGCCTCCTCTCCTGCCCAACCTGTTCATGCCCTGCTGTCCTGCCGGTGCCTGTCCCCACCACGCCCACTGTCCCATCACCAGCCACTGCTCCGGGCACCCTGCCTGAACTGTTGCATCCCTGCTTTGTGCCCTGCCCCAACTCAGAGTGGGATCGGCTGCTGCACATGGAGCAGGCCGGACCCCACAGGTGAACCCCTCACGTGGAGAACGTCTATGGCACCCGGGGCCCAGCTCCTTCTCTGCTCTGTCTTTGCTCCTCCATCCCTAGGGTCTAACCTCAAGGCCACCATGGGGCTCAGATGGTGATCGGGACCTTGGCCATCGTAGCGCTGTGCCCACCCTGATCTCAGCAGGGCCAGCACCCTCACGCAGTCTTCTCACCTCCCATGGAAGCGTCCACTATATCTCACCAGCTAAGGTGAGTCCTACCTGCAAAGAGGGAGAGAAACATAACCTTTGCAGCTGGGCTCATCTTCACAGAAACCTCCACATTCCATCACCAAGGAAGGAGAGATGGGATTTGGTCCTCTGGTCCCTTCTCCACCCAGCAGCAGAGCGCACCTGAGCACAGGTGCGTCAGGTCATCCCGTGTGCCCTCCAGAGCCCTGTCTTACTCAGAGGGCAGTCCCAGCAAAGCCCTGCTTGCTCATCTCCTGCCACGAAGGCCGCAGGAGCAGAGAGACAACACCGTATTGTGGAAAAATAGGACGTGCAACCTATGGCGTATGAAGGAGCCTTGCCAAAAAAAAGGCCAAATCTGAATCTGAATCTGAATCTGAATCTGAATCTGAATCTGAAGGTGCCTCTACGTTAGGGGTTATTAACCTGGATGGAGACCAGAGGCAGACGTCAGGGGTCCACGCATATAGATGAGAAGAAGAATCTTTATTTTCATGCGCATCTAATATAATGTAACCTTTGCTTCATTCGTGACCCGGGTACCGGCGGAAACCACAGAAGTCCCGTATCACAGGACGATGTGGCACCCCTCTGAGCATCATCTGTGCTCACCACTGCTGAACTGCATGATTTAATCAATGCGTGAAGATGTGCATGGTGTACAAACTCAGGTTGGGCTCTCCAGAAACAGGCCCTGAGACGAGGACTTGCAAGCAGGTACTCTGGGAAATTGGGGCCATTAAGGGGAGGCGCACAGGGAAAGGAAGGTGACAGGGAAAGGCCTTCTATGAAGATGATGCTGGAGTAGGCAACTGGACCCGGTTGCAGCAGGAGTCTCTGGGACATGATGCCACCTGCATGCCCTTCTCTGAAGGCTTCTGACAGGCAGACAGAGCAGCCACGTCAGCAATGGACAGTTGACCGAAGGGATGGAAGGGGACAGTGTGGCTTTGGACAGTTGTGTCACCATTTGGGGCCGTGAGATTTTGATAACTGTGTCTTGATATGGTCAAATTGCTCTGTCGTCCCATATGCTTGATGCACTTGGGAACATTTTGTGAAGGGATCCATTGGCTTCATCAGATGCGTAGGATCCAGCACCATTAAAGGAAGAGCTAACTGTGGGTTAGAAAATCCAGAGAATGGGGACAGGTATTAGGGCCCCTGGATGCAGGTATTAGGGCCCCTGGATGCCCATCGGCAGATCCCAGCTTATGGGAAACCCCACTGGGTGAAGGGGCACCGACTCCTCCAGCCATTACAAGAAGAACCAGAGAGGTGTAGGGAAACCCCAGATTTCAACTCAAACAAACTGTCAAAAACTTAGGATGATGATGGGAAATGAGAGATTTCAACAGACTGGATGTTTGATGAGTTTAAGGAACTGTGGTTTGGGGTTTTTAAGGGATGATATGATCTGATACTTGGGTTTTTTAAAATCTCTCTCTCTCATCTCCTAGAGTCACATCCTGGAGTGTGACAGACGGGGTGATACATTGAAGGGGGTTCAGAAGGATGGGGCAGGGGGCGGGCAGCAGATGGGGACAGAGATGGAGCAAAAGGGGTCCCCAGGGGGTCAGCGGACCTTCATCACACTCCTCTCTAGGCTTCGATCTGTCTACAAGTTTCCAGAATAAAGACTTAAGAATCCCCGTGGCCTTATCACCTCTGCGCGGGTGGGTTGTGCCTGGCCCTGCCCCCTGTCCCCAACCCCCAACCCCCTCCTCGCCACGCTGTCCCCACCGCCTCCTGGCTTCTGGACTCCATCACGCACGCACCTCTGCTGGGGCCTGACCTCATTCTGTGTGGGAGTTTTCCGAAGTTTCTGTAACCAATGACCCCAAAATAAGAGAAATTCACTCTTAGGGCTCTGGACGTGAGAGGTTGAAGACGCAGGTGTGGGAAGGCCTGTGCTCCTTCTGGAGACTTCTGGGGAGAATTCAGGCCCTGCCCTGCACAGTCTCCGTGGCCGGTGGTCCCTTCACCATCAAAGCCCCGCCCAGAGCCTGTGCCCCCTCTGCTCCCCTCAAATAAGCCACCACTGTCCCCCCAGCTCAAGCCCCTTGGCTAATCCCATCCGCAAAGTGCCTTCTGCCTCGTGAGGGACAACCACAGGCCCTGGGTTAGCAGGTGGGCCGCTGCGGGGCGTGTTATTCAGACCAGACTGTACTCTGGTCTCCACCCAAAGGTCACCATGTCCCGGGGCCTCCCCTAGTCACCACCTCTGAGGCCACACCCCCAGCCCCCAGACCCAGCCCATCACTCTCCTTTGTCTTGCACCTGAACCGCTGCCCCACATTTGGTGTTCGCCCACATGTGCGTCCTCTTCCTCACTGAAATGGGAACCAAGGGAGCAAGGGCTCCTGGACGCCGAGGAACATAGCAGATACTCATTAAAGTGTGTTGTATATGGGAATGGATGCACGAATGAATGAATGAATGAATGAAGGCTAACCTGACCCTCACTGCTCCCTCCATCAACTGCTCGTCTTCCACTCAGCATCCCAGCTGCACCCGCGGCCCGGCTGCCTACAGACAGGTAGCCCTGCAGGCTGAGCTGTTCACCCCAACAACTGCAGGCGACCGTCATCCCCAGCTGGGGTGGGGGGACGTGGGGAGGCGGAGAGGACTTTCCAAGGGCAGCCTCTCGGAGGACCGCCAGCACACAAATGTGCTTTGGCAACTCCCGTCTTTGCAAAAGGCCCTCCCGGGGGTCCAGGCCTCCTGGGGCTCAGCCTCATTCCCCTGAGCCTCCTTGGGGTTCGCGTCTGAGAAGGATGGTTCCTCCTTGACCACTGGATGCTCTTTCCTGCCATGCTTCCTGCCTCCCCCGGCAATTTGTCAGCACCCCAACCTGCACGGAGTCCCAGCCAAGGCCCCCTCCCTTCTCCCAGTCATGCCCGTAGTCCAAGTGCGACCCCGGGATGCAGACACCCCCCGAGTTAGGCGTGTAGCGCAGCCCTCTCGGGGCTCCAGCACCAAATGTCCAACTTGGTCTGCACCTGGCACGGACCCTCGATTCCACCTCCATCTCAGTTTAAACTATCATCCAAGACGAGGCTAACAACCCTCGCCAGCCCCGACTCACCCGCGAATCACCACGTATTCGCGGTTCAACCAGGACGGGGGCGAGCTGCCCCTTCCCCCTCTTCCTCTCCTGCATCGAATTGATCAGTAAGTCCCCAGGGCTCTCATCTCCAACGGATGCCTTGATTCCACCCCTCCACACCGCCCTCCGGCCCCCAGACTCCAGCCCCCCGCGGACCCATGCTGCAGCACTTTCACAACGCAGCCACTGCTCAGTAGAAGCCCATCACACGCACACCCCACACCTGGTATACACCTGTCACCTCCCCTGACCCACCTGGGCCAGAGCCAGGCACTTGCTCGTCGGTGTCGTCTAGGTTGACTGCGGGATCACAGGGACAGACCAGGTCACTACTGTGGTCCCGGTGTAAGTATTGATCACATCCCCTTCACTCTCGGAAGGGTCCAGACACAAGCAGTGAGCTATACAGGCATCTTCCTTGCACGTCACGCCTGGCAAGCGTCTGTTGTGTTCTCTACTGAGTTTCCCAAGAGCAAAAGTTGCAACCTATTTGCACGTGTTTCTATTACCAGCATCCAGCACGGTGGACGGCACATAAACATTCACTAACCCCAAGGACGAACCCACTAGGGGATCCAGGATGCTGGAAGTGACTCTCCTCTGAACATGAGCCAGTCACACCCTCTTTGCAAGACACGATGGCCTGTGGACCATTTAGGCTGAGAAGGTTCCCTCAGCCATGCCTCCCCCACCAGGGGGGCCCCGATCACTCACCTCCACACATGCGGTTCAGCCTCTGGGGAGCTGAGGCCAGGGGATCAGGGTGGCAGGTGCACTGGGATGAGCCCTCCATGTGCAAACACTGCTCCCCTCCGGAGCAGGCACTGAGATCATCGAGGAAGCATTCACCAACATCTATTGACAAGAGGAGTGGGTGAGACACTCGTCACAGCCCTAAGCACCTGGTCATTCCCATTAACCTCCAGGCTGGTGTCCCAAGGGCTGAAGAAGTGGCTTGGGCAGTGATCCCAGGGTAACTTCTGTCTCAGAGAGCCCCTGGGCCGGCCGGGCGCCTTCATCCACGCGGATGGCCCACGTCCCAGACACGCGGCGCGCTCACCTTGCAGCGCCATGGGCACCCGGCGGCAGTGGCAGGGGTTGGCTGCTGCCACCAGCAAGAACTGCTTAGGGGCTGTGTCGAGTCTGAAGGGTCATGAAATGAGGAGGTCCGAAGCTCCTGCCTAAGAATAGAGCCTGTGGACGGGCAGTCTTCTGGACCAGAAAGAGAATGGAGCTGCCCCTTGGCGTTCAGAAGAGACCTGTCCCTCTCCCGCCAGCCGGACGGCCTAGCAGAACCCCAGCCCAGACAAGGCTGCTCCGCAACCGGGATGAAGGGGGACAAAGCAAGGCCACGTCACAAACCTATCCAGGCCAGGCAGGAAACACAGACACCGGGTCACCTGCAAAGCAGCACCCCCCGTCCTGGCTGAAATGAGAGACTTAGCTCTTCACCAGCTATGGCTTCTCGTCGTGCTAGCCTCCCCCTCCTTCTAGACGAGATTACCGAGACACCCAGTCTCAGCATTGCACATGCTCACTGGGGTGTCTAACCTGGAATAGAGATAGAGGCAACCTGGAATAGAGATAGAGGCCCCCTTCCTTAGACTCTCCCCATACGGTCCTGCAGTGAGACTCTCCAACACCCCCCACCAGATGGCCCGGGCTCCCCTGCTGGTCCATTCTCTCTCTCTCTCTCTCTCTCACGACCTTGAGTCATAAACTGGACTTGCTCACTACTGGTGCATTCTCATGGTCTCTGACCGGGGTGGCGGGGGGGGGGGAGCCTCATCAGAACAGACAGGACAGCCCCTTCGGCACGGCTCAGTCTGGTCTTCAGGAACAGCTGCGGATTTGAAGGCAGTGGCATGCAATCCCCGGAGCTTTCGCTGGTCTCCAGACCCTGGCACATCCTTTTTTATGCATGACCTTTGGGGTCACAGACTCTCCAGCAGCAAGAGAGACCGACTGTCCCTCAGCCCAGGAGGCAACAGGTGCCTCCCGCCATGAGCAAGAACGTTCCACGGATGGAGCCCAGCCTTCCGCTCCCACGCCATCCACGGCTGCTCTCAGGCCACAAGGGCACAGCCGAGCTGTTGAGACAGAGGCCGTGCAGCCCGCAGCCAAAAATATTTACTGTGTGGCCCATTTCAGAAAACGTTTGCTGACCCCTGGCAAAGACCCCCCCACTCCCACCCCAAAGAAGAAGACCAGGTGATTTCTTCCAGAAACAAGACTACTTCTGTGTGTTTAGCACAATTTTGTGGCTGTGCTACTAACCGGGCCTCCTAGGGCCAAGGGTGTCCTTGGCAAAGGTGGGAAATGGCAAGAGGGAAGGTTAGGGAGCCAAGAACTGAAGAAACAGGCTGCGGTTCAGTTGTTCTGGGACCTGCTCACCAGCACTTGGGTGGAAGGGGAATCCGGGGTGGAAGGGTGTGGAGGAGACACGAGGGGGCCAGCGAAGGGAAGGGCGATGTCGGTGCAAACCCTTCTGGGGGCGCCTGGGGTCACGTAAGCATCCGACTCTTGGTTTCAGCTCAGGTCATGATCTTGGGGTCGTGAGATCGAGCCCCAGGTCAGGCTGCACGCTCAGCGGGGAGTCGGCCTAAAGAATCTCTCCTCTGCCCTTCCCCCCACTTGTGCACCTGCTTGCTTTAAGATAAATAGATAAATCTCTTTAAAAAAAAATCCTTCACCTTGGAGCTCAGAGTTTAAACTTGGTTTGGGCCAGAAAGAGCTAAAGACAGGTCAGGCCTCCCCTCACCCGCTGGACCGTCCGTCCTGCAGCCCCCCCCATGCCCCCCACCCAGGGGAGGACGGAGGGAAGGAGCAGTACCTTGCACCTGGATGTTGATCACTTCATAGACGCGCTTCACGACCTCGTCCAGCATGACGGAGACGGTGGCCACGGGCACCGGCCGCGGCAGGCCCAGCAGCAGCCATGACACGGTGGTGGCGGCGTCCCCGCTGGCTGACTGCACGGGGTGGACGGCGGGGCGCAGTGGCTGCAAGGCGCTGGTGACCTGCGAAGCCAGAGTCAGAGCGTCCCTCGGTGGACGGGCACCCGTCACACGGACGGGGAGACTGCAGTCCAGAGGAGTAAAGACTGTGCGCACACGCGCGTGCACACACACACCGCCCCGCCCCGCTCCGCAGAAAAGACCTTCTGCAATGGTTCTCTATCTGTCATCATCCCAGTAAGAGCCCTGCCAACCAGATCCTAAATACTTTTGCAGACAGGTGTCGGGTGTTAAACGAGGGTCCCTCCAAAAAAAAAACCCGTGTCGAAGTCCTAATCCCCAGAACGCCGAATGTGACCTTTTTTGGACATAGGGTCGTTGTAGACGTCGTTAGTTATGATACGGTCATTGGGGTGGGCCCGGGACCGGGACGACCGGTGTCCTTCCACAAAGAACTCTGGACACACAGACACGACAGGCCCGAGACAGGGGCCTGGGACGGACCCTTCCCTTGCGGCCGTCGGCTGGGGTGGCCCTGCCCGCACCTCGCGTCCAGACTCGCGGCCTCCAGAAGGGGCGGTGCGAGCCTCCCGCCTGCGGGGCTGCGTCAGGGCCGCCCCAGGACCCCGGGTCCCCCTCCCCCGGAGGTAGACGTAGATGGGGTCAGGCACCGTCTCCTATTGGGTATGCCCGGGTTTGCTTCCCATTGTGCTTTTGAGGCTTAAAGATCCCTTTTCTCATTTCCTGCACATTTGCTTTCCCGGTCCTCTGGCCTCCAGACCCCGGGACCACGTTGGTCGCACGATCGCCGGGAAGATGGGTGGCACGGGGGCAGGCCCTGCCAGCCAAGCCTCCCTGGGGGCGCCCCAGCAGCCCCGACACGCCCTCACGGGGGACACAGGGCTCATCAGGTGGGAGCCAGAACAGGGCACCGCATGGGGATCCCTGAGTCACCCATGGGAGACAGGACCCCTGTGGGTGGTAACAGTCTGCCTGGAGCACCCGACGGGGAAAGGGGTGACCCGGGACAGTAATATTTAAAACACCAACGACCGCCTCTGGGAACCTGCATTGTCAGCACGGCCGTAAGCTCGCGACGTGAACTGCCGAGCCCTCAAAGCCCTGTCCCAGGTGGGAGGTAACTGAGGCACAGAGAGGTAACTCGCCCAAGGTCACACGGGGATGAGTGGCAGTGTCGGGATTTGCCAGGCAACCTGGCTTCCCCTGGCCAACTGGGCCGCTCCAGCCCCCCAAGAAGCCACAAAGAGACAAAAATCACTTGCAGTTGGGACAGTTAAGGAGGCTTCCTGGTGGAGGTGACGCCTTGGAATAGCTGTCTAGGTGGGCAGCCCAGAGCAAGGTGAGTGGGAGTGCCATCCGTCCTGGGGCTGCCCCTGCCGGCTGGTCCAAACGCCAGCAAGGGACCCCATTCGGTGACCGACACCGTGAGCCCCAGCTACAGATGGGGCATGTCGATGGGCCCTAAAGGTCAGGTGGGACCGGCCATGTCATGGGCCTGGCTCCATGCGGAAGGGAGACGTGGGGCCCCTTGTTCAAAAATTATTGCAGGTTTCAAGAGGCAGCAGCTGAGCATTAAGCCGAGGGTGAGGCCCTTGTATCCATGGGGCGGCTGCACGGGTCGCTCGCCCAGGAAGTGACCCTGACCTGGGACTGTCACCCTGGGAAAGCCGCCCTGCGGTGACCAGGAGCCATGCCCGGGCCATCCCAAGGCTCCCAGGACGGTGGTGCCAGCAGCTGCGGGCAAGGACTCCCGGTGAGGAGGCTCCGCAGGTGGCAGCAAGGACGAGCTGTGCCCCCCACGGGGGCCTCTTCACCAGGACCCGAGTCGCCCCTCAGGGGACGCGCGGCCACATCTAGACACATTTTTGGTTATCACAGCGGGGAGTGTTCCTGGCTTCGTGTGCGTGGAAGGCAGGACCCTGGGGGAACCCTGTGATGACACGTGAATCGTGCGGAGGCCGAGGACCCTCATCGACGCGTCCCCGCCCAGCGCTTACCAGGATGCCTGCAGAGCGAGGACCTCAGCCACCTTGAGTGAGGTTAGTGAGGGCACAGCTCTGGAGCTGAGGCGTCTACACTGGGGCACGCTTTGATTTAAGCTAAAAGATCGAGGGTTCCGTGCTCTAAGCGGTGAGGGGGTAGCTGACATCGCTTCTGCCTCAGAACAGCTGCATACTGCCGGGTGTGCGTTTTATTGCACATAAATCACACCTCTTTAGAGCTGTCTTTTCTTTTTTTTAATTAAGAATTCACATTTGGGGGACACCAGTGGCTTGGTGGTTGAGTGTCTGACTTTGGCTCAGGCTGTGAACCCGGGATCCTGGGATCGAGTCCCACATCGGGCTCCCTGCATGGAGCCTGCTTCTCCCTCTGCCTGTGTCTCTGCCTCTCTCTGTGTCTCTCATGAATAAATAAAAATCATTAAAAAAAAAAAAAAGGGGATCCCTGGGTGGCGTAGCGGTTTAGTGCCTGCCTTTGGCCCAGGGCACGATCCTGAGGACCTGGGATCGAATCCCACGTCAGGCTCCTGGTGCATGGAGCCTGCTTCTCCCTCTGCCTGTGTCTCTGCCTCTCTCTCTCTGTGACTATCATAAAAAAAAAAAAAAAAAAAAAGTAAAGAAAAAGAAAAAGAAAAAAAATAAAAAAAAAAAGAATTCACATTTGGTTCAGAGTCAGGCATTTTGGGGTCACTCGTGGAACTTCCCCCACCCTGGATCCCCACCCAGGGTCTGCACCTGTACCAGCCCTGGGGGACCTGCCCTGGAAAGGAGGCCGGACCAGGCTCCCCACATCCTCCACCCCCCGCCTCACCTACCATGGAGTGCAGAAGCCGCATGTGATCCAGGAGTCGGGGGTCCACTTCCTTGAGCAACTTGAAGTCCATTTTCACCAGGACAGTCACATTGTACCAGAAGGTCACCGGGTTCCTCTCTGGAGCTGCACGAGGGCACATCCTGATGAGCTACAGGCCCGGGACAGGCTGGGGCCCACGGAAGCCCACATAAATCTGCCACCAGGGACAGCGTGGGACACCCCTCACTTCTCTTACACCCCGAAGTATATAACCCTACACACACTGTAGAGCATATTACCGTGTATAATGTCCCTAGATAATACTGGATACGTCATAAATAACTTAGACGATAATGTATATAGTGTAGGAGTATAATTGATTCACGTTATACATAATGTGATATTTTGCACCGTGTATCCTGTTACTTCATCCTGTATTAATACCATATATACTATACGGATGCTGTAACATTGTGACATAGATCCCATATGATATATATACATTATTTATCATAATTTCCCTACTTCTGAACCTTGACCGACCCGTTCTCCTGGGGGCAGCCCACGGTCAAGACAGAACTTTTCAGGGGCACCCGGTGGTTCAGTGGTTGAGCATCTGCCTTTGGCCCAGGGTGTGACCCTGGGGTCCCGGGACGGAGTCCCACATCGGCTCCCTGCATGGAGCCTGCTTCTCCCTCTGCCTGGGTCTCTGCCTCTCTCTCTGTCTCTCATGAATAAATAAATAAAATCTTTAAAAAAAAAAAAAAAAAAGAGCAGAACTTTTCAGACCTATCAGGTATGTCGTGAGGGCCAGGCCACAGACCTGCCAAACCTGTGCCCTGAGAATGGCCTTGGTCCCTGTGGTCCTGCAGGGCCACCAGTCACCAATTTCACATCTCCCTGCTGTGACGCAGCTCAGCTTCCAACCAGCACCAGCCGGAGCCCCCGGGCTTCCCCGGGCACACTTGGGAGGTTGGCGTCCCTGCTCTTCCAAGACTCTCTTCCTTCCTCGGGGCACCTGGGAACTCTCCGCCCCCCTGAGATTTCAGGGGCCAGATTTGGACAAAGACATTGCCCAGGAGTGGAACGCGCCCATGCACACGGCTGCAGGCTCTCTGTGAGACGGAGCTGCTGCTGCTTCTGGAAACCCACTCCGCCCCAACCTTCACTCAGACCGAGGCTTCAACCCTACCTCGGGGAGCAGGAGCCACGCAGTGGTGGCCCCGGGATGAGGGGCAGCACTTCCGAAGCCCGGGGCAGTCGGTGTCCAGCATGCATGGTGACACAGGTGCTTCTGACCCCACCTCCGGGCAGACCCCAGGTCTCGAGGCAAACTCCCTGGACCGATTCAGGGCTGGGGGGAAAGGGATCAGCGGTCAGTGATGCCAGCCACAAGCACTGCTTCGGGCACTCCCGACGCTGGATGCCATCTGTGGTTCCTGGAGACACGCAGCATGACCTGCCCAAGGGCCGTGTCCGGGCTGGGCATCGCCTCACCACGTCCTGCAGAGCAACCATCCAGAGCCATTTGCTCTGACTTTAATATAATATAGTCTGACCATCTTTCCTGGGAGGAGACAGTGTGAGCTGGGGGGCTGGGTGTCCCCTCTTTCTAGGCCAGGTGCAGGGGCTTCACCCCCCAGAGACCCCCTTGCTGCTCCGTGTCCCACTCATTCACTCACTCACTCATTCAATATTTACAGAGAACCTACTATGCATCAGGCATGTGCCAGGCGCCCAGGATTCAGCGGCAGGCCAGAGGCAAAGTCCCTGCCTTCAGGACACTTAGATTCCAGGGGCAGAGCCAGTATGCACATAGACCTAAGAACTAGCCCCAGGAGTGGGAGAGACATGGGGGGCTTTTGAAGAAAAGGGCTTTTGGAGACTGAGATGCAGCAAAGCTACCAGAAGAATCCATGCCCTCAAGGGGACCTGGCCAGGAGTCTCGGTGCTGGCGCTTAGGGTGATGGAAAGCTCGAAAGCAGGGAGAACTTGACCCTGGGGAGGCCAGGATGCCGCCCTCAAGGCGGGGGCGCTCTGCTGGGGGTGCTTCTGTGGCAGGACCTGCGGCAGCCTGAGCGGTTGCACGCCCAGAGGTGCAGCTGGGCTCAGGGCAGCCGGGGACGAAGGGACCCTGGCAGCTGAGAGCTCGAGGCAGCTGGGGGGCAGCAGGGAGGGGCCCAAGGAAGGTGAGGCCCCAGCGCAGGCGTCCGAGGAAGGGCCTGTGCCATCCCCAGCCTTCCTGTCACCCACCCTGGAGACGAGCACTCCAGCTACCTTGGGTGTCAGGCAAGCCCGGGCGCAGCTCCGTCTAGATTCATCTAAAGCCCCACACCCCCCGGGACCTCTGGAAGTGCAGTTCCGGGCCCTCCAGACTCCAGGGAACGCAGAAGAGGCCAGCAGGTGACCACCCTCTGCAAACGTCCCTCGAGGGTGGGGAGGGAGATGTGTGGCGTCCCATGTGGAAGGTAAGTGGAGGGGCTGCAGTCCTGGGGACAGTCTGGGTCCCCCCACGGTCTCCACAGAATGCTCCACAGACAGAAAGAAGCGGGGGAGGTCCTTGTGCAGGAGCACATCACCCAGGGTAGCTGTGCCAGCCAAGGAGGGGAAGAGAAAGCCGGAAGTGCCCCGAGGGGGAGAGTCTGCATCGATCTTCTGGGGGAGCCAGGACACCAATGGCTCGCTGCCTGACCCATGCTGCTGAGCGAGGGCCTGAAAGTCCCCCTGGGTACTGCTGTCCTTTCCACGCTGTCTGTGGCTCCCCCGCCACGTCCCAGACATGCAGGTGCCCATTCTGGAGTCTGAGGTCCCAGGGACGTTGCCATGCTGGGCCTGGCTCTGGGGACATGGAGCATGGGCCTGTGGTGCAGCCTGAGACTGTCGCTGGGGTGCAGACACCAGCATCCCTGCAGGGCCACCGCTCAACGACCTCCGGCTCGCTGCCTTCCCTCCCATCCTAAAAACCAACGGTCCCGAGGCTAAGGAGACATGAGACCAGATGTCACCTGGGCTCCCAGGACGGAACAAAATGACACTTGGGGGGAAAAAATAGTGAACTCTAAATGAAGCGTGAAGTCGGTTCCTCCGTGGGGACCAAGGCGCCAGGGTAACCGAAGGCGCTCCCCTCGGGGGAGCCGGGGAGGGAGAATGGGAACCACCTCTCTACAAATCTACAGCCAGGCCAAACCCAGAGGTTCACTTAGATGCGAAGCAAAACCAGGCCACGGAGAAAAAGCGGCTCCTCGAGAAACGATTGCTCGATTGCTCGATCGCAACGGGTCACGTTTCAAGGTCACGTTCACCTGAGTGCGGCTGCTGCCCGCGCTCCTCCTCCATCCTCACCCCGCTACCTACTCTCTGAGGGCCCAGGGGAGCAGTCAACAGTTCCAACCGGGTGGAAAGTCAAAAAGCCACTTCTCCTTCCACGAACTCGGCACCGACAGTGCAACAGGCCTGCCCAGTGCCTGGCAACCCACGATTGGTCACAGGCCAACCAGACAGCAGGGAGGTTTCCATCGCGACAGTGGCACCGAAGTGTCCCCGGGGCTGGGAATCTGACGGGGGCCCTGGAATAATCGTTTCCACCCTGCATCCTTCCCCCCATAGGGGTCCTGGTCATCCGTAGGGGAGGAGGGGGGAGGGGGGAGCCTCCCGGCCCCGTGGGGTCTCGTGCTCGCCCAGAATGATGAGCCCGCAGAAACCAGGGGTGTCACCCCTGCGGGTGGGCATCGGCCAAGACTCTCCCCACCCAGAGAATCCATCGCCAGTGAATCATCCAACCATGCACAGCCGTGTTTGTGCCACCCGAGACGTCGGGAGCAACTAGATGCACGGGGCGGGGGGGGGTGGGGGTGGGGGGGGGCTTGCTTCATGAATGCCGCTACCTCCATGCCCATGACACGGCGCCACGTGGCCGCTAAGTCACATCTATTGACGGGAAGGATGTTCCAGGGGAATTGCTAAGTGGTAAGAGAATTGCTAAGTGGTAAGAGGGTACAAAGAATCCCAGCCGGGGCGACCGGGCTTTTCTAGAATGCCTGCCCTGAGCAGGGGCCACGGGAAAATATGGACCACGGGTATACGCGGGCAGCGGGCGACCGGCTAATTTCTCTTCGTTCTCTTCTAGGTTTCCAGCTGTTCGGCAAGGCTCGCGCGTTCACTTCTGTGATTGTGTTGACGACACATTTAAATAAAGTCGTGGGTGATTTATCATTGTTTCCCCAACGCTGGACTTGAAAAAAAATAAATGGAAAAAGTCATCTAGAGCGCAGAGGACATCACATGGGTACCCATAACTGCCTTCCCTTTTTCAGAAGGCCCGTTGCTGCGTGGGCGGGGACAGAAGCCAGCCCGTCTGAGGGGTTCGCGGTGGCCCCGGCCCAGAAAACCCGTCGCCGAGATGCAGGTCACCCCACACTCGGAGGGAAGGGAATCTGCTGCCCTCCTGCCGCCCCCCCCACATTCCTAGGCTTGTCCCCGCCGCTACTGCAGGGTCCCAGCCCTGCCTCGTTCTGCGCAAATCGACCCGCGGGTGTCGCGGGGCACCCCAGAGACTTCCCACTTCCCTTCCAGCCTGTCACCAGGCACCTCTGAACGGGTCTGATCATTCGCTCGAGCTTTGATCAAAGGAGGCGAGCAAGCGTGAAGAGGGCGGTGCTGCCATCCGCTCGGCCCGGTGGCAGCTGCATGTCACCCCTGCCCTGGCATCGGGCAGGGGCCCTCCTGGGGAAGAGGCCCAGGCTCTGTGCCCCTGTCGCTACACCGCTGCTCCTCCCCCCCGCCCCCATCCCCTTCCTCAGATGCCACAAACTGAATCCGGCCGGGGGCGGCAGAGACGCGGCCCAAGTCGGTGCCACGTTGGTCGAGGCACCTGACACCCCTGCCCCCCACTCCGCGCCGCCGTCTGTGACCCCATCTGCATTAGGGCGATGCTCCGGGCCGGCCGGCGGCGACCAGGCACCTACCCAGCTGGCCTGTCATAAAGGACACGGGCAATGAAGACCCACTGCCTCCTCTTCTCCTTCCTGCCGGGCTCCCACACAGCTGCCAGAACGACCCCCCAAGACCCAGGGGGAACCCCTGCCCTGCTCAGCCGCCTCGGAGGGGCCTCTGATGAGAGCTCCAGGGGACTCCTCCCTTTCTCGCTCCCAGTGTGTCCCCCTTCCACAGCCTCACCATTCCCTGTGGGTCCCCCAGAGAGCCCTGCCCATGGGACTCTCGGATCTAGAACATTCTGGGCCTCCCCACACCTGCTGAGTCCCTAATTAAAGGTGCCAACGCTTCAGAAGTGGGGCTGAGGTCCCACAGGAGGCACTTCCTGGGAGCTGGCTTGTGGAGGGCAAGAAAGATGAGGAGCGGGTGACAAGGAGGGGACGCCACGCCAGCCCTCCGTCTCCCGGGAGAATTAGCTTGTTGAGCCCCGCAGGGCAGCCGCCCGACAGAAAAGCACCAGTCAGCGCCGGTGGGGCTGGCGGGGCTCAGACCCTGTGGGGGGGCTCCTCGGACGCTCTGGACAGATGGCCTCCCTGGTCAAGTGATGTCACAGCAGCAGCGAGCAGGTGGGAAGAGAGGATGGATGGGACAGGGTGGCGCCCACCTCTGCCACCAAATCCTGAACCCCCAGACCGAGGTGCTACGGCCTGAGGCCTCCCTGACACGGGGACCCCCACACTCCCCAGGAAGAGACGTGCTGCTGCTGCCAGGCAGGACTTCCTGTGCACATGTGGCCCTTAGAGACGGGGGGACCAGTGTCAGCACAGGAAGGGGCTCCCCAGACCTAGCCCCTGGCATGGCCCCACCCTGAAAGAGCCCCCAAGGGCACCAGTGGGGACCCCCCCACCCCGAGCTGAGACCAGGCCCTGAGGTCAGCCAGAGCCACCTGGTTTTTGGCGGCGATGGCCTTGGCGATAGTGGTGTCATTTCACCCGTCATCTCCATGTGTGGCCGTCCCAACAGGGTCAATGGGAAGGGTCAGCCATCCCTGTCCACTGTGAGGTGGCTTCGGGGCCCTGAGAAGGGCACGCTCAGGATGACTCTGTGTGCCAAGCCCACATGGCCCTTCTGCAGAGTCTGCACCAAACTCTGGGAGGGGTGGGCGCCGACCCCCCAGGTGTGCAGCATCCTGGCCTTGGGCCCCGGGGATGCCTCCCCCCCAGACCCCCAGAGTGCTGCTCTGTGCACTCTGGAGATAGCACCCTCCTGTCTAGGGGCGGCCCCTGGAAACTCAGGGGAGCCACACCCTCCCCACTTCCCCTGCACGGCAGGGTGGGGTCAGGGACACCTTCTGACAGCTCCGAAACTCATTTTAGATCTGGTGTTGACTCAACTTTAACCACCACCGCCCCACCCACACGCACACACATGCATCCTTTCCCCTGGAAGAGGTCTTCTGGAAAGTTCTCTCTAGGTCAAGAGGCTGAGCCCTGAATGTTCCAAAGCCCAGCCCCCCTGGCCTCTCACGCTTCCCCGGGCACAGCCACCCTGGCCGCCCGGGGAACTGCCTCAAGCATCCTCCAAACAGCCCCGAGGAAGGAAGGGGACCTGGGGGCCCCTGGGCAGTTAGGGGGTGCCGAGAGGAGGGTTTCCCTTCCTTTCACACAGTGGAGGCTCAGATTAGGATTTCGGGTGAAGGAAACACTCATTCCACTACAGCTTTAAAAGGAAACGGTCGGCTGCCAGTATAGAAGAGGTTGCAATGCTGGTTCTCAACCTCAGCTACACGTTCAAATCACTCAAGAGCTTAAAAAAAAAAAAAAAAAGTCCCAATGCCCCAGCTGTGCCCCAGACCAATTCTATCGCCTTCTCTGAGGATAGGATCCAGGCATTAGCATTTTTAAAGCTGCCCAGGGGCCTTGAGGGTGCAGGCAGGCCTGAGAGCGGCTGCTTGAGAGTGGAGGTTCTCAAAGGGGGGCCCCCAGAGCATCAGCAGCAGCGGGGAACTTGTACTCCTCCCGGACCCGCTGGTTCCGAGACCTGGGGGTGGGCCGGTGGCCTGTGCTTGGACAGGCCCTCCTGACCTTCCTCGCGCACGCTCTAGCCTCTTGCAGGAGGGCTAAGGGGTGCGAACAGGGCCTGTGCTGAGTCCCTTCAGGGGTCACAGGGAGAGGGCAGGGGAGGGGCCCCCCACCTACCCGCCGGCCGCCCCGGACTCACGCAGGACACAGTAGAGGCCCAGCTGCTCGTAACCCGCACAGCAGTCGGTCACGTTCCTGGACACGGGGACCTCCACGGCCAGGTACTGGGTTCTGTACACGGTCTTGGGGCATCGCCTCCACGGGATCCACCCGCCGCAGGGAGCGTGGGTCACATGCGATGTCTGGACAGCCTCCACCTTCTGGATGGTTCGGGTCACGCTGTAGTTGCACAGTTGGAAGCTCAGCAAGGAAAGGCCTTTTTCTATGGGGTGGTTGGGGGTGCGGGGAGGAGAGATGGAGGAAACAACCAAGGAGAAAAAGCCGAAATCAAATGGATAGAAGGGGTTCTGGACCAGGCCTCCACTTCTGCAAGAGCAGGGGAGACAAGACCTCCTGCCCTTGCACCCCCTGCACCCCCTGCACCCCCTGCACCCCGGGAGTCTTCCACCAGCCCACAGAGAAGTCAGGCGATTGCGTGAACTCAGGCAAGTCAGGTGTAAACGGGGACCCTGCACGCTCAAAAGTGCTCTCCGCAGACACAGACGGTAGGGACCAGACATCTGGGGCTCAGGTCCCCGCTCCCTGACCCGTGTCCCCCAGTTCTGCAGGCTGGAAAATCCTGTGCTCGCCTCTGAATCTCCACGAGCCTCGAGGGCCTCACATGTGAAACGAGTTCGCCACCGTTCCCTCCATAAGGACTGCTGTGTGCCAGGCTCAGGTCCCAAGGGCGGCCTTTTTCGGAATAAGCAGCGGCCCAAGCACACAGGAGACGTTCCCAGGTGGTGAAGCTCAGCGTGTGACACCCACCTGCCCGCTCCGTCTCTGCGTCTCTCACCTGGAGCCCGGTTGCTGTGCACAGACGCCCACGGCCCCCATCCCTGGGTTCTCAGGACCCCCGGGCACCCCCTCCCTCTCCAGCCTGGGTCCTGGGGCGTCCCATCTGCCCGTGGAGCCTCTGTTGCCTCGTGTAGCAGGGACTGCTATGGGCCGAATCGTGTCCCCACCCACCCCTCCAAAATCCACGTGCTCAAGTCCTGGGAAGGGGTGTCTGCAGACCTAATCGGTTAAGATGGGGCTACGCCGCACTGGGTGGCTCCAATCCATCATGACACATGTCCTTACAAAAGGGGGAATCTGGACACAGAGACAGACACGCACACACGCGGAGGAGGTCACGGGAAGACGCAGGCGGACGTCGGAGAGATACGTCTACTAGCCAAGGAGCGCCGAGCCCGTCCGCAGACCCCCAGAAGCGGGGGCAGAGGATGGAGCAGATGCCCCGTCCCAGCGCGGGGGGAGCCAGCCCTGCTCACACCCTGACCTCCGGCTCCTGGCCCCAGAGCTGGGAGGAGGAAAATCTCCAGGGCTTGGAGCTTCGTCAAGGCAGCCCCAGGGAGCCAAGGCTCCACACCGGCCTGGGGCCCCGCGCTGTGGGCTCTCGGGGCAGGATGAAGGGACGGCCTGATGCCCTTTACGCTCTCAGATGCCTGACCTGTGAGCCGAGGCTTTAGGAAACTGTCCCGAGTGCGTACCCCTCGGGGACAGGAGCTTTGTGTCGGCAGCAGAAATCGTCAGCATCGCCAGCACCAGGGCGGCGCCCCCAGACTCCCTCCCTGGGCTTCACGGCATCCCACGAGGGTGCAGAAAGCGAGACTCTGGGGGCTGGCGACCCCCAGGGAGAAGCAGAGCTGAGCCAGCCCTCCAGCCCAGGTTGAGGAGGGGGCCCGCAGCCTTGCTCTGGGCAGAACCCGGGGCCGAACCCCAGCACCCAGAGCGAGCCCAGTCCAGAGCTACACCCACGGTGCTGACTGGGAGGCAGCCACGCAGCAGCCTGCTGCCCCCCCTCCCCAAAGGGGAGCCGGGGCGAGGAGTGGGGAGGCCCTCGTGCTTGGGGTGGGGCAGCAGAAACCAGCTTCCCAGCCCAGGGAAACGGCCTGGAGCTTGGATATCCCTTGGGTGAGGGACCGGAGATGTGACGGTGTGACAGCGTCCAACAGCCTTGTCCAAGCCGAGGCTTCCCGCACTGAGAATTTGGCAAGGTGGCTCCAGAGTTTGTTTTGTGTAGTATCCTAAGAGGAGATGCTAACCACTAGCGAAGGTACGTTTCCCAGGCTCTAGAGAGCCGCTGTCTCCAACCGATCATGACAAGGTCCCAGCGGAGCATCAGCAGAGCCCTCTTGCATCAAAAGTGCATGCACGCTACACACACACACACACACACACACACCCTCTGAAACTCTGGGATGTTTGCCTCATTTTGATTTTTGCGTTCCTCCAGAAGCCACCCCGGTCCTCTCCACACCTGGCTTCTTAGCAGAGCCCAGAGGAGAAACCTTACAGCAGAACCTCCCATCCTGCAAATCCTTCCAAGAGCCATCAGCGCGGGAGCCGGGGCTCCTGGGTTCTGGTCTCAGACTCGGGAGAGAAAGCCCTGCAGTGAGCGTGGTCCTGGGTCCTGGTCCTGGTCAGAAGATCCTCATTCACACCAGCTTCCCCCAATCCCAGCTCTGTGACTCTGAGCATGTTTCATGCCCTCCCGGTGACCCCATTTTATCATCTGTCTTTTTTTTTTTCTAAGATTTTATTTATTTATTCATGAGGGACACAGAGAGAGAGAGGAGAGACACAGGCAGAGGGAGAAGCAGGCTCCATGTAGGGAGCCCAACGTGGGACTCGATCCCAGGACTCTAGGATCACGCTCTGGGCCGAAGATTGTGCTAAACCACTGAGCCACCCAGGGATCCCCTTTTTTTTCTTTTTTTTTTTAAAGATTTTATTTATTCATGAGAGACACAGAGAGAGAGAGAGTTGTCATCTGTCAAATACTAACTATGCCCTGGAATGAAGGAAATGAAGCTCTGCCTGCAAAAGCAATACCTGGTCCACGAGGGCAAGGAGCTGTGTAACCCTGACACAACCCCGACCCTCTGTCCCCGAGTCCCCACGGCACGGCGAGAGGTTCCTGACAGCTCCAGCTTCTCAATGCTCCCATCCTCTCTGCCACTGAGCTCTGGGGTTCACACGTTACCCATCTTGCAGGGAAAATCGAGCAAAAGAAATCACGAACCAAAATTTGGCAGCGGGTGAAAAAACTTTAAACCAGTGCCAAAACGAAGTCGAGCGTAGAAACCGAGTGGATGTGTTTGAATTCCCAACTGAATAAGACAGAGTTCAGAGGGAAATGATTGTTTGTGCAGGTTTGCAACCTCCATTCTCCGCAATCCGGGGCTTCGGAAACCGGGCATGCTCTCAGCAGGAACAGGTGCCCGGCAAAGGGTTTGGGCAGGTGCCCTCGCTGGGTCCCTCACTGCCCTGCCGGCCACTTTTCACCTTCATTTACCGAGGAGGACTCTGGGGCTGGTGGACCCCAAGGGGGGGAGGGTAGCTGGCCGTGAGAGCCCACTTCACCGTCCCCAGCCTGCCAGGCAGGGGGAGAAGGTTCGAGCCAGAGGCCCTGGCAAGGATCATCAGGGTGGAAATTCGGGCTGCTGCCGGCCGTGGGGCCAGAGGGGGGCCTCCCTGACCGCTCTGGGTCCCCCTGCAAGGCTCTGAGACTCGGGGCAGTCTGCAGGGCCTGCGGGCCTGCCGCACCCACACCACGGGCAGAAATGCAGAGTTGCAGGCCCCTCCGCCTCAGAACCTGCACGCGAACTCCCCCGGCCCCCAGCTGACCCAGAGGCGCACACACACCACCTCTTTGGTGGTTGCCAGAAAGTCTGGCAAGACGGAACAGATGTCGCCTCTCAAAGCGGACGCTCCTTTGCAGGCCCACCGTCCTCCGGAGACCTGCTCCCCGGGAGCTCCCCGCTCCCCCGGCATCGCCCACGTGAGCCCCGAGCCCTCACCTGTGAAGCCGCTGGCCTGGCTCGGGCCCACCGCGCTGACCAGAGCCAGCAGCGCCAGCCTCAGCGTCCTGAGCATGGTCGGCGGAGGCGGCGAGGCTCTGGGCCTCTCCCGAGCAGCTGCACCGAGGGGCCTGGGCCGCCGAGCCTGGAGAAAGGGCCCTTCTGTTCCCAGTGCCGCCGCCGCCAGTGGCGATGGCTTCAGCGAGCGCGCTCCGAGGGACCAAGTCCCTTATGCCAGCTCGTTAACACCTGCCACCACCACGGCCGCGTCCCTCGGGGAACCCGCGTGGCCCAGCCCATTCTCGCTCCAGACAGATGGCATCTTTCAGGAAAGGTGAGTACCCGACCACCAGGCGGCATCGCTAGGTCCCATCTCGCCGTTACGCAGAAAACCCATTTCAGGCCCAAATCTGACTCCCTCCATCAAGCGCAAAGTATTCTCTTACCTTATCAGCGCGAAAACAGCACCACATCAAAGTGGTACATCGGGTTCAGAAAAGGGTCCTTCACACAGTCGGACAATACAGATCAAAGCCATTAAAATGTTCGCAGCCCTCGGCCCCGCGACCTTTTCCTCGGGGGCTGGGGGCGGGGAGGGTGGCGTGAGGGCCGCGTGGAGCTACTGCCCCAGAGATGCCCGCTCCTCGTCAGCGCCTACGATGGCGTCGAAGCAGCCACCGCGGGAGAATGGGAGCGTAAATCAGTACGGAGCACCCAAATGCAACATCACGCAGACGCTGCTGCTCCCCATGCAGACAGGGAAACGAAATAAAGCCAAAACAGTCCCTTGGCATCGAACTCCAATAAAAAAAATATATATATGTAGAAAATATGTACATTTATAAATATAAATATATATAAAAATGTAGAAAAATATATATATATAACATACAAAAATAAATTTATATATATATAAAAAAACAAAAACAACACAACAACCAAAAAAAAAAAAAAACCAATCTCTTGGAAAGACCCATCTCCGTGCGCACTTCTGCAAACGTGGGCACAATCCAGAGAGAGCCCCAGAGCTTCAAGAGGAATGGTGTGGGTGATGGGACGACAGCTGGGGCATGTGGTCCCCCCCGTGGCTGTCCCGGGTGGCGTGGATTTGGACATTTTGCACCAGATGCTTTCTAGCCGGCGTTGCCGTCCGGCTCCTCTGCTGGAACCGAAAGCTGGAAGCGCATTTTTAACGCCAGAGCTCCCTGGTTCTACCGAGGAAACGTTCAGACGAGGTAACGAAGATCCATGTTGGCTGTGGGGCTCACGAGGGCTATTCCCTCGCGCCCCAACCCCAGAAGGGCTCTTCCAGAAGGGACCTTCAGCCTCGCCGCGCGCCGACGTTGCTACGTCGTTTATCCTCAGCAGACGAACCTGTGGGACGATTAGCGGCTGCACCTGCGTGCAGATGCCAGGGCACGAGGCATAAACAAAGGTGTGGAAACAATCCCGCCGCCGCCGAGGGGCTCGGGGCCAGGGTCCTGGAGGGCAGCACCCCTGGGGGAAAGCCAGTAGCGCAGGATGGACTGGGGAGCTGTGCTGAGGTTTAAAAAAAAAAGGTCCAATAAGAAAATACATTTTAAAGCTGTAACAGTCTTCAACAAAGGAGACTTTAATGGGCACTAACAATAAATAGAAAAAGTATTATAATTTAGGGAAGTCTGGACATTTAAAGATGTGAGACATTTAAACACCCAGGGGGTTCAGTGGTGGAGCATCTGCCTGTGGCTCAGGGCGTGACCCCGGGGTCCTGGGATCGAGTCCCGCATCAGGGCCCCGCAGGGAGCCTGCTTTTCCCTCTGCCTGTGTCTCCACCTCTGTGTGTGTGTGTGTGTGTGTGTGTGTGTGTGTGTGTCCGAATAAATAAATAAAATCTTTCTTAAAAATTAAAAGATAATTTTTTTTAAAATGTGAGTTGAATCTGAATTGCGACATTCTATTCTATTCTGTCTTGGAACCTTTGCTCCTATAAGGTACGAGTGCTATAGCATGAAGGTGCAGCCAAGGATAATACTACCCTCGGTTGAAGCTGGTCCGTGCGCTTTCTCTCCTTTTTAGAGCCACTGGAGGAAGCCGATCCCTTATCCCCATTGCACAGATAAAGAGGCTGAGGGTCAGAGAGGCCGCGTAGCCGGTGACCTGGGAGATTCGATCCTGAAGCCCAGATTCTTTGCGCTCCCCTCTACCCGCTGTCTGGTTGGACGCAGCCAGGAGAACGTCCAGCCAGACCGCCCAGGAGAGCAGAGCCAGGTCAAGGCATCCTTCCAGCCGAGCACTTCATGCTAACTTGCAACTGTCCATAAAATGTTGTCATGTGTCATGATGCGCTTTCCCTTTATAGTAAAACTCGTATTTTTAAAAAGAAAACCTCTCAAGATTGACCGTCTGTCGCTAGCTTTGTGCTCCCTCCACCTCCTTCTCTTCCAAGCCCAGAAAGACACCCAGCTGTGTTGTTCTCCTTCCACCCGCGGTGAGGTAGTCCCCTCCCGTCCCCACGCGGGCATAGTCTTCCGTATGGCGGCCGCGGCGGCCGCGGCGTTTTTCCACGTTTCTCTTCCATGTGAACGCTCCGAGGAGCAAACAGCCCTGCACCCAGCACCCAGCAGCGAGAGGGGCGTCCGTCCAGGATGCCATGCTCGTCACTTCCAAGAAGTGTCCTGTCACATGTCCATCCGGCCAGGACCCCCCCCCGCCTCCGCCCCAGGCTCCCTCTCCTTGGGCGGCACCTCCGTGCAGAAAATAGCGTCTCGCTCAACACGGTGTCCGAGATCCCAGAATCTGGGAAAAACTGCCAGCGTGCAATGCTACTCACATGCACCCACTCACCCACGTGTGCATACACACAGTCATGTGCACAAACAGTCACACTCCGTGCGCGCACACGCACACCTGATCTCACATGCACATGCTCACCTGTATACATGCACGCTGGCTCACGCTCGAGTGTGCGTGCGTGCTTACACACTCACATTTTTGCCTGTGTGCATGCACACACTCAGGAGTGTTTGTAGTTCACAGTCTAACGTGTGCAAGTACAGACATGCTCAGCTGCTGGCTGGCTCACACGCTCACGTGCGCGTACAGACCCATGCCCACACACTCACACACACACACAGGATGAGGATGGGCTTCCTGTCCCTGGAACATGTGTCCGAGGACGTGAACTGCGTGTCTGGTTTCAGTGTCGGTGTCCGAGCTGGGCTCTGTGTGCCCCGTCCGCCTGCAGGAGGGGAGTGAGCTGACCTCAGCAGGGCTCTTAGTTCTGGGGTCCTGCGCACAGCAGGCTCCACCACAAAACCCATCAGGACCCTACAGGTCAAAAGGTACGTGCCTCCAGCACCGTCCTGGGATGTGGCGATCAGGGCCGAGAGGCTCGCAATGGTGGCCTAGGGCAGGGATGACACGGGGGGCGTCGCTCACTGCTCACTGCCCCCTTCCTGGAATCCTGCTCCACATGCAGCCCTGGCCACGACCATCCATCAACCGGGTGGAGCGGGCCGGGAGTGGTTCCCCGCCTCACCTGGGCTCAGGTTGGGGGTGAGGGTGGTGAGCGCAGGGAGAGGCATAGGTGGCAGGGCCATCCTAGGGGCCTGAGGACCCGGGGTGAGACCTCTGGCCGGGGTCCCAGCTGCAGGGGCAGGTCCCTGAGGGAAGGGGGGGCTCTGGGCAGGGGTGGCATGGGGTCTGTGATGTTCATTGCTGAGGGTGGATTGGGAGGTCTTCATCTCTAAGGGGCGCTGGGCGGGAGCTGCGTCCAGGGAACACGGGCAGTGGTGGGTGCTTGGGACCTTCCACGTTGGCAACTGTTGCCTGCAGAGCGGGGTTGGTTGGAAAGTGAGGGTACAGCGCATATGCGGACGTCGTCTCCAAGCCCCAGGGAACGCGCCGGACATTCGGCGTCCTCGGCTCCGAGCCAGAGCAGGTTGGACTGAGGAGAAGCAGGGGCCCTCCCCTAAGGTGCCCCGGGCGCCAGACGTGCACCTGCTACCACAAGCTGGGGTCCCTGGGGGCAGGGCTGCGAGGGCCCAGGTGCCTGCTGTCAGGGGCGCACAGAAGACCGGGAAGGCCGATGACCACGCACGGGTTCTGCGGGCGGCGCCACCTGCAGTGACCTGCTGGACGTCCTCGGTCTGTCCTTGTTTTCCCAACAGCCAGACAGCTTACCATCGCCATACCTTTCTGTGCCTCAGCTTCCCCATTCTACAGAACGGGAATCACTGTGCCTTCCAATTTAGGAGGGCGTTCACACCTGCTGATTTTGTGAGTACCCACATGTGGGAAAGCAGCGCACAGAAAAACAATGCACAGAAAAGCATTCTAGAACCCCGATCTGATTCTGAAGGTCTGACACCCGGAGAGACAAGGATGGAATTTCGATCCAAAGCCCTGCAGGCTCCAGACCCAGGAAAAGCCAACTTCTCGGTTTGACTCCAGAGACAGGAGAAACCAATGTCTCAGTCCAAACGTAGTCAAGCGGTGGGGGGTGGAGTGGTGTCAGCCTTTGTGCGATTCCAACCTTCAACTGATTGGATGAGGCCCACCCCCACGGGGAAGGATGATCTGCTTTACTCAGGCTACCGATTCCAATGTTAATCTCACCCCAAGGCCTCCTCACAGACACACCAAGATAATGTTTGACCAAATATCTGGGCATCACCCCCTGACCCAGTCAGGTTGACATACAATTACCCATCCCATACGTGCCCATTTGCATTTCTTCATTTTAGCTTTGAGCAGCTCGTAGGAACTTTTAGAAAACATGCTGAAATCTAAATGAAGGGAGAAGCAGGATGAGTTTTGGGTCATGGTTCTTTTCTGAACCAAAAATTGTTCGAATCTTCGTTCGTTCCCAGATAAGCATACAGGTCCTAGGAAGGAGAGTTGAAAACAGATGTTGGAAATCTAGAGTGCCGGGGGCGGGGGCGGGGGGGCGCTGCATCAGATGGGGCGAGGGTCCTGCCTCTCCCAAGCCCGCTGGCTTCTTGTCCCTGCTGCCAGTCCTCGTGCTGGGGCTGCTGTAGGGACAGCAAGGCCCAGGGTCACAATTCTATTGGTTAAATCTGACTTTCTTTTCTTTCTTTCTTTCTTTCTTTCTTTCTTTCTTTCTTTCTTTCTTTCTTTCTTTCTTTCTTTTTTTTTTTTTGTTTAAGATTTTATTTATTTATTCATGAGAGACACACAGAGACAGAGGCAGAGACACAGGCAGAGGGAGAAGCAGGCTCCATGCAGGGAGCCCGACGTCGGACTCCGTCCCAGGGCTCCAGGATCACACCCTGAGCCAAGGGCAGATGCTCAACCCCTGAGCCACCCAGGCGTCCCTAAATCTGATTTTCCCAGGGAACTAACCTTATCATTGACCCCAGCTGTAGTGTCAGAGGATGGGAAATAGGGGTGTGCCCCGCTCCCGTTAGAGATACGGCCACAGGCATGATCTCTAATCCACTCTACCTGCAGGATGGTCTGTTAAGGCTGCTCGGCTCCGGGCAGGGATGGCGGCTCCAGGATGCCGAGATCTTGAAGGAAGAGGTTGTGAAGCAGAGGAACACCCAGAGGTCTGGCCTGGAGGCGGTGCCTCCCTCCCCACGCCCCACGCCCCACGCGCCCGAGGGTGGGAAGGGCGGCCTCCGCTCCCGCGGCAAGAAGCAAGTGCTGCTCAGGACGCCCTTCTGGTTCGGGCCTGAATCAAGCTGGGCTGGCCCCGCGGTGGCCTTGGGAAGACCCCTGAGGCCCAGGGAATAAGGCTGCCCGGCGGGGCTCTGGTGCCGCAGAGGTCACGTGGGGAGGCAGGTGAGGACGCTGCTTCCGCACAGCACGTCCCAGCCAGGTGCACAGGCTGACCCAGTGTCCCAGACATGCCGACCTTCATCGCCCTTGTGGCATCGCTCCGAGTGCTCCTGGGTGTTCTCTTCCTCCCGTGAGCTGTGTGACCCGGCCGTGTGACACCTTACCCCCCTCCCACTCCTTGTCCCCCTCCGGGGTCGGTGCTGGGGGAGCGAGGCCCAGAGACCACGGCTTTGACAGCCTGACGGATGTGACCTCGCTGCTGTGCCCGGCTTGACAGGCTGTGGCTGGCAGCTGCCCTTGGCCGAGCTCTAAAGATGCTCCATGGGGAAGAGTCTGAGCCACCCTCAGATCCCACTCAGAAAGAAGGGGACTCTGCAGAATTAGAACAAGGGACCCAGAAACCCAGCAAGAGGAGGGGATGCCCGATAAAGGATGGCCTGGGTAGCAGGTGTCTTGTGCCCCGGGGGTAGAGTCTGCTTCTCAAAGACTGCAGCTCCCATTACAGCGCTGCGCACACATATCTCCCACCTGGGGCAAAGCCGCCACTGGGGTCGGAAAGACTGAGTCTCAGAAGCAGAGGGGCCCCACCAGGGGGGTCAGGTCTGTGGCTTTCACCCCACCTCATCCCAACATGCCCAGTTCCCCTGGGGATGAGGCACTTCTCGGGTTGTAGGATGCCACGAGAGACACCGGGGCGCCCATGAAAACCAGGATGAGTGTGTCGAGTACTGGGAAGCTCTTTAAGAAATACCAGCATTGGTATTGCTGCATTGGCTCAGCGGTTTAGCGCCGCCTTCAGCCCAGGGCATGATCCTGGAGACCCGGGATCAAGTCCCACGTCGGGCTCCCTGCATGGAGCCTGCTTCTCCCTCTGCCTGTGTCTCTCCTTCTCTCTCTCTCTCTCTGTCTCATGAATAAATAAAATCTTAAAAAAAAAAAAAACAATACCAGCATCTTCGCTCGTTCCCAGATTTGGACACAAAAAAGAAAAAAGAAAAGGAAAGAAAGAAAGAAAAGGAAAGAAAGGAGAGAACGAAAAAGAAAAAGAAAGAAAGAAAGAAGAAAGAAAGAAAGAAAGAAAGAAAGAAAGAAAGAAAGAAAGAAAGAAAGAAAAAGAAAAGAACCAGCATCCACCCACAACCCAGGAAAGGGGCTCAGAATCTCTAGAGGAGGGATGGGACCCCCTTTCTTTAGGAAATTCCCTGGGGGGATTTCAAGGGGCAGCAAGGGTGACGGCCCCTGAGTCAGCCCAGACTCCGGACAGTTTGCCAATAATGAGACAGACGCGAGGTGCCCTTCGTAACGAGACATGGCAGGTGTGTCCAAGTTCTAACCTCTGGCGCCTATGAATGTGCACGTGGAGAGAGAGAGTCTTTGCAGATGTGGTCTGCATCGGGCTCTTGGGACGAGGTCACCCTGGGTTCAGGGTGAGTCCTAATCCTGGTGTCTGGCGTCCTCCGAAGAGAAGGGCGGCGAACTGGAGATGCACGGGGGTCGGGGCAGGCCGTGGGAGGACGGCGGCGGAGGACGGAGGGATGCATCTGCAGGCTGAGGTTGGCGGCAACGTCAGGGACTGGACGAGGCGAGGAAGGACGCTCCCCCCCACCAAAACCTCCAGGAGGAACCGCCCCTGCACCCATCCTGGTTTCAGGCTTCTGCCCCCAGACTTTGGGAGAACAGCCGTCTGCGGGGTTAGGTCCCCAGTCCGTGGGGCTTGGTTCTAGCAGCTTGCAGATGCTCGTCTGCCCCCCTGGGCAGAGGCAGAGCTTCACCCACCCCTCATCGCACCCCCAGAAGACCCCCTTTGCCCTCGGCCCCATCCCCTTCTTCCTCACCCCCTCCAGCCTCCCCCCTCCAAGTTCCGGCAGAGATATTTGGGGGTGAACAGCAAGACACGGTACACGTGGATCTGTGGGTGGATAATCACATCAGCGCTTCGAGAAGTGTGTCCATCGCTCTGAAATAATACGGCCAGGTTTCCGCCTTCCACACTCGGGGTGGGGGGTCTCCACCCTCTGCGGGGCCCCAGGAGAACCTTCGGGAAACACCTCCAGGGGGATTGCTAATTCGGATCCCTTGGTGCCTCCCGCTGACTGCCCAGCCCGCCCGCCTTCCGTGCCAGCCACACCAGGAGAAGCCGCTGCCCCTGGTCTAATGGGTCGTAAGGCCTTCATCCCCCGGGTCGGTGGCTTTGCCCTCCTCCTCTGGCACGAGGGCGTCAGGCTGAGGTTAGGCTGCGTTATCTCAGCGGCGTCTGGGAGGCTTCTTCCCACGGGGTCACGGGCACTGGGCCTGCTCACAAGGCTTCTCTGCAAAACCTCCCCGCTTTCACCGACAAGACCTCTCACCTTCTCTGGTTCTTGCACCGTCTAGGGTGAGCGGTTTTCTAGAATGCTGTGTCCTGCACCCTAATCCCAGCTGGAGGCACTGGTTCAGCTTTGCAGCCTGAGCAGGGCCGAGGGGAAGGTACCAGAACTCCCAGCATTGGGGCAGCCAGGCCCCAACACAGCCCCAGCCCTCCCTAACTCCTCACCTGCCGCAGCCTCCGAGGGTTGCGTGCGACAGCATTTCTTTCAAAAGATTTGGAAAAAACTAGCGTGCGCGTGCAGGGCTGGACGTCTGTGTCCTTTAAATGCACACGCAAGCGGAAGCCCTAAGCCCCCAGCGTGTATTTGCAGTAAGGAAGTCGTGAGGTCGCAAGGCGGGGCCCTGACCCCACAGGAGTGGTGTCCTCATGAGAGGGGACACCAGAGCTCGCTTGCTGTCTCCCCCTCTCTCTGTCACATCGGGACACAGCCAGAAGGCGGCCATCTGCCAGCCAAGAGGAGTCCTCACCACAAACCCACCCTGCTGGACACTGATCTTGGGCGTCCAGGCTCCAGACCCGTGAGATGGCACATTTCTGTTGCTTGAGTCCCGAAGTCCATGGCCTTGTGTCATGGCAGCTGAGTGAGATGGGGCTAGGGACAGTGGTGACGGGTGCAGCCAACGCCATCTGACTCTCTGGTTCTGCGAGATGCCGCCAGAGGTGGGCTCAGAGCCTCTGGGGAGGAGGAGAATGTTCTCGAGGTCTAAGCCAGAGCCAGCCTCGGAGGGGCCGTGAGCACGCAATGCCAGGCTCCTCAGGTCCACCCCGCTCTCGTCCTCCCTGCAAGCAGCTCAGGGCCACTTCCCTGGAGGCTCTGCAGGGACACAGTGGGGGCCGGGGTGCAGGAGGAAGCACGGTCACTGCTCTTCCTGGGACAGACGTGTGCCTTCTCCCGTGGGCACGTCCAGCCCCGACAGGTGGGCTTCTGGAATGAGGACGGGGCGGGGTGGGGGGCGCTGTGGTCCATACGGTGAAGCCACGCCACGTTGGAGAAGGATCAAAGCGACAAGAAAGGGGAGGACAAGAGAAGGAAGTCGACAGCACAAATCGCACCGTCCTGGGTGTTGGTTCTTTTCACCGACCACCCGTTTGCAAAGTCGACTCTCCACCTGTTCGCTCACTCACTCGCAGGCCCGCCCACACGCCCCCTACCCCCCGCCCGGGGTCTCCCCAGGACCACAGCCGTGGCCGGGGCTGACCCGGACCTGGAAAGCCTTCCAGTCTGCCCTGTGGGTTTTGGTGTGTCCCCAAGAAGAAACGTTCAGGCCTTCCCGGGTACAGGTGACATAAGGTCTCCGCAGACGTCCTTGGGTTCAGGTGAGGTGATGCTGGTGTAGAGGGGACCTCAGTCTGGAGGGACCGAGTCCTCATGAAATGGACACAGAGAGGGAAGGTCGTGTCACCACCGAGGTACAGGCTGCAATGGTGACGGCGGCGGGCCCGGGGACACCTGGATCTGGGGTGGGGACACAAGGTATTGCTGTCGGTTTAGAGCGCCGAGCCCGTGGCGCTTTCCCAGGCAGCCCTGGGGATCTACTGCGGAGCGCAGGGCAGAGCATAAGGGCTGAGCAAGCTCACAACCAGTCCTGTCACCACAGCAGTTATGTCGCCAGGACGCCAGGACGAGAGCTCAGACCCGCGGGGAGGGGCACAGCCTTCAAAGGCCGGCTCCGGCTTCCTGAGAGGAACCTGCCCAGGGGGTTGGTCCCTGAGGCCCAGAGGGGGGAGGTGCGTCCCCGCCCCGTCCTGCCAGCCGCCTCCCAGGACCTCCCTTGAAGTGAGCATCACCTCCTGCACCTGTGACCCCTCGGGGGTACGAGACGGGGCCTCGGCATCCCTCAGGGCCAGGTCCGTTTCAGGAGGTATTTGGGTCAGATAATGAGGCCTGTTAAGCCCTGGAATGCCTTATCTAGAGCGCTGTGAAGATGAACGGCTGGCACGGGGTGAGCCTGCCCGAGCAGCTGGGGCGCCCCCCGCCTCGCCCCTGCGGCCCTGCCACGGGTGCACCCGCGGGACCCCACGGCACCACCCCACCAGCCTCCGTGTTTGAGATTGCAGCCTCACCAGGCAGTGGCTTCAGCTCCGGGCAGCAGGATCCAGAGCCAGAGGGGCCAGGGGCCACCCGGGAAGAAAAGGGGGGAGACTCTGCTGTGGGCCTTTGGGCCTCGCGGGTCCAGCTCCAGCCCTGACCCTCGGCTCGCTTTCTGGCAGCTCAGGAGGCCCCTGGGCTGTGTCCTCATCTGTCCGTCTGCATGCAAGGAGCGCTGCCCCCTCGCAGGTGGCCCTGGGCACGCCATCGGTGCTGTCAAGGCTGCTGTCCTCGCTCCCCCCTTATGAAGGTTAGGGACAGGAGTGACCGTGAGGTGACCCAGTACATGCAATGTCAACTATAGTCACTGTCTGTGTGGGGGACCCACTGGCCAAACGGACTCCTTGCCACAGGTCATCTGGGGACAGGCAGGCAGCAGCAAGGACCCAGATGGGGGCTGGTGGGTGCTAGGAAGCCGTCCTCGCGAGGGGTGCCGGTGGGGGTTCCAGCAGCAGCTGGTCAGGGTGGACGCAATCAGGTGACAGTGCGGCAGCCAGGACAGTGTGAATCATGAGCACACGGAGGGGACACCGGCAGGGACCCAGGGCAGGGGGGCAGGAGGCCGGCCCCAGGGAGGCCTACTGGGGTGTTAGGGCTGGCCCTGGGCCCAGAAACTGCTGATCCTGGAAGGGAAATGGCAATGGCTGTCGCGGGACGGCACGGGGCCCTCAAGCGGGTCATCTCAACCAGAGCAAGGCAGAGGCGGCGCTGAGCAGCAGGAACCACGTCCAGGGCCAAGCCAGCCCGAGGTCGGAGGCCAAGGTCAGGTGTCACAGTTGGGGCTAATGCTTGTGAGGACACGGGGGCCATCAGGGCAGCGTCGGACCAACAAGGAAACAAGCATGGGTCCAACTGGCCCCGGCTCAAATCCTAATTCCTGCTGCGCCTTCCTGCCCTGCCCCCAAGCGTCCCTCTCCCGTTTATCCTTGTGTCCATGGGAGGATTCTTTATATCTGCCCTGGGAGACGGGGGCCAACACCACGGGGAGGTCATGCAAGACCGACCACCTTCTCCTGGCGCCCAGCCGGGCATCTAGCAGACAGTAGGCACCCCGTAAGAGCTGGTCCAGCGAGCGGCCTTGGGTCAGCCCTCCTGAGCATTAGGGGACCCACCAGGAGAGTCATGGCCTTCCCCCACCCTCTGTTCCGAGGACACCTTGTTTTCGGATGCACGGACAGCCTCGCAGAGCCACGGCCACGCTTCCCAGGAGAAACCCGACCACCCTGATGCGCGGTCCGTCGGGAAAATGTGTTGCTCTGGCTCGCAGGGTGTCCCCTTCTTCCCGGGAGATCCCGGAGGGGGAAAGTCCCCTTCTCAGCAGTGTTCTTCACCCACTTCCTGCCCAAGGGGTCCCGGAGTGAGGGGAAGTCACTCCCAGCTGAGAAACCGAGCCTCCGTGCTGCACCCGTCTTAGAAATATACTTAAATTGAGGGACGACTTGGTGGCTCAGCGGTTGAGCATCTGCCTTTAGCTCAGGTCTTGATCCCGGGGTCCTGGGATCGAGTTCAGCATCGGGCTCCCTGCATGGAGCCTGCTTCTCCCTCTGCCTGTGTCTCTGCCTTTCTCTCTGGGTCTCTCATGAACAAATAAATTAATTTAATTAAAGAATAAAAGAAAGATACTTAAATTGAATATTATTATTTATTTTCCATTCTGACGGGGCGTTCCCGCTACACTACCTTGCAGTCCCCTCCACCACGTGGCGATCCCTGACCCGGCACAAACGCAGGGTGCAGCCCCGAAGCCAGGGCCGCTCCCCTCCATCACCCCGGCTGCTCCGCTCAGCCAAGCGCGGCGGGCCAGCCCGGGGAGGACCTGACTCAGGGTTGGTACCACAAGGCAGCACCTCTGGCGAGCGAGAAGACCCCCCCGGAAAGCCGGGGGTGGACAGGCAAGCCGCGCAGAAATCACTGGAGACTCAGCCCCGCGGCAGGGCGACGCCTTCCCAGGGACGGGAAAGCAAGGCGGCCGCAGTCGCCCCTGAAGGATTTGGTAACAGGCCCTCAAAACTGGGAACTTCCTTCCAGATGACTAAGTCCTCGTGTATTTTCCGAGGGCTCCAGCGCTCCAGCGCTTTGCCGGGGCTTTTCCAGGGGAGGGAGGGCCTGGGTTCCAATCCCAGCATTTGCACAGCAAATAACCCAGTGTTTACCGAGCAGTGTTCCGTGGCTTGGGGCTTGTATAAATAAAAGATAGACAGATGAGAAAGTCCAAATGGAAAGACCGGCTTGGAATGTCCCCCTGGCGGGCAGCGGGCCGCGGAGGGCAGCTTTCCATCCCAGAAGGAGCAAGATTCGCCGCCTTCCCGGCACGGCCCCCAGCGCCTCTGCTGAAGCGGCGCCTGCCTCCTGTAAGCATCTCCGCGGAGGGTTTGGGCAAGTCGGGGTCCCCTGAGAAGGCAGGGATGACAACCAAGGAAAGGAGATGTCGTGGCTGGGCAGTACCCCCCAAATTCATGTCCACGCAGAAGCTTAGAATGTGGGGCGCCCGGGTGGCTCAGTGGTTGAGCATCTGCATTCGGCTCAGGTCATGACCCCGGGGTCCTGGGATCGAGTCCCGCATCGGGGTCCCTGCATGGAGCCTGCTTCTCCCTCTGCCTGTCTCTGCCTCTCTCTGTCTCTCTCATGAATAAATAAATAAGATCTAAAAAAAAAAAAGAAGAAGAAGAAGAAGCTTAGAAGTCACTTTTTGGACATGGGGTCTTGGCAGATGTAATGAAGGTGAAGCTCCAGTATGAGACCATCCTGCGTCGGGGTGAGCCCCGAATCCAGCGCCAGCCCCCTAACACACGGAGGAGGCAGAGACTGAACAGAGGTGTCTATGAGTCAAAGAACACCAGGGACAGCCCGGTTCACCAGCCGCCGGGAAGGGCAGGAACAACACCCCCGCCCCCCGCCGATGCCCGGGAGCCCCCCCACTCCCCGAGGGAGCCAGCCCTGCTCTCATCTTCATCTCAGACTTGTGGCCTCCAGACTACGAGACAATAAATGTCTGTTGTTTTAAGCCACAAATTTGGTGGTAATTTGTTGCAGCAGCCGCAGGACACTGTTACAAATGGAAAGGAAAGGATCACATGGGGTTCAGACAGGCTCCTTACCCAAGTCTGCTTCTTCTTGATCTGCTGACGTCTTTTTAATTTTTTTTTATTTATTTATTTTGGGAGAGAGAGCATGAGCACAAGTCGGGGAGAGACAGAGGGAGAGCGAGAATCCTGAAGCAGCAGACGCCCCGCTGAGCGTGGAGCCAGACACTGGGCTCGATCCCATGACCCCAAGATCGTGATCTGAGCCCAGACCAAGAGTCGGACACTCAGCCCACCCAGCCGCCCAGGGGCCCCTGCAGACGTCCTAGCATAGACACTTGGTCTAATGCTTGCTCAGGGGCCGACTGCAGAGCAGAGAATTATCCCCGTCCTCAGATCTGTTTGCTCACCAAAGAGGATGCCTCTGGATGTGAGAACCGATGCAGATTATTTAAGTGATTTGCCACCAAGATTTCCAAACTATTTGAAAAGATTAGATGCAGAGGCTGTGGGGTAGGCCCGCGAGCCTCCCAGTCACATGGGGAAGGTGGCATTCACTCGAGACGTGCCCAGGAAGGGCCGGGTGGCCTGGGGACCAGGTCCAGCCCAGGCCAGGCCTCGCCGTGCCACACCAAGGAGACTCCCGCCAGTGACACAACCACAGTGGGCCCACCTCCTGTCCACCCATCAGGCCAGGGATTGGGCCGCAGCCCCCGGGGCCTTCCTCCCAGAGCTGACATCCAGCAATGCACAGTAATTTCAAAGTTCTTTTCTCAGATTTTATACAATCGAGTAAGATGGCCTTTGGGTCATCCAATTTAGCCTCCTGGAAATGCCCCCTCTTAGACGAATGGAAGGCAGGGAGGAAGCAGAGGGGGGATCCCCCAGAGAGTTGGTCATTTCCTCACAGTCAGGGTCTTCTTCCTCCACTGGGCCCTGGGAGGGGGTCTAGCTCTGGCCTTGGACCTGCAGGCATGTCACAGACATGAGGCGCTCAGAGGAGAAGGTCAGTGGCTGCCCCAGTGCCATCTCCATCTACAGGGAGGAACTGCAAGGAGAACTCCCTCCCCCTGGGCCCCCGGAGCCCTGGAGATGAAGGAGAGGTGCAGAGGGGCTGCATCCGGCCCCCTCGGCCCTCTGTTCTCCACACAGAAAGTCCCGAGTAGTAGGACTTCCTGTCTTCGTGATTCCACCTGCACCTGTGGCCTGTCCAGAGCGGTGCTGGGACAAAGAAACAGCCACTAAGGCTTCACTCTGGCTTTCTTGGGCGTCCTCTCCCCAATCCTGAACTCTCCAGCACCCTCCTGCCTGTCCTACGACTCCCACCACCCTCACCCTCCACTCCATCTGCAGGGTGCCTGGGTGGCTCAGTGGTTGAGCGTCTGCCTTCAGCTCAGGGTGTGACCCCGGGGTCCCGAGATCGAGCAGGGAGCCTGCTTCTCCCTCTGCCTGTGTCTCTGTCTCTCTCTGTGTGTCTCTCATGAATGAATAAATAAAATCTTTTTTTAAAAAGGGGAGCTGAGTCCACCTCTAAGGCCACCCATCAAAAAAACGAGTAGGTGACCCAAACCAGGCTTAATTAACTTACAAGTGTTTCCTAGTTACCTATAAGGCCCCTGGGCCCTTTTGCTGTGAGATAAAAGTGTAATAAATGTTAAAAATGGGTTTGTTTGGTTTGGTTTGGTTTTTTTCCAGACACATCTCCGTTTTGCTGGTGGTCCTTAGCTAGAGGACCTGACACAGGAGCTCTTAGCCTGACACAGGAGCTCTTAGGTCAAGCAGGGCGCTCTGGTCTAAATCCCCCCCTGGTTCGGGGCCCAGAGAGTGTGGCCAGGACATCCCTACCTCACGGGCCCTGTCCGCCCCACGCTGGTCTGCAGGAGCCCCCCACAAAGGGTGCCAAGGTTGGGGGTGACTGGTATGGCTCTGCACAAAGAATTACTATCCAATTGTGGGAAGGGAGGCTGGCCCAGTCAAACCTGACTTTAATTTAGCTGGGAAGCTTTCATTCCTCCTCAGCTAGGGCAAGATTTGTAATTGAATTCACAGTCGAAGAGCACGGCCAAAAATCTGCCTTTTAACACATGTGCACAGGGCCTGAACCCCGATGGGGGAGCAGAGCACCCGGCGAGGGCGCAGGCTGGGGTCAGGACAGCAGTAGTTCATAAACCGCATACACTTCCTACGTGCGGCCCCAAAAGCAGCCCCTGGCAGCCCTGCCCCGGACCCCAGCCACGCGACGTTCATCCCAAGTCACTTGGGTTTGGATTCTGTTCGCTAATGGAAAGAAGCTGCGGATTCCAAGTCTGTAAATGTTCATGCCAATGGTTGGTTCTAGTTTTATACTTTACTAAGAAAAGTGAAAAGAACGCCTTCCCTGCATATCATGATGGTCGTGACAACTGAATGCCGTGTTCCTGGAAAGGGTCCTGGGCTGGGAAACGAGGCAACCGTAAAGGGCATGATTTTATAATCAACAAGAAAGCCCTGCTCATTTGTAGGCTTTATTTTGACTCATTATCGGGGGCTGCGTCCTCCTTCCCCCACCTCCCAAAATGCCTTCTGTTCCCCAAAGGAAGTCATCTCTGGACGAGTAATTATTTCGAAGTTTTTCAGACCTTCCAGAGCTTTTCAGTGGAGGAGACACAGGCAAAGAGCCTCCCACATTCCTCTTGGGAAGGGAATTCGTGAGGACAGTGACAGTGGGCCCAACACCCGGCAGCACTGAGGCTCCAGGCAGGGTGGTGGCGAACCTGGCCCACTTCATGTCCTCCTGTTCTCCGGACTCTCCACCATCATTTTTATTTGAGCAAATTCACTGATGGTGGAAGTGGTAACTGAAATGTGTCAGAGACACGCTAGATGTTAACCACATCTCTCTGCTTTATAAAGGGGAGTGAAGGGGCACCCAGGTGGCTCAGTCAGGTGAGTGTCTACCTTGGGCTCAGGTCATGATCCCAGGGTCCTGGAATCGAGTCCCGCATCAGGTTCCCTGCTCAGTGGGGAGTCTGCTTCTCCCTCTCCCTCTGCCCGTCCACCCTGACTGACACTCTGTCTCTCAAATGAATAATTAAAATATTTTAAAAATTTTTAAAAATTTCAAAGGGTGTGAACTTTGCATTTGGATGGTGGATTAGGGACTAATATAATAATTTAAGCCTCTTGATTTTGATGAACGTGCAATGGTGAAGTAAGAGAATGAGGACATAGAGAGACATAGACATATCACGTATTTACTTGAAGATGTCTACACAGAAAGAGACGTGTGTGTACACAGATGGATACACGAAGGCTGTATGTAGGCTGATGTAACAGAATGCCACAGACTGGCTCATAGACAATAGAAATGCATCTCTCACTGTTCTGGAGGCTCCGGATCAAGGTGCCGGCAGGATGGATGTCCACTGAGAGCCCGCTTCCTGCTCCATAGGAAGCCGCCCCTCCCTGTGTCCTCACGTGGGGCCAGGTTGCAACATGAGATCTCTTTCACTAGGGCGCTAATCCCGCGCAGAGGGGCTCCACCCATCCGACCTACTCACCTCCCAACAGCCCCACCTCCAAACACCATCACGTGGGGCATTAGGTTTCCTTTTTTTTTTTTTTTTAATAAATTTTATTTATTTATTCATGAGAGACACAGAGAGAGAGGGAGAGAGAGAGAAAGGCAGAGACACAGGCAGAGGGAGAAACAGGCTCCATGCAGGGAGCCTGACGCGGGACTCGATCCCAGGTCTCCAGGATCACACCCTAGGCTGAAGGTGGTGCTAAACCTCTGAGCCACCGGGGCTGCCCGGCATTAGGTTTCAACATAGGAATTTGGGGAGGTCAGAAATATTCAAACCACAGCAAGAGGCCATACCATACATATGGATATATGCATGCACACATACTAGACATATTGCAAGAGGCCATACCATACATATAGTATATATAGTATATGTATAGTATGTATATATAGTATATATATTATATATATAGTATATAATATACATATATTATATACAATATATAATATACATACATATACATATAATATACTATATGTAGTATATAATATACATATATAATATAATATATATACATATAATATACTATACAGTATATATAGTATATAATATACATATAATATATTATATACATACAATATAATATACATATATACATACAATATAATATACATACAATATAATATACAATATAATATACATATACATATGTATATGACATACATACTATATATACATACTATACATAGAGGTCATGCTATTCACATATATACATGCTATACATACCTTACATATACACATTATACATAGAGGTCATACTAGACATACTACACATACATATACGTTCTATACATACTGTCTATGAGTATACATGCTGTACATACTATACATACACATGAAAACATATAAAGACTTATTACTCTCTATATATGTGGTTATATACATAGAGATTATTCTGTCAGTGTATAATATATGTAGAAACGGAGACACACACACATTATACAGCATATCTAAGAAAAGACATATATAGACATATGCATAGATGGAGATTATACTATATGTATGTATATATGTGTGTGTCCATATATATGTGTGTATACATGTGTGCGTATATATGTGTATGTGTATATGTGTGCATGTGTGTATATGTGTGTGCATGTATATATGCATGTGTATGTGTGTATATGTGTGTGTGTGCATATGCATGTGTGTATATATGAGTGAATATATATGTGCATGTGTGTATGTGTATATATGTGCATGCATATGTGCGTGTGTGTGAGTGTGTATATGCGTGTGTATATATGTGCATGTGTGTGAGTGTGTATATGTGTGTGTATGTATGTGTGTATATGTGTGCATGTATATATGTGCATGTGTATGTCTGCGTGTATATGCGTGCGTATATCTGAAAAGACATACAGAGAGACAAAGGTTATTCCGTATCTATAAGATACATACGAAGGTAGGGATCCTACGAAATATGTATGAAAAAGTGTCTACACAGAGATTATGGAGAGAGAGATGATGCCAGAGAGAAAAAGATGTTAAGCAAATGGGACGAAACTCTGACCACTGGCCAGTCACGTGAAGGGCACGGGATCCCTTTGTGCTCTTCTTGCATTTTTCCCCGAGGCTGAAATCAGATACCGCAGTAAGACGGTTCCACGTCCTCCTGATGGTGTCTGGGTTAATGAAGTTTCCGGGGGACGCAGTGCCCTGGCTCACCCCAGCAGCTGCTCAGACCAAGCATCTGGAGTCGTAGGCCCAGGCGGGGCCCGGCACCCGGGTCAGAGCCCAGCGCAGCCCAACCCCCCAAAACTGTGGTAAGCTCCTGGGTTCCGCAGCTGAGAACCCCCAGCACCTGCGCCAGCCCCCCCATTGCTCCCCCAGAGACCCAGACTCTGAGCCCACCTTCCACACTCCTCCCCAGCAGGTATCCTACAAATGCCCCGCTCAGGAGCAGAACTGCAGCATGAGGAAAGCCACAAGGCCCTCCGCCAGGCACGGGCGCCTGCTCACCACCCCGGTGGCCTGAGCTTCGTGCGCCGATGGGCACTGCTCGTGTCCTAGTCCTGTCCTGCCTCCTCTCCGCTCGTTCAAGACGCCTCGACTGAGAACCTTCCGTGCGCAGTAGACATCTAAGGAAGGGTCAGGGGAGAGTGACCAGACGAAGCTATTGTATGCTTATTGCAGACCACCGGTGTGACACGTCCCTATGCCAAGACCCCTGGCTCCAAGGAATAAGTGACTTAGGAAGGACACCTGGACCCTTGCCCCTGTTCTATCCAGTTCCTGGATGCCCGAGAGGACGCGCACACCAGACACATCCTCAATGAAAACCCCAGACCCCCAGCAAAGAGGAGACTCTCTCTCTCCTTTTCCTTTCCGAGTCTCCCAGACCATCTATCTGTGTCTGGTCTCTCTCTGTAGCTTCAAGAACCTCTGCGCTCATTCCCTCCCGGCTTGAGCTTGATTTCTACCCTGCACAGAGCCAGGGACCCTCTTGGCTGGTCCTGTGGGGCCCCCACTGGGTCCTCGGACCTGGCCCTCCTGCATCACTGCTGTTGCCTGGGCCAGGTGGTCATGTCCATACGCTGACCTGTCAGGTCGTGGGAAGTGCTTCCCAGCATGCAGGAAGGGCTCAGCACGATGGAAATAATGCCAGGAGCCAGTTCTAGAAGTTTCCTGCAGTCAAAGGAGGTTTGGGGCCTGGCTACTTAAAGCGTGGTCGCGGCAGCAGCAGCACTGGGAGCGCATCGGTGGCTCGCACTCCTGGGCCTGCTGTGGCTGTGCAGGACCTCCAGGTGTCTCATGCACATGTGAGTGCTGGAGGAGAAATGGGTTCAGGGCATGTGTGCTACAGGGCAGCAAGACAATGGGAGTTTTAATGGAGGATGACAGCCTGGGAGCAAGCAGGGGGGCAGCTGCAAGTCCCAGCGCCGGGGTTCCTCTGCAAACTCCCACCGCTGCCCCTCGGACATGGGGGCCCTGACAAGCAGCCAGCTGGTGCCCTGGGTGCCCTCAAGCAGGTCACCAGAGCAGCTGGACCCCCGGGGTCACTGTGGAAGAAAGAAAGCAATGAGGTAGTTTTCCTGAACCCCCAGGACTCTGTGTGGTGGTTTTCACAGCTCTGTCCCCCGGACGTCACCTCCTCACAGCCCAGCACTTGCTGCGCTGAGAGCATCCTCGCAAGACCCAGGAGCACGGCAATGCCGACGGGTGACAGATCTGCATCAAGGGGCCCCCTCGGGGGCTATAAATCCACCTCTGGCAGCCACCAGCCAGTGACCTCACACCTGGCTTTCGTCTGGGCTTTGTGGTGGTGGCCGGAGCTGCAGCGAGGTGTCCTCTGTCTCCAAGTCGGGACACGCTGCTCAGAAAGCAAAGGACAGCGCTGATGAATTCAGAGGCTTAAAATAAATTCCATTCGACCACAATAAATTTCCCAAGGTCTAGTATTGCATCTCAATATTGCTTTCTTTACCTTCTAAATTCCAAGATGCACAGCGGGTATCTTCCCTGCGGACAAGGGAATGGTGACCCTTGGTCCCCCTGCTGCAAGGTCACACGGTGAGGTCACGCAGTCCCCGACAGACGCCCAAACCAATGGCTCCCCAGCTGTTTGGACTGGAGATGCCTCAACCCAACTTTGGTTTCCCAGAATTTTCCCCTCTCACAGCACAGTCCCTGGTAAACCAAAAAAAAAGAAAATTTTTTTTGCACCAAGACAGGTTTTGAATAAGTTTTGCATTAAAAATCCCACCATGCCGCAAATCAACAGGGAATGGTGAGCTGCCAATTCCCAAATCCTGCCTCAGTGTTTGAAAAACAATGTTCTGGGGCGCCTGGGTGGCTCAGCCCGTGAAGCGTCTGCCTTTGGCTCGGGACAGGATCCTGGGGTCCTGCTCAGAGAGGAGCCTGCTTCTCCCTCTCCATCTCCTGCTGCTCCCCCCGCCTGTGCTCTTTCTCTCTTTCTTGTCAAATAAATAACATCTTTAAAAAAATAAGACAAGAAAAGAAAAACAAGTGTTCAAGACTGTGATTTCCACCCCCACCCCCACCCCCTGCCTTTGCCCAGAATCGGCCGAAATGCCCGGTCCCTTTTCCTTTGCACTTTGAGACACAGAGAGAGGAAGAGTCGTAGATGATGATCTTTGCCCTAAAACGGTGATGAAATCAAGGAAGCGCTGCGTCTTCCTGAGTCACCCGTCCGGCCCCCGGCAGGGAGAAGGGGCGGACGCCGAGCCGAGGTCCACACTCGGTTCTAGGAGGATGGGCAGGGGCCTCACAAGACCGCGTCTCTGGCCGGCTGGGCAGCGGCCTCCGTGTGGTTTGGGTGAAGGTGGATCTGGAGGCCGCAGTCGGGGATGAGGAAAGGGGCCCCGCACCTCCCCAAGGTCATCTCCTACAGCTGCTGGCCTTGCAAATGGGGTCGCCCTGAATCCTCTGGAAAACTAGGGCGGGAGCAGGGACTGAGCACTGAGTGTCATCAGGTTCTACGGGGAAAGCACACGCCCCCAATCCTCCTTGGTGTGTTTTAGCTCACTTATACCCACCAGCTCCCCTACTTCTTCCCTCGTGGGAAGGGCCAGTCCCGATGCTCCGGGAAGCCGGTGGTTGTCACATTCGCTCACTCATAACCTGTGGGAGGTAGCTCTCGCCCCGTCCACTGCCAAGCCCGCTCACGCCGCCCTGTGTCCCCGTGTCCCATGCTGAACTGACGGCCTCCCCGCCTCCTTCTCCCTCATCACGCCTCTGTCTTCCGACCGGATCCTCTCAGGGGTGTTCCGGAGGCTGGACGGGCCCGTCCTACCCAGGGCAGATGCAGTCGGCCATGCGCAGCCACTGGGGACAAAGGTTGCTCACACTCATGGACTGTCCCCTCACCGTGCACTACTCTCTGCCGTCAGCCTCAATAATGGAAAAGCTCTGGCTGGACTAGAATTCCATTTTCAACTCCCACTAAGCCGACTTTGCCTTCTCGGCCATTCTCCTTGTCTGGGCCTGTGTTCCCACCAAGCCTAGGGCTCTTTCTGCTCCCTGACAGGTGCCAGCACTCGTGGGCGGACACCAAGGACCGCAGGGATTTCGATGTTTGAAGCCAACATTTGGGAAAGAGGAGTTTGCCACGGTGGGCCCGGGGGCGTCGGAGCGGGTTGGGTGGTCATGTCCAGGCCACCTGGGATCCATGGCTCTTGAAAGTCTAAAGGTGGGAAGATTCATGGAATTGCCCCTGCGTACACACACACACATCACATAGGGTCACCTGTTCCTGGAGAAGCTACAGGAGCTGAAGGTGATGGATATGTGTCCGGCGGACCAGTCCCCGGGACCAGAGGACGGAGGCGCCTGCTTCCTGGGTGTGTCCATAGCCGCCTCCCACTGCCTTGCGTGCAGGACAGTAGGGAGAAGAGCCACTGTCACTGCACTGAGCCGCGCCAAGGCCTGGAGGCTCAGAGGCCCAACCGAGCCCAGCTTCATGGTTTACCACCTGGTTCGCTTCCGGGGCCCTCAGCTGCATCGCAGGCAAGATGAGGCTGCAGGGTGATACCTCGCTGCCACGATGTCATTGTCAGCATCCAGGACGTGAAAAGACTTTATAAAATGCAAGTGCCGGGCGCCTGGGTGGCTCAGGTGGTGAAGCACCTGCCTTCGGCTTGGGTCATGATCTCAGGGTCCTGAGGTCAAGCACTGCATCGGGCTCCCTGCTCGGAGGGGCGTCCGCTTCTCCCTCTCCCTCTGCCCCTCTGCCCGCTTGTGCTCTCACATGAGCTCTTTCTCAAACAAATAAAATATTTGAAAAAAATAAAATAAAATGTAAGTGCTTTTAATGATTACCATCGTTCTCAATGTTCTCGGGTATGCTACTCATGATATAATTAGATACCTCGGTGCCAACCGGTTGCCAGGGGTGAGACCACCCCTTAGGCCTCATGCCCCCCATGCCAGGTTTCCTGCGGAGACCACACGATGCACACTTTCCAGCGCACACTGGTCACGACCGTGCTCTTCTGACACCAAGGACCATAGCAGGTTAGGGGCATCCGAGGGGAGGGATCTGTCCCGGGGCGGGGGGGGGGGGGGTCAGTCTCTAACGAAGGGACAAACAGACGTTCTGAGATACTATGTCACTCTGGAGGCCCTGCAGTCCCTTCACTCTAGTGCCACCCCTTGCGCCCCATGCAGAACTCCACGGGGGGGTGGAGAGGGTGGGGAGGTCCTCCATCCTCATCAACGAGCAAGCGGGCCAGCAGGGCCCCACCTGCCGCCTGCTGGAGCAGCCACACAAGCCAGCACCGATCAACAGGTACGTCAGGCAAAGCCTAATGAATTATGTCGTGTCCCAGGGCCCACGGTTAATCCTGCTCTTGGCTGCCATCTCTTCACAACTTGGAACGTCAACGGGAAGCCTGGCTCAGAGCTAAGAATAGAGCCTCTGCCCGCCCTTGGCTCTGAGCTGGGTCACAGCAAAGCATCTGCCTTCTTGCTTCACCGCCGCTGTGGATGTGAAAATCTCTGAGGCCCGACATGCATGCACTGCCAGCCTCGGGCCCCAGGGAACAGGGGACTTGCAGGCACCTGCTTTCCCCCACCCGCAGCTCCCTGCGTGTTTTAACCCGTTTCAGATCTCACCCTGCGGGAGATGCCAGCCGGGTGTAACAGAGGGAAGGGTCATGTGCATGCCCAGGACCAGAGCTGCTCTGGGGCAAGTACAGCCGGCCGGCACCCCCTCACTGGGATTCAAACACATTAGGGAGGTCACCCCACCTCAAACAGATGGGGCTGGGCTGAGCCCCTCCTTCCCCCCACCCTCCGTCAGAGCAGGATGGCAATATGAGCTTTGCATCGATTGCATGGGGCAAATTAGCTCGGAAACAGAGTTTTCAAGTGTCAGGAAAACCTTGCTCCAGACGCATTGCTGTCATCCAAAGACCACAACGAGTACGTTGGACTCTGCGATGGAATGAAATACGTCACACGGCCTTGCTGCTGCAGTAACATTTTCTCATTCTAAAAAAATAATGTGCCCTTGTTAACTTTTCGGGTAAATGGACATAAAACATAGGATAATGTGTCCTTATCCATTGGAAATAAGTGACCCTAATATGCAAGGAGAACTTTCCTTAATAGCTGAGGTTTGTTTTCCTCGGAACAGACCCCGAGACAAGGATCTGCATGCAAACAGGTGGTTTGGGTGGAGGGTCCAGGAAGCGCAGGGGAGGAGGGAGGACAGGGATTCTTGTGGGAGGTCAGTGTCCTCCCAGTGGGACCCCAAGCAGGACACACCTGGGAGTTGTCCCAACCAGGCAAGAGGGAGCTGAAGCATTTCTCCACCGATCCCTGTCCCCACTGGTTGGAGGGGTCACTCCTCCTGGGAGCCTCAACTTATCATCCTCAGCCCATCCTGTGAGCAGGACAGACTCACGCCTGAGAGCAGAGAATGTGCTTGTCAGCAGAGAGACACCAGCAGGACCCTGCAGGGGTGCACCTGAACCCCCCCACCCCGCCCACCAGCAGCAGCCGGGCTCCTCTGGGGGAGGAGGGGCCCCAGGGTCTGGCTGGGCCCCCACAGCCTCCAAGGTTGGAGCATGCCTGGTTCCGTTCTCTGCAGACTCCAGAGCTTTCATCTGTGTGTGGGTTTAAGAACATTGCTGCTGGGGCACCCGGGTGGCTCAGCAGTTGAGCGTCTGCCTTCGGCTCAGAGCATGATCCCTGGGATTGAGTCCTGGGATCGAGTCCCACATCGGGCTCCCCGCAGGGAGCCCACTTCTCCCTCTGCCTGTGTCTCTGCCTCTCTCTGTGTGTCTCTTATGAATAAATAAATCAAATCTTAAAAAAAAAAAAAAAAAAGCGCATTGCTGCTGCCAAATGATCCCATCAGGGTTCTCCAGGAAGCCTTGCCTTCTCTCTGCTGCCTCCCCTCCCTCCCCAGGTACCCTCATCCCACCTCTGCAGCCGTGTGCACAGACAGGCGTGCATGTGCCCGAAGAGGAGCCACGGTTGCCCACCCCTTACAACTTCCTCTCTGTGCCCACCCCGCCATCCAGCGGTTGTTCATGCCAGCAGCGGGGTCACCGTGACCCTCCCCAGGCCCTCATCCTTCATCTTCCATCAGTGCTTGGAATGCAGCCTCCTGAATCCTCCTCTGGCCAGCCTCTGTTCTTCCCACTGCCTCTCTGGCCCAAGTTACTGCCTTCCCTCCAGTCTGGACGCGAGTGGCCACTTGTCTGCATCCGCAGCCCCTATGGTCCGTGACGCACATGGCGATCCATGCAGCAGACACCCTATCCTTCAGTCCATAGGCGGGTGCTCTCTGTTTTCCAAGTGAGTAAATAAATGAACAAGGGAATGAATGCCATTCCTCTCAAACACATCTGGGGTCCACCGTGCAGAGACTGGGTGCATGTGCTCATGCACGCATGCGCGCACACACACACACTCACAGCTCTTTGCTGACACTCAACTTGCAACTCTCTTGGTTCCTGCTCTGTCACCTACAGGCCAGGGAGGGTGGCTCTGCCAAGACAACAGCTTAGGACAAATGACAGAGCTGAGCCTCAGCTAAGGAAATGGCCCCCCTCCTTATGCACACGGCTGATAAGGAAACCCAGGCAGACTGAAGCATGGGGAGGAAGGGACCCTCTCAGAGGCCAGAGCCGCAGGTCACAGCAGAGCAGCCTGAAACCAACAGAGGAGGAAATCCAGGGGCCCCGGGAAGGCGTGGGGGGACGCCAGGGTCTCAGGATGGGGCTCGGCGCGGGGGCGGGGGGGGGGTCATGCTCAGGCCAGCTACCTGCAAAGTGTGAGAATCCCTTCAGAGGAAGCGGTGAGGCCACCCCAGCTCCGGCTGCAGTGCAGTTGAGTCGGGGTCACCGGGGTTCGGCGCGGCTGGCCCCTCTGCAGGGATTGGGAACGCCCGGCCCGGTTGGCCTGTACCACAGAGTCGGAGAAGGGGCCGTGGAAGGCAGCCCTGGGCCTGCTGACACTGGGCGAGGCCTAGTGTTACTAGAAGCTGTACCTTAGGATTTCTTACAGCGCCCCTCCTTGCCCGCTCCCTGCCTTGGCCGATGGTAACACCGGGCATCGGTTTCCTGTCGCTTCTTCAGCAATTCCCACAAACTTGGTGGATTCAAACTGCGCCAATGGGCTAGCTCAGAGTTCTGGAGGTCCGAAGTTTAAAATCAGAGTGTCAGTGGGGACGCGTTTGTTCCAGAAGCTCTAGGGGACAAGCTGTTTCCTCGCCCCCTCCAGCATCTGGGGCAGCTGCCCTCTGAGGCTCACGGCCCGTCCATCCATCCTCAAGGCCTATGGCACAGGATCTTCCCTCCTCTCCGACCTCTGCTCTGTCACCACCTCTCCTCTGATCCTCCTTCCTCTGATCCTCTTTCCTTGAACGGACCCTCGTGATCACATTTAGGGCTCACCTGGATGATCCAGGATCCTCTCCTCCTCTGAAGAGCCTTAACCGAATCATGCGATGCAGACAAAGTCCCTTTTGCCACCTAAGGGAACGTATTCATGGGCTCCGGGGATCGGGAGGTGGGCCTCTCTGGGGGGGGCATGAGTCTGTCTACCTTAGCCGTTCAGCATGAAAAGGGGTTGATGTCCCCGTTGTCGAGAGAGCAAAACAGAGAAAGCAGCGGGAGCCTGCATGAGCCCCAGGACCCGGGAGCTGAGGGCAGGCATGGTGGGCAAACCCAAGAGGACACAGTCATCACGGCCAGAGCAGAGCCCCAAGCTGGGGGAAGCGTCAGGCCGCGGACACAGGGGAGGGGACAGCGGGTGGGGAGCCCTGCAGAACTGAGCGATGGCTCAGCGTTCAGCCAGCAAGTAGCCTCCGTTTCCCATCCTGGATTTGGGCCGGGATTTTGGAGGCACATTCTGGAAGGTTGTCTCAAACTTCCGGCCCATCGTCTCTCCAAACGTCATCGTGAAAGGACTGACACCCTGTTTGAGGGGGAGGTTAGAATCCTTCCAGCGTCGAGCGCCATCGCGCCTGTTTCCACTCTCCGAGATCCGGGACACGTGGCTCCGAACAGAAAGAACGCGATTCGTGCCGAGCGTTGCCACGATCAGTGAAGCCGAACGCCTGTTCGGTATGAGTCCTTGGCACAGGGATCCACACTCCTGAGCAGCCCTGGTGCTGAGATGGGGCACCTGCTTACACTCCCGTTCCTTGTTTATTCCACTGGGCAGGACGCAAGGACCTGGCACCGGCTCTGGCACCGACCTTCGGTCTGCCCCCTGCCCCCCAGGACCTCTTTTCCCACCACTTCCAGTAAGAAGAACTGTTGCAACAGGGCGTCGTGATCATGGCCCCAGGACAGTGCAAGAATTTAACCAGTGGGGTAAGGGGTGGCACAGTAGGACAGGTGGGTGGGGAGAGAGGGCCGCACTGGCAGGTCCAGGAAGCCCGGCGACCTTGGTGACACCTGGCCAGGCCACCTGAGCCAGCCCACTTTTGTTGTTGTTGTAAAAGCTTTGCTGGGATGCCAGCCCCATGCCGTACAATTCACCCGCCTGGAGCGTGACGTTCAGTCCTTCCTAGTGCACTTGCAGAGCTGTGCAACCCTCGCCACGGTCGTGTCTAGAACACGCTCATCACCCTGAAGGACACCCCCTTCCGCCATCGGCTCCCCACTCCTCCCAGTCTCCCCCGTGCCCTCCAGCCCTGGGCCATCACTAATCCACTTCTTGTCTCCATGGATTTGCCACTTCTGGACATTTTGTGCTAAGATTTCACACCCTGTGGCCTTTTGTGTCTGGCTTCTTTGACCTAACAGAAGCTTCCAAGGCTCGTTTGTGTTGTGGTAGGTGTGTATTCATTCCCTTTATGGCTGACACCATTCCACTGTAGGAAACAGCACACTGTGCCTCCCAGCCCTCTGCATAGGGCCATGTGGGTGTTTCCGTCCCTTGTCTCCGTCCCTCCGTTGTGCAGAGTGCTACAGTCCATATTTCTTCAGTTGTGCTTTCTCACAAAGGAGTGGTGTTTGGTTTGGCAGCAGAGAAAGCACGTCTGCCCCCTACAACCAGCTCCAGGGCGATGCCAGTTGCTCCCTTCTCTGTCTCCCTCGGCCAGAGCTGCAGGGAGCACCCTGGTTCCCCGTGAAGCACCCCAAGTCTTGCATTTCTTGGAAAAGCAGGTCATCATTGCCCTGCTCAGTGTGTGGTCGGAGGACAGGCGGGCCTGCACATCAGCCCATATCCTGGGCAGGCCCACTCTTCCTAGGGGGCCTAACCGTGAACCCTGTCTCGCTGGCCCTGAGGGTCCTCGGGTAAGTGCACCCAGCTCACCTCACCACCAGCTCCCAGCCCAGGGGCCTGCAGGATGGAGTGTTAGCGTCTGTAAGCTCAAAACTGGTTTTGTAACCCCCATCAAAACATCATGATTTATGTTGCTGAGTGCAATGCCCACACCCAAATGCTATCGTTATAAAATTCTTGGAGGAAATCTCCCCCTCCCTTGGAGCAGAGTAATGTAAAATTCTCACTCGTGTTTTCTTGACTTGGACCAAATCCAATGAAATCAATGTATTACTTCTTCTGTTCACTTGCTGGGAAATCAGTGGGAGTCTTAACCTAAAACCGAGCCATATCCAGCCCATTGGGAATGAACACTGGCAGGTGAAAGGGGAGAAGCAGGTCCTGGTGTGCACATTACAGACTGCAGCATACATGTGCGTACACACATGCACACAGGTGCACACATGCATGGCACAGGCTTGTCCCCATGCCAGCCGGTCCCCCTAAGATCCCCTGGGGTGATGACGGAAGGAAGGGACGGTGGGTGGCCAGGACCATTCTGGGAAGTGACCCACCAGGTCACGGCCATGAGCATATTTAGCCCCATGATGGAACCACGCAGGGAAAAAAACCAAAGTCACATAAGCCAGAAGTTTGGAAATGGGGGGAGGCCAGGGCCTAGTGAGCAGAGAATAGTCTGGAAGGAAACAGTGAAGAAGCAGGTAATTAAAACGAGCCGTCTGCTGCAGCAGGACAGGAGCACAGACTAGGGAAAGCCCCTGCAAGAAAGCAGAAAATCCAAGTTCACGAAATGTGAAATGTCAGGGGGGAGAAAAGGCAGAGAAGGAGAGAGCGGAGACACCTGCTGCCACGTCTCAGGGGCGCCCAGGGAGGTGGCCGTGCCCGCAGGGAGGAGCACAGCCCTCAGAGACAGCGACCCAGGGAGCGCAAACGGTGCTGCCAGGAGCCAGGAGTCCACGGAAAGACCAGAAGATAAAAGGGGGAGGGGGCCTTGGGGCCTTCACCCTCCAGGGGCACCTGCTATTCACCCAGAAGCCAGAGCAGGCCTCCCTCGCCGTCCAAGGGTCCACCAGCTTCCCCTTCACAGTAAGCCTGCGAGGGGGCCTGTCCTATCACCCGGGGGACAGGTGAGGAGCCCGGCTCAGAACGAGGATTTGCCCAGGTTTGCTCACAAGCGGAGACCCCAGATTGGCCCGGGGTCTCCTGATTGCGGCCCCCGGACCATTGCGGTCTGCTGGGAGCTGCCAGTGAGGCGGCCCCCCCGGCCCACCTGCCATCCAGCAGGGACCCCAGCCCTGGGGTCACAGGGAGCTGCAGCCCACAGTGAAGACTGGTCTCCAGTGAGGTCTGGGCATCGGGTTCTGGGAAAGCTCCCGGGGCCATCCTGTCCACCGCCCCCATGGGGCTGAGAACTGCTGTCTTGAGGGCGCCGCTCCCACATTCCCAGGGCAGGGCGGGTTCTGGACGCCGCTCCGCAGGCTGCTGGCCAGCTGTGCATTCATTTTCTTTAAATGTTTGACCTCTGCAAACCAGTGACATCTGGCCATTTATAGGACTCTGTGTTTTAAAGTGAGCTTTGAAACCGAAGGCCCAGGTGGTTAGTCTGAAGCAGGGTAGGTGAGTACACAGAAGAGAGGAGGCCAGGCCCGGGGGAAGGGCCCCCCGCCAGCCACCCTGCTGGAGACCGGGCAGGTTCAGGTGAGCCACTCCCTTGAAGGCACGGCACCTGCCTGTCAGGTTATGCCAGTCCTGGGAATGCCCAAGAGCCGAGAGCTCCTCACCCGGGGCCTGCTGGGCCAGCTCTGAGGTCTAATTTGTTATGGGCTGAGTGGGATGGCGGGAGATGGAGCCAGCCCCCCAGCGCTAAGCCGCCACCAGGACAGGGATCCCCAGAGGAAAGCCTGAGGCCAGGGGCCACGGCTCTGGACCTCATCTCTCAAACCCCGGCCCCTGGGGCATGGCCAGACCAGAGCAGCCCCTGGAAATCCCCCGATTCACTCAGCCTCCGAGTCCCTAGGAGAGTCCCTAGGATTCGTGAGAATTTTAATCCCTCAGAGGGTGCAAAGCAGAGCCTTTCTGAGGATGAAAAGCCCAGCTGGATCTGGTCAGATTCCTGCTGGGATGGTCATCCAGGGGCACCTGGGGGGCTCAGTCGGGAAGCCTCTGCCTTCGGCTCAGGGCCCTGGGATGGAGCCCCACTTCAGGCCCTCTGCTTGTCAGGGAGCCTGCTTCTCCCTCTGCCTTCCACTCACCCTGCTTGTGCGCTCTCTCTCTCTCTCTCAAATAAATAACTAAAATCTCAAAAAAGAAAGAGAAAAATAAGTCATCCAATCTGCCCAGAAACACCATCAGTCAATCAACAGTGCTTCACTGAGTGCCCACTGGGCTCCAGGCTCCGTCCCCACTATTATTTGTAGCCAAGTAGCCCCTCCTACTTGTAAGTGGGCCAGATTTCTCATTTTTATCCCCAGCGAGCCTCTGTACAGTGGCCCAGAAGTGGCACTGCCAACCCTCTGGATGCTCCTGGGGTCTCTCTGCCCCCCACCCCCAGGATTGCATGTGCCTAGGGGCAGGAGCCAGCACCCAAGAGGCCAGCCCCGGACCCCTCACAGGTCTGGTGTGAGCCCCGGCTCACCCCCTCCTTCTTCCCACTCCTCCAAACTGCCCAGCTGCAACCAACTTCCAAAGTCACTCATTTTGCAGAGAAAACACATGGAAACGCCAACATAGATTAGGATGGAGATGAAAGCCAAGAAAAGAGAACACAAGGAAAAGAAAAGTTACTTGTCGTGTCCCTGAGAACAGCAGCTCTTACTGCGTCAATAGGACTTGGGGCTGCCTGGGATCCTGAGGGCTTCCCTGTCCACCAGGGACCGAGAAAAAGTCCAGTCATGAACGTGCGACACGAAGAGCACCCCACCGATCTGAGCTCACCGGACCCGTATGATCCAATGGTTCTCAGGTCCCACAGAGCTAGCAGAAAAGAAGGCGGTATTTCGAGTCACCAAGTGTATACTCAGGTGCCCCTTCCAACCTCTCCACCAGGGTGTCTTCATTTGATCTTGAACCCCAGAAGATCTTAGCATCAGGGTCAGCTGATCCAACAACAGAAAAGTTTAATTCTCACGCATAAAAGAAGTCTGAAGGCAAGCATTCTGGGGCAGAGATGGCAGCTTCAGGAGGTCACCTGAACGTCACCTGAACGCCACCCTGCTTCTGTTTTCCTCTTCTGCCACATGTGGCTTCTCTTCTCAGAGTCAACTCTTGGAGCACGATGGCTGCCAGTGCTCCAGCCCCCGACATCCACATTGCAGATGGAAAGAAAGAGGCAGGGGAACACGAGACAAGCGCCCCCTCCCTTCAGCGGAGGCTTCTCAGAATTCCCGACACCTATTTGCACGGATTTCTCTTGGCAGGTCCTCATGTGAGGGCCGGAGAGTCAAGAGGCTGGAAAAGGCGGTCCCTTAACTGGGTACCCCAAATGAAATCAAACTTCCGGGGATGCCTGGGTGTCTCAGTGGTTGAGCGTCTGCATGACCCCGGGGTCCCGGGATCAAGTCTCACATCTCACATACTTCTCCTGCCTCTGTCTCTGCCTCTCTGTGCCTCTCATGAATAAATACATAAAATCTTTAAAAAAAAAAAAAATCAGACTTCCGTTACTCAGAAGGAAGGCAAGGGTGGATGTCGAGGTGGGTCCCAGCATTCTCTCTCATAGGCACCCACTGTCCTCTAGAAAGGAAAGAGCAGCGCCGATTCTGAGGGAGATGAGGGCATTCGTAAGACCAAGGGTAGGTGGGGAGGAGCCTTGGGACCGGTGACTTCTCAGTTTCTGCCTCCACAGCCCCATCTGTGGACCAGTTGGCAATCAAGCAGGTGTCCTGCAGTGCCTACTTGGTGCGCGCAGCCCTGGGATAGAAGGTCACAGGGTTGGCAGGATTTTCATTGAAGTCAAATACTTGGGGCCACGTGGCACAGAGACCAGTGTCTGCAGAGACATCTGGAGCAGGGGAAGGAGAAGCCAGGTTCAGAAGGAGGTTAGCCCACGCCCTCAGACCTGGCATCGCGACCTCTCACTCTGAATCACCTTCCCACGAGAAGGCCCTGCTTCAGACCTGTCACTAACGGCCTCACCGCAGGGCAGGAGAGGGCTCTTCCCAGAAGATCGGAGGTGTGGGCAGCGCTCTCTTCTGACCCTTGGAGCAGAGAGAGAGCCCTGGAACCGAAGGCCTGACGGCTGATTCTCACGGCTGCCCTGGGAGGCCGCACTCCTGCATTCGGCTCCCGCCCCAGCTTCCCATCTGAAACGTGAGCAAATTGCACCAGGAGCTCTCAAGTCCTCTCCATCTCCAAAGTCCCATGACCTTTTTTTCCCCTGAGAACCAGATTTGCTAACCAGCCTTGCAGGGCGCAGTAGTGCCCTTTGACCCTGGAGTCCCAAAGCCACGGTGCTCCACCCAGCGCACCCTGTCCCCAGTACACCCATGGCAGCGAAGAAAGCCAAGACACACACAGCTCTGGCCTTGACCAAAGCGAGTGGAGGCAGCACCGTGCATCATCTTCCTTAGCCATCTGTAGACCCTTAGGTAGCCAAATGTGAGCCACAGTGAGAGTGAGAGGGGAGGACTCTTTTCCTGCCTCTTCTTAAAATGTATATAAATACGTACGCTTTTGGGGTGCCCGAGTGCCTCAGTGGTTGAGCGTCTGCTTTTGGCTCAGGTAGTGATCCCGGGGTCCTGGGATTGAGTCAGGTTCCCCGCATGGGGCCTGCTTCTCCCTCTGCCTGTATCTCTGCCTCTCTCTGTGTGTCTCTCATGAGTAAATAAATAAAATCTTAAAAAAAAAAATACGTACGGCTTAGAAAAAGTCTTCATCTATCTTTCTTTGGAAGAGGCTAAGACATACGTGTGTCCTACACTTGCTGGTTGATTAAAGAACAGCTTGACCCAATCCATGGAAATTTTAAGGCGCTTACAGGGCCTGGAAAGAAATGCAGAAGCCAATTTGAGCACAGAATAAAAATACCATCTGGGTTTCGGTGGCAATGAGTAACACCACTGGCTCTTCTGAGCTCAGACAATTATTACATGAAAAAGGATTTTAAGTCTGCACACAGTTAAAATGGTAAAAGATGTTTAACAATGAATAAGGAGACAGAAATAACCCAAGTAGTCATGCACTCCACGCCCTTGTGCACAGGGCGCGCGTCACGTCTGGAAACGGGGAATGAGAAGAGAGGATGTCGCCAAGGACACCGTCCACCTGTAAAAGGATAAAACAGGATCACCCAGGTGCCCAGAGATTAAGGTCACCCCGGCTGCTCAGCAGCGAAGAGCTGGGGCTGGGGGTGGACGTGGGGAGGAAGTCCATGCTCTACAAACTTTGGGCGCTTTCTCAAGATATTTGAATTCTCAACTCAAACCAGCAAGCATCCGTGGCAGGCACCCGCGTCTCCCGAGCCCCATGGTTTAGTCTTTCCGGAAGACGGTCCGCTGTCAGACAGCCCGAGTCCTCAGGCCACCCACCTGACAGTTCTGGGACCTGTGCCTCCCTCAACCCGTCCTAGGCCAGCTCCGCACCAACAAAGGTTTCTCTCCTCAAAGCTAAAAGCCACATGCCATGGCTGTCGGCCAAAGGGAAGACCGCCTGGCCACCGGCCATGCCACCCGTCGTTAATGAGCCAGAGACGGGGGGGAGCGTCGGGGAGCGCCTTGATGGCTGTGGCGCATAGGCCAGAAGGACGCCGCCAACATTTCTGTTGCTGTGGTTGTAATAATAGCAGCTCACGTCAACAAAGCCTTCACACGTGCCAAGCGCGGGGCCAAGTGCTTTTCCGTGTGTTGTAAAAATATTAAAAATAATCACCCGGAGCACCTGGGTGGCTCAGTCTGTGAAGCGTCTGACTTCGGCTCAGGTCATGATCTCAGAATCCTCGAATGGAGCCCCATGTCGGGCTCCTCCCTCAGCGGGGAGTCTGCTCGTCCCTCTCTCTCTGCCGCTCCCCCTCTTTGCTGTCTCCCTCACTCTCTCACAAATAAATAAATAAATAAAATCTAGGACACCTGGGTCCTCAGCGGTTGAGCGTCTGCCTTCGGCTCAGGGCGTGATCCTGGGGTCCTGGGATCAAGTCCCACGCCAGGCTCCCTGCATGGAGCCTGCTTCTCCCTCTGCCCGTGTCTCTGCCTCTCTCATGAATAAATAAATAAAGTCTTTTTAAAAATAAAATTAAGTAAATAAATGAAATCTTTTAAAAAATAAAAATAATCACCCAACAGTTAGACTCTTGCCCCCATGTGAAACCACCAAATCCTTGACCTTCTCATATCACCTGGACATCATCCTGCCTTCTCTGCTCCCCAGCCACACCCCCGCATGCACACATGCGCACAAGCACGTGTGTGTACATGAACATGCTCACGTGCACACGCACACACAGTCTTACCATCCTACTTTCTTTCCTGGAATTCTTGAACCAATTGTAATGAGACTGCCACCTCCATCATGCCCCCAAAACAAATCTTCAGATCACCCACGACAACCCCGAGATCAAGAGTTGTGTATTCTACAGACTGAGCCATCCCGGGGCCCCAGCTGGCCTCTTTTTGACTCTCCAGCACTGGACACTGTGGATCACCCCCACCTTCCAGAGAACTCTTTTTTTTTTTTTTTTTTTTTATTTATTTATGATAGTCACACACAGAGAGAGAGAGAGAGGCAGAGACATAGGCAGAAGTAGAAGCAGGCTCCATGCACCGGGAGCCCGACGTGGGATTCGATCCCGGGTCTCCAGGATCGCGCCCTGGGCCAAAGGCAGGCGCCAAACCGCTGCGCCACCCAGGGATCCCCAGAGAACTCTTTATTACGGATCACTTCTGGCCCATGTGATGACTTATTGTGAGGGAAACCCACCGCTCTGGGCAGAGGCGGCTCCATGAGCCCCTGAGCAGAGCGCGGCAGCCCCCTTCATCCGGAGCCTTTATGCAGTGCACAGACTGCTCAACAGCACCGGGCAGTTCTGCAGGGCTACAGGCTGAGGAGCCATCCAGTTGTGACGACGCAGACGCACAGAACAGGGACCGGGATAGATCCCAGAAAAGGTAGCTGGGAATGAGATGGGGTTCCTGGAGGCAAGCAGCACAACGAGGAGAGGGACGTGTCCTCCAACGGGTTTGGAGCGTTCCACTGACCTGTCCGCGAGAAGCTCACCCAGGGCTTACGGGAGAGCATATTGTTATTTTTAGGAAACCCTCACGAGGCCCATGATGTGGGTGATTTACTCTCGTATGGTTCCGATGCACATAGGTGTACACGTGCAGAGCAGGGGAGGGAAAGCTCCCAACAGGGCACACCTGACGGCAGGTGGTCCGGCCTCGGAGCTACGTGGGTGGCGCCGTGCGCTTCCTGCTACGTGCAACCTTCCTCTTGGGTTCAAGCGATTCCCATCTCCAGTGCTATTTTAGAGTGGGAGCTAGAGGCAAAACCATGGAGACGGTAGAAAGATCAGTGGTTGCTAGGGTTTGGGGGGGAGGGAGGGATGAAGAGTGAAGCACAGAGGCGTTCTAAGGCCCTGAAGCCACCCTGTGGGATGCTGCAGCGCTGGGTGCCCGCATTTCACACTCACCCAGACCCACAGAGTGAGCAGCGCCGAGGGCACCCCGCTGTCCGCCGTGGGCTCTGGGTGCCGATGGCGCCGCAGCGCAGGTTCGGGCGCGGTGACAGGTGCGCCGCTGGGAGGGGGCTGAGAGCAGCAGCAAGGCAGTGGGGGGGCGGGTGTGGGAGCTCCCCGAACGTTCCCCTCGATTTCGCTGTGAACCTAAAACTGTTCTAAAAAAAATAATAAGAGTAAGAAAGTCTTTAAAATAAAAAAGAGGAGCAGCGGCTGAGCGTGTGCCACGGCAAGCTGACAGTCTGAGGAGCCCACCTCCGCGCAGCCGGCCCGGGCGGGCGGTCCAGCACTCGCCGTCTCCCTCGGTCGGTTCTGCACCAGCACCTCAGCCTCTCGGGGTGCTCCCTGCAAACCCCTGCGGGCTTGCCCCAGCCTCGGCCTGAGGTCGTGTGGTGGGGAGGCGCTCTGATGGGCAGGACCCCCCCCCCCGGGGGTGGGAGCTGTGTGCAGGGACCCAAAGCTCCCTGCGGTGCTGTGCCAGCATCATCCACTTGAGGAAAGGTGCTGCTGCACGCAGGGTGCTCCGGAGAAACCGGTTCCGAGCTGGGGCTGAGACCCCACCCCCACCCCCTCCCAGGCTCGAACCTCAGACGCGCTTGTTCGAGAGCTTCTGCAAGTAAAGGGAGCCCACCAGCCCCCAGGACGGCATCTCCTGACTGGAGCAAGGACAGCCTGGCTCCAGCCCCCCAAAGAGAGATCCAGAAGGCGGCAGGGGCGGTGTCTGGGCCAGTGCAAGGGGCAAGCCCTGCAACGTGAACTCTGCTCAGAAGCAGGCTCGAGGCTCCTGGACGGCCCTTCAGAGCCAGCGCCCCGTCCCCTCGAAGCTGCACCGGTGACCCCAGTGGGCCTTTCCTGCCACGTGATGGGGGGGCCTGGGCTGGCAAAGGGGCAAACCCACGGGGGTGGGGAGCAAGAGGAACAGCGCCCACCCTGCCCCCCATACAACCACAGCCACCTCGCACCCCCACTACACCCCTTTCTGGGAGCTCCCAAAGGATACGGTTCCCCAACTGATGCTTTATTTCAAGGTGTATAAATATCACGGCCTCGGCCCAAGTCCGGACTCTTCACTCCAAACACACTCACCCAAACCACTGACTGATTTCACCATTCACACTCCTGCTTAGAGACGTTCCAAAGGGTGGGGGGGGGGGGGCGGGGGGGCTCAGCGGTTTAGTGCTGCCTTCGGCCTGGGGCGTGATCCTGGGGTCCTGGGATCGAGTCCCACGCCGGGCTCCCTGCATGGAGCCTGCTTCTCCCTCTGCCTATGGCTCTGCCTCTCTCTCTCTCCTCTCTGTGTATTCTCATGAATAAATAAATAAAATCTTTAAAAAAATGAAAAAAAAGATTAAAAAAAAAAGAGATGTTCCAAAGAAAACAAGTCTCCATAAGCAATGCTTGCCCAAAATATTGTTTCCTAATATCTTTGTTTGGAGGAAAATAAAGTGTCCTGCACGACAGGTTCATCAAAGGGCTGGAATAATCCTTGCATGAAGGAAGCCAGCCGGGCACAGCAAGCCTTATGGCCTCTTATTTTTAAAGAGAGCGCGTGGGTTATGCCCCAAGCCTAAAATCCAGAAATAAAAAGATTCAGAGGGGATTGCTCTGAAATGAAATTTTTTTTTTTTTTTAAAGATTTCATCCATTCATTCGTGAGACACACAGAGAGAGAGAGGCAGGGACACAGGCAGAGGGAGAAGCAGGCTCCCTGCAGGGAGCCCGATGTGGGACTCGATCCTAGTACCTCGGAGTCACCCCCTGAGCCGAAGGCAGACACTCAACCGCTGAGCCACCCAGGTGCCCTGGTTGCTCTGAAGTTCTGTCCTTCTTTGCATTTTCCTGGGAAGCATAGCAAGGTTTCAGAGACTTCAGGTCTGCGAACTCCAGCTTTCAACCATTACAAGGAGGGATTATTTTCCCTTGTCTGGGTTTCTCTTTAAGACGGATTTATTGAAGGGACGCCCGGGTGGCTCAACGGTTGAGTGTCAGCCTTCAGCCCAGGGCGTGATTCCGGGGTCCTGGGATCGAGTCCCACATCGGGTTCCCCGTGGAGACCCTGCTTCTCCCTCTGCCTGTGTCTCTGCCTCTCTCTCTGTGTCTTTCATGAATAAATTTCAAAAAATCTTTTTCAAAAAACGACATTTATTAAGAGAACGCGTACATAGGATGAAATTCACTCTCATTTCACAATACAAACACTCGTCACATCGTCGCTGTCCACCTAAAATCAACACACTGTGATGTGCCGATTATACCTTCAAAAATGTCACCCTCTGGGATCCCTGGGTGGCGCAGCGGTTTGGTGCCGGCCTTTGGCCCAGGGCGCGATCCTGGAGACCCGGGATCGAATCCCACGTCAGGCTCCCGGTGCATGGAGCCTGCTTCTCCCTCTGCCTGTGTCTCAGCCTCTCTCCTCTCTCTGTGTGACTATCATAAATAAATAAAAATTAAAAAAAAAAAAACGTCACCCTCTTCAGGTGTGCGGCTCCCAGGTGTTGGCAAAGTGGGCAGCCCCATGACCGCTGCCACGGTCGAGCCACAGAGCACCCCGTCTCCCCAAAAGCCCCAGCATGGCCCCTGCTGTCAATCACCTCGTCCCGCCCCCAGCACCCCTGACTTCCATCCCTTTCATGTCCCTTTCATGTCGCCTTTTCCAGGATGTCGTAAGAGCAGCATCATACAGTCTACAGCGTTCGGAGTCGGGCTTCTTGGGCCTAGCGGGCAGTGTTCCCCCCTGCGGATGGGCCCCGTCACCCAAGCACCTGCCGACAGCCATTTGGGTTGTTTCCAGTTTGGGTGACAAAGCTGCTAGACATTTTCTCTCCTCTTGGGTGAATCCCTGGGAGCCACACTGCCGGGCAGCAGAGGAAATCTGTCCGTTTGCACAGGAAACAGGCCGCGGCCTTCCCTGTGGCTGCACCACTTCACACCAGCCGCGCACGAGCCTCCCAGCCGCTGCACACCTTGGGTCGTGGCCAACTCACCCCATCACATGGCCTCCTGGCCCCTGTGTCTCTGTGTTGTCCCCTTCCAGGGACACCAGTCACCGGATTGCGGGCCCACCCTGTCGCAGCATGACCCCACTGTAACCTAAGCTGCGATGACCCCATTTCCAAATCAGGCCACAGGCACAGATTCAGAGGGATAGGAAGTAGACCTATTTGGGGACACAATTCAACCCACTACGGGGCTCAGACCTGTCCCTGGGAATGCTGTGTCCTCCAGGCCCCTCCAGGGCCCCCCGCCCCAGGACAAAGCTGGGGCTCCCTGGCTGGGGGACCTGAGAAAGCTGCCTACAAGCACGAGCAATGGGAACGGAGACCTCCGGTGACCCGGGACCTCGGGGAAGCAGGTGTAAGGCCTCTGCACCGCTCTGGGTGCAGCTTCCCAGGCCCGCACCCGAGCCTCTGTTTCTGGAAGCATCCTCTCTCTCGGCAGCTCTGGTTTCTGTTGGAGGCTCAGGTTATTCCCCACGAGGCAGTCTGCTGCCCAGCACCAGGCGAGCACTGGGAATGAGCTGTTCAGTGAGCACCTACTGTGTGCCAGTCACCACACAGGACCGTGAGATGACACAACCGCTCAGCCCTTCCCTCTGCGCCTGACCATTCCCTCCTCCCAGCCCAGCCTCCAGGCCCCCACAGCTCCCGGCCCTGCCACCGGGGACCTGTGGCTGCACCCCTGACCCGCTCCACAGCTCCGGCCACACCCACAGCCATCACAGCTTGGGACGGTCTCCCAGGCGGAATTCAGACCCATGCCGCCCTGCTTCCTCCTTGCTCTTCCTCCCCCTTCTAGAAGGCCACTCAGCCTGCAGGAAGCCCCACTGCGCAGGGGCAGGGTGTTAAATCCTGGGGCTACAGGCAGGAAGAGGCGGGGGACAGTGAGAGCACCTGTCACTGCCCCGGAGTCGGGAGTCGACATAAGGGCTGTGCCAGGAATGCACGGATGTCCCAAGGGGCAGCAGGGGAAAACACTGTCGCGCTGTCTGCAGAGGTCAAGGAGGGCTCCCTAGAGGAGGTGAGGCCCAGGCTGCATTGAAGGAAGAGGAGGAGCTAGCTGAGCGTCAGTGGAAGAGGGCCTGACCGGTAGAATGTGCCAGTTACCTAGCTGCGGGCAGCTCTACCTGGCGGCAAGCGGGCCTCCCTGGAGGGAGCCTGGAGTCAGGCCTGAGTGCCTCAGCCCCCCTGCGTGTCCCACTAAGGCGGAGTGATCTGGGGGCGCTGGGACGTTCCCAATGCACCCCCTTTAGGCTCTGCTCCAAGGCCGCTTGTTGAGGCTGATGGTTCCCGGGTGCTTCCCCAACCACCTCGGCGCCTCCCCCCACAGCTCCCCGCTGGGATCACTTCCCCAAGTCCTCATGGGATTACAGCAAGGTGGACCCCTTACATGCAGGCTGAATCCCACAGCTCAAGCCTGAGTCGCCCCCCCCCCCACCGGGGACAGGTTGCCTGGCAACACCAGGCCCTCCCCCACCCCAGCCCTGCCCATTGTGACCTATCCTTCACTCCTGCCTCCTGAGGGACAAATGCACTTGGTTGTAACCCTGCCCTGGCCCTGGGTCCCCTTCCCCACCATGGCCCATGACCCTAGAGGGTCTTCTCCATCCTTTGAGAGCCAGCTCCCCATCCCAGGGTCCTGGACCCTGACTCCTGCCTGCCACGCTGCCTCGTACATGGCCCTGAATCCCATCTTCCCGGTCACCAGCCGCGCTGCTGCTCCCCTTTTGCCGGCTCAGCGTGGCCATCTCATTCTCCGACTGCATGAGGTCCCTAACCCGGGGCCTTCCCTGGATGCAGGAGCCTGCCCACACGGCCCTGGCTTCCCAGAATGCTCAGGCCTTCACACGGCCACCCTGCGCTTTTAGATGTCACATTCCCCAAAATGCATCTCCCGGCCTCCTGTTTGCAGGGACGCTGCACTCCTGCCCCGGACCTCGCGTGGCCAAGGATGAAGAAGCCCTCCTCAGCGTGTGTAATAAAACCCGCTCCCCCACCCCCGGCCCCCAGACAGAGCCGCGAGCGTGCCAGGCCCGCCGGGGAGTGTTCCTTCCACGGCTGACGCGAGGCCGAGCCAGGCCCGCAGCCAGGACCCGCCGGCGGGGACCGAGGGGTGGGCCGCGTGCAGGCAGCGGACAGCTGGGCCCGGGCCCCAGGGGCACCTGCTCCAGGCCCGAGGGGTCCCGGCTCCCCTGTCCCTCTCTGACCCGCAACAGTGGGGCGCTGTGAGAACCTCCGCAAAGGACCGAGAGACCCAAGAAAAAGACCCCACGGGTCCAGCTTGACAAGACGTGGCGGTTAAGGGGACCCGCGGTCAGAAGTGCGTCCCGGCAGTGCTACCTCCCCTGACACGTGCCTCCGAGGCCTCTGGAGCCCCCAGGAGACCCAGTGGGGTGGCGGGCTATGCCCCTGAGGACCGTGGCGACAAGAGGTGAGGGGCTGTGCGCTCAGGGAGGCCTCAGGCCGCACCGCGGAAGGTCCCAATCCACAGAGCCTTGCCCTAGAATCTCCCTGCCGGGCCCTGCGCCACCCGCGCCCCCGCCACGCTGCGCTCGAATTTCCCACCGCCCGCCCTGCAGACACCGGCAGCCCCCCCTCCCCTCCGCTCCCCTGTCACAGTGCTCCCACAGGACGTGTCCCCTCCCCCAGCAGTGTCCCCTCCCCCAGCACCGTGTCCCCCAGCACAGTGTCCCCAGCAGTGTCTCCCAACAGTGTCCCCAGCACAGTGTCCCCAGCAGTGTCCCCAGCACTATGTCCCCTAGCACAGCATCTCCAGCACCATGTTCCCCAACACAGTGTCCCCACACTGTGTTCCCCAGCACAGTGTCCCCCAACAGTGTCCCCAGCACAGTGTCTCCCAGCACAGCATCTCCAGCACCGTGTTCTCCAGCACTGTGTCCCCCAGCACCGTGTCCCCCAGCACAGCATCTCCAGTACCATGTTCCCCAGCAGTGTCCCCAGCACAGTATCTCCCAGCACAGCGTCCCCAGCACCATGTCCACCAGCAGTGTCCCCGGCACCATATCCCCCAGCACTGTGTCCCCAGCAGTGTCCCCAGCACAGTGTCTCCCAGCACAGCATCTCCATCACTGTGTCCCCAGCACAGTGTCCCCCAGCAGTGTCCCCAGCACCACATCCCCCAGAACAGTGTCCCCTCAGCACTGTGTCCCTCGGCACAGTATCCCCAACACTGTGTCCCCAGCACCTGTCCCCCAGAACAGTGTCCCCCAGCACAATGTCACCCCCAGCACAGCGCCCCTCACCACTTGGCACAAGTACAAGGTAAATGCTCAGTTGTTGAATAAAGTTGCTGACCAAGCAGAAGGTGATAAACATCACCTTTGCTCAGAACCCACCATCTATCACTGAGTCACGGGTGTCACCTAATCATGGGGCCCTGAGGGTAGGGCAGGCAAGACCTGCAGTTCCTTGGGCACCAGGGACATATTGGGGCCCAGCACAGGCCGCCCCAAGAGGGGCCACTTGGGCCTGAAGATTATTTTTAGTTGAAAGAGCTCAAAACCCAGCAGCTTCAGGAAAAGCTCTTCACCTCCCCTCCCCCGCCTAGATTTACATCAGAAAGGAGAGCCGGCGGCAGCGGCAACCAGGCGGCTGTTCGCAGAGATTCCCCGGTACCTCGGGAGCTCATCTGCATCACAGGGCAGCATTTGTTTCCCAAACACCTCCTCTCCCGGCCTGCTAATGGTCTTCCTCCCCCCAGAGCTCCCACGCCCATCCCCTGTCCTGAGCTCCGGAAGTCCCGTTGATGTAGGAAAGATGTTGGGATTCAGAGCTGACCCGTGGGCTGTCCCCAGGAGCTGTCCTGGGGTCGGGAGGAGTGGCCCTTGATATAGTTTCAAGTTGGGAGGGGGTGAGGGAGCGCGTAAGTCTCTAAGGGATTTTGGAAGCAAGGTTTCCAGGACCTCGAGGGGGTTCCCTGTTGTTGGGAAAAGCTCATTTATTACTGTTTACTGAAAACCCAGTTCTGAGAACCTCCAGATGTAGATCAGCAGGTCACATGCTTGGGGGACGATTGCTAGCCTAGATCTTGGGGGGCAGAGATAAAGGAAGTTTCCAAAGGAATGTTTGTATGTTAAGGTAGACTCACAGGGTCCTGGGGTCGGGATAACGTTAAGCTAAGATTGCCTTTTGCTCTTAGCAAAGTCTTGGCATCGAGGCAGGTGACTCCCTAGAGGAAAGTCACTCTGCCTGTTTCACGGACTTGTCAGTGGGCTCTAAGTAGTAAGGGGATTTAATTTTTTCCTTTTGACTTTGTTTCCCATGTTCCTTTGTTCCCATTGGCCTCCCGTTGCCTGACAGTCCTTGGCAGCTCCGTGTCTGCCTGGATTCCCCGTATGCAGCAAATTAAATCTGATTTTCTCCGTTTTTCCGTTTGATTCTTCGTCCAGCTACAAGGACCTTGAAAGGCAGAGAAAATTTCTTCCTCTTCAACAGGTGGAAGGGAAGGAGACTCAGAAGGAAGCACAGAGCTGCTACTCTAGAAAAGGAGAATCCAACTCGATCCACAAACACCAGTGGAGCCCTGCCCAGGGCCAAGGGCCCACCTGCCTGGCGTCTTCCAGTTGAGAAATGAGGTCGGTGACCCGAGTGTGGGCTCCGCCCCTGCAGGGTGGAGTCGGACGTATAAACCAACACTCCCATCTGACCTTTGGGAGATGCATGTTCCAGCCCCCAGGGGCTGCTCCATGGAAAGGACTAGAGAAACTGAAAGAGGGTTTGGCTGCTTCCACTCTGACCTCAAACTTTCTGGATGGGTTCTTCTTTCCAGGAGGTCTCCAGGCTTAGGCAAAAGACCCTGAGGGCAAAGCATCCCCCGCTGGGAATCGAAACCATCCCTTCAAGCAATAAGGACTGCCCTGTGTCCTGGAGACCCTCCCCAAGACTGACCCCACGACAGTGATCAACCCCACCTGCACTGCTCACCTGCAAGGACCCCTCCACCTTTGTCCCACTTTTCCTGCCATAAACCTGGGAGTCTTTCCAGCACTCTGGAGACAGGCCTTGGGACACCCGTCCACTGGCTTCCCAGCATCGGCCTCCCTGAAATAAATCCCTTTCTTCTTTCACGGTCACTCATTTCTCTGCCTTTTGGGTTTTGTCTGCGGCTCATGGTCTGTTTGGGACCCCCGGGGCCGGGTGCTCATGGGTCCCTGCGCACCAGCTGCAAAGCAACACCCAACCTGGCCTTTGTTTTTTTTTTTTTTTTTTTTTTAATTTTTATTTATTTATGATAGTCACAGAGAGAGAGAGAGGCGCAGAGACACAGGCAGAGGGAGAAGCAGGCTCCATGCACCGGGAGCCCGATGTGGGATTCGATCCCGGGTCTCCAGGATCGCGCCCTGGGCCAAAGGCAGGCGCCAAACCGCTGCGCTACCCAGGGATCCCGCCAACCTGGCCTTTGAAAGACAGACTAGAGTCCTCCAGGTAGGCTTTTCGGGAGAAGTCGACGCTGTCTTCACAGAGCTTGACGGGAAGGCCAGTCTCAGGCACCAGGAGATTGTTCACAGAGCTCTCCTTCTCCCACCTAAAAACATCTGAGTCACTGGTGTGCTGCCAGACTCTACAGGTTAATTTAGAATATTCGGGTGATCAATAAATCTGTTTTTCTCCCATGGTCAATGTGATAATTCCCACATCAGTAAGACGTTCTCTACCAAAAATAACATTGAGGTGATGTTTGGCGAGCCAGTGTCAGGGTGGACTCGGCGAGGCATTAGAGGAGCGTGTCCACCTGCCGCCGAGCCTGCACCGAGATGCCCCTCGAGCCGACCCGCGCCACCCACCTCGCATTCGGATTCTGCAACTGGCTCCCTGGTACAGCTTTGCTCAGAACACGTTTTGAAACTTTCCATCTTGCCCAAATTTAGCATCTCCTTAATTAGCAACCTTTCCCAACAGCCTATTTTTAAACTCTCGTAGATGTGTATGGAATTTCTTTGCATCTTGCTGTTTAAACAGAACCAATAGTCACTTTCCCTGGTTTCCATACTGCCAAATTCTACTCATAATGTGATCCGATGAGGGGTTTTTTCTTCTATAATTTTACGTATCTATTCATGAGAGACACAGGCAGAGGGAGAAGCAGGCTCCCCAAGGGGAGCCCGATGTGGGACTCGATCCCAGGACCCCGGGATCACGTCCTGAGCTGAAGGCAGATGCTCAATCACTGAGCCACCCAGGTGCCCCCACCCCATGAGATTTTTGAGCAAGTTCTTTCTCCCCGCGTGTCATCACATAAGTCATATCGCGTGAAGGATTCGGTCTTAATGTTACGACCTCTTCTGTGCATCCGCATGATATTTTCAGCTCGTGCTCAGGATCGTCCAGACAGCATCTCCGCACACTGGATGCGGTTACACTCCAGGACCACTGCTGGCTGCACTTATTCCAGACCTGATTATTTTCCTCTGGGATGGCTTTCCATTGCAAAGTGGTTATTTAAGCAAGGGGTAGAAATAACAATACCCTCCAGCTCTCGTTGAATGCCTACTCTGTGCCAAGTACTGCTAGGCGATCGGCCCTTACCTCACTTGCTCCCCACGCGGGCCCTATGGGATGGAAATTCCCGGGGTTCCCACTCTGGGTGAGGAAACTGCAGGCGGTGGAGGTGATACAACTTGGCTGAGGTCGCCCAGTCACTAAGCTGAAGGTCTGGCACTTGAACCCGGGACTGGCAGTCCCCACCGTCCTGCTCTCAGCATCGAATCTTCTGCATCGCACAAAATGCACCTTCACAAAATGACAAAAGTGAACACCACGTGCATTTTTGTGGTTGCGTCCCACGGTCGCGGTCACTGCCGCTAAGGCGCTTTCTCGGTTTATCTTTCTTAACTTCGGAATCAGACCATGGTTTCTCAGGCACTGAGTGATGCTTCTTCATTTACTGCCCGGTTCGCATCGATTCTCAGACTTGAAGGCATTTCCGTTTCGATTAACATTCTCCAATAATAGCCCAACTTTGTGACATTTTGTTCTTATATTTGGTGACAAATCACTGGTATAATTTCTGCTTATTGTCTCTTTACAGCGTTGTACATATTTGGCCTCATTTAAAACATTATCTGCAAAAAAAAATAAAAAATAAAAAATAAAAAAAATAAAAAAAATAAATAAAACATTATCTGGGGGACGCTTGGGTGGCTCAGTGGTTGAGCATCTCCCTTGGGCTCAGGGCGTGCGTGATCCCGGGGCCCTGGGATCCAGTCCCACATCCGGCTCCCTGCATGGAGCCTGCTTCTCCCTCTGCCTGTGTCTCTGCCTCTCTCTCTGTGTCTCTCATGAATAAATAAATAAAATCTTAAAAAAAAAATTATCTGAGCAATGCTATCTCGAACGTTAGTTTATACCTGCCGAAACAATTGACTTTTTTGTGTTTTTTTTTTAAGATTTTATTTATTTATTTGACAGAGAGAGCACAAGCAGGGGGATCAGGAGAGGGAGAAGCAGGCTCCCCACTGAGCAGGGAGCCCGATGCAGGGCTCAATTCCAGGACCCGGAGATCATGACCTAAGCTGAAGGCAGGCAGATGCTTCCCCGACTGAGCCACCCAGGCGCCCCAAACAATTGGCTTTTATTAACATGTAACTGTCTCGGTGGCCACTTAGATTTTTTTTTTTAGTGCTTGAGCCTAAGGTAGGCCACTCAGCTACAGGCCAGTAAAAGACAGTGAAAGCATTGAGGGTCCCTGTAGAGAGCAAGATGGAGTCTCTCATGTCAAGCAATGAGGGTCCTGCAGCTACGAGATATCACCAGGACCAGCATCAGCTGACACCCCCAGAACTGATAACCAGCAAAACACAGGAGGTCTGCAGGAGCCCGAGATCAATTCAGTTAAATTCCTTTATAAAGGGGGAAGATTTGGAGCACCCGGGTGGCTCAGTCGGTTAAGCGACCGGCTCTTGGTTTTGGCTCAGGTTATGATCTCAGGGTCATGGGATGGAACCCCGAGACAGACTCTACAACTGAGTGTGGAGCCTGCCTAAGACTTTCTCCTTCTCCCTCTCCCCTCCACCACCAAAGCAGAGGGTGGGGGAGGATTTTTGCAGCAAACCATCAGACTTCCCAGACGCTGACCCCTCCACGTCTGACCACTTCAAAAAGGCACCTGCTGCAGAAGGCCCTGCCCGAATGAGGCCCCGGAGCAACAGAGATCCTTCCCCGCTGGAACGTAAGAAGCAGTGAGTGGCAAGAGCGGACCCGGACGGGCCAGAGGCCTTATCTCCACTGTGCGCCCACAGACTGGCTTTGTGCTTGGTTCCTTAACTTCCTACACCCTTCTGTTAATCGTGTTTGCTGTGTGGCTCGTCTCATGTTCTGCTCTGTGTACCGTGTAAGAAGCCAAGTTAATCATGTGGTGAAATGTCATCGAGTTTGGAATCCTGAATCTGCTTCATAATTATGATTAACTTTGCTTTATGATTGAATGGAGCAGGAATTGTGGAAAGATACAACTCGGGGGTGGCTTCACCGTGTGCTCATGACAGTCCCTTTCAAGCTTCCTTTTATTTATTTGCTTTAAGATTTTATTATTGAGCAATCTCTACACCCAGTGTGGGGCTTGAAGTAAGTCACCTGGAGATCAAGAGTCGCATGCTCCTCTGACTGAGCCAGCCAGGCGCCCCCCCTTTTCCTGCTTCCTTTTAAAACAGGATTCTGATGAGCTAACTTCAATCCCAGAAGCAAGAGTGCAACACTTAATTTGAGGATAATTACCCTGCTGACAACACAGTGGTAGTGTCACATGACCTTGAAAGCCCATACCTTCCTGATGAAACCAATCACTCCAGTCCATTGATCTCAAGGGAAGAGCCAGAAAGGAAATCGGATTTCAGAGGGAGGCCCAAACTTTTTTTTTTCCCACCATTGCCTCCCTGTCACATATTCCAAACATCTTAGTTTCTAAATTCAGTTGATATTTTATTTTTTTAATTTTTAAAAAAGACTTACTGGGGATCCCTGGGTGGCTCAGTGGTTTAGTGCCTGCCTTTGGCCCAGGGCACGATCCTGGAGTCCCGGGATTGAGTCCCACGTCGGGCTTCCTGCATGGAGCCTGCTTCTCCCTCCTCCTGTGTCTCTGCCTCTCTCTCTCTCTCTCCTCTATGTCTATCATAAATAAATAAATATTTTTAAAAAATTTTTTAATAAATAAAAAAGATTTACTTGTTTATTTGAGAGAGAGAAAAAGCATGAGCAGGACGGATAGAGGGAGAGGAAGAAAGAATCCAAAGGAGACCCCATGCTCAGCATAGAGCCTGACATGGGGCTCAATCTCATGACCCTAGGTTCACGACCTGAGCTAAAACCAACAGTTGGATGGTTAACTGACTGCCACCCAGTTGCCCCTAGTTGATTTTTATAAGTGAAAATCCTTGGGAATATTTTCAAGCAATATTTGAAAATTCTAGACTTATAATAGCCAATGATATGTCAGAAGGGTTAAATATACAGACTTGGCAAAAGCTCAGATGACATCATGATGGTTCTTGGTCGCTGGTGATGATTTTGATTTTCAAAGTGTTAGAACCCTGACAATAATTTGTCTACCTTAGAAAGAAAGAACGCTTAAGAGGAACAGGGCATCTATTTTTAGAAGTAGCAATTTCACAGATATCAGAGAACCAGACAGTGTACCAAATCAATTGAGTCACATTTAAGGCGCAGGGTGGCGGGGTGGTTGGGGGGGGAGGCTGCTCCCTAATGGAGAAAACAGATTAAAACACTTGACCCAGTTTTTATGAGAGTGCTTCATAAGCAAACTTCTAGTTCTAGAGTGTTTTATCCAGTCTGGTTCTAAGATCGATATTTCAACATAAATTGGGGTGGAAATATTTATCTGGACGTTTAAATGTGTCCGATTTCTAGCACAAAACATGCCAAATATCCAAGCGAATCTTGGAGATGATTTTAACCAGGCAAGTACTTTTCAGATCAAGTTTAAGTGCACGTTCATATTTCTTTTTCCTCAGTAGGGTGATTCATGTTCTGGACCAAGGTCAACAAGGCTGACTCTTACCAAAGGAGAAGGGGCGAAGCTCTAACGTGTCCAAGATTTAAAAAACAAAAAACAAAAAAAAAACAAATCAAAAACCTAGTCAGATCTCTTAGTCGTTTAAAAGGAGTTTCGGGGTCAGATTAATGGAGTCAACTGGCTATTCATCATGTGCACAGGACCACATGAAGCTTGATGTCAAGTAGGACAAATGTGCTCAGCTGTCTTGGAATGTCGTAAGAAACAGCGCCGTTTTGCTTGTAGATACACAGAATAAGCTGCTGTTTGGAAAGGGCCACCCGGCCTAATGCCCTTTTGGTGAGTTCATTGTTAGCTCTCACAATGCAATGGCTCCATCTAGAAATCTGGAATGACCGTCAGCTCCCTCTTGCCTGTCCCAGAATCAGCACAGTCAACGTCAGGGGTAAAGCCGGGTCCTCTTGCTGTGTGGCCCTTGTATGAGAGGGGGTTACAGCTTGATCCCAGGGCTCAACTTCATGGCACCGGAGGACAGAGGCTGGCATGGCCACCTCCACCCTTGGGCCTACCCCACATCTGGGTCCCTGGAAGAGGGCGGAACCGCCTCCCCTCACAGTCCTGAGCATGCATGAGTCTTGTAGCGTTGAACCACTTGGATTGATGGTTCCTGTTTCCTCAGACAGGATGCCAGTTCCTTGAGGGCGGGGACCATCCAGCATTCATCTTCGCGGTGCCAAAGCGTGGGCCACGACAGGCACATTCATGGTAATGCTGAGGGCAGGGCAGGAGGAAAGGAGGGCTGGCTGAGACTCAGACCTCATCCACACCCCATGTACCTCCACTCTTCATAGAGTATGTAGGTCATCAAACACAGGCCACAGAGTATGAATCCCTCTGCCTTCTGCCACCTGCCAGCTTATCCCCATCCACACACAGCTTCTCCCCCCCCCCCCGCCCCCCGACCAAATCATCTATCAGAAGCCCTGGGCTCTGGATTCACCTCTTCCCATTACTAGAAAAAGAGGATATAGGGCTGTCCAGCTGTCGAGTTCCACCCTAAACATCTGTAGTATTTTTCGGAGCTGCTTATGAAAGGTCTTGGACTTCACCGTCAAACCTGGATCCAACCCCCTTCCTCTACCTACTGGCCTCATGAACCTCCCTTTCCTGGTGTGGAGGGTTTTATCGTTCCTCCAGAGGAGGGTGGCTGTGCAGATCAGATCACAGCCAAGGGCGGACACTGGTTCAACAGAGGTTGTCATTCTTCACCCCAGTGTGAGGCTTTGGGGGTACAGATCCATCTTTATTTACCCAAAGAATCCCATGGTGCAGATATCAAAGCATTTGTATTCCTCACCTCCTTTCGTGATGGCAATTTATGGAGCAGCACAGAAGAAATCCCACCCAGGGATGCCTGGGTGGCTCAGGGGTTGAGCCTCTGTCTTTGGCTCAGAGTGTGATCCTGGAGTCCCGGGATCAAGTCCCACATCAGACTCCCCGCAGGAAGCCTGCTTCTCCCTCTGCCTGTATCTTTGCCTCTCTCTCTGTGTGTCTCTCATGAATGAATGAATAAATAAAATCTTTAAAAAAAAAAAAAAGAAATCCCACCCAAATCAGTTTTCTCATCGTATGCAATAATGTTTAAAGACAAGGCTTCTTGATTGTGAGCACCCAGTGGGACTGGCACTTAGCCTGATGCAATTTCCACCGTGTTGACAAGACAGCGATGGCCCACTCCAGTTCTGGGCCTACTTGAGCCTGTGACGCGGTGTTGGCAGGGAAGGGGCTGTCATACACCATTTACACCGCCATCGGACCCCTCACTGCTTCCCAGTCCCATTCTCTTTCTCTGTCATGTGCTCTTCAAAACCTTCCCCCTGTTGCCAATATGTATCCAGGAATCCTCACCTGTAGTAGATTGAGGATCTCCAGAGCTCTCCTCCAAAGGTATCAGTGCAGGTCCTAGTCTCTGAAACCTGTAATTCGGGCTTTTCTGGAAAAAGGGTCTTTGAAGTTATGATTACATTAAAGATCCTGAGATGGGGAGATAAATCCTGATTATCCGAGTGGGCCCTAGACGCCACTGCGAGTGTCCTTATAAGAGGGAGATGTGACACACAGAGAAGCCATGTGACTGCAGGGACAAAGGGTGGAGGGATGTGACCACAGCCAATGACATCAGTAGCCACCAGCAGCTAGGAGGGGCAAGGAAATGATTCTCCCCTGTACCCTCCAAAGGGAGCGTGGTCTTTGATTTCAGCCCAGTGGTACAGATTTGGGACTTGGTGGCTTCCAGAACTGTGCAACAATAAATGGCAGCTCTCTTGAGCCACCAAGATTGTGGCAATTTGTTACAGCAGCAATAGGAAATGAGTATATTGCTCTCTACTCCAATCTAATTTTTTATTCTTCATTTATTTATTTAAAAGATTTCATTTATTTGTGAGAGAGAGAGCACGAGCAGGGGGAGAGACAGAGAGAGAGAGAGAGAGAGAGAATCAGGCTCCCTGCTGAGCAGAGAGCCAAATGTGGGGCCCCATCCCAGGACCCCGGGATCATGACCTGAGCTGAAGGCAGACACTTAACCAGCTGAGTCACCCAGGCTCCCCAAACCTAATTTTACGAAGGGACAACTCCTCAACCTGCAGTTGGGGCAGATTTGGACATCTAGATGCATGCTCAAAATGAAATGGTTAAGAGAATCACAGCTGATTGAAACTTCCCATTTCTAAATATGTAGAGCCTTCTGCTATCAAACCATACAGACCTTCCTCCCCCAGTTTACGAAAGGATTGTGTTCATTTGGTGCAAGAAATGCAAAGACACCAAGTTATATTGCTAATTACTAAAGCCCCAGAAGCAGACACCACCAGAACACAGTTTCTGGCTGTCGGGAGCAGATGTCCCGGGACACAGCCCTAGCAACAGGCCCCGAACTCTGGGAATACACAGGTTAACAGATGCCGTGTCTGCATCAAAGGAGCCCACAAGCTCGGGGAGAAGCTGGCCTGCAAGCAGCCGGTAACTAAGGGATGACTAGATGTTACAGCAGAGCGACGGGAGCACAGAGGCGGGCAGCTGGCTCTCAGAGGAGAAATGGGATCTGCCGGCAGACAGAGAAGGAAAGAGACGTCCCCCAAAGTACCTTAACCAACTGTGCATGGCTGTGGATGTGCCAAGTGGAGGAACAGAGGGCAGCCACCTCTGTACCATTTTGTAGGTCATGCCCACCCTGGGGCCGCACCCAGCTGCTCTGCAGTTAGAGACGTGGGACTGACACGGACTGGCCCGGGAAGGGAGGAAGCAAATAGGAAGTTCAGCTACGAGCTTGCAGGGTGGCGTAGCTGTGGGTCACCCAGATGGAGATGTCTGACAAGAGGCTGGCTATATAGACGGTGTGAACTCTATATTAATACACATGCATGTGGTACAAGAAATCCTGTTAGGTTGCATCAGGGCATGGGTAATACAAAAAAAAAAAAAAAAAGGTTGCGCTCCCACTATAGGCCAGGCACAGTGCTAGGCTCCAGGCAGGAAGAGGTGAGGGACCCACTGGGGGCTGAGAGGGTCCCGGCAGGCAAATCCAAGAGAGTATGCCCAAGTGGTATGACAAGCTGCATGAGGCACTATGGGAGCACAGTGGGGGAGAACCAAACCCCAAATGAGGCTGAAGAGGTGAGGGATGGGGGAGTGGAATCCTGGGGTAGGGGGACAGGGGGGAGGGGAGACTAACATGAGCCAGCAGGATGAAACATCAATGGTGGTGGTGGTGGTGCTGGTGGTGTGGGAGTGGAGAGGACAACACACAAGACACCCAGAGGCAACAGACGGAGCGTGACTTGTTTGGGGGTGGGTTGGGGGGCAGAGGGGGATTCTAGGTGGGCCAGGTCGTCAGTCTGGTGGGTCACATCACATACATGGTTTGAATGTTAGCCTTAGAGCAAGTGAGGGCCATCAAAAACTTAAGCATGGGAGTGGCATGATACCTTTGGCTTTTTATTTTTAAAGGCTTTATTTACTTATTCATGAAAGACACAGAGAGAGGCCGAGACACAGGCAGAGAGAGGAGCAGGCTCCAGGCAAGGAGCCCGATGCGGGACTCCATCCCAGGACCCCAGGATCACACCCTGGGCCGAAGGCAGATGCTCAACCGCTGAGCCACCCAGGTGCCCCGACCTTTGGCTTTTAAAAAAGATCGCCTGGATTGCAAAGTGAGGGTGGATTAAAAGGGAAAAATCGGGAAGCTGAGAGAGCCATCAGGAAGCTTTTGGGGTGAAAAGTGGTTATAGTCTCAGAGGCACATTCAGGGGGTGGACAGACCGGATTTGGTGATAGGCTGCACCTGAGGAAGCAGACACGGTGCCCAAGTTCTGAGCTCAGCCACCCGAGCTCATGTCTCGGGGATGGAGGGGACTGCAGTGGGGGAGCGTAACTAAGTTCGGAGCCTCAGGAGACCCCACGTGTGAGGCTGACACAAGCCTTGAGCAAAGGCGGCGGAGGAGGGAAGGTCAGACCAGAGCTAGAGGAGCCAGGGCAACGAGGCATCCGTGAAACAAGCGGGTTCGAAGAAGGAATTGGTAGAGACCACAAACCCAACAGGTCAACTGAAAGCCTGAGGTTTCTCCTGGACCTGCGGGTCAGGTCCGGGGCAGGGACGTGTGAGGGCAAAAGCCTGATGGCGTGGCTGGAAGTGGAGACACCAATGCGCATCTTCCCGAGCAGCTGGCGAGGAAGGTAAATTGAGAGACACGGGGGCCGTAGAACAGTAACGAAGAAAACCTGGCTCCTGCCACACCCTTCCTGGCTTCCCACCTGTAAAGTGGGAATAACAATGTGCACTGGCCCAGACTAATCTGGGGGGGCGGGGGGGGGGGGCCTAAACCTCAAGGCCCTGGGAAAGTCTTGCAATCCCATTGGATCCTGCCTTCTTTTAAGTACAAAACCACTTTTCGCTCTCCTACCACTCGGTCCAAAATGCCAAGACCCTTCTTAAAGTTCTTCCTCAGGGGTAGAAGGAAATTTTCAGGTGTGAGATTCTTTCTTGGAGATTAGGAGTCCTCCTAAAATTAGTGAAATGAAAACTACTGGCAGTAGGGCTGTTATATTGGAACAAGTCAATTCTTATCAATCTAATGCAATTTTTTTTTTAAAAGATTGTATTTATTTATTCATGAGAGACACAGGCAGAGGGAGAAGCAGGCTCCATGCAGGGAGCCCGATGTGGGACAGGATCCCGGGTCTTCAGGATCCCCAGCTGGGCTGAAGGCTGCACTAAACCACTAAGCCACCCAGGCTGCCCAAGATTTTTTTTTTTTTTAAGATTTTATTTCTTTATTTGACAGAGAAAGAGAGACAGCGAGTGAGCACAAGCAGGGGGAGTAGCCAAGGGAGAGGGAGAAGCAGGTTCTCCCCTGAGCAGAGAGCCTGACATGGGGCTCCATCGCAGACCCCAGGACCATGACCTGAGCCACCCAGACACCCTAAATCTATTGCAAGATTATTTGTTAAACACACTCCCCAGGGATGCCCGGGGGGGGCTCAAGGTTTGAGCGCCTTCCTGCCTTCCGCCCAGGGCGTGACCCTGGAGTCCCAGGATCGAGTCCCACATCGGGCTCCCTGCATGGAGCCTGCTTCTCCCTCTGCCTGTGTCTCTCATGAATAAATAAATACAATCTTTAAAAAAAAAAAAAAATCAAGCGATCAAACAGACACACACACACACACACACACACACTCCCCAAACATTTCATCAATTCTCTTAACCGGGGTCATGTGCATCAACTCAGGTTTAAAAGATTCCATTAGGGGCCACCTGGCTGGCTCAGTCTGCAGAGCCTGTGACTCCATCCACCTCAGGGCTCTGAGTTCCAGCTCCCGGTTGGGTGTAGACACTGGTTAAGAATAAAACCTTTTTTTTTTTTTTAATTTTTTCTTTTTTTAAGATCACACTACAAAAATTAATAAGGGCATTCGGAAAGTATCAACCACGGCTTCAAACCCTGAACTTAGGGACGCCTGGGGTGGCTCAGCGGTTGAGCGTCTGCAGTGCGCTCAGGTCGTGGTCCTGGGGGTCGGGGATGGAGACCCTCATGGGGCTCCCTGCAGGGCGCCTGCTTCTCCCGCCGCCTGTGCCAGGGCGTGTCCTAAAACCCTCGCTTTAGGGGGCGACCTGGCGCCCCTGCAGCGCCCTGGCTCCGGGCACACGCCCAGCGGCGTCCCGGGCCGGCCCGCAGGGTGCAGAGGGCTGGCGCGGGCCGTGCAGGAGCTCCGGCAGCCCGCGGGCCATCGCGGCAGCCAAGTTAGGGACCCGGGGCCACCGGAGGAGGCCGGGGTGCAGAGCGCGCGAGGCCGCGAGCCCCATCCCGAGGCTCGGCCCCGCGGCGGGAGCACAGGTGCGCGCGCCAGGTCCGCTCCGCACGAGCCGCGCCGCCCGCCGGCAGCCGGAGCCCCGCCTCGGGCCGGCCGGGGGCGCGCGGGGCGCGGAAGGGCGCGGGCGGCCGCCGCGCTCCCCGCAGCCCCGCCCCCGCCCGCCCCCCGGGCGCGGCGCGCCTCCCTCGCCCCGCCCCCCGGCGCCGGGCGCCCAATCACAGCGCCGCGCACGTGACGAGCGCTGCCTGCGATGACCTCATCCCTGGTGTGGGATGACGTCAAATTCAAGATGGATGGAATCACAGCGGCAGCGGCGGCTGCGGCGCGCGCGAGCCGAGTGTGAGCGGAAAGGGGCCCGGCGTCTGCCTCGGGGCTGGAGACCGGTGAGTAACTGTCACGCCCCTCGCCCCGGGAGAACTGCGGGGCCCCGTGGGAGGCCACAGCCTCCTCGCCGAGCGCGGCCTTTCCTGACGTAACTCTGAGGTGATTTCTCTCCTCTTTTTTCTCTCCACCAGCGGGTTGCGGGCTCCGGGCGCTTCTGCGCGTGCGCGGGGTCCCGGCGCTCACCGAGCATGCCCCGGGCTCCCACGTAGCCGCTTGTGCCTTCACACTGCGCATGCTCCTTGCCCGCACTTGGCCTCGCCCTCGCCAGTGCGCATGCTCGGCCCCCGGCGGCTCTTCCTCGCGCGGCCAGGTGCCCCCCTGGGCCGGACGTGCCCGGCCTCGGCGCGCGCACCTGCGCCCAGCGGTTGGGACGCCTTCCGGCCGAGGGCGCGTGCGCCCGTCGGGTGCCCGCGCGGGGGGCCCCGCACCTGCAGCGGCCTGCGCCCCGCGGCCCGTCGGTCCCGCTCGGGGGCCGCCCCAGCCCGCCTCCCTGGCCGGCCCGCTGCCGGACGCGTGGAGCCCGGGGCGCGCCCCTGCCCCTCCAGGACCCCTGCAGGACCCGGCTCCCGGCGCCCCCGGCGCTCCCGGCGCTCCCGGGGCTCCCGGCGCTGGCCGCAGGCCTCGGGGCTGCAGAGGGCTCCTTGCCGGGATTCCGCGGCCGGAGGCGCAGGGGGACGGGGCGGGGCGGGAGCAGCGGCCCTGGGCGCTCCCCGCAGGGACCCCCGCTGGCCGGGGCCGCCGAGGTCCGTTCTGCGGATGGCGAAGGAGTTGAGCAGCGTCCTGTGAAGGATCCCAGCGCAGGGGAGCCCGCGGCACTAGCGCTGCACCCGGGGGCCATGCCCTCCCTGCAAGCCCCGGGCTGCGTGCGCGTGGACCGTGCGCTTCAGCAGCACGCTTGGAGGTGGGGTGTTTGCAGAGGCTGGCTCTCTCGGGGCTGCCGGCAGGCGTCCCCCAGACCCCATACAGTGCTGCATCCTGGGGTCCTTTTAGTGCGGGAGCTGTCCCCCCCCCTCCCCCCCGCCGCTCCCACCTCTGGCATGGGGGCATCAGCGTATTACAGCATAGACCAGTGATTGTTCATCACCGTGACCCTGAGTCATCCCCAAGGAGCCTGCGTTATGCTCTGTGCACCTTGCTCAAGAGGACCAAGTGGGTTCGTCGGTTTGGGGTTTCTTGTTGGCAGTAACTCTTAAATCCCCTCTCCCTTCTGACGCTTGGAGTAAACTGCCCCCCCCACTTTCCACCTCTAATGTCTCATTGTCATTCCTTTTAAATTTAAGTATTCCTAAATGCCGGTGTTAAAGAAGAAAGTAGAAATTCAGGAGGTAGGTTTGCGTAAAAAAAAAAAAAAAAAAAAAGAACATTCTGTTCAATTCATTCATTCAACGCTGTTTATTGAATGTGGGGTGAAAGGAGAGAACCCCAGTCTTCAAGGAACTTAGTTACCAGGGTTTTATGGCAGAGGATGCCCCCCCCCCCCCCCCCCCCCCCCGTGTGTAAACAAAGAGGAGTTATTGGGAGTCTCTGGGTGAGCAGATCCCTGAAGGGACAGCTGTCCCCACAGCCAACAGGGATGAGAAGAGCTGATTCTAGGGCTGTTTACAAGCGAGGCTTGCCAGGTTGTGGTGATGGGCTAGAGAGGAAAGAAGTTTCCGGGTTGGGAGAGCTGCTGGTTGGCAGCACACCTAACCAAATAAGGAATGTGTGAGGACAAGCAGATGTGGAGTAGGGGCGAGGGAAGTGGGCCGCAAGTGCTGTCCTGGGCATGCGGAGTATGCTGTGCCGGTAGTGTTGAGCAGGCACCTGCGGTCCCCGGGAGAAGTCTGAGCAGAGGTACGGACTTGGGAGTCCGCGTCCCCGTAGCTGAGCCCCAAGAGCTCCTCCAGAAAGCGCAGCTGCCACATGCTGAGCTCTTGAGACAGATGTTGGAGCAGGGTGAGCAGGTGCAGGTCTTGGACCTTGGGTGTGACGATTTCTCTTTACCCAGCAGATATTTCCAGGCCTGTGCTAAGCATTGGGGATACACAGACGGAAATAAGCGGTCTTCCTTTTATGGTCTCTCGTGAGGGAAGTAGAAAAGCAGGTCACTCAGAATACTTGTGCTGTTACTACAGACAGGTAGATGGGGTGTTGTGCTAGTTCAGATCGGACCGAGCCATTGGCTGGGGGCACAGTAACTAGAGCTTTGCAGATACAGTGACATTTGAGCTGGATCTGGCTGACAAAGTTGGCCAAGGGAGGGTAAGAAAGGTATGTTAGTTAGGTGGTGGGCATGGGGTGTACAGGTTTGTAGGGTAGATGGCAAGGAGTGTCCAGAGAGGGCAGAAAGATAAATTATGACCAGAAGTGTTCAGTCTGGAGAGTTTGGATTTTATCTAGGAAGTAATAGGAAGATCAATTAGTATTCCAAAAGGCAGTGATGGGACCAGCTTTACTTTAGGAAAACAAGTGAAAGGCACAATTTCCACTCCTGAGTTAAATTGGGTTACCAGAGTACAGAAGAATCAACAAATACTTATTGTCGTGCAAGATAACCATGTTGGACATTGTGAAGAGTGTCAAAACATGTTAAATAGATTTTTCATCCTTAAACAGCTCACAGTTCTGTCGAGAAGACACACAACTAACGATATCTGGCACCGTATACCCGTTATGTGAATGATCGCACTCTGTGACACAGGAGTTGAAAGGTGCTTTTCCTCATTATGAATTGAAGTAGCTAAGGAAAGTGTGTTGGTTAGCTAAGGGCTGCCAAAACAAAGCACCACGGACGGGGCGGGGGGCGGGGGGGCTAAACAGGGATGTATTTTCTCACAGTTCTGGAGCCTGGAAGCCCAGGATCAGGGTGTGGAAGGGTTGATTTCTCCTGAGGCCTCCTTCCTTGGTGTGTAGGCAACTGTCTTTTCTGTCTTCAGGTGCATGTCCCTCTGTGTGTGTGTCCTTATCTCCTCCCGCTGTAGGGACACCAGTCAGATTGGATTAGGGCCCACGTTAAAGCCCTCATTAAAACTTGATCTCTTTAAAGACTGTCTAAATATGCTTGTGTCCTTTTTTTTTTTTTTTACCCCCCACCCCCCGCCCCAAGATTTTATTTATTTGAGATAGAGCGAGAGAGTGAACAGGAGCAGGAGGGAGGTGCAGAGGGAGAGGGAGATGCAGACTCTGCTGAGCAGGGAGCCTGACACCGGGCTGAATCCCAGGACCCTAAGATCATGACCTGAGTCGAAGGCAGACGCTTCACTGGCTTAGCTACCCAGACGCCGCTAAATATGCTTGCATTCTGAGGTGCATGGGTGGGGTCAGGGCTTCAGTGTGTGGTGGAGCCCCCAGGAGGGGGTCACAGTCCAGCCCATGGCAGCAGGCTTAACAGAGGAATTGGATTTGAGCTGAGCTTTGAAAAATGATCAGCATCCAGGAGAGAGTGCTGGGGAAGGGTAGATGAGATCTTAGACGTTCAAAGTCTGGTGGTGGGAGAAGTGGGACGCTCGGGTTATGTCCCAGAGACACAGCATCTGAAGCAGGAAGTTATCACAAGGGAATAACAAAGGGAAAGTAAATTTAAAAAGTAGTTTGTCACCAGATTCACAGAGCCACAGAGTCTGTGTTTTTAAAATTATACATTTAATGCAAGGGAGAACCATGTGTTCCTTTTTTTTTTTTTTTTTTTTTAAGACTTTATTTACTCATGAGAGACACAGAGAGGGGCAGAGACACAGGCAGAGGGAGAAGCAGGCTCCCTGCGGGGAGGCCTACGCGGGACTCCATCCCAGGACCCCATCCCAGGACCATCCCAGGACGGACGCTGGGATCAAAGGCAGCAGCTCAACCACTGAGCCACCCAGGTGCCCCGAGAACCATGTTTTCATTATTTTATTATTTCTTTTCGCTCAGCTAAAATGTCAAATTGAGGCATTTCAAACTCCCTAGTTCCTCCACCCGGTTATAGCACCCTGTTTATTTCCATTATAGCGTGATCTGAAGCTACCTTTTTCACTTGTTTCCTTGTTCATTATCTGATTTACCCCACTAGAATTTGAGGGCTTTGTCTGTGTTGGGCACCCCTGCATTTCAGGTGTGTCTAACCATGCCTTGCACATAATGAGCTCAATAAAGAAGTTTAAATCATAATAGTATTCCCTAGTGTGTATGTCCAGTGAGTGTTTGAAGCTTTGTTTTAGGAAGCCCCATCTAGCAGCAGGATTGTAAAGGATGGACTTGGAGAGCCGGGCAGGAAGAATGAGTAACACTTGGAAATGTATCAGTTAGGGTCCTTTAATAATGAGACCAGAAACAGGCTAGCTTGACTAGAACAAGGAATTTATTGTAAAGACCCAGGGCTGCTCCCGAGGTTTAAGGAAGAGCTAAAGAATTGGGCCGGGAAGTACGGAAACCAAGGTAACTGGCAGGAATCGGTGTGGTGGGCACTGGCCCACTGCATTTCCAGGCCCATCTTCCGGGGAGAAAGTTTGTGGTCTGCGTGGCTTTGGTTGTGTGCCTGCCCGTTCGCCTGGGGAGAGCCGCTCATCAGACTCCTGGGACAGGGTGCTTCTTCCCCAGCCAAACCCAGGCCTCCTCCAGCAGGACTCCAGAGCAGGACTAGAGAGGCCGCGCTGCTAATCCCCGTGCACGTGAGGGGCACACCCCGAAGTGTGAGAGACTGAAACCCTGGGTGAGATGGGACCTTCGGGAGGGGCGGACACTCCTGCCCCTCCTGCCCCGGAAGGATGCGCTAAGGAAAGCTAGCTTTGAAATCTGAGAAGCTTTAGACAATTTCTGCATATCTGCATTGTCACCAAGTGAGTGAAAAGCCAACTCAGCACTTCTTGTCTCCTTTGCATAGTAAAATCAAGTGGGGAGTCCGGCCTCCGTCCAGACGTGAGGGATTGGGGCTGAGCTGCATGTATGCTTACGCTCCAAAGTCACATGTAGGTGCTTTGTTTTCCTGACCGGCTGTTTGCTTCCTGACGTGTTCTTTTTTCTGGTGGCGTGATTGGGACTATGTGAGCAGTCCCCAACATTCCAAAGGGTCGCGTGGGCCGAGTTCAGTTTCAGGTTGATGTTTTGGTTGTAAAGACACTTTCCTATGCAAGTGGTACCAGGGGCTAGTCTTGGAGCAGGTTTGGTGTATAATGTACCTTAGCTCTGACACCACCCGACTGTCAGTCTCCAGAACCAGAGAGGCCCTAAGGTTATCTTGGTCCCTCCCATCTCCCTCTCTGGGCCCCCCATTTACCCGCTGGGGCCCTTTTAGCCTAGTGCTTAGCCATGCTTTGCTTTCTTCTGTGCATGTCACCAGAATGCTCTGTATTCCAGAATTGTCTGCCTTCCCTCCGCTCCCCTTAAAAATCTTAACTCCTTGATGTAATATTTTTGTAAAGAGGAAATTTGCCTGGAATTGATTTCTGTAAGACACGGATCCCTGCTTCTCTTGGCATTTGGTACCTGAGGAATTTGAGCTGTGGGTATACAATAATTTTCTGTGGTTCAGTTGTGAAGGGCTTTGTAGCCATGCTGGGGAATTGGAACTTGAGGCCAGGGCAAGCCTTCGGGAGTTTTTAAGTCCTGGCACAATCAGATGTGGGTCTGAAGACTCTGTGCAGTAGAAATGTGAAGATTGGAGCCTTCGCTGTTGTAAATAGTCCAGTGAGTGGGGAGTCCCAAGTCCTCCCTGAGGTCCCCACGGTGCGCTCATCCAGCCTCCCATTGCCCAGTCAAATTCACTGCTTCCTGAAATCAGTATTCTCATAGCATCGTTTGTATCTTTCATCCTATTGGGGTTTTATGTGTCTCTGCCCTGTCACGGGAATGTGTGCCACTGGACAACAGGCAGCCGGCCAGCTCACTCCTCTCCCGTCACCAGCCTCTCTTAGGATTTATAGCATCCGGAACTATAAACATTGAGGAGAGGAAGGCCGCAAGGACATAAAACGTGTGCTTGCCATATACGAAGCACTACATACACGAGGACCTGGCGGACAGCCTGCGCCTTTGTTCTTCATAAAGGTCCGATCGGTAGGTAGGGCTAGCCCCATTTAACAGGGACGGGCACTACCACTCAGAGAGGCCGAGTGACCTTTAGCAGGTCACGTACCTGATAGGGGACAGAGCCAGGACTGGAGACAAATATTGATTTGAAGGTCTTTTCCATGGAGCTGTGAGTTCCATGAACTGTTAACTGTAAAGATTCTCATTTTGAAATTCCAGGAAACAACATGAAATAGGAACAATTCAGGCAGAGTTCTGGAAGATTTGCATGTGCAAGGATCCAAGCCATAGCTCGCCAGCCCTGTTTCAGAGTCTGGCTTTCCCAGGGGGTTTCCGCTCAGCTCTTTCTGTCCATCGTAAATGACTCTTCGGTCCACATTTCACCCACTTTCCTTTTAAGAGCGCCAAGGCTTTTCACTATGACTACAGTGATAGCAGGAACTCTGCAGTGATGAGTCAGGTGGAGACGAGCAGGGGAAAAGGAGTGGGGGGTGGACTCGGTGGCAGTGTGCATTTACATGTAAGGGCTTTGCAATTTGTGATGCGCTGTCTTCTGTAAGTCAGAGCTCCTGGTCATTCACCATTGAAACATTCATGAGAAGTTGGAGTTTGATGAGCCAGCGGATTTGTGGAGGAGGAGGTACACTGGGCCACAGGGTCGGCCTTACCTGAGGGCTGAGGAACAGAAAAAGCAAAGGGCCTGGGCGTTGAGTCCGCACACCCCGCCGCCCCAAGGGTTCTGCTGAATTAGCTTGTGAAATGCGGTGGTTGTGATTTCCACCCCTCTTTGGGCCTGCATCTTTTCTTTTTATTTCTTTTATTTTTTTAAGATTTTATTTATTCATTCATGACAGACACACACACACAGAGAGGCAGAGACACAGGCAGAGGGAGAAGCAGGCTCCACGCAGGGAGCCCGACGCGGGACTCGATCCCGGGTCCCCAGGATCATGCCCTGGGCTGAAGGCGGGCGCTAAACCGCTGAGCCACCCGGGCTGCCCAAGGGCCTGCATCTTTAATGGAACATTTTATATTTTTTAGTTAAGTTGTTAAACTCAGTAAATACACCTACCGTCCTTAAAACACAAAACTCCAAAACGTTAGTTGTTTGCAGCCAGACCAAGAAAGGGCCCAGGGTTTTTGAGTTTTAATAATGAAAAAGGTAAAAGCAAGGGCTTCAGGCGGAGAAGGGTGAGGAGCCTGCATACCTTGCGCTCGCTTTCCTGTCACTCCGGATGTCTCCAGACTTTGTCCCGGGCTGCCCAAGAGGACAGAGGAGGTCCATCTCCTCTGAGGGTCTTGGGGTGGCCTTAGCTCAGCCCTCCGGGCCCTCCTGGTGTCCGCCCTCCCGCAGCCCCATGGCCTGCCCTCCCCTCGTGCACCCTGTGCTCCAGCCAACCAGTCTGTGCTCCAGCCAGCTACTCCTCCTCCGCTCTGTGCTGTTGGACCCTGCCCCTCCCCTTGGAATGCCCTTCACCATTCCTTCCTGACTCCTGCTTGTTCAGGCCCCGTCTTCTGTAGAAAGCCTACCCTGAACTGCCTCGGAGCCACACCTGATGCCATCACCTGCGCTGCACTTGTCCCTCTGCACATGTCCCATCCGGGACTCCATACCCTGGCGTGTGCTGACCAACCTGTCCTATTCTCACTGTACGAGTCTCTGAGAGCTGTAAGCCAGGCCCCTGCTTGGCAAGCTTCCATCCTCTGTGTCCCCGGGAGCCACCTCCCAGCTTGTCCCACCGCCATCTCGCTACCAGTCACTCACCGGTGCGCACCCTCCCAGTCACCTCCATCTCCTTGTCTGTAAAACAGGCTTGTGGACAGCACCCAGCTCAGATATCTCTGTGTGGATTAGAGGAGGAGGCTGGAGAAAGCGTGGCGTGAGGGTTAGAGAGTGTGGCCTCTGATGCTGCAGCCTCCAGTGTGAATCCTGCTATGCCGCTGTTTGTGGGACCTTGAGCAGGTTACTTGACTCTCTGTGCCTGGGTTTCTCATCCCTAAAATAATCATGCTACCTGCCTGCTAGGGTTGCTGTAAATACTTAGTCAAGGTGTAAAAGTGTTGATGGTAGTATGTGGTCGAGGAAGCCCTCAAACAGTAACTGTCACTAGGTGTCCAGTTGGCGCTGGAGTGAGTGGAACCGGTGATTCCCTAGCATCGCCCACACCCGTGTGTCAGGAATTTGGTATGCGTGCCCACTTTTCACATAGGTAGTCTCGCTGATGACTAAATGGAGGGCCTAGCCAAATGAGTAGCATTTAAGCAGTTTTCAGGGACAGTGACTATATCTCCTACAACTCATCTCTGAGTGACTTATTTTTCCTAATTCCCAAATGTCTTCATTCAAAGAGTATAGGAGCCTGGGGGTAGAAGTGGTGACTTGGAAGAAAAGCAGGGAGCGTGGTAATTTGAAGACCGCAAAAGAATGAAGCTTTTCTGAACCATGTTTTTGGTATACAGCAGTAAGGTGCAGACGGTGTGCAGTCGCCTTGCTTCATGTCCAGGGACTCGGAGATTCTCACTTGGTTTGGTCCTCACACAGTCCGATAGCCCACACCTGTGCTTCCCGGTGCCTGGTGCCTTGGATTCCCCCAAGAGCAGATCCTGAGCCTAGGATTCAGAGTAGCTGTTTATTTGGGACGTGATCCCAGGAAACACAGGAAAGGTTGTAGGGAGAATGAAGCAAGAAGAGATGCCCGTGAAGGGCATGTTAATGGGTAGGTGTCTGCACACAGAATCGAATTCCTGAAAAAAATCTAAACCAATGTTTCTGTCCTTCCAGCGGCTCGCACAATTCTTGGAGCTCTCTTTAACTCCTCCCCTTCCTGTCCCCTCTGGCCAGCCCATTAGAAATCCCAGTAACTACCTTAACCCCCACTACCACCTTGGTCCAGGCACCATTGCCTCTCATCATGTCTCACCCGGATCATTGCTGTAGGCCCAGCTGGCCTCCCGGCTTCCACCTTCCCTGCCTCCTAGGGCCATCCTCGGCAGCATAGCCAGAGTGATCCTTCGGAGACAGAATGAATCTGACCGTCCATTCCGCTTCTGGTGGAAAGCTCCTGCGGTTCGGCGTCTCCTGCCTCTTCCCCTGTCGTCTCCCCCCATCTCCCCCGCAGCTCCCTGCTCCAGCCCTGCTGTGACTTGGGCTCCTCCCTCTGCTTGCAGGGCTCCTTGCCTTCTTCAGACCTTCTCAAGTGGCAGTTTGTTGAATGAGTGAAGGAATGAGTGACTTGTGAAATTCTGGTACAGTTTGTAGTGTGTCATAGGTGCTCAGTAAATGGCAGCAATTTCTGTGTTCTCACTTAAAGTCTCTGGTGGCATCGTGTGGTAGCTGCTGTGGTCCCTGTCTTCCAGCGACAGAAACTGAGCCTCAGAGGTTGACTAGCCTACAGCACTGACTTTCACCATCTTGACCCAGACTCCAGGACGAGTGCATTGTGCATGCTCACACATGTGGACGTGTGCTGTGCTGACCCTGGGTCGCAGGAAGGAGTGCATCGTGCGTGCTCATGCGCATGGACGTGTGCGCATGTAACTGAGACTGATGTTTCACGAGGTCTCAGCCTTCCTGTGTTTGAGGCATTCTGACTTTTCTTTTTTTAAGATTTATTTATTTATTCATGAGAGACACACGGAGAGGGAGGCAGAGACACAGGCAGAGGGAGAAGCAAGCTCAGTGCAGGGAGCCCGACGTGAGACTTGATCCTGGCACTCCAGGATCACGCCCTGGGCTGAAGGCAGTGCTAAACTGCTGAGCCACCCGGGCTGCCCATTTTGACGTTTTCTACTCTGTCCTAGTTGGTTTATGATTTTTTTAAAAAATTTTTATTTATTCATGAGAGACACAGAGAGAGAGGCAGAGACCATGCAGGGAGCCCGACGTGGACTTGATCCTGGGTCTCCAGGATCACTCCCCGGGCTGAAGGTGGCGCTAAACCACTGAGCCACCCGGGCTGCCCCAGTTTATGATTTTAATTGCTAGTTTCAAACCACTAAGTTGATTGTCAGAAACCCTTTTAAAAATATTTGTCCATGCTTTTAATTTTGCATCTGTCGCTTTTCCCTGTGGCAACATCTGAACTAGGTTTCTCAAAATTATTAGCACTAAAAACAGTGTTCAGTACACAGCTGAGTTATAAATGTGGCATAACAAGTCATTTCTTTCTCTGCTGATCTTTGTGAAAGATGGCAAGAGGGTGCATAAATAAATGCATGATTGTTGAGATGTAGTAGGATTAAGGGGAAAATTAAAATGGCTTACAGAAAAGGAAGGGGAAAAGTCTCTATTAAGCAACTGAGAGGAATTAAAATTTGCCACTGATATGAAATGACTGGGCAGCAATGAGCAGAACCTCGGGGCATGTGCTTGGGGCGTCATCCCTGGAAGCAGTCATGTCTCTGAGCCCATTAAATTGTGGTTTTTGTTTTTTGTTTTTTTTTTTTTTGAGCCCATTAAATTGAATCGGCACCGTAGCGGGGAATCAATAATAGGAAAGAAGTTTGTGTACCGTGCTTGATTATTCCAGGTTGGTGGCCTAGCAAACCCTCCTTTGTGGGCTGTTCTGAAGAGCCCGCCTGCTGGTTGACCAGCAGAGGCTGATCCTTTGAAACCAGAGGAGAACTTGCCAATGTCCTGGGTATCAGGTTGAGTGCATTTACAACCTGCCCTCTAGAGAAAGATAAAACTGTCACCGATAGTCTTAGTTAGTTTGAATCCATTCAAAAATAAACGTCATAACTGTTTTATTATTTTTCTAGAGGGAGGGAGAGGCAGAGGAAGAGAGAGAGAATCTCAAGCAGGCTCCCACCCTGTGCGGAACCTGACAGGAACCCACGACCCTGAGATCATGACCTGAGCCGAAATCAAGAGTCGGACGCTTAAATCAACTGAGCCACCCAGGTGCCCCTAAATGTTGTAACTGTTTTAAAGGGATGAGGTGTTACAGTAATGGAAGCCCCAGGGAAGGGTCAGCTTTGAAGCGTCCAGCGTTGTCTCTGTGTGAAGTGGCTTTCTCCTCACTGAGAGCATGGATGGCATTAATATGGACCCTTTTCTTTGATACTGAATTACACGTTTGCCGGGTATGAGATGCTGGCTCGTCCAGCCCTTGCAACAACCGCAAAAGGGAGGCGCAGTCATCCCACCCATTTCAGGCGAGGGCCGCGGCACTGGGCCAGGACGGGAAGCAGCCTCTCACCCCGGGGTCTCTGCCAGAGCCTGCACCCGGCCACCAGGCCTTCACATCTCAACCTCAGATTGGAACAGAATCGCAGTGAGATCTCAATGCAAACCCCTTAATTTACCGTTAGTAATAAGTGAGTTTAGATCGGGACACAGTTTCCTCTGTGCTATTGTTGAAAACATGATTTGGTAAGAAAATAGTATTCAGGAGATTATAAGGTGGTTAGCATAAGAAAGAAACCAAGCTCTTCTGTTGTTGAGCTTTCTAACTTTCGCTAAACACTGTGACACAGTAGTGATCAGTGAAATTTTTCTCTTTCCAGATTCTTCCCTATTTTTTAAAGGTCTAGTGAGACACTCCCCCCCCCCCCCCCCCCCCAACACACACACCCTCTTTGCAACCCAGTGGTAACAGTTCACGTTGTGGATAAGTATGTCCAGTGATAAGATTGACTTCCTTTCAGAATTACAGACTCAGGAGCTTCGATTCTTCATGCTTCCTCTCTGAACCAAGAGAGATAGAACCAAGCATCAAACGGATAAGAACCCTAGATAGCAAACCTTTTGTTTCAAATCATGCTCTTCTGCACAGCTGCTGAGTTCCAGCGGCTCTCTGCTGCTGTGAGAATACCTGGGTCACAGTCTTCGGTCCTGAGAACCCCCTCCACTGCGGTGGGGACCGGTGCTCTCCAAGAGCCCCGGGACCGGCTGGCTGCTGTTTGCCATGTTGTTCAAATAAGATTGTTCGCCCACAGAGCTCGTGTCTGCCTATGGTCTGCTCAGGACTGGCACCCGAGAAATGGCAGCGAGTGTTCCCTGCCCTTGAGGAGTGCTCCGTCCCGTGGAGAGCTTTTCACCACACCTTTCGTAACAATCGTACGCTTTGTCTTTCAGGTAAGCCCTCGCGATGGAGGGGCTGCTGCATTACATCAACCCGGCACATGCCATCTCTCTGCTGAGTGCGCTCAATGAGGAGCGCCTCAAAGGACAGCTGTGTGACGTGCTTCTGATTGTTGGAGACCAGAAGTTTCGAGCTCATAAAAATGTCTTGGCCGCCAGCAGTGAATACTTCCAGAGTTTATTCACAAACAAGGAGAATGAGTCACAGACTGTCTTTCAGCTTGACTTTTGTGAACCTGATGCTTTTGATAACGTTTTGAACTACATTTACTCTTCTTCTTTATTTGTCGAGAAGAGCAGTCTCGCTGCTGTGCAAGAACTGGGCTACAGCCTTGGGATTTCCTTCCTGACTAACATCGTCTCTAAAACACCTCAGGCCCCCTTTCCAACGTGTCCCAACAGAAAAAAAATATTCATAGAAGATGATGAAAGCAGTTCTCAGAAGAGAAGCGTCATTGTTTGTCAAAGTAGAAACGAAGCACAGGGAAAAACTGTGAGTCAGAATCAACCCGACCTAAGCCATACTTCCCGGCCCTCACCTAGCGCCGCGGCCAAGACCAGCACCAGTAAGCCCCATGTCCCCAAAGCAGCCGAGCCGCTCCACAGTCTGCCACTAGCTGACAAGAGTTGGCCGAAAGATGGTTCAGTGGGCTATGCGAAGCCTCTGGAGCACTCTGGGCCTCTGGATGACCCTTCCCGAAGCAGTTTGGTGAAAAGGAGCGCGCCGCCGCCTTCCAAGCCTCCGCAGGACAGAGAGCCGATGGACGAGAAAGCGGGTCTGAGCAGCCAGCTCCCCAAAGGCAAAGCCATAGAGCTGGCTTTGAAGAGACCCCGGCCCCCGGTCCTGTCCCTCGGAGGCTCGACGGAGACCCCCTACGTGCTGAAGGAAACTCACCGAGGCGGCGGGCCGGGTGAGGACAGGAACTTGCTGTACTACTCGAAGCTGGGGCTGGTGGTCCCGTCCAGCGGCTCTGGCTCCGGGAAGCCGGGCATCGACAGGAGCGGCCCGCTCGTCAAGAGCCTGCTCAGACGGTCGCTATCCATGGACAGCCAGGTGCCTGTCTACTCGCCCTCAATAGATCTGAAGCCGTCCCCGGGGCCCCCTTCGGCGGCGAGCGACGTGCCGGGGGCCGTGTTCTGCGCTGTGGCTCAGAAGGCACCTGTAAAGGATTGCGGGGAGAAGGCGGCCCCCGAGGAGCGGAGCCCTGCACCCCAGCCGCACCGCCTGAGATCCTTCAGTGCCTCACAGTCCACAGAGAGGGAGGGGGAGCCGGCCGTGACCGAGGTTCGCATCAAGACGGAGCCCCGCAGCCCCCTGGCCGACCCCTCCGACATCATCCGTGTCACCGTGGGGGACCCGGCGGCCGCCACCAGGGACCTCCCCTTGAAAACCGAAGACGACCAGAAAGACGCGAGCCGGCTCCCGGCCAAACGGAGGCTCCGGACGGACCGCAGGCCGCCGCTGAAGAAGGTGAGGGAGGACGAGCCCGGGTCCCCAGTGTCCGCAGAGAGCTTCCAGGGGGGCCCGAGCCCCCCGCTCCCAGACGGCGAGTTTCCCGATTCTGACTTGAATAAAGATGAATTTGGTGAGTTGGAGGGAACAAGACCAAACAAAAAATTTAAATGCAAACATTGCCTTAAGATCTTTAGATCGACAGCAGGTCTTCACCGGCACGTTAACATGTACCATAACCCCGAGAAGCCCTACGCTTGCGACATCTGTCACAAGCGGTTTCACACAAACTTCAAAGTGTGGACACACTGTCAGACCCAGCACGGCATCGTGAAGAACCCGTCACCGGCCTCTAGTTCACATGCCGTTTTGGATGAGAAATTCCAAAGAAAGCTGATTGACATAGTGCGAGAGAGAGAGATTAAGAAGGCCCTGATCATTAAGCTGCGGCGCAGCAAGCCTGGGTTCCAGGGGCAGAGTAGCTCCCAGGCCCAGGCCATCAAGAGGAACTTGCGGTCGCGAGCCAAAGGAGCATACATTTGTACTTATTGTGGAAAAGCCTATCGCTTTCTCTCGCAGTTCAAGCAGCACATAAAAATGCACCCGGGAGAAAAGCCCATTGGCGTCCATAGAGCCGCCAAGCCCAAAGAGCATGTCGCTCTCGAGAGTCCGGTAGAGAACAAGGAGGTTTACCAGTGCCGCCTCTGTAATGCTAAGCTCTCTTCTCTTCTAGAGCAAGGAAACCACGAGCGCTTATGCAGGAACGCAACCGTTTGCCCCTACTGCAGCCTTAGGTTTTTCTCGCCGGAGCTCAAGCAGGAGCACGAGAGTAAGTGTGAGTACAAGAAGCTGACGTGTCTGGATTGCATGCGCACCTTCAAGTCCTCCTTCAGCATCTGGCGGCACCAGGTGGAAGTCCACAATCAGAACACCATGGCGCCGGCTGAGAACTTCTCCCTCCCCGTCCTGGACCACAACGGTGACGTGGCGGCCGCCTCCCGGCCCCAGGCCCAGCCTGAGCCTGGCAAAGCCAACCACGCGGTCACTGCGAAAGATGACACCGCGTTCAGCGACTGTTCGGAGCACGTGAACTTTGACTCGGAAGATTCCTCCTGTCTGCCCGAAGACCTGAGCCTCTCTAAGCAGCTGAAGATCCACGTCAAGGAGGAGCCCGCGGAGGAGGCCGAGGAAGAGGCGCCCGAGGCCCGCGCCGCCCCCAAGGAGGCAGGCTCCAGCAAGGACAGCAGCCTGTGGCCCTGCGAGAAATGTGGCAAGACGTTCACGGCGCACAAGCAGCTGGAGCGGCACCAGGAGCTCCTGTGCTCCGTGAAACCTTTCATCTGCCACGTGTGCAACAAAGCTTTCCGCACCAACTTCCGCCTCTGGAGTCACTTCCAGTCCCACATGTCTCAGGCTACGGAGGAGCCGGCGCATAAAGACTCAGAGGCCTGCCCCGCACCCACAAACTCTCCGTCCCCGCCCCCGCTGCCCCCGCCCCCGCCGCTGCCCAAGATCCAGCCCCTGGAGCCTGACAGCCCCACCGGGTTGGCCGAGCACCCTGCTCCCTCCACGGAGAAGCTCTTTGTACCCCAGGAATCCGACACGCTTTTTTACCATGCACCCCCGCTCTCTGCAATCACATTTAAGAGACAGTTCATGTGCAAACTGTGCCACAGGACATTCAAGACAGCCTTCAGCCTTTGGAGTCACGAACAGAGCCACAACTGAGAGACCGACCGTCCCTCTTCACCCGCCACAGAAGGGGAGGTGGTCTCCAGAGTTCAGCCTCAGTTGTGAAACGTCCATAAGAAACAAAATATTTTTTCAAAGAGAATAATAAAGGTTGGAGATTGTTCCGCTTGAATAGGAGCTTGAGGTAAATTGATACTAATTAGTAATGTCCTCACTCAGCTTAGGAAACCTAAAATTGGTTGTGCTTTGGGCCTACAGTCCTAGGATGATTTGACTTCATTCATGTTGAAATTGGACCGATTTTGGTTGTTTGCATGGTTCCTCATTCCACGGTGTCAGTATAATCTTTACCCAGAGGTGGTTTTGGGTTTTGGTTTGTTTTGGGGTTTTTTTGTTTTGTTTTTCTTTTTGTTTTTTAATATACTGATTTGCAATCAGTGAAATACTCTTCAAGTATTTCTTTTGATTACATCAGACACCTAAGTTCTAGTTCAATCTCGGCCACGTTCTGAAGTCCACAGCGTACCCAGAGGAAGTGGAGTAGTTTGCAACATTGAGTTAGATCTTAGGATACTTTAGCAATAAAACAATGATAAGCCTCAACTTTAATAAGTTATCCTGACACTTGATAACAATAAATATTTGGTATTTTGTGGTCTTGTAGAAATTTTTTTGTATGAAAATTGTGAGAAATTTAAATCAGCAATAGTAATACTTAGATTTTTATAAAATAACAAAAGCTTGCTCTTGGGTCATTTAATATAATTAATGATGGAAGATTTGGGAAATAACGTGAGGGTTTCTGGAAGGCCTCCGAGCCCATTTACAAAAGTTTCCGTGGCGACAGGCATCGTAATCGAAACTGCTGTGCTGTGCACGCGTGCCTCAGGTCCCAGCCCTCCCCACCGTTGGAAGGACTGGACGCGTTTGGTCTCCTCCGATTTATGCTGTCACCGGTGGGAGATCCGAGTGCATTTGGGACAGGACACAAAGGTGGCATAAGGCACTCCCTCGTTTTGAATTTAGCAGCATTAGTGGAACAAGTAAGGTTGGGACAGACACTTAGGTACCCAGGTCCCACGCTCCCGGTCAGTACAGCCGCTGTAAGTCCCGGGTTGGCGTGGACTTCCCAGGATGGGAAGCAGGGGAAAAACATCGCGCCGCGGTCCCCACGCGCCCTCAAGAACAGTATTCGCAGCGTACCATTTCCTGCCTCTGTTTCTGTTAGAATCTGTTGGAGTTTATTGTGGTAAAATGTCCTTAGTGCAATCATTCTGCTTTAAGTCACTGCTTTAACGTTTCAAAAACCTGTATTAAAGCACTATCAAGGGTCCAGAGTTCATTTTTGCTACCTATTTTGGCCCATGGGGTTTGGGCTGCCTCTTTTTTTTTCTTTCTTTCTATTTTGTATAAGTTATAATTAAAAGGCTTTTGTAGGTGTCACCCGAAGCTCAGCGGGTGTTTCTAAAGGGAAAACTTCTATTTCACTTGTGCAAACGAGGGGTTAGGTATGAACAAGTGGAAATAACGGTTGAAACTACAGAATCCTTTTAAGGTAGTGCTATGGATGAAGATTCCCAACTTTGTTGATTTTTTTTTTTTTTTTTACAAGCTATTCTCTCAAATAAAAAAGAAAATTACTGTGACTGAGAAATAATTTGCTGAGTACTTAAGTGTGTACCGCTGCAGCAGAAAAGAGCTCGGTGCTCATCGATCTCGTCACCTACATTCCGTGCCAGTGATAGGAAAGACATGCTAACTTTTTATTGAAACACAAGCATTTTCGTAAAATACTAATTGGCTTTGTGGATTACAGAAACTGCATGTGAAATTTTGCCTTTTATTTTTCCATTTGAAAACTATCACAAGTCCCAAAACATTTGAGTGGTCCCTTCCTGTTTTTGTTCTTACTTAAATCTGATGCAGAAAGGAAAATAAAATGAAGTTGCAGTAACCAGTTATTGGCCATCTTTATATTTTCTTGAAGAAATCTATGCATTTTAAAGGTAGAACTAAGGCGTACGATGTTACCTGAAACATCAGCGTGGATATATTGCTCATTGAATTAATTCCCTGTATAATGTGCTGTTTCTTACTCTGAACACCTTGGCAGCTGTCGCTTCCTTGAAAGACAGTCTCCCTCAGAGTAATCCTTGCTTCTGGCTGTTAGAGTGTGTGCGGTAATTCCACGCCACACCTTACCTTGGCATTGTAAATTCAGTATCCCAGGACTTGAACCTTTATGCTACGTTTTTGAAGATTTTTTAATGATGTTAATCAGTAAAAAAAAAATAAAAATATTTTTGATCTAAATATAGGCTCAGCGTATCTGTTAGACTTTGAAAATTGCCAGTGTTTTGTCTCGTTCACATTTTTGTCTAGGCAAGGAACATAAGATTTCGAATAAAATTTTGAACCAAAAACATTTATAATGCAGTTCTGGTTTTTCTATTACTTTTTATACTGTTACCTTCAAAGCGTCAGGCTGAGAGAGTTTATTTTGGTGGTCAGAAAAATAAAATACGCTTCCAAACTCCTGTGACTATTTTAAATGTTAGGAAGTAAAATAACGAAAGACTCGTGAATCGCTTCGTTTAAGAATGAATCTCAGCGGACAAGCAGTCTGTGGGACAGGTTGGTCTTTTCGTTGTTAGGACTCCAGCTGGTAAAGGTATTCTTAAAAATGTTTTTTTTCTGAGGAGAATTAATGTTTGAAAATATAGAAAGCTCAGTATTCTTTGTAAGGATTCAGGATGCCTTTTTTTTTTTTAATGCAGTTGTGGAAAGAATGTTAAGATGTTTTAATATATTCTTTGTTAATCTGAGAACTTGCTCTCGAATCATTTTCTCGATGTGGGAGAGGGAAAGAGGAACGCCCTAAAACGCCTTTTTATCAAGGTAGGCAATGGAGGTTGCAGATAGTGTGCATTTTCTTTTATAGTAATATTTCAACTTAGCAGAATATTCACCTTTAAAACCAGTTACGGCTAGTGTGCATTTCCTGTTTTATCAAAATACACAACCACGAGTTCGACCATGACGTGGTTTTGCATTTGCCGGGGGCACGTGTGTGGTTCTCGGGTTTTCTGTTTCGGAGGGGATCGTTAACAGCCTTTAAAAAAAAAAAAAAAAAAAAGGCTCCAGCCCTTACTAACCAGTGGGAGTCTTATCCACATGCAGCACCCATTGGCGCTGATGAGGGTGGAAGCTGTCAGACCCGAGCAAAGCGAGCCCTTTCTTGCAGGCAGGGGGCATCTCCCTCTGCAGGCCAGCCATCGGCCGGCCCTGGGCCGGGAGAGACAAGAGCCACGGGCCTGCAGTCGGCCTCTGTCTCCGTGTGTGTGTGTGTGTGTGTGTGTGTGTGTACGGACGTGTGTGTACAACCAGAATCCAGAATTAAAGGTATCTGAATTTTCTTACCATGAAAATAATTAGATGTCACGCATAGCCGGTTTCTTTATAAATTGCACTAATTCATATTGGAATATTACAAGTCTGTTTTTTGTCCCATTTCTGATCTCTCCTTGATGTTTTTTTTTGTAATAATTGTGAAAAGCGTCATTATTTAAATAATGCTAATACATTTAATAAGTTCTTTAACACTGGCCTTTTTTTTTTTTTTTAAGTTTTAAAAATAGGGTTTTCTTTTGTGGCTTTAGCACTTTAAGAAGTTTTATGTTTCCATAATTGTTAATGTGCTTGTTCAGTGCTTCTCCCGTGTGTCCCCTCGCGGGGGGGGGGCCCACTTCCTCGCGCGGCTTGGGGGAGACTGAACGCTCGTGTTTACGTTCCAGAGGAGGAAGCATGGGTTAGTGTCAGGTTTTTAAAGGAATTCCTTTCAGAGACCGATGTTTGGGAACCAAAGTATTTTACTGTAAATCTTGAAAATAACTCAATTGAGTGCTCTCTAGTCATTTATTAGTGCTGTTCTCAAATTCTCCACAAAGTTATACTTGGTTAATGTTCATTTCCAAAAAGGGATAATTTCTTAATCGACATTAATCCAATACTTTCAAAGTTTTCATTGAATAACCCTTATTATGAAACAAAAGTGGTTATAAGCAAATTGTGTATATTTTGTTGTCAGATGCCTTAGCGGACTAAATCATTGTTCAATTTTATTTAGGAATGAGCTTTTTGGAACTGAAAAACTCACAGTAAAATAGGATTTCTATCTAATGTTAATCCATCGCTTATTTGTATCCAATTCTGTTGTCTGTTTCCTTTGCTTAAATCTTGACTAAGAATGATTGGAGTCAATAAATTTGTACTGTATTTTGTTTTGAGTCCTGGTCTCATTGGTCTGTTTGGGATGTTGATGACGATTAGTAGCATATACATTTCTGAAAGTACAGACGAGGGCCTTTCTGGGCGAGTCACGGGAGTGGCCGCCTGAGAGCAGGTGCTTCCCCAGGGCCCGCAGCCTGCTTGGAGAGCTAGGTTCCGGGGGCGCCACAATTACGTGCTCATTAAAACCTTACATCAGCAATCACGTTTGCCTGTCCACCTTTTTCTTTACCGTTCACGTTAGTCTTTGAAAGGATCGTGGGGGTGGGTGCATAGACATTGACATCTCAGCATAGTGCTTGATAATCTAGCTTCATTGCATAATCTTCACGGCCCCCAGGTCATCTGAACCAGGCCCTTCCCTCCGGGACTCCAGCTTCCCCCGAGAGGGGGAGCCACGCCGCGGGCATCTCCGATGACCACCAGCAGGCTGACGGCAGGCACGGAAGGAGCACGTCCCGGGCACTCTTGCTCACCGGATCCCCTAAGACCGAGGACAGCAGACTTGGGGGCCTCCGGACAGCAGTTTGGTGATCACACCGCCCCTGAACAAATGATACAATTTTTTTAAAGTTTTATTTATTTATTTGAGAGCACAAGTGGGAGGGGCAGGGGAAGAGGGAGGAAGACTCGCAGGCAGACTCTGCAGCCAGTGTACAGCCCAATGCGGGGCTCGATCTCACGACCCCAAGATCAGGAGCTGAGCGGAAACCAAGCGTCAGATGCTTAATCAGCTGTGCCATCCAGGCATCCTTACGAATTTTTGTCTTAATCCGCTTCAGCTCTGCTACCCAAATGGCCACCAAACGCTGTTTTGTTTAAAATGTTTCCTGTGGCCTTTTCTTCGTAGTGATTACAGGCCCTTTGGGGTCTGGGGCTGTCGCGGTCCTGTGGCGTCCTCCCCGGTCTTGGGCACACGCTCCGGACAGTAAATGCCTGTGGTGGCCAAACCACGGTGCCACCGTGCAACGTGTTCCCCAGCCAGAGGCTCTGCCTCGGCTCTGTCGAACACGTTGAGCTCCGTGAGCTGCGACAGTTGAGTGGCGGGAAGTCCTTCGGGGCGTGTGTCTGGAGAGGGACACTCTGCACGCTGTCACAGGAGCACGGTCACGCCTGGCGCAGCCCTGCCGTAGCGTCCGCGATGGGCCGTCCGCCCCATCCTCCAGGGTCGGGCCCCTCGGTCAGTGCGTTGTCCCCACAGCACCTGTGTCACCTGCGTTTTGCCCAACGGAATGCCTGAGGTCCCGTTTGGGTTCGGTCATTTCCAGGACACGTTTCCTGACCCCTTTGCCCCGCATCTCGCTGCAGCTCAACGTAGGCGCCTGAGTGTACGCATCGCCGCCCGAGAGCTGCGGCCTCGCCACCTTCCGTCTTAGCTGCCCGTGTGCTGGGGCCGCGCTGGGCAGGGGAAGGGCGGGTCGAGGTCTGATAGAGGAGTCCTGCCAGACGCTGCAGACAGCGCCCAATTATTCTCAGCTGTACTAGAAGACGCTCGCTCGCTGGGTGTCCCTGCATACGTCCCCAGATTCGCACTCAGCTGCTCACACGCCCAGAGCCTATTTTCATTCTTCTACGGATCCCACGAAGCCCGAGAAAAAGGACGGAAACGCTCAAACGTCCGGCCTCAGATCGACGCATCCCTTGCCCTTTGTCAACGCCCCGTACTCTGGTGGCGCTGTAATCGCTCCGGTGTGTGGCGGGCTGTATGAGTGTCACGGGCCCGGCCACACTGCCCCTGAGCTGCCCCGGCCTGCCAGGTTGTCGGGATACACTCACCTGTCGACCCGAGAACAGTAGCAGCTGATGACTACTACTAGGAGGTGGTGGTAGTACTTGCTGCACGGGTGTGTGGAGGTATTTGTAAAGCAGCAGCAGGCCTGTGTCCCTCCCACGCTGGGTCTCACTGTCCCCTGCGCTCGTGTCACCCAGCCCTCGTCTCCCTCGGTTTGGAGTATTGCTCGCCGTTTCCTCGACGTGCATAGCCTCGATCATTCTCGAGGATCACGGACCGGTCGTCTTGCAGAGCACCCCTTACCCGGGGCTTGGTGTTCCCTCCCAGGGAGCCCCCCGGTATGCATTTCTGCACCAGAAAACCACGGAAGCTATGTCCTTGCCCCTTGGTTGTGCACGAGGCGTGCGGTACCCGCGTGCCCCGTCACTGGGGGCTCTCGGTAGCATTCCTGTGCGTTTCTCCACTATGCGATCCCCCTCTGCAGCTAATAAACACTCTGTGGGGACGTATTTTCAGGCTGTATGGAATCTCGTTTTTCATCTCAATTTTTACCCACTAATGTTAGCATCTGTTGATGGGTTTTGCCTGAATTCCTTATTACAATCGTTGCCAAATGGCGATTTTCCTCATACCTTCGTGCCTTCTTCACTTACCTGCATGCTCTCCACTGCAAGAAGAAGAACACGTCTGTTATTCCCATTAATTTGTTCGCTGTGTCTGTGCTGCGGACCCTGGGATGCCTCGTCTATTCACGGGGTTGCAATCAGTCACCGTTGCTTCGGTGCTCAGTTACCCCAGGTCTAGCCAGTGGGAGCTTCAGGCTTCTCTGACCCGTGATACGTCCCCCTCTCGTGCCTGGAGTATCTTCCTACTTCCTCACCCAAGTGTTCCAGACTCACCCTGTCCTTTTCCTGCCAGAGCCCCCAAATCAGGCATTTCTCTGAGGACGCTGGTTCCTGTAAGTGGAGAATGTTGTTTGGAGACCAGGATCTGATGCAAGGTGTGGATGTGCCGGGTCCTTCAGTGGACGGGCTTACAGGGAAGATTCACACACACACTGACATCCGGATGTATCCCTGAATCTTCTAGATCTATCTGGATACAGGCAAATCTGTGCGTCCACACCACCAATAGCTTCGATTCCAACCCACTGCCGGATGGTTTGCTCTGTGGCTTCCTCCCTTCCAGGTTTACACCTTCCCTCTCTGATGGTGACATCAGGCTCCCACAGCCTCAGCCTCTCCTGTGTGTAGCCAACCTCCAGACCCCCTTGCACCTGCCTTGCACACACAGGCTGACTGCCAGCCTCAAGGGGATCTACCACTTGGCTTTTTAACATAAGGAGAAAGGAAAGAAGACATGGAGGGAGGGAGGAAGGACTATTTGTCTCTTTTTCCCTTTCAGTTCTACCAGTTTTTGCTTGATATAGTCTCTCACTCTAATATTAATTGAATACATGTATAGGATTGATTAACTGACCCCATTATTTTGTATTTCTAAAAGATTTTTATTCATGTATTTATTCATGAGAGACACACACACACAGAGGCAGAGACACAGACAGAGGGAGAAGCAGGCTCCTCGCAGGGAGCCCAATGCAGGATTCGATCCCAGGACACCCCCCCCCACCATGACCTGAGCCAAAGGCTGATGCTCAGCCACTGAGCCATCCAGGTGCCCCTATTGTTTTTTATTTTTTATTTTTTTTATTTTTTTATTTTTTATTTTTTTTTAATTTTTTATTTATATATGATAGTCACACACACACACAGAGAGAGAGAGAGAGGCAGAGACACAGGCAGAAGGAGAAGCAGGCTCCATGCACCGGGAGCCCGATGTGGGATTTGATCCCGGGTCTCCAGGATCGTGCCCTGGGCCAAAGACAGGCGCTAAACCGCTGCGCCACCCAGGGATCCCCCCTATTGTTTTTTAAATAAGCTTCTTTATCTACTGCCTAACCAACTTTGTTTGTGTTAATACAACTACTCCACTTCCTTCTTGACAAGTTTCAGCATGGTATATTTTTTCTATTTTTTTACCTATTTGTGTTATTGAGTGTGTTTCTTGCAAGCAGCATATATTTGGGTACTGATTTTTAAATCCAATCTACATCCTCTGCCTTTTTAAGATTTTATTTATTCATGAGAGACACACAGAGAGGCAGAGACACAGGCAGAGGGAGAAGCAGGCTCCATTGCAGGGAGCCTGGTGCCGGACTTGATCCTGGGACTCCAGGATCACACTGTGAGCCAGAAGCAGATGCTCAACCATTGAGCCACCCGGGCATCCCCATCCTCTGCCTTTTAATCAAAGTATTTAGACCATTTACATTTGACATCTTATTATTTATTCATTTTCTACTCATCCTGTCCATTCTGGGTTACCTGTTTTCTTTTTCTCTTCCTTCTTTTGGACTGAGTTTTGTTTTTTCTTTTCTTTTCTTTCAAGATATACTTCTTTTAGAGAGAGAGAGAGCACATGAGTTGGGAGGAACAGAGGGAGAGAAAGAATCGTCAAGCAGGATCCCTGCTCAGCAGAGAGCCCAGCCCAGGGCTCTATCTCATGACCCTGAGATCATGACCTGAGCCAAAATCAAGAGCCGGCCACTTAACTGACCGAGCCCCACAGGCACCCCTTGTTTTTCTTTTTAATGATTCCATTTCTCTCTTTTGTTGGATTATTAGCTATTACTTTGTTTTATTATTTCAGTAGGTATGTTACAGGTTATAGTATACATCTTTGCCTTAACATAGTCCACCCTCCAGGAATGTCACACAACCTTACGTGTGATGCAAGAACAGATGGCATAGCGTCCTTTTCTCCCTTTCCAGTCTTTGTGCTACGATTGTCAGACACTCATTTCTGTGTATAGTATAAGCCCTACAGTACATCGTTATTGTTTTCACTTTAATTTTTTTAAAAGATTTTATTTATTCATGAGAGACACACAGAGAAAGAAGCAGGCTCCATGCAGGGAGCCCGACGCGGGACTTGATCCTGGGACCCTGGGACCATGCCCTGGGCCGAAGGCAGGCGCTCAACCACTGAGCCACCCAGGGATCCCCTTGTTTTCACTTTAGTCAACTAAGGGGACACCTGGGTGGCTCAGTGGTTGAGCGTCTGCCTTTGGCTCAGGGCGTGACCCCAGGGTCCCAGGATCAAGTCCCACATCAGGCTCCCCGCAGGGAGCCTGCTTCTCCCTCCGCCTGTGTCTCTGCCTCTCTCTGTGTGTCTCTCATGAATAAATAAATACAATTAAAAAATAAATAGCCAACTAAATTTTAAAACAATCCAAGCAAAGTAACAAGGAAACAGTACTTATATTTACCCATGTAAGTGTTCATTTCTGGTGCTCTTTCACCCGCAGGTCCAGGTTCCATAAGCTATCATTGTCCTCTGCCTGAAGCACACGAACATCAGTATTTCCCTGAAGTGTGTGTTCACTGATGCCAAATTCTTTCAGCCTGTGTGTGCTGTAAAAGTCTTGATTTTGCCAATCCTGAGAGATAGTTTCACTGGATATAGAATTCTAGATGGATATTTATTTTTTTCTTTCAGAACTTTGAAGATGTTGCTTCACTGTGCCTAGCTTGAATTTTTTCCAGCGAGAAATCTGTAGTCGTTGTCTTTGTTACCGTACACAGAGGGTATCATTTTTACTCTGGCTGTTTTTAAAATTTTCTCCTTATTACCAGTTTTATACAATCTGATTATGATGTACCATGGTGTAATTTTTTGGGGGTTTGTGTGTACTCAAACACACTTGAGTTTATTTAGTTTCTTGGATGTTTGAATTTTATAACTTTTATCAGATTTGGAATTTTTCAGCCATTATTTCCTCAATTTTTTTTCTTTCCTACCCTCTCTTTCCTCTTCTACATGGTCTCCAATCACACATTTATTAGGGCCATTTGAAATTGTCCCATAAATCACTTGTTTTACGGAATTTTTTCCTTTTTCCCCACCGCTCTGTGTTTCATTTTGGATATTTTCTCTTGCTATGCTTTTAATTGACTAACCTTTGTTTCTGCAAAGTCTAATCTACAATTAACCAGCTAATGTAGTTTTCATCTCTAGAAGTTTGATTTGGGTCTCCTTTATATCTTCCATGTCTATAGTTAACATGTTCCATCTTTCCTCTAACTCCTTGAACATATGGAATATAGTTATGACAACTTTTTTTAATGTCCTTATATACTAATTCTATCATCTGTTCCATTTCTGGGTTGGCTTAAATTTGTTTCTCTTCCTCCTGACTCTGGGTAACGTTTTCTTGCTTCTTGGCATATCTGGTAATTTTTTGTTGGATGGCAGGCATTGTGGATTTTAACTTGTTGGGTGCTGGGTATTTTTGTATTCCTATAACTGTTCTCGAGCTTTGTTTAGGGGACATAATTAACTTACTTGGAAACAGTCCTATCCTTTTAGGTTTTGCTTTTAAACTCTGTTAGGTTGGATCAGAACAGCATTTAATAGAGGGCTAACTTTGCCCCACAAAGGGGTTTTTGCCATGAGGCAAACACATGCCTTCTCCCCAGGGTCTCATGGATTATTTCAAGCACTGTGTGAGCTCCAGGGATTGCTCCCTGCAGTCCTTTCAGGTGGTCCTTCTCTCAGCCCCAGGAAGTTCTTTCACATATGTGCGTTCATCACTACTTGAGCAAGGAGTCAAGAGGCCTCTCTCTCTGCAGCTCTTTCCTTTCAGATACTCTTCTCTCAGAGCCCTGGCCACTGTCTTCCTTGGATTCCCAGCTCTAGCTTCTCAGTGAGGGGACTACCTGATTGCTTCAGTTCTTTCTCATCATCTTTCTCATCACCATTCTTTGTTGTCTGACATGCAATGTTCTCAAAATCATTCTCTCATGTATTCTGTCTGGAGTTTAGTTGTTTCAAGTAGGACAATAAATCCAGCCACTCTACTCCACCTTGGTCAGAAGTGGAACTGAAGTTCATTATTTTATTATCGACAGGTTTGCTAACATGTCCTAAAGCATCTAGCATTGGATGTCCATGTATGTACACCAAAAACTTGCCCTTGAGCAATTTTTCCAAATTCTGAGCATGAAAGAACTCGAGACTTTCTCAAACCTGACCAAAAAAATCACATAACAGATCTCACTAAATGAAAACCAAATATATCCCCTCCTCAACTCAGCCTTTGTCAGGTCCCAAAAGCCCAGGTTTCACCTCAAGGCCAACCATTGTGAAAGAAATAATGGCGGACAGAATGTCAGAGTAGAAAGAAATAGACCTCTCCCTCTCTCATGCTCAATAGATGTGTGGTCATGTTTTTATATAGAATTTGCCATAGTAATTATCATGGCGTGGAAGTAACCTATAAAGTGAGGGGCCCCGTAATCTGAGCTTCATTAGCTTTAAGCAAATCTACCTCTGTCTGTTTTATGCACTTACAGCCACAACCCATGATGTGAATGTTATAATCTGATCATGAGTCACAAGCTGCTGTGAGACAGCCCTTTGCTTTGTCCAGGTCTCCTGATGGCCTGGGTAACAAGGATGTACTCCATAGGAAGAGGCTGAAGGAAGAGCCATCCCTTAAAAAAAAGAAAAGAAAAAAATTTTTTATTTATTTGAGAGAGAGAGAGCATGAGAGCATGAGCAGGGGAGGTGCAGAGGGAGAATCAGACTCCCCCCTGAGCAGAGAGCCTGACACGGGGCTCGATCCCACGACCCTGGGATCATGACCCTAGCCAAAGGCAGACCTTAACACACTGAACCACCCAGGCGCTCTAAGAGCCATCCCTTTTGATTCGCAATGTTTTTGATGGCAAATGTGATATGTAGTGAAAATGGCAGATACACTTGACCTACTTTTCTCTGTCATGTGATAAAGACTTTGGAAAATCAGGAAGAAACCTTAATTTGTACCACTAGAAATAGAAATTTTGTGTGTAGGAAAAGCAGAGATTTGGTCCTAATGATCTCAGTGACAAAAAGGAGATTTTCAGAGGCATTCAAGTTAGATCTCCAATCTGACATCATGGAGCTTATTAAGAACCAGTGCTGTTCCCAAAAGCAAAGACCAAAGATAGATTATTGAATAGTATGTAATGTTTTAGATTTGTCTGATTCCTTAGTAAATGAAAGGAACAAAGTGCAAGATACCTTACTAGTGCTTTCACGCAAAATAATTTATATCAAGGGGGCACCTGGGTGGCTCAGTGGTTGAGCATTTGCCCTTCGGCTCGGGTTATGATCCTGGGGTCCCGGGATCGAGTCCCACACTGGACTCACTGCGGGGAGCCTGCTTCTCCCTCTGCCTGTGTCTCTGCCTCTCCCTGTGTCTCTCCTGAATAAATAAATAAGATCTTAAAATTAATTTATATCAAGTGCTGTTGGGTCTATGAGAAGGGATGGGCTCTGCTTCTAGCCCCCTGTCTACCTACGTAATTCTAGAAACATCCAGGAAGCATTTCCTGATTCATCAGACTGAACAGTTGGAAATGACCATAACCTCCTGCTAAGGAACAGCCTTGCACGACGTAGGGGCTGAAGCTCTTTCCCAGGAAACTTATTTTGATTGATCCAAAGAGTTCCAGTTGAAGGTTACCAGAGCTCGGGAACAGTCTTACCATTCACACAACTTGGAAACCTTTTTCTTCTCGTGGTCCCTAAAAAAAACATTTTTGCGGTTCCCTGAAAGTACCTTGAGCCCTAAACCTTGTGGCTAATGGGAGAGTCCGCCCTGGTTAAAGGAACAAACAACACGAGCCACTGTGGGAGGCCAGCTGGGAGAAGCAGGTCCCCACGGGGAGAAATGCAAACGGGTTTGCAGGGTTTCCGTGGGCATATTATTCAGTGGGTGACCACCTCCAGGTATTTGTGTTTATATTTAGCCTGATAACCAAACTTAGGAATTCTTTTTTTTTTTTTTTTAAGATTTATTTATTCATGAGAGACACACAGAGAAGCAGAGACACGGCCAGAGGGAGAAGCAGGCTCAAGGCTGGGAGCCCGACGTGGGACTCCATCCGGGGACCCCAGGATCACACCCTGGGCCGAAGGCGGTGCTAAACCGCTGAGCCACCCAGGCGTCCCTAAACTTAGGAATTCTTATTGGAATTTTTAAACGTGATTTTTGAAAACAAAGGCAAAGTATTTTTTATCTCTGACACATGATGGATTAGGTGCTCCGGGGAGCTTGCCACTTGGGAGGCGTTGGAATCTCGGCAAGACACAGTTTCTGGCCACTTCCCGGACCCACGAGGAGGAGGAGGATTTTCAAAGGCCCCTTCCCAGCCCGCCTCCGAGAAGCTGGGTGAGGGTCGGGTTGCCTGAGAGTGGACACTCCCAGCCTCCCGTCCAGGAGCGGGTCCATCACCGGGGCAGTGACGGCCTGGCGGGGCGTGCGGACAAGTATTCTCCAAACAGGACCGCCGGCCCTGGAAAGTGGACAAGGCCGGCCCTTGGCTGGAGTCTGGGAACGTGGACCTGGGGAGAGTTCTCACCATTCCAAGCTGCGTGGACAGACAATGGGGTTTATACTCAACACCTGCCCTCCTCCTGGGACTCCGGGGTTTTGAGGCAGGCCGGGCAGCAGGTGCTCACATGACACAGCCCCAGTAAGAGCCCCCGGTAAGGCGCCAGGTACCTGGTGAGCTTCCCTGGTAGCCAGCAGCGCATGTGTGGTCGCAGACTGGTGCTGCAGGACCTAGCACACCCGTGTGACTCCACGGGGGACGCTCCTGGAGGCGTCATCCTGGCCTCCTCCACAATGCACCGCATGCACCCTTTGTCCTGAGGTGACTTTGCTTCGTGTCCCTTCACCACGATGAATCCTACCCATGCGTACGACCATATCCCGAGTCCCGCGAGTCCCAGCAAATCACCAAGCCTTGGGGTGGCCTCGGGGGCCACCATTTCAAGTCCACGTCACCGTCGGCTCACAACTGAATCAGACCCATCACCCCAAATTCCGGCGTTCGCGATTCCAGCAGATCAAGCCAGAGGTCACAGCCGGCGCGCGAAGAGGCAGCCGGACGCGTGAGCATGGCAGAGACAGCCAGCAAAGAGCAAGACCCCGGAAGCGGCAGGTGTCACGGCCGTCGCGTGCCAGGTGCACGGTAGATGTTAATGCAACAGTTAAATAAATAAAAGGTGAAATAATAAGATGAGGAATAACTCGACCTAATGAGGAATGAATGCACAAGCAGATCTGAGAAAGAGACAGTTGGAACTTCTGGAAAAGAATGAATGATTTGAGGGATACCTGGGTGGCTCAGCAGCTGAGCATCTGCCTTTGGCCCAGGGCGTGATCCCGGGGTCCTGGGATCGAGTCCTGCATCGGGCTCCCCGCAGGGAGCCTGCTTCTCCCTCTGCCTGTGTCTCTGCCTCTCCCTGTGTGTCTCTCATGAATAAATAAATAAAATCTTTAAAAAAAAATGAATGATTTGAAATGAACTCAGTGCACGGCGGGCTCCAGGGACTGAGTATGCATGTCCTCCCCCAAATCCTCGTGTTGAGATCTGATCTCTGTCGTGATATGTTTGGAGGTGGAGACTTGGGAAGGCGAGTAGGTCAGGAGTGGGGCCCTCAGGAATTGGGGTCAGGGACCCCACACAAGAGGCCTCAGCCGTGTGCGAACCAGGCCACGCTTCTGCCGCCGCCGCGATCCTGGACGCCCAGCCTCCGGGAGGGCGAGGAGTGAACGTCTGCCGCATATGAGCCACCCAGCCTGTGGCATTTTGTTACAGCCGCCCGAGCGGAGCCAGCCAGCGGGTCAAAGAACAGGGCTCATGTGACCGAACAGAATTAAGGAGCTAGTGGGCCCGTCAGAAAGAAATTACATAGAGTCAGCGCCAAGAGAAACTGGGAGATTGAAAACACAAAGGAAAAACTCAAAGACGCGGAGGTTTCCCACTCCAGCCCCGATGCTGTAGTAGGGACCTTCGCCCCTAAAACACCCGGCAAAACGTGGGAGTCCTCGAGACACCGGGCCCCAGGCAATGAAGCGACACTTCTTAAATACTTTAATGTCATGAAAACACTAAATGTCTAATACTACTTAATATTAATATTTGATAGCAAGGAAATATTCAATGTGAGTGAAAGTTGCCCCGTGTAATAATTTCCCTTGATCAAGTGACTTCATTTTTTTTTAAATTTTTTTGTTTCTTTAAATATTTTATTTATTTGACAGAGAGAGCAGGAGCGAGGGGGAAGGGCAGAGGGAGAGGGAGAAGCAGACGCCCCGAAGAGCAGGGAGCCCGATGCAGGACTCGATCCCAGGACCCCGGGATCATGACCTGAGCCAAAGGCAGGTGCTTCACCGTCGGAGCCACCCAGGCGCCCCCAAGTGACAGTTTTAGATGATTTTAATGTCATTAAAATACCTGATGCCTAATGTTACTGAATACTGAAGGAAATATTTGGCCTTAATTTAAAATGATTTGCAATCATCACTTGGTCAAAAGAAATGGTCAGACACAGCGGTTGTCTGAACTGAAAATAGGAGAAGCAAAGAAGTAGATCTTGAAAGTGCCAATGATGAGTTCGTTTCCATTAAAGCCTGGAAAGGAAAAGTCTAATAAATTCTGTTGATGGTATTAGTGAAGATTTAAACTCAAAATAATCTTACGAGTTGTATACACTTAACTCTTCCATTCTTTTTTTTAATTTTTTTTTCTTCTTTTTTTTCTTCCATTCTTGAATATTTTTCAGTTACTTTAACGGCCTGGAAAAAATCCAAACCATTAAAAAAAATAACATGTATACAGGGGCTCAATGTACAGGTTTTTTTGTTTTTGTTTTTGTTTCGGTTTTGGTTCATGGTCCATTACGGTTTAGCTTACATGGGTCTTTATTTAAAAATGTTGATTTTTAAGCATTTAAACATGAAGGGTTTTTTGCATTAATTTAGATCTTTAAAATATTGCATTAAAATTGTATTTGTCAGGGGCACCTGGGTGGCTCAGTGGTTGAGCATCTGCCTTCGGCTCAGGGCGTGACCCCGGGGTCCTGGGATCGAGTCCCGTATCAGGTCCCTGTGTCTCTGCCTCTCTGCATCTCTCATGAACAAAGAAATAAAATCTTAAACAGGTTGATGTTTTGTTCATTAAGGATTTTTTGCGTTGATTTAGATCTTTAAAATTATATTTGTCGGGCAGCCCCAGTGGCTCAGCGGTTTAGCGCCGCCTGCAGTCCAGGGCGTGATCCTGGAGACCCGGGATCGAGTCCCAGGTCGGGCTCCCTGCATGGAGCCTGCTTCTCCCTCTGCCTGTGTCTCTGCCTCTCTCTCTCTCTCTGTCTCTATGAATAAATAAAATAAAAAATCTTAAAAAAATAATAAATAAATAAAATTGTATTTGTCTTGATTGCAGAGTATTTGGTATCCTCTTAAATTCTGGGCCCCTGACCAGTGACTCCCTCCTCTCACTCCCGTCCTTGGCCTAACCTCCTTTCTGAACCATCCACCCGCCAGGAGCGGGAAGGCTGGGCAGGAAGTCCCCCTGCCACCTTCTCTCTTGCCAGATGCTTGAAGATGCACGGGTGTTCATCAGAGCCTTCAACTGAAAGGAAATAAGGTTGTACTTTAAAGGACATCATGGAGCCTGCTGTCCTGGAAGAATACAGAAGCTTCTAGAAGTGGCCGTTTGTCATCCTTGGGCAGCTGTACACAAAGATGAAGCAAACAAAAAAAGGACAGCTGCCAGCCGTGACTCAATGGGCTCTGAAGGTGCTGCTGGTGGGAACGGGGCAGGCCGCGTCATCGCAAAGGTGCGCGCTCCTTCCCGACAGGTGGGGCGGCCTCTCGGGGCCAGGAGGCCGGAGGGGACGATGCATCGCCCGGGTCAGTGGCCGTCACACCTGGCTCTACATCAAAATTGTGGGAACCGTGAACAAACACAGGTGCCCTGTGTATAATAGGCCCAATCCGGAAGCCACCCGATGCCCCTGGGCAGCAGGAGGGAAAGCGTGGAGTGTTCCCGCAAAGGAGCGTGCACGGCCCCGAGGACACAGCAGCCCCAGCTGCACACCACAGTGTCAACAGGGAGGGACACAGAAGACAGCAGCCCGCACGACCCGAAGCTACGCTGCTAGACGTCATTACCTGGCTGTCTCTGTTGGGGGGGTGGTAGTGACCCCAAGGTCATCCACAGGTCACCTCTTGATTCTTGATCTGGGCCCCACGGGTGTGGCCCGCTGGTGGAAACTCACTGATCTGAGCACGTGACACAGGCACTTTTCTTTATGTCAGACTTAGCAAATGTTCAAAAAGTGAATATGGGGACGCCCGGGTGGTCCAGGGGTTGAGCATCTGCTTTGGGCTCAGGGCGTGATCCCGGGGTCCCGGGATCAAGTCCCGCATCGGGGTCCCTGCATGGAGCCTGCTTCTCCCTCTGCACGTGTCTCTGCCTCTCTCTGTGTGTCTCTCATGAATAAATAAAAACCTGACAAAAAAAAGTGAACATAACACCTACAAGCCCGGGGCCCCACTGCAGAATTTCTCAGGCTGAGCCCTGACTCCAGTGGATTTGAGTGCGCGGCCGACGCCGCGGACAGCTGGGGGGGGGGGCAGTGGCTCGCCCACTTTCGCGTGAACGTACATCCCGAGGGCACCGCGTTCAAGTGCAGGTTTCCGCGTTCTTGTCGGAACAAGCTCCCAGGGCAAGGCCGGGGGCGGCCACGGGGCTGCGGGCCACTCGCTGTCATTCTCCAGGAGGGCCCCGGACACCTGCTGTTTAACCAGCACCCCCCACCCCCACCCCTGATTCTCCACTCACTTCCCAGTAGCCTCATCCGACCAGGAGAAATTCTGGAGAACTCCCTGCTTTTCTTCAAATAGGAAAGTTGGCTCTAGGGCTTTCAGAAGGTACTTGAAAAAAAAAAAAAAAAGGTCTTGAAAAGGGAGGAGGAGCATTTTCGGCTCAGGGCAGGTGAGCTCCGTGGGCGCAGCTCACCCCTACCTGTGGGGCAGAGGCAGCGGGGGGATGGGGAGGGACCTCCGGACCCCCCCCCCAGACGCCCACCCCCCAAGGATGGCTCAGCGGAGCCCGAGGTCAGCCGGGCAGCTGGGGACAGAGCGGGCCTTCTAGGACCGTCCCCACGCAGGGCCAGGAGCTTGGGGCCGCCCCTGGGACCGCTCAGGGGAGCACCTCTCACCTCTGCTAAGGTCCCCCTGCCCTTGCTTCTCATTTCCTCATTAAAGACTGTTTGCAGAGTGAAAACATTCCGTAGGGCTGGATGGGGTGATGTCCGGGAGCACAAGGCCGCCCCCGGGCCTTATCTGGGTCAGCGCCTCAGGCCCCGGGTCAGCACAAAGGTGCCGCAGAGCTTGTGGGTGTGACCCCGGACTCCCTGTCCCCAGCTGAGCCAGCAGAGACAGGTGTGTGGTGGGAAGCAGCTTCCCCCACCCCTTTCTGTGACCCCTGGCCTCCAGGAAGGGGTGCAGCTGTCTGATGGGCAAATTTGAAGGAACAGGTGGCTCTATTAGAAGAAGCTTCCTGTAGGAAACGGGGCTGCCCTGCAGCCCTGCCTGGGTCCTGGTGCCGGGACCTTCCTGATCTGGGCTCGGCATTAACCCAACCCCTGGGCCCAGGACCCTCCAGCCCTGTCCTCCACTTAGCTCCCGGGGCCAGTGATCGCTCATCACTTCCTTCCCAAGGGATTTAGCACCCCAGGGAGGAAGAGGGTGCTACATTCGGGGTCCCACCCGGAGATGCTGACGTAAGGCCATCTGGTAACGTCGACGTGGAGCCCTGACAGCGCTGGAGGCAGGATCATCAAACGGATGGTCTGCAAAAGTCGACAAAACCGCCAAGACTCAAGGCCAGCCAGTTCCCTAAAATCCGCCGCGAATGGACGTCTGTGCTTTCCGAGTTCCAGGCCCCATCCGCTGAGGCCCCGGGAGATGCAGCGTGCCCCAAGCACACTCCTCCTCCGCCCCTGCTCCCCCAGCCCGCTCACAGCCCACATTCCGGGAGGCATCTCACCCGCACCCAGGGGGACACCTGGCAGCCACCCCCGCTCCCTGGGCCCCTGACCCCCGGACGGCTCCCCTTCCACTGCCCGGGTGCCTCACCCCCACCACCCCAGGTCTTAGGACAGGACTTCTCGAATTTCATTCCAACGCAGGCTTTGATTCCAGGGATCTGGCTGGCGGCTCACAGTCTGCATTGCTAACCAGAGACACCAAAGCCACTGGACCGGGACCACACTTTGCATAGCGAGCCCCTAGGTGACACTGGAACTTGATGCCCTGTCCCTGCTCAGCCCTTGGATCATTCCCCCTCCCCCCTGGATAAAACTGACCTCTCCACAGGCCACTTTTGAGCAGGTCCAGCCTCGTTTCCAGACTGATCTCCGTCAAGTGCACCGGGGACGCCCCTAACATCTGGCGGGATCCAGCCAGAGGCAAGAGCACAGCTGGCACGGGTCCCCCGGCCTCTGAATGTGCCCCACTTGTCCATTTGCTGTCCATCTCCACTCACACTCCCATCCCAGTCCTGGGGCGCCCCCGCCGCCCTGTGGGAGCTGCCTCTTGTCTGCGCCCCCATCACCATGTGCAATAGCCCCATGGGCACTCACCGCACGCCCTGAGGCTACCTTTGTTCATCCCTCCAGACTGTGAGCCCCTCCCTTCCCCTCTGCAGGCTTTAGCTGGGTCTCCCCAGCGAGCAAGAGCTTACTTCCTGACATTTTGCTCTGGGGAAGGATTCCAGGGAACAGGTGGGGGCCGGGGGGCGCAAAGCAGGGAGGAAGGGGACAGGCCAGAGGGGGACAGCATGGAGCATGTTATGCTGTGGATTCCGGGGTGGGGGGCAGGGGGCGTCCCGGCTGCTGGGGACCCTCCGAGGAGGAGCACACCGAGAGGGAAGTGTTGACTGTCCATCTTCCGGCCCAGAGCAAATTCATTTGTGTTCTGTTGTATTGGGATGTGCACATGTTGCAGATGTTTGTGCCAGTGCTTTGTGGAAATGACAGGGACACCCAGGTACCCTTGGTACCACCGAGGCACAGTGCTGCGGGGCTCTCCCTGGATACAGCCGGGCTCCAGGGCGGGGCCGAGGCAAGAAGCAGGTCACAAGGAGAGGAGGTGGAGCCTGCAGCAGCCGACACCAGGCGGGCTGGCAGCTCTCCTCGGGTACGGCCCGGGCCGGTGCTGGCGGACGGCGGCGGCCCCACGGGGTACTGCGGGAATGAAGGAACGAAGGCACGAAGGGGTACCAATGACCTCGTTTGCTTCGTGCATCTGGTTGTCAGATGGATAACCCGGGAAAGAATCGATGACGAGCACGAGGAGTCTGCCGCCGAGCCTTCTCCCGGGCGCCCACGGGCCCGACGAAGAAGCGCACACCGAGCACGGAGCTCCCAACCCCACGGGCGTTTGGTGAGCCAGCCTCGAGGACCAAGGCCCAGGAGTCCCGGGCCATCCCCGGCGGGCTCCCCTGGCCATCCCCGTGGGCCTCGGGTGTGTGCGCCTCGGGTGGGCCGGGGCCGGGAGGCGGCATGAGCACAGGGAAGCCGTGGGGTCTGCGCCGGAACAGCTGCTGCTGGAAAAAAAAAAAAAAAGAGAGAGAGAGAGAGAGAGAAAGGAGAGCAAACACTGACTTCCGTCCTCTTGAAAAGCTGGAAATACGAATACACAAAATGGAAAAGGAAATCAAAATTAAAACGGACTGGCAGGCGGTCTTGTTTTGGAGATTGGGGTCCTCTCAGCCCCGACCCCTGGCCACGCACCCCCCTCCTCTGCCCGGCGACGGTGCCGAGAAGGTCGTCGGCCCAGTGTGATCGCTGAGGCTCTGGGACAGTGTGGGTCAAGCGACACGGGTCCCGGGCACCCGCTTTATCTGCAAAGGTCTGCTCTCACCTGAATTTTATCTTTTGTGATAATCCTAAGGCTTTGGCTAACAGGTAAAGCCCTCGGTGGAGTCCCTTCTTATCAGGGAGCTTAGCCAAGTCCAAGGAGTACAGACCAGAATGCTGGGAAACCCACGGACGGACGGGAAACCAGCGGCGAGCAGGCCCTTGGGATGGGCGGTCGTTCAGCTCCTGAGTCCGGGGCAGCTGGGAGCAGCGGGGGGTTGCCTGACGCGGTCACGGCTCAGGGTCCTCCTCGAGCCCACCTGGCTGTGAGTGTGTGTGCGTGGGAGGCGGTATTACACACATAACAGGAGCCTCCTTGTGAAATAACAAGGTCTGGGGCACCTGGGGGGCTCAGGTCACGATCTCGGGGTCCTGGGTTCGAGTCCCGCATCGGGCTCCCTGCTTCTCCCTCTCCCTCTGCCTGCTGCTCCCCCTGCTTGTGCTCTGTCAAATAAATACATAAAATCACACACACACAAAAAGAAAGAAATAACAGAGTCTCCTGTGTTTTTCAAAAAAACCGTGAGCGTTCTTCAAATGAATCGTCTTTATATTGGACTTTATTAGAAGCTAAAGCTACACCACGAATACGAAACCAGGGGAACCCTTCCCAGTGTTGGTTAAATCCATTGGTCAATTCCTATTTAAAAAAAAAAACAAAAAACTGTGCTAAGGCACACACACCTAACATAAAGTTGACCACGTTCCCCATTTTCAAAGTGGCCAGCGGCATTTGGTCCACTCAGAAGTGTTGTGCAACCATCACCGCCATCTGTTCCAGAACATTTTTCTTCACCCCTGAAAGAAGGCCCTCTACCCCCCCGCCCCACACCTGCGCCCCAGCCACTGGCCCCCACCGATCTGCTTGCTGCCTCCGGGGATCTGGACGTTTCCTGGAAGTGGAGTCTTGCGGTCTCGGGGCCAGGCTGCAGGCTGGAGGAGAGGACACCTCCCAGGGTCGTGTGCACCCCCTTTCCTGCCAGGCTTCTGCTTCCCCGTCTCCCCAGAACAGAGCTTGTCAAGTAGCGAGGACAGTCCAATAAGAGCAGTGGCCTCGGGCGCAGGCTCCGTCCCTCCAAGGGCCTCCTGGACGTCCCCTGTCTAGGGCATCCTCACGTGTCACCCGCAGTAAAGCCAGTCTGCCCACCCCCGCCCCCCGACCGGCTCTCACTGGACTTTGCCGGGCCTCAGGAACCTGCTGGCGGGAAGCGTCTCGCCCACTCGGCTCTCCACGCAGTCAGGGAGGGTGGGCGGCTTTGATGGGGCGATGGCACCCGGGCGGCTCACCCCCCGTGGGTGTCTGGACCTCCCATAGGACATCCTCATGGCGATGTGGTAGGGGACGTACGTTCTGTGTCCTCCTTGTCCCCATCCCTCGATGCCCCAGGCCCGGGAGCCCCAGGAGGCGGCCGCCAGCTGATGGGGGTGGTGGGCGCAGGACAACCCTGCCGTCCCATCCGTCCGCCCCTCCGCACATCGCCCGCTCAGAGCTCATCTCTGGCACCCACGGAACTTCACGTTGACCATCTTTGTCCTGTTCCTTCAATTTTGCATCACTTCTTAGGTCAAATTTATTTTAAGACAAAATTAACATTTATTTATTTATTTATTTATTTATTTAAAAATATTTTATTTTTTTATTCATGAGAGATACACAGAGAGAGAGGCAGAGAAAATGGTCTTTGAAAAAATGATTTTGGGGGCGCCTGGAGGGCTCGGCGGTGGAGCGTCTGCCTTTGGCTCAGGGCGTGACCCTGGGGTCCCGGGATCGAGTCCCGCATCGGGCTTCCCGCAGGGAGCCTGCTTTCCCCTCTGCCTGAGTCTCTGCCTCTCTGTGTCTCCCATGAATAAATAAATAAAACCTTAGATAAAGAAATGAATAAGTAAAAATAAAAACAAAATTCAACTGAGTAAATTAGAAGATCTAACTGGTTTTCTTCATCGATCCACGGACTGGGCAGCCCTCCCATCCAGCCCGGGCGAGGGAGCTCGGAGCCGTAGAGCAGGGAAGGTTCTTACAGGAAGGAGGGTGGGACGAGGAAGTTACTAGCAAAGGAAAGATTGTTTCGGGCAAGGTCACCTTCCCTGGGGGGGAAGAGCTGGGGTCTGATCCTGCCGATTGCCTCCTCTTCCTTTGGGGGAGGGAGGAGGACCCACAGGACAGATGATCGCCTTGATGCCGCCGGAAGATTCCTCACTGGCTGGTCATGACTACATTTGGGGGGGGGGAGCGGAGATTGGGACTGCAGTTAGTGGGGGTGCAGCGCTGGCCTGGTGACACGCCCGGGGGGCGGGGGGGGGGGGCGGTGCTGTTCTTTTTGACAGGACCCAGGCGCTCTGCCGACTTGCCCCAGAGATTGTCACTTGGAATCCGTGTTTTCCATGATGCCGTTAAGTCAACAACGAATGCTCCTGCCCTGCAGAGGGGCTTCTGTGTGTGTGTGTCGGGGGGGTGCGGGTGGGGGTGGGGTTACGTGGACTCTCTGAGCTCGTGCAGATGCAGACGTTAGTGTACATGAGGACCAGCTTCCTTGACATCTTGTCTACCCCCCGGAACATTTCTTTTTCCAGCACCTTTCAAAGGGGTCTGTTTAAGGTCGGCGGGGCCTGGGACGGGGTTTGTGTGGTGCTCATTTCCACCTGCGTGGTATTTACCCGCGGCCCCGGGGCTTTAACATCCTGCTCCTTGGTGACAAAGATCGCCAAGCCTGCACTGCCCCGGTCCTGCCCTGGAGAAATGGGACACAGGCACCCCCGGAAATCACCTCGATCTTCTTTTTCCTGCTCCTCCGGGGAAGCCTGGGCCCACTGCTGGTCGCCAGTCCAGCCCGGCCGTGCGTTCTGAAAGGCTGGCTGCTGCTGTGATGGCCGCACAGTCGCCAGGCCGCTCGTCCCCCATCTCACCCGACACAGAAGCAGGTTAGAGGAATAATCAGGAGCACATCCGGGGCGGGATCCGTGTGTGCTTAAACACACAGAAAAGGTAGGGCTGAAGCGGGATCTCTTTCTCCTGCAGGGATGGGGGCCCATCAGCCACCTTATTTCTGTCACCTGCGGAAGAGCTCCCAGGGTGCAGGCCAGGCTGCTTCCCTCCCCGGAGCTGTCTTCACCTTTGTGGCCCTCCCGACCCGGGGTAGGGGGGTCAGATTGCCGGATGGGGAAGCAGAGCTGGGACACCATAGCCACAGGTGCCAGCCCCCTGCTCCGAGGACTCCTCCCTCCCCTGCTCAGCCCCCCAGGTCCCTGAGAGGGTGCTGGATCCGTCCAGGAAACGGTGCACTGAGAGAATGGGGCTGGTGGCCCCAGGGGCGCACAGGGACAGCTACACTTGGCACTTATGGTGTGAGGGGCCGCGATGACTGCGTCAGAACCCACGGAAATGTCAGACGTCGCAGTCAATCCTCTGAAGACTTGCTCTCTGATTCTGCAGGTTCCTGGTGCAGACTTGCTGCTCCCCCCGCCCCCCCACCCCGCCCTGGGGTGGCAGGAAGGATCCCGCAGGGAACACCAGGGGATTCCAGGTCTGTCCCCGCCACCCTCCGGCCACATTGTCCCCGGTGAGTTACTGATGGCAGGAATCAGTAAGGCGGCGGGCCAGCAGAAGTCATTCATGTTTTCCTCTTTTAATCACTGAATTGGCTATTTCCACACTTGAGTATTTTTCCAGGGCAGCAAAATCATCCACTTCGTCTTCTTGGATTATTTGGTGCGCCACCGAAACGGACAGCAGTGCTCCATCATGAGCACATGGATGACGTCATAGGTGAACAGGTGCTCCCGGGGAGGGTTGGGAAGCCCTTTGATGGTGTTTTCCTTTAACTCTCAAAGAGGCAAACTATCCCTCTAGAAATTTGTGGATTCTATCCTTATGCCCAGAGAGGCTTAAACATACACACACACACAGTGCACAAAGGGAAAACTTGGTTACACCCGCAGGAAGAGACATCCCGAGTCCCACATGGGGCGTCTGAGCCGTGAGCGCGCCCTTCTCTAGCCGACCCATCCCCTAGATGAAGCCCGTGTTCTTCCAAAGTCAGCACTGGGAATAGGGGAATCAACGGGACTGTAGAGGTGGATCTAGCACATTCGGTGAGGAGCTAGGAGCAGCACCCCTTTGTGGGCCCCAGGGGACGGAGCCTAGCCAGAAGGGCCATGGCAGCCCCCCCGCCCCCGCTGGGGCCTTTGATGCAGGCAGGCCACAGCAAAGTCCCGACAAGGGCGTGGGTGGGCATCTGTCTCCTGCGCCTTCATCTCTGCCTCCCCAGCTGGCCCTCTTGCAGGGCCCCCACCGCACCCTGAGGAACCCCTCGAAGCGGGCGTCTGTAGCGCAGACCTATCTGACTCTCCAACAGCATGATCTCACCTGTCAGGGGACAGGTGTGCTACCAGCATCCTTCTGAATGGAGAACATGCATTTTAGGCACCTGCCTCCTTGGAAGGACCTCTTCAGCATAAAGAATAGGAAAAAGAAAAATACAAGGTTAGCTATTTCATTCCGAAGTTAGGTGCCAGCCTTGGATGCCAGCAGAATTGCCCTATTACCTCCCTTTTGGGCAGCCACGCAGGAGGCTTCCCTGAACCACCTGGCCGGGATGGAGCCTGCCATCTGGGTCGGCTTCCTCCATCTGCCCGGCGTGGGCGCGGTGCTGCAGGACGGCATCATTAGGGTGGCCCAGGGCAGGCTCCTGGCAGGCTGGCTGGTCCCCAGCAGGCTGCCAAGCCCTGCCTCAGACCCAAGGCGTCCCCTCCCTGCACAGTGGCATGACTCAGGGCCCTGGACGGGCCCGTCACCAGGTGGGATTCGAGGGCACATCCTGCTGACAGGTCGGTTGGGAGGTGGGGAGCCTGGAATGCCCTGCTTGGGGCTGGGGGGATGGAGATGGCCCCTTGGCCCCTCCTTGGCGGGCGTCTGCGGGACGGTGATCTGATTCGCCGGCCACTGCAGCAGCCACTGGGACAGGACCCCATGTCTGCCCCAGAAAGGGCCCGGGACGGAGCAGAAGCTCCACAGAAGTTCCTCGAGTGAACCCTGAGTGAACTTCCTCCCCCAGTGGGTCTGAAAGAGTCCACGTCTCCCGGGCTGCAGAACACAAAAGGCAATTCATCTTCTTGGGACAGATCTTTGCCCACGCACTTGAGAAACGGGACCCCTTCCTTTCCAGCCTCTAACGGTTTTCTCTTTTGAGGGGAATTTGTTTGCTTTATAAGAGGTGGTGGAAACAACACGGCTTTGGAGCCGATGCCCCCTGGGGTCAGACTCTGGCCCTGCCACTTCCTCCCTGTGTGGCCCCGGACACATGACTCAGCTTCTGAACTCAGGCTCCTCACTCTGAAAACGGGGTGATGCCGTCCTCTGTGTGGTGCCCTGAAGACAAAGTGAGGCCCTCCCGCCACTGAGCACCTGCTGGCACCCAGCCTGCCAGGTGCCCGACCCGCACCACAGGGAGGCATGTGGCACGGCCCCACCCCCAGGGCTGGCCGCCCCTCAGTGTCACTCCTGCTGGGGGGGGGGGTGGGCACCCGGCCCGCAGCGGGGACAGGAAACCAGCCAGGAGCTCACCGATTGTGGAAATGACAAGCGCCCTGTGATCGTCGCCAAGGAGACGCTCAAATGTCCCCACGGACCCCACTGCCGAGGGCATGGAGCCAAGTCTTAAAAGCATTTTGCCGAGAGGGAATTCTCGGAATGTCTCCCCTGGAGTGCCGCACATTTGTCATCCCGGTCGTCATCCAACCAAGTCCAGGGCCCTCGCCCCAGCCGGCCACCACGCCCCGGGCTGCGGGCAATCGGGCAATCGGGCAATCGGAGCATAACGTGATGACTCCAGCAATACCGGTAACCACGCAAAGTGAAGGAGGAGCTGCTCCACCAGGTCAGAGACAAACGATAAACTTTCGGAACCTCCTCCTTTCCTCTTCTACAAATTTAAGATAATTACTGGGAAATAAGCGTTGGAAGTATCTATCCCGATTTTTGTCGTTGTTAAGCATTCTTAAAAATCCAGAAGAAGAGCTGGGTCAGGGGTAACGAACAACTTCTAGCATTAATATGTTTGTTTAGAGATAAGAAACCTAGGACACTCGACATATTATATGGATTTTTTATTATTTTATTTTATTTTTTTTTGTATGGATTTTTAAAAACAATAATGTCGTCATGGCACGTCCTGGGTTGGTAGGGAGAGACGTCAAAATACTTGCATCCTGGTTGCACGGATGAGGCACCCGGAGATTGCGTGACTGGGTGGGATCACCCAGCAAGCAATGGTGAAGCACTGAGAAGCATTTTGGAAATGATTTTTACATGAAAATAAAACCCAGAACAATGGAGCGTCCTGAGCTCTCACAACCAGTTATTACGGAACGTTCCGAAGAGAAGTTTGGAAATGCAGCTTTTGCTGTTTCTTCCCTGCCACCGTGGGACTCACAGGGTCCGAGGTTCAGAGCCATGCCTTCTAGGGAATTCCAGGCAGGCTGGCAGTGTGAGCTCCCACTGTTCCCATGGGCCCCACCCCTGCACTGAGACCCCCCCACCCCCCACCTGCTCACAGAAGCTCAATTCAAAGCAGCGTGGTTCCCTTTTGGGAGTGGTTAAAAACAGCAAGCAGCTGCCGTGAGGTGAGCGTGTTGGAACCCACCATATCTTCGACGGTTTGGTGGCCAGGAGAGTCCTTTCGGTGCAGAGCAGCAGTCTGGCTCCCTGGGCAGAAGGGATGTGGGGTGTAGGAGGGGGCCGTGTGCTGGGAGCAGGGAGTGTCACCAGCTGGGGAGGTGAAGGACCCAGGTCCTCCGAGCCGGGGATGAACAGGCCTGGGCCTAGGGAGCAGTGGCTGGGAGCAGAAGCAGAAGGAGCCCGGTCTTTTCCTAGATTCACAAGATGTTTCAGTTTCTTTTCTTTAAAAAAGATTTTATTTATTTATTCATGAGAGACCCAGAGAGAGAGGCAGAGACACAGACAGAGGGAGAAGCAGCCTCCCTGCGGGGAGCCCGAAGGGGCACTCGATCCTGGGACTCCAGGGTCACGCCCTGGGCTGAAGGCGGCGCTAAACCGCTGAGCCCCCCGGCGCCCCGATGTTCCAGTTTGCATCACACGTTCTGGCCCTCCCGCCTTTTCCTATGAGCCCAGGGCCATGCCTTGTTTTCCCTCATTTTGCTTCTACGCAGAAGTAATTCAGTTTACATTCCCTTTGTAAGAACTTACAGCAGTGTGACGAATTCCAAGCCAGGGGAGGTGCTTACTTTACAGTTGGTTACAAGCCTCTAAATGAGCCAGTGGGGGAGTGTGCCTCGGAGACACGGCGCTGGAGGAATGAGACTGGTTCCACCAGTCACACGGGACGGGCTATCTGGTGACCACCGACGCAGGGCCACAGCCAGCGCGCTCGGGCACATGTGTCACCTCGCTGGAATGAGGCGATGGGGAGCTCCAGGCATCTAGCTATCCCTGTCATGCTGGCAAGGGGGCCAGCGGTACTCGAGTTACTCAGCTGCAGGGTTCTGGCTGCAGAGCCGACAAGAATCAGGCGTTTCCTCCAAATAAGAAGAGATTTCTGAGAAGCAGGAGAGCTCTTCCCCTCAACCCCCCAGGAGCCTGTGGGCAGAATGGGGAGCTAGTGTTGAATGGCCAGGCAGCTCGCAGAAAGCTCAGAGGATCATTCTGCTTCCACTTTCTTTTTTTTTTTAATATTTTATTTATTTATTATTATTCATGAGAGACATAGAATGAGAGAGAGAGAGAGAGAGAGAGAGGCAGAGACACAGGCAGAGGGAGAAGCAGGCTCCATGCAGGGAGCCCGACATGGAGCTCGATCCGGGGTCTCCAGGATCACGCCCTGGGCTGAAGGCAGGTGCTAAACCGCGGAGCCACCCAGGGATCCCCCTGCTTCCACTTTCTAATCTCAGACTTGCCAAGGGAGCCTCATAGCCTCATTCCCCCTCGGCCCCCCCAACCCTGATCCAGCTCACCTGGGCACTCCCTGCCAGCTTCCTGTTCGGTTTCCCACAAGGGCTCTCAGACTGGCCTCCTAATCCCTTCCTCTTTTTCAAAGAAAATCAGGCCCCTTGGGTATAAACTCCTTTGTCCTGCCACTCCCTGCCCACCACTTGGGACTCGCCTTCCTCTCTCCCTGACCTCCAACCTCTAAGCAAGAAGTATCTCCTGTGCGGGCGCTAGGCCTAGTTTAAAGCCCTTTTCTTGCGTCCTCGGGGTCACCTTCTAGCTGGTCTCTCTGCCCCCTTCTACTTCCTTCCAACCTGGTCTCCACCCTCTGCTGGGAGTGATATTTGTAAAATCCCATTTGTGCACTCTGTTTAGAACAGCTTGTTGCCTCCCCCTTTCCATGGCATGATCCACGATGCATAATTTGGGGGCTCCAGGTGCAGCTTCAGCTCGCCTCCTGACTGCCTCCAGCTCTCACACCCCCTTGCCCTCTCTGGCTTGGGAACACCCTCACACACACACACACACAAACACACGAATGCTTCCTCATATGCCCTTGTACCCTTCTACTGACCTCCCCTCTTCCAGGAGGCACCTCACCCCTGTCTTTAACACTTGGTATCCAGCGCAGGTGCATCCCACCATCTGTGTTTCTCTTTGCTCTACTGTTTCCGGGGCTTTTGCCTAATAAGTGTCAAAAGTGGCATTAGCCTGCGAACCGGATGGAGGTTCCTAATCCTGGATCTGCCAAACCTGCGGGCGTCCTTAGCAAACTCCCCGCACTAAGGCTTCTCTCTGCCAGCACCGTCGTGGCAGGGAGGGGTCGAGGGGGGACAAGGGACGACCCCTCCGCTGCCACAGCAGAGCCAGAACCCCCACTGATGTCCCGGGAATGCCAGGTGAGACGAGGCCGAGCGCTTGGGCGCACCCAACCCAACTCAAGGTCAGGTCCTCCTTGTCCTGTCCTGGGAGCTGCGGAACATGCCTGCGCTTCACTAGGTTGTGATTCAGGCCTTTCATCTGGCCTGGGCGGCCCCCAGGCTAGCGTTCCGCGGCCGTTCCTACTATTGGGGGCTGAGCGTGCACGGCGGCGAGGAGCGCAGGGGCAGGTCGCGCACGCACACGCGCGCACGCACACTTGCACACACCCCTGCCGAGTTGGGGCGTTTTCCGGAGCCCCCCCCGTTGGGCGTGGGCGTGCAGCCCAGGGGCGAGGCTCCAGGCCCCGCAGACTTGGGGGTGCGAGTTGTGGATTCCTAGGGACTTTCCGAGTGTGTGAAAAGCAGGCAGTGTCTGGCCGCTGGGCAGATGGTGCTCCTAGAAACCACCCTTGCGCGCGCGCCCAGGCGCGCCCCCCCATGCGCGCGCGGGAGCCCAGGCGGCCCGGCCCAGCGCAGCCCTGGGGTCGCGCTAAGCGGAAAGCCCCACCCCCACCCCCACCCCCACGCCCCGCCCGCGGCCCCGGTCGCCGTCACCCGAGGCCCGAGCGGCGCGCGCGCACGTGGAGGGGCGCGGAGAGGGGGGCGGGGAGGCGCGCGCGGGGCCTTTAAGGGGCCGGGCGGGGGGAGGGGGCCCCGGGTGCAGGGGCGGTGCTGGCCCCGCAGGCCCCGCCCCCGGCCCGCCCCGGCCCGAGCCTCCTCCGGCCACTGCTGGGCCGCGGGCGGGACGCCCGGGGCGGCGCGCGGAGGAGGAAGCGCGCCCTCCGCGGCCCGGGACCTGCCCAGACGCCGCGCGGGCCGCCGAGCGCCGCGGCCCCATTTCCCAGGTGTGCGGGGCCGGGGCGCATCCCGAGCCGCGCGTCTCCTCCCGCTCGGCCCCCACCCCTCCCCGGGGCCCCGCCGCGCCCCCTCCACGCCCCCCGCGAGCCCCGCCGGCCGCGCGCTCATGCCCTGAGCTCGCCGCCCGCGGGCTCTGCGCCCCGGCCGGGGGCCGCCCTGGCAACTTGGGGCGAGGCGCGCGGGCGATGCGCCATCGCCATGTCCCGCCTGAGCTCGTGGCTCGGTGAGGTCCAGTGGCTGGTCTTGGTGTCGCTCTTCGTCGCGGCCCTGGGCACCGTGGGCCTGTACCTGGCGCAGTGGGCGCGGGCCAGGGCGCGACCCCGGGCCCCGCGGCGGGCTGCAGAGCCTGGCGAGGGCCGGCGCCCCGAGGGCGACGCGCTGCTCGCCTGGATCCTGACGCTGCACAGCTGGAGGAGCCAGTGGCAGGCCGCCTGGGTGACCGCCCTGAATGAGGAGGCCAGACGGAAAGGGGTGAGTGTCTGCGCGGGCGGTGGCGCGGAGCCCGTCCCCCAAGCCCCGCCGCGGCCCCGCACCGGAGGAAGCCAGCCTCCCCCGCGGCAGAGCATTCCTGAAAGTTAGGAGGCAGACCCAGGAGCGCGGGGGGGACCCCTGATGGGGAGCCGAGACAAAGCCCTGGGGCGCGAGTCCCCACCGGCCAGGTGCGCCAGGCTGGGGGCTCCCCCTGCCCCGAGCGCGCGCCCACCCTGGAGGGACTCTGCAGAGGGGCCCCCTGCCCTTCCGTGGAGTCCCAGGTGGGCTCCGGCACCCGCTGGATGCTCACTGCCTTCGCACCTGGCAGATGAATAACTGTGACCCAAATATGACTCCGTCTGCAGACATGATTTTTTTTTTCCCCCCGAGCACGTCTTTCCAAAAGGTGTCCAAAAGGTGTCCAAAAGGTTAGCGCCCTTTGGCTTGTAGAGGGAGTTGGCCGCGTGTTGAGGGCCAGCCACTTGCCAGACATGGTCCTGGGGAACTTGCAGTGCCTGTATCTCTTCTTTAGACCCTCACGGCTCCTGGGACGGTCGTGTCGCCCGCATTTTACAGGCGGGTAAACTGAGGCCCGCACAGGTGAGGTGACCTGCCCAAGGTCGCACGGCCTGTGGGGAGCAGAGCCGGGGGTTGAACTCAGCTCCCTCCCGCCTCAAAGCTCGGGGCTTACTGCTTCGCTCTGCGGCCACGCTCTCCAGAGGTGGGGTTCCCCCCGTGGTTATCTCCTTGCTGACTTATTTTTACTTTTAAGGCGTCTTCGTTTCCCCGACAGGCTCCTGCCGTCTACTATTTCGAGGCTTTCCCAAAGAGGAATTAGGGCCTGGTGTGTTTGGGGAAGTGCCTCCCAGCGTCTGCTCATTACCCGAGCTTTCGCGTTCCTACACCTGCTTGCGAAGCCTGTGGCCATTCGCATTAAATATAGTGAGGGCTTCGTGTCTGGATCGCTCACCCTCCAAAATATTTCCACAGCGGGGCCCGGTGGCTGGTCTTTGCGCCATGGCCCTGACTCACACGGCCATGGCTTTTTTTTTTTTTTTTAAAGATTTATTTATTTATTTATGATAGAGAGAGACACACACACACACACACACACACACACACACAGGAGGAGGGAGAAGCAGGCTCTATGCCGGGAGCCCGACACAGGACTCAATCCCGGGACTCCAGGATCGCGCCTTGGGCCAAAGGCAGGCCCTAAACCACTGAGCCACCCAGGGATCCCCGGCCATGGCTTTTTAAAAAAACAATAATCTTTGAGCATAGAGGAGTATAAATTCATCAACTCAAAAGACCATGTTCTGAACTATTGAAAAAATTATACTGTACCTTTTAGATGAAAAAAGCCTTCAAGGTCAGTTGGCTCCGTGTGTCTGGATGGCTAGAATCTGTGCCCTGCTGTCCCGAGCTGGACACGTCCTATTCAGGGGAACTGCCCCGTCTCTTCCTCTCTCCTGTCTCTTAAGCAGACTCTGCACCCGACATGGGGCTTGAACTCACAACCTTGAGATCAAGAATCACATGCTCTACTGACTGAGCCAGCCAGGTGCCCCGGAACCACCCCATCTCTTGTGGGAGACCTAAAGCCAGGTGATCTCACATGTGTGAGCAAACACAGATTTTTTTTTTTAAAGATTTTATTTATTTATTCATGAGAGACCCAGAGAGAGAGGCAGACACAGGCAGAGGGAGAAGCAGGCTCCCTGCGGGGAGCCCGATGCAGGACTCGATCCCAGGACTCCGGGGTCATGCCCTGGGCCGAAGGCAGACGCTCAACCACGGAGCCACCCAGGTGCCTGCAAACACAGATTTGTTTCCCCAGGAAGTTGTTGTCTTTAACCCCCTAACTGACCTGGCATCACAGGCCTGGGCTCTGTGGCAGAGTTTACTTTGGGCTGGTTGTGTGAACAGGTGGGAGCCTTGTCCCAGGTCTCCCTGGAATTTGAGCACGTGTGGGCTGAATGATGAGAACCCTTCACTTCTCACTGTGGGCCTCCTGATGGAGCTTCCGGTGCGGAGGCCTGACCCTGCCTCCTGCAGATTTGGGATAGTCCTGCTTAAATCGTGTTGCTTTGTGTCCTGACGTTTCTCGATTGGCTTCGGGAAATAGGATATGATGCTTCCAGATTACCCACGTGCCTGGCGTGTTGAGGAAGAAAGGAGGAGCGCTCTGCTCTGGAATTTGTCTTTGGCCAGTCAGGTAAAGCGGAGAACACACACACAAAAAAAAAAAGCCTGAGGGTTTTGCCCAAGTCACCTGCATTTTTGCGTGGGAGTTGGAGGGGCTCTGTGTTCTGGGAGGCCAAGATTCGGCTTGTCTGCTCTCTGTTCTCCACCTGCTCCTGGCCATGCACTGCAGACAGAGCCTTAGACGTCAGTTTTTCCAGGCTCCTGCCTGGAAGTGACAGGCACCGAGCTCAAGACGAAATTGTGCAAAGTCTTCTCTGGTGGTTTTGCGAAGACGTGGGTTGGTTGTGATTGTGTTGTCAGGGGTGGATTGGTTTTGTGTGTGTGTGTGTGTGTGTGTGTGGTGTCCCTCTGCCCTCCCGATGCCTGCAAGTAAGTGTTGCTTGATTTGAATCCAAATGACAGGCTTGGCAGACAGATAGGATCTGGGTAAGTGACTTGTCATACCCTGCCCTGTCTCGGGCCACCTCTCTTGCTGCATAGACGGCGGCCTGGGGGAGCAGGAACTGGTGTTGCGGGAGTGGGTGTCCTGACCTGCCTGCGGGAGTTTCTCCGAGTCCTCCTCCGGCTCCATTCCCACTAATCCCCGAATAGGGTTGACACTCCCAGCCCACTGGCCTCTGGAGAGCAACAGCTTAGTGGCGCTCTTCCGCCCCTGCCTGCCGAGGGAGACCACTTCTCGGCCCGTCCCTGGGGCTTGAGGACGCGCTGGATGGGAGTTAATCGAGCCTGGCACCTTCCACGCAGATGGGATTCCCTGTGGATGGAGGCAGGAGCTCCTCCCAATTGAAGCTCTGCTCCAGTTTTGAATTTTAAGCCTGGAAAGAGGGGGACGCCTGGGTGGCTCAGCGGTTGAGCGTCTGCCTTTGGCTCAGGGCATGGTCCTGGGGTCCTGGGATTGAGTCCTCGCAGGGAGCCTGCTTCTCCCTCTGCCTGTGTCTCTGCCTCTCTGTATGTCTCTCATGAATGAATGGATGAAATCTTAAAAAAAAAAAAAAAAAAAAAAAAAAAAAAGACTGGAAGGGACCCTAAACCCTGGTAGCAGAGCGCCTCCTGTCTGCTGCAGAGGCTTGCCCCGGCTGCCCTGGCTCCTGGGCAGGGGTCAGTGTGGCCCGCCCTCATCCGTTGTCACATTCCGCCATGGGCAGCAAGTTCAACTTGGCGACCCAAATGCTCCCTTAATTGAGGCACAGATGCAAAGGGTGAAAGGGCGATGTTGTTTCACCTGCTGCCCTAACCACGGGGCTCGTATCTCCCGGCAGCCGAGGGCCGATGGGGAACCTGCGGCCTCTCTCTCCTTGCACCCTGGACCACCAGCGACCGTGGCAGACGGGCCCCTGGCATTCCAGCCCTTGCTCCAGAAGCATTTGTAAATCAGGCAGGATGGTGACTTGGGGGGGACACCCAAGCCCTCGCTGCTGCGCCAGCTGGTCGGACAGACGCCAGGTGCCTAGGGAGCACAGGCGAGCTGCCCCGAGAGCTTCGAGAAAGTCTGCGCGCTCCCCACACCCCCCAGTGCAGACGCCGTAGGTTTCCACAGGCTCCTCAGGTCGCTTCTCCCCAGTGAGGAGCCCGCAGAGGCACACCTGTCCCTGCGCCAGCCGCCTGTCAGCCCCCTCTCCCCGCCACCGGCGACACGTGTCCTCTCTGGTGCCGCCAACACCGGATTCCCGTTGATCTGGTGACAGTTCAGTCACGGAGCACAGGAAGCCGGCTCAGTCACCAGACTGGAAACTAATACCCCGTTATCCAAAGGCAGCAGCAGAGGTTCTCCCTCCAGAACCCCTGCGCTCCTGTGAACGTTCATGGGTGGTTTGTGGCGCTCATCAGGGACCCCAGCCGTGGTGGTGCGCACCCCCAACCCCCCCCCCAGCGGCTCTGGAAGCCAGGGTGGCCCTGCCTCCCAAGGCTGCTGCTGCTGCCGCCGCTGGACCACACGTGGGGAGCAGTGGTTCCCGAGCGAGGGCCATGTCCTGTGGCTGGTGTTGTGGACTTGTCTAGAAACGGGCCCGCCCAGCTTGGCTGAGGGCCCTGAGTTAGGAGGGTCACCCAAGCCGTTTGTTGCTTTAGTCGTTTGCCTGAGGATTTTTTTTTTTTCCGGAGGAATGTTCTCCATGCAGATGACCGAGACTGTGGGACAATTTGTGGTCTTTGTGTTAACTAAAAAAATAAAAAAGACGCCGCCGCGTGAACTTACAACGTGTTATTAATAGCTCTGACTCGTATATGAGCTTTGACATTTTAAAAAGTAAACAAAGCGACAGGACTTTACAGCTTTCCGATTTCCCCACGAGCTTTGAGTGGCGCTCACAAACATCTGAACTCCTTGAGCGGCGTCTGTGGCCACAGCGTAGGAGGCCAGCTGGGCTGGGGAGACCGTGAAGGTGACTTTGGGCCCGGGCCATGGACTTAACCCGTCGCCTTTGGGCTGCTCAGACATTCGGGGTTCTCTCCCGTGTGGGGCCCTCCCATGGGTCGTTCCTTTCGTCTCGAGCACTTCATTAACCTTTCTCCTTCTTGAACTTGTGTGAACCTGCAGGTCTCGGGGCTCAGGTCCCCGATCCTCCGCTTCCGATCCTCCGCTTCCGAGAGGATGCTGTCCCCGCCCCCACCCAGGCCACCTGCTCTCGTCCCCTGCACCCTGTGAGCTCCGGGGATGGTGAGCCAGCCCGGAGCCCTGTGTGTGCAGACACAGCCACCTTGGTGCCCTGCACAAGGCTGGCTCCAGAGCTGGCTGGGAGCCCGTGGTGGCTGCGGGTGGGGGTGCGGGTGGGGGTCGATGAATGACAGGCCCCAGCAGAAACCTGTCTCTGGCGGGGGAGGAACCGTGGCGACGTGCTTCACCCCGTCTGGACGCAGGCCTTCCCCTGCTTGGGAGCCGGCCAAGCCCGGGCAAAACAAGCTGTTTAATGTGCTTTGTTTTTCACTTCGGAAGAATCAACAGTAAAGGAGGCGCACTGATGACTTTGCAAATTGTCAATATGAAACCCGGGAATAGGCGCCAGTTCCGGCTGTTCTTTGCCCTCGCCCATTCTCCCAAAGAGACAGGAATTGAGGAGAAGGAAGAGTGGGTGTAGTGTTAACGTCAACTAAAAGGCAGCCAAAGCTAACTTCCATTCCCATCGGCCAGGTCGTGGGTTGCTGGGAGGGGAGGGGGGCTCCTTGAGCGCAGAGGAAGCTGGAAGGCAGCTCTGGGGCTGTGTGACCTCAGGGCCAGCCCGATGCCCTCTCTGTGCCTCGTCTGTAAAAGCGGACGGCTGTGGGCTCAGCCTGGAAAACAGATCCCTCTCCGGGTGGGGTGCGGTTCTGTGTGAGGTGTCTAGCAAATAGCCAGCGAAGGTGGGCTGTTATCTTGTAAAGTCTCCCTTTAAAAAAAAAAAAAAAACAAACTTGGGATCTCTGGGTGGCTCAGTGGTTTAGCGCCTGCCTTTGGCCCAGGGCATGATCCCGGAGTCCCAGGATCAAGTCCCGCGTCGGGCTCCCTGCATGGAGCCTGCTTCTCCCTCCTCCTGTGTCTCTGCCTCTCTCTGTGTGTATCTCTGATAAATAAATAAATAAAATATTAAAAAAAAAAACTTTTAATTTTTTTCCTGCTTTTAGATACATAGAAAAGTTGCAAAAAGAATTCAGAGTTCCCATCTATGCCTCACCCGGCCTCACATAACCACCTTGCACCATCAGAACCCAGAAGTTAACATTGGCACAATGTTACCGTAATTCCTTGGTGCCGTGATACTAATAATGTGACATGGAGGAAATTACCGCTGGCACAGAGCCCCGAACTGGAGGCCCTACTGGAATTGCAGCCCGTCTACCGCATCCTTTCATTATCCTCGCATTGTTCCAGAATCCCATCAGGTGCCACATGGCACTGAGCCACGCCTTCTCCCACCGCCTCGCAAAGTCTGTAAGGGTTCCGCAGTCTTGTTTGTCCCCACCTTGACAACTCCAAGCCGAGGGGGGGGCCGGGAATCGATGGTTATTATTTTTGCCAAATGTCCCTCAATGTGGTGCTTTCGCGGGCCTGGGATGAGGTTCGCCAAACCCCGGAAGTGATGTGTCCCTATTAAATGTCCTGGATTGTGGGTCTGTGACATCAGGGGACTTAGCACCGGGACATTGGCCTTGATCCCTTGGTGTGGGCGGTTCCTGCCCGGGTTTCTTCCCTGCACCGTGCGCCTCTTCTTCCGTTGTCACCCCCTTGGTGCTGAGCAGGTAACCTCGGGGAGCCACCCCGTCATCACCCCCTTGGTGTGAGCAGGTAACCTTGGGGAGCCACCTGTTGTCACCCCCTTGGTGCTGAGCAGGTAACCTCGAGGAGCCACCCCGTCATCACCCCCTTAGTGCTGAGCCAGGTAACCTTGGGGAGCCACCTGTCATCGCCCCCTTGGTGCTGAGCACGTAACCTTGGGGAGCCACCTGTCATCGCCCCCTTGGTGCTGAGCACGTAACCTTGGGGAGCCACCTGTCATCGCCCCCTTGGTGCTGAGCACGTAACCTTGGGGAGCCACCCCATCGTCGCCCCCTTGGTGCTGGGCAGGTAACCTCGGGGAGCCACTCCGAGGCTGTTACTCCTCGACCTCCTGCTCCCCGGTTCGGCATCGGCCGCGCATCTGTGCCGCTCGGTGACGGTTCTCTGCCCCTCCCCTCCATCTCCGTGGACTCACTGCAGTTCCCCTGCGACAACGAGCGAGCGGCCGCCTCTCCTCCACGGACTCGGTGGCTTGCGTCCGTCCGTGTGGCCTCACGGATCTTTATTTTATCCTCCGGCTTCTACTCCGACGCCGTGGCTGCTGCCTCTGTGGCCCGAACTGCTCTCGTGTTGGCCTCTTGCGTTTTGCCATCGAGACGCACAAACGTATATCGACGTAGCGCTTCCATTCTTCATGATGCACAGCAGGTTTGTTCTAGACTCATCTTGTAATTTTTTTTTAATCTTCCGCTCTCCCAGCCCTGGGTTCAGCCCCTTCTCCAAGCAGCGCCGATGATGCCTCTATTGGAGGAGGGTTTAGAAGCCAAGGCCTGGGCATCGGACGTGCTCATCGCTGCTGGGCTCTCCTGGCTTCTAGACCCCTTGAGTGGGCAGAGCTAGGAAGTGAGTGTGAGTCCGTGGTTCTGTGCCGCTCGGTGTGTCTGTGCTGATACGTCAACTTCCAGTTCGACAGCCGAGCTCGGTGTCAACTCCGTTTCTCACCTGTGTCCGTCCTCTCCCAGAGGAGGCGTCCGGCCTTCCTGCCTCTAACAGATTTGCTTATTTGGTCGCGTCTCGTGTACAGATAAAGTGGTCTCTGCGTTACTAACCCGCACCCCCGTGAGAGACACACGTTCTGACCTGGTTACGCCTCTGTGCCGTCAGGATGTTGCCCCCCCCACAGTTTCTTGGGCTAGATCTGTGTTTTCCCACCCCTTTGGGGCGCGGGGGGGATGATGGCATCCATCGGTAATGCGGTTAGCTTCGTTCGTTAGCGTGTGTACTCCGTTGGGGGTTCCTCCCACATCCTGATTTTTTTTAATCCTTTTTTTTTTTTAAACCCATGATTTGGGATGCCACGTTTGTCATACACGAAGTTTCTACGTGCGTTCGGGGGTGCTCTGGACACACTGTTCTGGTGCACTGGGTCGTCGGCGCCTTCATGCACCTGCACCCCACAGTTTGAGCTGCGCAGGTTCTTTTCCTTGTTCTTTTAGAAGATTTTATTTATTTATTCATGAGAGACGCAGAGAGAGAGGCAGAGACCCAGGCAGAGGGAGAAGCAGGCTCCATGCAGGGATCCCAACGTGGGACTCGATCCCGGGACTCCGGGATCATGACCTGGGCCAAAGGTAGATGCTCAACCGCTGAGCCCCCCAGGCGTCCCCTGAGCTGCGCAGGTTCTGTGGCGTGTTTTCACCTCGCGTGGAGCCAGTCCTCCTCGCGCTTTCCTGCTTGTTTTCCTGGGGACTCCTGCGTGTCACTTTCTTCCCCGTGAACGAAAAGTCCTGCTCTAGCCCGAGTGGGGTGGCGTCTGCACAGGGCCAGAGTCGTGAGCGGTGCGGGAGCTCGGGGTCGTCTCCCACTGCACGCTGGGCTTCCTGCAACCCAAGGATTGGGCCCTTTGGAAGGGAAAGGGAACCCCTGGGTCTTTATTTTAACTCGGTAATTCGTTTCCTTTGTGAGCGTGCCCCTTGACATGACATTTCCCAACAGAATCTTTTCTGGGTTTCAGTCCAGAAGGTGGCAGAGGGGTGTGGGCCGCATCCATGGATCCCGAGGCCCCAGGGTGCTGCACCTGTAGCATAGGTGGCCACGACCACCCCTGCTGGGCTCGGGGTGCTCTCAGCCTGCCGGCCTGGCCACCCCAGCCCTCACCCGGCCCCAATCAGGCTCCAGCCACGGAGAATGTCTGTGGAGCAGCCGGGTGACTTCATCGCTGTTGAGAAGTAGATCTCATTCTCCCCTGATGACTTGTAGGGGGTGAGATCGATGTCGCTAAAGCAGGGCGGGGTTGGAAGCGCCTAAGTGAGAACGTTCTGGGTCTTTAGATTCACTCGTGGTCATCTGGAGGTCTTAAGAAATAGTCCCAGGATAACTTCACTGCTCGCTCATTTGCGCCGCACTTGCCAGAAGACCTTTGGTGCCATTTGGTACCATTTTATTCCTCTGCCCTCGATCACGGCTTGTGGTTGCAAACAGCTCGCTCCAGTGGAGTCTGACACAGATGACGTGGTGGGAAGTTGTGAGGTTGAATATATGTTTTTTGACCACCCAGTTGGAGCTTACAAGACTGTGAGGCACTTCTTACAGCATCAGGAAGGGTTTATCCCAGGGCTGTGTTGTCGGCGTAAGCGTTTGGCCTCCCACCAGAACTTATTTTTAAAAAGGCTGAGGGGCCCCTGGGTGGCTCAGCGGTTGAGCGTCCGCCTCTGGCTCAGGGCGTGACCCCGGGGTCCTGGGATTGAGTCCTGCATCGGGCTCCCCACAGAGAGCCTGCTTCTCCCTCTGCCTGTGTCTCTGCCTCTCTCTGGGTCTCCATGAATAACTAAAATAAAAAATCTTAGAATAAAAGTAAAAAGGCCAAGGCTTGGTTGACTATCCCAGCTTTAGCCCTGATTTATTCTTTTATCAGACATCAGCCTTGTTGCCTGGTGTTCCTGTTAATTTAATTGTACCTCCCTCATTTGGAGAATTTTGGTTGCAAGAACCAAGATGCACACGGTGGACAAGCCATGGAAGAGTTTACTCGTGGGGTGTGGGTGGGGGCACAGAGCTGAAGGCAGAGCTGAACTGGGAGATGCTGGAGAGAGGGCAGGAGCCCAGCAGCCCCAAAGGTCCAAGAAGCAGGGTCTCGGGAACCCACTCCTTGGGCAAGGCCAGCAGGCTGGTTCATTTTTAGCTCAGGAATCTCAAATTCCAGGAAGAGGTGGCTGGCCCCTGGGGGGTTCCTGCCCCCTCACCACTTGGGTGGTGGGAGAGGAGAAGGGGTGTCCCCATGTGGAGCGGGGAGAGGTGATTCTCTAAAACCAGAGAGAGCGCCAGCTTTTGGCAAAGGAAGCGGAGGACAGAGCCCTCGAACCCTTGGCCAGATAGTGTGCTGGACCTCAGAGCCACCCAGCACCCTGCTCTTTCCTGAATACGTGAGCATTCAGAACCCCCCTTGCCATCTCCATCACCCCATCTCTGCTTTTGTCCCTGTGCTTCTTGCCCCCCATCCCGCTCTGGTAACTGACGCCAGCGCCGAGCACATTCTACCGCGAGCAGGTCCTCGGGCACATGGACTTAGCGGTAGCTGCCCACGGCTGCTGTTTAGGAGATTTAACTGGAAGGAGTCAGGTTACCTGTGCCCGGGTTTGCAGAGCTTTGTGGGGAGTATACGACGGTGGAGGAGGGCTGCCCCGTGCTGACCTGCCCTCATCGTGCCTCTCCTTCTGTTCCAGGGCCCACTGCTCCTGTCTTTCCAGGAGGACCCGCTGCAGCAGCCCCTGGAGCTGGCGGTGCAGCAAGTCTCCAGTGTGGCCAGGTCAGCCCACGAGAAGGTGAGCTGGAGCGTGGTCGCCCGCTGTGGAGCTTTCCCTGCCAAGGGAGCAAACTTCGAGCTGGGGTGGTGTGGGAGTGGGGGAGCGAAGTTATTTGGTTTTCAGATTATTGAAAATATGGACACCTTAAGAACCTTAAAAAAAAGAAAATTTGATCTATCAACTGACAAATGGATAAATGAAACATGGTAGCGCCGCACGGTGGACTATTATTTAGCCTTGAAAAAGGAAGGGGGTTCTGGTACCTGCTACATGCACGGGCCTTGGAGACACAGTGTGGAGTGGGAGCGGCTAGTCCCAGAAGGCATGTCTCAAATGGCTTCATTTACGTGGCCTACCCAGGATGGCTGGATCCATAGAGATGGGAAGAAGGTTTGGGGTCGCCGGGCATTGGGGGTGGGGAGTGGAATGCAGAGTGACTGCCCCTGGGTGCAGGGTGGCTTTGTGGGGTGAGGATAATGGCCTCAAAGTGATGGCGGTGGTGTCGGACAAGTCTGCAAAATATGTTAAAAGCCATTGAATTGGGGGCGCCTGGGTGGCTCAGGCGGTCGGTTAAGCATCCGACTCTTGATTTCGGCTCAGGTCATGATCTCAGGGTCCTGGAATCGAGCCCCACGTCGGTCTCCATGCTCAGCGGGGAGTCTGCTGGAGATTCTTTCCCTCTGCCCCTCCCTCTGTTCACTCTCATTCTCTCTCTCTCTCTTAGATAAATAAATGAATCTTAAAGGAAAAGCCATTTAATTTTACAGTTTATTTTTTTAGAAAGATTTTACTAATTTATTTGAGACAGAGAGAGAGAGAACAAGCCGGGAGGAGGGTCGGAGAGAGGGAGAAGCAGACACCCCACTGAGCAGGGAGCTTGATGTGGGACTGGATCCCAGGACCCTGGGATCATGACCTGAGCCGAAGGCAGATGCTTCACCGACTAGGCCCCCCAGGTGGGCCAAACTGTACAGTTTAAATGGGCAAATTAAATGCTGCGTGAATCACATCTCAATAAAATGCTTACATTTGTGTGTATGTATCTGTACATGTGTATGTATGACACCTAGATTTGAGCCATCTGGATACTATGTAGAGTTCATTTTACAGTCAGGGGTTGTTCCTGGGCTGAAATGACTTATTAGACTGGTCAAATGCCATAAATAATTTATTTTATTTTTTATTTATTTATTTTTTCATAAATAATTTAAAAGATTTTAAAAAATTTTTTATTTATTTTTTTAAAGATTTTATTTATTCATAGAGACACACACAGAGAGAGAGAGAGAGGCAGAGACACAGGCAGAGGGAGAAGCAGGCTCCATGCAGAGAGCCTGATGTGGGACTCGATCCAGGGTCTCCAGGATTACACCCTGGGCTGCAGGCGGCGCTAAACCGCTGCGCCACTGGGGCTTCCCAAGTTTTTTTTTTTTAATGAAAAGTATTGGGGATCCCTGGGTGGCTCAGTGGTTTGGTGCCTGCCTTTGGCCCAGGGCGTGGTCCTAGAGTCCTGGGATCAAGTCCCATGTCGGGCTCCTGGCAAGGATGGAGCCTGTTTCTCCCTCTGCCTGTGTCTCTGCCTCTCTTTCTCTCTCTATCATAAATAAATAAAAAATAAAAAAATAAAAAAATAAAAAATAAATAAATAAATGAAAAGTATCTGTAAAAAAAAAAACCTAGGAAACTTTCTCTGAAATACCAGGCTTGCCCTTGCTTCTACGTTTTACTGCCAGGTCTCACGCGTGCCGTTGAGCAGACAGTGGGGCACAGCGTGTGGGCCCTGCTGGAGGGGGAGGGATTGTCAGCCCCACAACCCCGGCCCCGGGATTCTGCTCCTGTCCCCGCTGGAGGACAGGTTGCGGCTCTGCTTCGTTCGCTTCACTACAGTTCAGGGCTCTGGGTGGGCCGGGGCTGTCTCTTCATCTTCCACTGATGGATAATGGAGTCATCTGCTCTCTCCCACCATAATGCGAAGCTGCAGTGAACTTGCGTGGTGGCCTCCCCTCCCTGACTCTGCAGGTGCGAGCAGGGGAGTCGATCGGGGGTACACCCGGGGCTGCCAGGTGGCAGGTGTGCCACCTGCTGTGTGACCTCAGGCGCGAGCAGGGGAGTCGATCGGGGGTGCACCCGGGGCTGCCAGGTGGCAGGTATGACCAGGTATTCTAGGATCCGTCACCAGAGCGCTGCTCCCCGGCAGCCTCGGAGGACGCTCCTGTCCTCCTACCCCTTGCCAATGCCGGAGGAGTCACCTGCTATATTATCCCTGTGACGAGCGTGGGGAAGTCTTTAGAATATATTGGGGTACGAGAGGAAGCTGACGGCAGCGATGCAGGATGTCGAGACCAGAATGGCCCACGAGGGCTGGAAGGGGCTGGGCCAGCAAGCAGGTGCCCAGTGCTTTTGTGAAACAGGGCGGTGGCGGGGGGTGGGGGTGGGTGGGAGGGTGCTGGGGGCAGCTGGCTGGGGGCCGCGGGCATCCTCTCTGTTACTGGCAGATGGGGACCGAGTCCCTTTGACAGTGCCCCTGGGGAGGAGGTGCGGAGCGCCCAGGGCTGGCCCCGAGGCCTAGAGGGGAAGCTGGGAGGCGGACTTAGCACTTGGCCATTTTTAGAGGCCTTGATGTTTAGTTGCCAGAAAAGCAAGTTTAGAAAGGGGATGGTGAAGCTGTGTTTATTTATCTTTTTAAGATCTTTCTTATATTTTAAAGATTATTTATTTGAGAGAGAGAGAGAGAGTGCGTGCATGAGTGAGCGAGAGAAAGAGCACGGGGGTGGGGTCGAGGGGCAGAGGGGGAGAGAGAAAATCTCAAGCAGACTCCATGCTGAGCGCAGAGCCCCATGTGGGGCTCGAACCCACGACCCTGAGATCCTGGCCTGAGCTGAAATCAAGAGCCGGGCGTCCCACCGGTGGACCCACCCAGGTGCCCCTAACTGTGTTTATTTTAAGACCATCGCAGAAATGGTGCGTCCTCATTAAAAAGCTAAATGCAGCGTAGCCGCCCGCCCCCCTCGTCCTCCTTCCCCTGCCCGCTGCCCGCAGCGTGTTCTTGGAAGCTGCCCACCTCCCGCAGGTAAGTGGCAACGCACACTCGGGATCTTGTTTCATTTTACGGGTTTCTTCAGAGTGCTTGACTTTTACGTGTTGGGTTTTCTTGGCCAAATGAGGACACGGGAGCGCGTCATGGCCTTGTCACGGCTGTGGGTTGAGCTGTCCTTGGGGCAGGCCGGTGGCCAGTCGGGTGTCATGCCCCGGCCTCCCCGAGTGGGTCCGGGTGGGGGGCCGAGTGCCACGGTGGCCTTCCAGCCCGCAGCCCACGCACCCCCGCCCCCTGGTGGGCGGCCCCCCTGATGGGATCTGCCTGCTGTCGGGCTACGGGAACTTGGGCGGAGGTCGCCGCCGAGGCCGTGGGCCCAGCATCTTGGCTGACCATGGCACGGTTGAGGGCGCCGTTTTGGGGAGGCATCGAGCCAGAGTTTCTCCTGCAACGTGTCCCCGGAGGGAGGTTTCTTAACACCTGTGCGTCAGCGGAAGATGGGGACAAGCCACGGCCTCTCCTATGGCTCCAGGCCCTCATGTTCTCGGACCGCTGCATCGGGCAGGACGCTTCCAGCAACCGAGTCACCCTCCTTCATTTAGGATCTACCCCCCTCCCCACCCTCTGCCCCCACATCGGGGTTTCAGGCGTCTTGAACCCTCCGTCCACCCCATCATGCTTTTTCTGTGCTCCGTAGAGTTCTCAAGGAGGGGAGTCAATAATGCCACCCACATGGGGCCTGCAAACCAAGGTCGGAAAGAAATACAGATGCGTGGTTTCCAGGGAGTCACCCTCCCCTTCCTCGGCTCACTCCATACGATCAGCCCGTATCTTTCTCCTCTCCCTGACTCAGCCCTGACAAGGGACGTGTGGATGGCACCTGAGCCAGTGACAGGGACACGTCCAGCCTGGACCACGGGCGTGGAGTACGTAATCCCGTCTTTGGCCATCTGGATGGGAGCGGGGGTCCCGTTCTCCCTCTGGGACCCCCTGCTTCCCGTGGGGTCGTGAGTCTCTCTGCGGGCCGCCAAGGGATAGAGCCGGGCCTGCCCTGCCCCCTGGGTGCCCCGTCCTTGACTTTTTCCTGCAGAGCCTGAAGACTCCCATATGCCAAAGCAACGCCTTGGCAGAGATCTGGTTCATCGGCACCTCCCGCCCCCGTGTCCTACATGGGGTATGAGGACTTGCGTGGCCGGAAGCAGCATGGGGCGCCTCGCAGAGCCCGTGATGGGTGCCGAGCGCACGCCCTGCCCAGGCTTGGCTGGCCGGAGCAGCGTGACTTGTCGTGCTCTGATGCCGACACTGTCGGCTTTCTCTTCCACGCCATAACCGATTCTCTGGACACCCATGGGTGCTCAGTAACTCAATTCCATCCTCTCACTGACCCCCTAGGGTCAGCCAGGCCCCGCAGGCTAAGGGCGCAGCCCCACGCGGCTGCCCCCTTCAGATGCCAGTCCCTCGTACTTATGGCCAAGCAGCCTCAGAGTCAGGGTATCCCCACCCCGCCTCAGCTTTGAGTTTGCTCATGGAACTCAGGAAAACAGTTTACTTCCTATTAATGGCTCGTAATATGGGAAACAACTCAAGAAGAGCCAGAGGGGAGAGAGGCGAGGTGTAGGGGAGGGGCCCTGGGCTGCGGTCACGCCACCCTCCCAGCACCTCCTCGTGCACACCGACCCGGAAGCTCTCCGGACCCCATTGTTCAGGGTTTTTTAGATTTTATTTATTATTTATTTATCTGGGAAGAAGCCCAGACGTTTATCCCTGACGGCAAGCCCTGCAGGTGTTGTGGGTCGTGGGTTTTCCCACAGGGCGCCTGTGCTGGCCTTGGGGGGGGGCATCTCTCCTGGCGGTGACTGGAAGCATCCCCATCACTTGGCTCGCTGCAGGCGGGCGCAGCTGGCGTGGGCGGGAGGCAGGACCCAGGCCGTCCCGGCGGGGCACTCTGCGCCGAAGCCATCACCTTTACACTCTCCTCCAGGGGCCCCTCTGCCGTCTCGTCCAGTCTCAACATGCTCTGAATAGATTTATTTCTCCCAGACTGTAATTACCCTCTTACACAAGAGCCAACGAGTTTCTACCTACGTTCTCTTTCCGCCCATCCTGGGAGAGGTTAGCTCCAGAATGTCTGACCCAGAAAAGGAAAACCTTTATTTCTACATCGCAAGTGGCCTGCGAGCCAGCTCTTGTCCCTCGGGATGTCACAACGGCTCTTCCGCGGCATGTCCGTGGACTCATCAGAAGCGATTCCGTGGAGGCCGGAGGTCGTACGAGGGTCATGTGGGGACTCACGCAGGGTGAACCGGGGTTTGGGAGTCGTGCTGCGACAGGCACCCACCGAGAAAGCCACGCGTGCCTGTCCCTTAGGGAGCGCGGTGTGTCTCTCTGGGCGACACGGTGTTTATGGCGAAGGCTTGCCGCGGAAAACAAGGGCCCCACTTGGCGCTGGAAGCAGTCTTTGGAGACTAGGAGTGATGTTGGCTTTCTTGGGGTGAGGCCAGGTGTCCTGGGAAAAGCATTCATTATCTCTGTCTGCAGTGCCATTCGTAAATAAGTAGAGGCTTCTGATGGTATAATGATCGTCCTTAGGTTACGGGTTTAAATAGACGTAATAACCCACCCAGCGCGGAGAAAGGCCCAGCTCGGAAGCCAGGGAGACGCTGGCTGGATCTGGGCTTGTTTGGGCACTTCCTTCTGTCTCTGAGCCGGAGGTTGGGCGTCTGCAGAGGGTGCTTCCCTCCCTGGCCGCCTGGTGGGGAGAACGAGGGCCCGCCCGGGCCACGGGTCCTGAGGCTGTCAGGTGTGAGCAGCCACGGGCCCTGTCCCTTTCTTGTCGCTGCTGCTCATATTCCTCTGCTGGAACCAGTATCACGCCCATTGTACAGAGGAAGAAACTGAGGCGAACGGAGGCTCGGTCATTGGCCCAGGTGGCTAAGAGCTACAAAGTGGTAGAGGCTAGAGTGGAACCCAGTCGGCCTCCGGAGACAAGCTGACCCCTGTGACACCATCGTCAGTGCTGCGATTCCTCGTCACATTTCTACCATTGTATCGCCTGTGCTCCCACCTCCGCCCGACGGTGAAAGACACAACAGGGGAAGAGGACCGAGCACCAGGGACACGAACCCACCTTTGCTTCTGTAGAACCACAGCAACCAACCAAACTCCGATGCAATTGCATGGAATCTCCCCCAGAATCTGCAGGGGTCGGGGAACCCCGCCGCTGATACTGGGTGTGCAACACGTACTGTATCTTTTTTTTTTTTTTTCTCTAACTAAGGCTGGTTAACAGCCTGCGAGTGTCTGGCATCCCCTGTGCTCTGTCCAGACCTCGGGGCCCCCCGACCCCCACCTTGGTTTGCAGAGGTGGCTTGATTCTGGGTTGTCTGGCAAATAGGAAGTATGATTGTTTTTTTTTTTTTTTTTGCTTTGCATGACTTGAAATTCCAGGTGTCACATTAGCCTGGTATTTATGCTAAAATGCTAACAGGTTGTGAAATTGTTTTGTCCCTGGTCTTTCCGAAGGCAGCTATGGAGATGTCTCATTGGAGGCGCCCTGCCCTCTGAGACCCAGCGTGGATGCCACCGTGGGATGGGAGCCGTGCCTCCCTGGAACTCCACCTGTTTGGGTTGCTGTGCTGAGTTCTGGGGCTGAGTCATCCCCGGGGTGCAGCCTGACTTCGCCTGGAGAAGACAGGGTAGAGGACCCACAGACAAGCTGGAGTTTTGTCTGTGTGTTGGACTACTGAGCAGTCGCATTCGGGGTAGGCGCGACAGTGACCCAGCGCCAGACGGGGGCACTAACAGGGAAACACCCAGTTCCCTCCTGCCTTCATTCCAGAGGGAATGGCATGCGTATGTCTTTTCATACATGGAGTTGATGAAAGAGAATGGCATGTTCACAAACAGATTTTTAAGCCAAGGAGCGCCCTCAGTAATCCACATTCCCTGATAACCATACTCCTGGGAGGGTGATAGTACTGGGAAGCCTTATTGTTCATTTTATTTTTTTATTTTACATTTTTAAAAAAGATTTTATTTATTCATGAGAGAGACAGAGAGAGAAAGACACACACACGTGCACACACGCACACACAGAGGCAGAGGGAGAAGCAGGCTCCCTCTGGGGAGCCCGATGCAGGACTCGATCCCAGGACCCCGGGGTCATGACCTGAGCCAAAGGCAGATGCTCAACCGCTGAGCCACCCGGGTGCCCCTTATTGTTCATTTTAAAATGTCCTGGAAAGAGGAGGGCTGGGGGGTGTTGCTGGAATGGAACGTCCGAGCCCGTGTGGTCCACGGCAAACCTCTCGATGCGATAAAGTAGAGCATCGACCCACCTTGTTTCCGGTATTTTTCATCTTTCCCTGTGCATACAGGATTAACTTCATAGATGTTCTGATCATAATTAGGTGTAATGGATTTGGATTTTACCTTTTTTTTTTTTTTTTTGGATTTTACCTTTTAAATTGAGTCTCGGGGCGCCTGGGTGGCTCAGTCGGTTAAGCTTCCGACTCTTGATTCTGGCTCAGGTCATAATCTCAGGGTCATGAGACTGAGCCCCACGTCAGGCTCCGTGCTCATCACGGAGTCTGCTGGAGATTCTCTCTCTCCCTCTGCCCCTCCTCCTGCTCATGCCCTCTACACAGACAATAAATAAAATCTTTAAAAAAAAAAAAAGCTGAGCCTCTACTCCAGAGTAGACACAATCGTTTACATCAGCTTGGCGCTGTCTGCAGGAATATTTACAGAGGCTGAGTCTAGATAGCAGCGTTGGGAGCTTTGAAGAAGGGGGCTTTCCTTCCCTTTCATTTTGGGCTTCTTTCTCCAGGATTGTTATAAAGCTTGGTTACAGTGAGAGCGATTCAGTGACATCAGCCCTTTAGATGCATTTTCATGGCTGTGTTCCTAGTTCTTTTGGGGACAGGAGTAATTAAATTATTTCCAGGTCTCTGGAGTGTTCCAAGAGGAGAAGGAGCTGAGGCAGCCATGTGAGAAGCTGACTTGAAAAGGAACGTGGAAATGCAGTGAGATTTGAAGATATTACAGGCCTTTCTCTGGCGACCATTAGCGAAATTCAGGACTCCCTAGGCCTGGCCTTCTTTGCCCCCAGGTCTAAACAAAGGAAAACTGTTTCAAGATAAGACCTATTTGCATAAATATGTGACTATTTGAGCTTTGGTCTTGAAGCTGGAGAAAGCACAGGAAGGTGAATGAGGCCTCCCCCACCCCTCACTGATCTGCCTGCGCAGGTTACGGTGACGGTGACCGGTGCTTGTCTTCGCATTCCTATGATGCTTCCCTCCTGGCCTCCTCCTGGCCTTCTCTCCTGATCCGAGGGGGGCGTGGGCCAGGTCTCCACCTTAGGGGCCCTCACTCCATGACGTCCATTCTCCATAAACGCTCTCTTCTGTAGAGAGGAGGGGGATTTATCTGGAATACGCACAGTTCAGCTTTCTGTTGGCACGATTTTGAAATGGGTTATGTAGCTGCAGACTTGTCTGCTCACTTTGGAAGAAAGTGAGCATAAAGCAGGTGGGTTCATGGCTGGCTGTCTTCGTGGGAGCCCCTTCTTATGCTCCCAGATGCTGGCTTTGTGGGGTCCTGCCCTGGGGCCACACGTTCACGTCTGTTCTCAGAGAAGTGCTCAGTCCTACTGCAGACACTAGATGCTGTTTCTGCTTAACTTTAAAAATCCGGCCTCGGTATCAGAGTAGATCAGCAGGGAGCCCGAGCACTGAGGATTGAATAGCCCTACTTCAACAGCTCAGTGTGATTGGGATGCTCTGAGGAGCTCACTGGAAAACCTCAGAAGGGACCTTCATAAACAGGTGTGTTTTGGAAGGGGGGTGACTCTGGGTCAAGATCAGGGTCTCTATCCGTTCATCGTACTTAGGCCGATGTCAGCCCCTTGGGAAGGCAGGCGAGCGGAAAGGGTCTGTTGAGCCTTGCATCCTGCTGCCCTAGGAGGGGGTCCCCTGTGTGGTGGTGACGGCTCGCCACCATTTACCAGGGTTGAGAGAATTTAATCTCCCTCGTGGATAACACCTTAATGCACTAAAAGAAGATTACTTATTTTTAAAGCCTTTCCATTTTGTTCTTGTCCATTTGGCAGATGAAGCATTATTATTCCCAGGGTGGCCAGGGCGGGGGCCAGCCTGGACGAGGATTGGGCCCCCAGTCGTCATCCCTCCAGTGGGGCTCCCAGCAACAGCGTTAGCAGAGTTTCATTGGGCCGTGCTGTAACATTAGGGCAGGCGGTAGTTAACCTTTCCTGCCAAGTGCTACAGGAGACCAAGGAACAGGTGGTCGTGTGACAGGCTTTATGAAGGGGGTCGGGACCCCTAGGGCCGGGAAGACCCTCCAGCGGGTCTCGGGGAGAGGACATTGGGACCCATGGATGCTCCGTTTTTACTGTTGCATTTAGACTTTCTCGATGTGACTTGAACGGGAGTTGTGACCTTCGGGAGTCTTGGGTTCTACAAGTTTTAAAGTCTTTTAAGTCAAAATCTGCTTGTTTGTTTATTTGCTCTCAGTCAAGTGCTTAGTCTAACTGCACATTCCAGGGGTGGGGTAGGAGGGAAGCTTTTTGTGGAGCTCGATATAAAGGACAACCAACTCCTCCTTGCTCAGGAACACTGCTGAAGCCGTGGGATTTTTTTTTTTTTTTGAAGCCGTGGGATATTATTGGTAAAAATTAATTAGCTCAGCAGGGAAGGTTCCAAAGACGAACCAGAACTAAAGGGGTCATCCTCCGCTGCTTCACTCGGGCCTGCGCCGCCGAGCCTTGGACAGCGAACGTTCTCCGTGTCCTGTCGTTTGTGTTTGTAGCTCGTCTGGCACGAAAATATGTTCCTCCAGAAAGGGTTGTTTATGGAGCATTTATTTTTAAAATGAATAGATGACATTTCTTATACAAACATTTTTTTTTTTTTTTGTTCCAACCTTTTGTGAACTCGGGAAAGGCAATAACATGAAGATACGTAAACGCACGCACGTAGCTCAGGCTTCTGCGAGCGCCCTTGCCAGGACGGGTGAGGCCAGCGTGGTGCAGTGTCTGCCGGTGTGCAGAGAAGGCGACACTTTTTCTCCTTCTGTGCCAGTGAGGCATCCCACGGTGGACGCTGGGAACGGACCCCGCCCCCCCTCCCCACCCCGTGCTGGGGGGCCCGCAGCATCTGGGTCAGGTCTTCCTGGGGGTGGCGGGTGTGCAGATGGGCCCGGGGTGCAGAGGCTCTGGCCACGGGGCCATTGGGGGCGGGGAGGAAGGAGTTAGCTGGGGCTGAGAAAGAGGAAGGGGGCAGATGTCCTAGCCTGAACTTGGAGGAATGGTAGGCCCGACAGAGGAACTATTTGGATAATATTTCCACTTGGTCTTTTATTTTAGATTCTGATAAATCCACCAGAGAATTAAAGAATGTTCTTTTCCTACCCAAGTGACAGCCGGCAGTGTTCCCCGGGGGGTCCCTTCTGTCTTAGGCTTCGCCTCATGATGACTTGGCTCTGGCCAGGCACACTGGCCACCTGCTGGCCACCCGCCAGCCCCACCCCCTAGTACCCTTCCAGCCTGAGCGCACCTGGCACCTGGCACCTGGCTCGTTGTCATCCCCGGGGGCTTGCTCGGCATCCTGCCAGGGCAGGGGTGACCCCTCATTCTATAAGATGCTCTCCTACAGAGGATTCTGTGGCAGAAACTTGATATTCCTCTGTTCGGCAACAGCTCTCTCTAAAACGCTTTGTGATTTTTATCGGGAATATGGTCTGGTTTTATTCCTGGTGTAATTACTTGCCTTGGTCGTACAGGTCCTTAAGCGAACTCACTTTATAATGCTATTTTTGTTCAGGCTGTGTAATTTCCTAAATGTTTTAATATTTTATATGTTCTCTGAATTATCCCCACATCTTCGGAAACCGCAGTGGGCTGAAAATTATATAGATAGAAACAACCTATTGTGTCCCGCGTATATCTTTATTTTTTATTTTATTTATTTGTTTATTTATTAAAAGATTTTATTTATTTATACATGAGAGACACAGAGAGGCACAGACACAGGCAGAGGGAGAAGCAGGCTCCATGCAGGGAGCCCAACGTGGGACTCGATCCTGGGTCTCCAGGATCACACCCTGGGCTGAAGGCGGCGCTAAACCACTGAGCCACCCAGGCTGCCGCTACCGCGTATATTTTTAATTTTTTTTTTTTTTTTTTTTTGCTTATAAAAATCTATCACTTGTTTTCTTTCTAAGGCTCTTTTTTTTAAGATTTTATTTATTTATTCATGACAGACACACAGAGAGAGGGGCAGAGACACAGGCAGAGGGAGAAGCAGGCTCCCTGTGGGGACCCGATGCGGGACTCGATCCCAGGACCCCGGGGTCACGCCCTGGGCCCAAGGCAGATGCTCAACCACTGAGTCACCCAGGTGTCCCTCTAAGGCTCATTTTTAGAGAGAGGAGATGCTAATGACTCTCACTCCCTACGAAGGTGGACATATCTGGGGAATTTTAAATCCGCTGGTTGGGGGACGACCCCGGGGTCCCGGGATCGAGTCCCGCATCGGGCTCCCTGCATGGAGCCTGCTTCTCCCTCTGCCGGTATCTCTGCCTCTCTCTGTGTCTCTCATGAATAAATAAAATAAAATAAAAAGTAAATCTGCTGGTGGGGAGAACTAGAACCCAGTATCCTGCAAAAACTCTTTATGTGGAAAGAATATAACAGCTAGATTGGGGCAACACAGAGTTTAGCTCTTGAGAAATGCATCAGAGGGAGACAAGCTTTGGAACATTGTTTCCAGAAGATCTGCGGATCTGGGTGTTTCTCGGGTTTGGAACGCTGAAGCCTCGTCCTGGCTAACCGTTCCGGCCCCGGTCCCGATGGTTTGGGGCAGTGAAACAAAGGGGGGAGACGGCATGAATTCTTCGTTCCTTCTCTCATATCTCGCGCCTCCTCCATCCAGATCGTGTCTTGTCACGTGGTGGGCGAGGCCATTCAGTTCCTGGTCGGCGCGGGGCCCGCGTCCCCCGAAGACACGGGGCGCCAGCTGTATGGCGCGCGGCTCTCCCCATTTCATCTGCAGGTGAGTTTGCGCAGACGGTGCTCGTCAACCTGCAGGGCAAGCCTGGCGTGACCGCGGGCCGGGACTCCCCCTGCTTTCGTGCTCGCGAATGGTTTATTTCATAATTTTCCACCTGTAACCTTCTGTGTTATGTTGTATCTGTAGGAGACAAAGTGTGCGTGGTGTGTGGTGTGTTACGTGTTATGTACGTGCACATACTGTGTAGCTTCCACACACATATGCATACACACCCACACCTACAGGTATACATGCGGCTACATAGGGGTGCGCTGAGTGAATTCAGAGGTTGCCCATTTACCAAAATCAGGAGATACGGTATTTTTCAAGGTGTTCAAACAACCAGGGATGTTGCCGGCAGGCAGAGTAAGGTGCGTGGCATCGGAGGCGAGGACGGGGTTCTGTCTTGGGACCTCGTGCCAGGCCCCAGCAGTCCCCCGCAGTGGGAGACCAGCCTAGGGGCCAGGGGTCATGTTACTCTTGCTAGTTTTTGGAGAAAGTCAACCTTGGAAGACTCGTACTACGTTTTATAAGCCTAAAAGATGAGTATTACTATCGTATTTTTCATAACACACTATTACGGTAATAAGAGACTCCTACCGACACGCCTTGTTTCACTTCACTTTGGAGATGAGGCTTTTTTTTTTTTCTTTTTTTTTTACCCGTGGAGGGTTTGTGGCAGCCCCGCGAAGAGCACGTCTGCGGGCGCCACTCCAGCTGCCTTTGCGTGCTGCGTCTCTGTCACGTTGCGGTGATCCAGGTGCATATCCTCCTTTTTCCTTATTATATTTGTCACGGTGATCTGTGGTCAGTGACGACGACTCGCTGAAAGCTCACGTGATGGTCACCATTTTTTTTTTCTTAAAGATTTTATTTATTCACGAGAGACCCAGAGAGAGAGGCAGAGACACAGGCAGAGGGAGAAACAGGCTCCCTGCGGGGAGCCCGATGTGGTACTCGATCCCGGGACCCCGGGGTCACAATCTGAGCCAAAGGCAGACGCTGAGCCGCTGAGCCACCCGGGCGCCCCTAAATATAACTTATATGCACCGGGGAAGCCAAAAAATGCACTTGGCTTGCTTTATTGTGGTACTTGCTATATTGCAGTGGCCTGGAAGCAAACCTGCAGCCTCTCCAAGGTGTGCTTGTGTATATTTTACAGAATATTAATAATGATCTATCTAGTAATTATATAGAGTCATATGTGATCACCGTAAGAGGCGTATTCGTGGAATTTCTGGATGCCCGGAGCATCAGATAACCGTGTGACTGTTGTGAATTTCTGGGTCTGTTTGAGGGGTCCCTGCCCATTCAACCCTGTCTTTCCTCCCCTCCGTCCCGGGTCTTGGCTGCTAATTTGGGGGATGAGCCCAAGTCGTACAGCTCCCTCAACCACAAGGGAGGATGATATCCTGTATGCTTTTCTTACACAGACGTGGTTTTGAATAACCGGAGCAAACAAGATTTTCTGGCTCCCTACATGGCCTTTTTCTCTTTCTTTCTTTCTTTCTTTTTTTTTTTTTTTAAGATTTTATTTATTTATTCATGAGAGACACAGAGAGAAGCAGAGACCCAGGCAGAGGGAGAAGCAGGCTCCATGCAGGGAGCCCGATGCGGGACTCGATCCCAGGACCCCGGGGTCACGCCCTGAGCCAAAGGCAGACGCTCAACCGCTGAGCCACTGGGGGCCTGTCTACCTGGCCTCCTTCTGAGGGCCCGCCCTCCCCGGCCTCCCCGCCAGCACGTCCTTTCTGAGAGTTCAGGAGGAGGAGTGTGACTTCATGTCACACCTGCCAGGTGTTAACACCCTCCCGCTCACCCTAAAACTTTGGACAGTGTAACTGGAAAACCAGCCCGAAGCCTGGGACACATGTAGCTGACACCGGATGCCTGGTTCGGGATAGAGCGAGTCCAGCCAGGCCTGTAGGACCGCCGTGAAGGACGTGGGGTTTCTGAGATGCTGCTCACGTGCCATTTCATGCAGCTCGGCAGAAGTAACCCAGTCGTGTCTCTGCTCTCTTAACCCAGTTGACACCTGCTCTCAGGGCAGAGGCAGCTGCTGGAGATCGATCGGTCAGTGATGAACGCCCCAGACAGGAGATGCTCCTGCTGCTCTGCTGGCCTTGAGATTAAAGGTGCAGAAAGGGGCTGCGGTGGCCTCACACCCTCCCCCCTGGACCCCTACCTGCTGGGGAGAGGGACAGACCTGCAGCAACATGATCCAAGTGCACCTTCCCTGCAATCACCAGGATTGCTGGTGTCGGGTGAGGGTCCTGAGTAGTGGGCAGTGCCGTCTAAAGCTGCCCTCTCCTCCTCTGCGGAGGGTCCGGAAGGCACCACGAGGCGAAGAGCTAGGATCTGTGCTTTAGAAAGAGGCTCTGGTTGAAAGATGAAGGAAGGTGTATTAGTTTGCTGTGGCTGCTGAAACATATCACCACAAACCTAAGCTTAAGACCCAAATATAGGGGCGCCTGGGTGGGTGGCCCAGTTGGTGGAGTGTCTGACTCTTGGTTTTGGCTCAGGTCGTGATCTCGGGCTCATGAGATCGAGCCCTTGGGTCGGGCTCTGCGCTCAGCACAGAGTCTGCTTGGATGGTTTCTCTCTGCTGCCCCCTGACCCCACTCATCCTCTTTCAAAAATAAATAAATCTAAAAAAAAAAAAAAAAAAAGAGAGAAAGAAAAGAAAAACCAGCATAGGGGCACCTGGGTGGCTCAGTCGGCGAAGCATCTGCCTTCTGCTCAGGTCACGATCTTGGGGTCCTGGGATCGAGCCCCGTGTTGGGCCCCCTGCTCAGTGAGGAGCCTGCCTCCCTCTCTCCCCCTGCTCATGCCCTCTCAAATAAATAAAATAAATAAAATATTAAAAAAAAACCCAGCATAAATGTATTATGTCGCCGTTCTGGAGGTCTGATGTCCAGCACGGGCTGGCATCGGCGGGCTGCCTTCCTGTCTGGAGCCCTGCGAGGATCTGCTTCCGTGCTCACTGGGTGTTGGCAGGATTGTGTTCCTGGTGGCTGTAGGGCCGATTTTCTCACCAGCTGTCCGCTCAGGGCCGGTGGCAGCTTCTAGAGGCCACCTCTTTCCTGCGCTCTTGGCATCCTCTATCTATAAGGCACCTCTCGCTGGCCTGCCTCCCTCCTTCATCCTGAGGGCTCCTCTGATTGGTTCCACTGGGCTCTCTGGGATAACCCAGCATTCTCTCTCCATTCATGGGCCTTGCCCTGGTCACTCCTGCAAAGTCCCCTTTGCGGTATCTGGTCACATACCTGCAGGTTCCAAGACTCTGGGTGTGGACATCTTTGGTTGGGGGGGGGGGGGGCGTGACGCTACGACGGGTTGTTGCAAGAGATCAGAGTCCAGATAGAGGGTGTGCGTGTTGGCCCAGGCAAGAGGGGGTGAGAACACCCGTGTGCTGTGTGCACAGCCCTTGGGGAACGTGTGAGCATGGGGCTGGGCTAAGCATCCCACGTCCCGTCCGTGCCCCCCTCTCCCGCGTGCCTTGGTGACACTCCAGGAGAGCATGCAAAGCACAGAGCATTACTCACCTTAGAGACTACAGAGTTCTAATGACGTGTGGCCAGTTCGGCCACCACTGCTGAGAATCGTCTGGGAGTGGTAGGTTGAGGCCGAGGAAGATGCTGGGGGGCTGAGGGATGGGGTGAAGGGGAGGTCCAGGGGGGTTAGAGCTTTCTTTACCATTTGGAAAGGCGAGGGGAGGCCAAGCAGGTGTCTGGGGAAGTAAATGAACACACGCACACACAGGTGCACACAGACTCGTGCCCCGATGCGTTGGGCCTTTGCTGGCAGGTGGGGCTCCCCAGTAACTCTGTGTTCTGCTAGCTGGAGCTCCACATGAAAGAGAAGAAGGAGGACATCCAGATCAAGTGGTCCTTCATCCACGCTGCGGAAACGGCCGTCACCGTCCAGTCCAGAGCCCCGGTGCAGGTCAGTGCCTCCATTGTGAGGACCCACCCCCCACTACAGGTGTGCATGGGAACACCTGCGCGTCGCCACCACCTGCCGAACAGAGGCTCAGACCAGCGCCCCTGTGCCGTGCAGGCTTCTCCTCTCCTCCCAGAGCATGGGGCCACCCGGTCAGGGCAGCAGGGGTGGTGGCCTTGCTGGACCTGATGCTCGGGGTCCTGACCCAGCTGCACCTGCAGTCAGCTGGGAGCTGCAGGGAATCCCGGGCCTGCCCCCTGCACCCCGTCATCCCCCTCATGGGGTTCCTTGGGCCTGGAATAGTTTCTAGCACTCCTGTGGCCTGGAGAAGCACTGGCGTCATGTCACCTGGGGGACGCCTGGACCGGGTCGCCTGCCTGATTCAGCAGACCCTCCTTCCCGCCCTGAGGCTCTCCGCTCAGGGCTCAGGCTCAGTCGTGGCCCCTGGCCGGCTCCCAGGGGCAGGTGTCTGTCCCCGCGGTTTTTGCAGAGGTGCATTTAAGGTCGGAAGGCAATCTCCCTGCTGCCCAGGGTCTTAGGTGTTTGAAGAAATGAATCTGGAAGCAGGGGGTGGGCACACGATGTCATACTGGGGTCCCTTGCGGTGGCTGGAAGGACCATGACAATCATGTGCCCCAAAGGCTCATTAGGTGGTGAGGTCATTCCTCTGCAGGGTTTTGATGATCGTCGTTTGCAGTCTCACCCCGTTTCACCCTCTGGTTCAAGCCCTGAGAGATCCCCAACAGCATTAAGTGAATTTGATCCTTCGTCCCTATGCGGTTTTACCTTTCAGGCCTTGATACAAATGCGTGCAGGTGTTTTTTAATTAATTAATTAATTTTTAAGACAGGTAAGCTTGAATTGCTGCTCCTCTGACGGGCACCCGTTGGAACTGTCACTTTTCCCAGCTGTCGGGGTTACAGCCGGCATGCAGACCGTGTCCCTGGAGGCCCGCTTCCTGCCCTGTCCCCCTTCCTTCCCACGTTTGCATCTATCTCCTTGGCCCCACTGGCGGGGCGGCTGGGCCCACCTGTGTGCAGAGGGATCCCCTGGCCGGCTGTCCCAGCACCACTGCGGCCGTGCACCCGCCCTGGCGTCCGAATTCAAGCCCTTTGAGGAGGGCAGACCTCTGTTCGGGGTCCCTCGAGTCAACTCCGTCCTTGTGTGGCCACGTGACCAGCTTGGCGGAAGTTGAGGGTGCTGCTCCTGCCGGCAGTCCGGCTTGGGTTTTGTCCCTCATCTTTGTAAATGTACAAACATATATATATATTTAACATGTACAACACATGGTTCAGAAGTCACAATCCCATGAGACATCCTACCCAGACGTCTAGTGTTTGCTCGTCCCTTGGACCCCACCTGCCCCCCGCATGCTATTGCTTTGTTCATTAGTTCCTGTTCACCTGATCCAGGTTTGTTTTTGCAAAAATGATCTTACTCCCCCAATACTCACCCAAACAGTGGCATGCTGTGTCTGCTGTTTGCACCTTGCCCCCCAGCATCCTGCGGCTTCTCTGACCGTCCCGTGCTCCTCAGGTGAATGCAAAGTGAGACTTTCCAAGTGCGGCGTTAAGCTGCACCCCCCTGGGAGCCGGTCCTGTGGGTGCAGGACCCGAGCCTCCAGCCCTCCTCCCCTCCCGTTGTGGATGTGATGGCCCCAGGGGTGGAGTGGGGGGATGGCCCGAGCCAGCTGCCCATCCTGGGATGAACTCTGACTCCAAGCACCTCAACACACCTCTTCATCCTTGCTTTCCTCCTCTATAAGGGGACAGGAGATTATGGGAGTTAAAGAAAAAAAAAAGACCCGAATATATAAGCAAGACAAGGTCCATCCATGTGATGGAATATTTTTCATCCCTTAAAAAAAAAAAAAAGGATAAGGCTCCAACACTTCTGAGGCTCCCGACACTTTCTACAGCATGAAGGAAGGTATGCGTGTGACAGGAGCCTGACACAGGACACGTAATGGGGGAGCCTGTAGCTGGGAGATGTCCCCAACAGGCAAATCATCCGATTTGGGGCCGATCGGGGCAAGTGGGGCTGGGTGCTAGTAGGGGAGAGAGAGGGTGAGCCTTCACAACTTGCTAGTGGCTACCCAACTCCGGACGTGCTGAATGCCACTGAAGTGTCTACTAAAGACGGTTCATTTTATGTTATGTAAACTTCACCTCCGTTAAAAAAGAAAGAAAGATAGAGCCACCAAGGATCCGTTGAAGAGAAAGATGACAGCACCGTGGTTAGACGTGTAGACCCCAGAGTCTTCGTGCCTGGGCTGGACTCTTGGCTCTGTCATCTGTGAGCTGTGTGGCCCTACATGTCTTTTTTTTTTTTTTTTAAGATTTTATTTATTTATTCATGAGAGACATGGAAAGAGAGGCAGAGACACAGGCAGAGGGAGAAGCAGGCTCCACGCAGGGAGCCCGATGCGGGACTCTATCCCAGGACCCCGGGGTCACAACCTGAGCCCAAGGCAGAGGCTCAACCGCTGAGCCACCCCGGCGTCCCTACACGTCTTAATTGACGTCTCTGTGCATTAGTTTCCTCATCGGTAACATGGGGATAATAATATTCAAGGTGGTTGCGAAGATTAAATTCATTACTACGTGTAACTGCACAGACGTGGCCCCGACATATCCTAAGAGTGATGGGAGTATTTGGTAATGATTTGATAATTTGTTGAGTTTCTCGCAGAGACTAGATGTTCACTAATTGGCCCAGTGGGATTGAGGTTGCTGTCACAGGGCCTGGCAGGTCAGTCCCTGAAATCCCTCCAGCCCTGCAAGTCGGGTGGTCCGGTGGAAGTCGCTTCGTGCAGCCCCCTGCGCGGGGTGGGGATGGCGGGAGCCCCACGGCGATGGCATTTATACCAGTGGGTGCAGCTTCCCTCTGAGTGATGGCACCACAGTTTATGTATTTGTTTAGCTATTGACGGATCCTTAGGTACTTTCCAATTTGGAGCCTTGTGAATAGTGGTGCTGAGAACATTCTGGAACACCGGAAGGCGTTTCTGTTGGATGTTCATTGTTACAGCTTTCTGGCGTTGCCATCTAATACAATATAAATCATCGCGCTTTGCTCCTTGCTCCTCTACAAGCTGATCTTTCCTACTGGGCCCTTTTGTTTACTTGGCTACTTTATCATTTCAAAAAAAAAAAACTGGCAGATGTCCTGCAAGAAAGAACAAGCACATCTGTCTGAAAGGCTCGACACAGACACAGCGACAAGTTTCTATATTGTGCCAGCCTTTATGGTCACCGTTTTTAATTTTTTATTTATTTATTTTTTAATGATTTTATTTATTTATTCATGAGAGACACAGACAGAGAGAGAGGCAGAGACACAGGCAGAGGGAGAAGCAGGCTCCATGCAGGGAGCCCGACGTGGGATTCGATCCCGGGTCTCCAGGATCGCGCCCTGGGCCAAAGGCAGGTGCCAAACTGCTGAGCCACCCGAACTGCCCCAGGTCACTGTTTTTTAAAAAATAAGGAGCGTGAGTGGCTTCTGCGATCGGCAGGGAGCGTCCTGTCTCCCCAACGAGGACGAGGACAGTGCGGGTCCAGAGCTGACCCCACGGAGCCCGGGCAGCACCCGGCGGGCTGGGTCTTGGGGCTGTGGCGAGGGGAGCTGTCCCCTGCCTACCTGGTGCCCAGTTAGGAAATGATTTGGTGACTTCCTCCTCTTTCGGCAGGACCGGGTGGCAGAGACTGATGCGGTGTCCGAAAGCCTCAAGGACATCCTGAAGCGCCTGGTTACTTCTGCGACCCCGTCGGTGGTCCTGAGCACCAAGCCCGTGGACGTCAGGGAAATTCAGGTAAAACCGCCGAGGGCAGTGCCTTGTGGCCCATCGGGGATCAGGGTCCCCTCTGGGAGAATCTGCGCACCTCTCTAGCGGTCCCCTATCCCCCGTGGCAGAGCGAGAGTGCCTGGCACCGAGTCAGGGACCAGCTTCAAGTTCAGGGCCCCAGGTTCCAGAGCCCCGCGGGATGGAAGGAATAGGTGTGTGAGCTGCTCCCCACGGTCCGACCCTGATTAGCCCCGACCCTCTGCTTTTCTGGAGCTACAACCTGACTTTTCACTGTCCACGCAGGGCCTGTGGTCTCAGATCTCCATCCTTCCAGGACTGAGACCCAATTAGCAATGAGAACATGCCCGCAGAGCAAGGGGGCTTTGCATTTATATATATATATATATAATTATAATATATAATTAAATATATATATTAATAATAATATATAATAATATATAGACAATAATAAATAATATATAATAATAATATATAAATAAACTAATAAATGATATATAATATATAATATAATTATATATATAAATAAATAAAATACCTAGTTATATAGTAGCCTCTGTAACTGTGTGAGCTAATTATATATATTTGAAAATATATTTATTTGCTCATGAGAGACACAGACTGAGAGAGAGAGAGGCAGAGACATAGGCAGAGGGAGAAGTAGGCTCCTTGCAGGGAGCCTGGTGCAGGACTCGATCTCGGATCCCGGGATCACAACCTGAGCCGAAGGCAGGTGCCCAACCACTGAGCCCCCCAAGTGTCCTAATTATATATTTATATATAAAATGTATGTTTAAAAAATTTTTTAAAAAACAATGTATGTTTATTCATATACACAAAAGCTTATTATAAGGAGTTGGCTCCCATGATCGCAGAGGCTGACCAGTCCCAGGATCTGCAGGGTGAGTCTGCAAGCTGCAGATCTGCAGGAGACCCAGGACCGGCCTGAAGGCCAAGCAGGCTTGAGAGCCACGGAGAGCTGGTGTCTCCATTCAGGTCTTAAGGCAGGAAAACTACCCCTGATATCCCAGCCCCAGTGGTCAGGCTTGAGGAACCCCCTTTTTTCAGGGGAGGTCAGCCTGTGTTCTAGCAGACCTTCAACTGATTGGATGAGGCCCACCCACATTAGGGAGGGCAATCTCTTTCACTGGGTCTTTTGATCTAAATATTAATCTTATGCAAAAATATTCTCACAGAAACACCCAGAACAATGTTTGAACACATACCCCGTGGCCCTGTCATGTTGACCCATAAAATTAACCATCACACATAGATATTTGAAATATTTCATTTCCACTCCGGACATGTGATTGCTCTAGCCCCAGTGCTCATGGACTTGGATCATAAGGACTTTTTTTTTTTTTTTTAAGATTTTATTTATTTATTCATGAGAGACGCAGGCAGAGGGAGAAGCAGGCTCCATGCAGGGAGCCCGATGTGGGACTCGATCCCAGGACCCCGGGATCATGACCTGAGTCAAAGGCAGACGCTCAACCCCTGAGCCACCCAGGCGTCCCTCCTAAGGACTTTTGTAATTACTTCTTGCAGCTCACACTTGGCAAAGTCCTGGTTCACAGTAGTGTTTTCTAAATAGTGACCTTGAGATGTTGGCAAGCTTCCCCAGCACCCAGGATCCCTTCCTGGAAGCCTCTGTTTGTGTAGAGACCTGTGATGTCTCCGAGAAGCCTTTCCAGGATTCCCAGACCTTTGTTCTTAAGGGACCACCACCCCCCCACCTTTTTAAAATATTTTATTTATTTATTTGACAGAGAGAGCGAGAGATTGAGAGCAAGAGAGCAGGAGGGAGAGGGAGAGAGAATCCGAAGCGAGTGCAAAGCCATACCTGGGGCTCCATCCCACAAATGTGAGATTGTGACCGAAGCCGAAACCAAGAGTCAGATGCTTAACCAACTGAGCTACCCGGGCACCCTGGGGCCCCGTCCAGAGAGCACTCACGGGGCGCCAGGGTGGCTCAGACTGCGAAGCGTCTGCCTTCAGCTCAGGTCGTGATCCTGGGGTCCTGGGTTTGAGCCCCACATCGGGCACCTTGCTCAGTGGGGAGACTGCTTCTCCCCCTCCCTCTCCGTCTAGCACTCCCCCTGCTTGTGCGCTCTCTCTCAAATAAATAAAGAAAATATAAAAAAAAAAAAAAGAAAATGTAAAAAAGCGCTCACCGCGTGAAGGGAGGGAGGAAGCTAGTTTGGGGAAGGTTTAAGGCGATGTCCTCCGGGTTAGAGGAGCCTTTTCTCTGTTGGAATTGCCTTGATGCCCGTTGAAGACATGATGATGGACACTGGGCCCAGCCATACCCACCTCTGTCACCACTTTAGTGCCTCTCCGACCCCCCGATGAGACTCGGACAGTCCTCACCTGGGTGGCGCTATGCGTGACGGCCCTTGCCGTGTGCGTGTCGGGCTGCTGTCCCGCTCGGTGCCCCTGGGCAGTGGGCCCGCAGCCTGGAGAGGGCACCCCACTTTCTCTTGAGTGCCTGGCCTGGGTCGGGTGTGGCCCCAAGGCAAGCTTGCTTCCAGTTTCCGCTCACAACCGGATTCTGGGGGGCCCTCTGGCTGAACCTGGTTTATTTGGACAGAAAAAGTTCCCACGCAGGGGAAGAGGTGATGCTGGATTGGGACCCTCACTTCCTATAGGAATGGAAAGCTGTTACGGAGCCGACTGCAGGGGGTCAAACGGGATTTCCTGGAGACCCCTCCTCTTCTCCCCTGGTCACTGCCTTTTGTTTTTCCGTCGGCAGCATCTACAGCGCGCTTCATCTGCTCCTCAGGAATCCTGCCCTCCCAAACCTCCAAGGGCTCACGAACTCAAATTATTGGTGAAGAACATCCGAGCCTCGCTGCTGAACGATCCTGGTGCTTCAGGCAGGTGGTGGGGCTGCGGGACACCCTTGGGTGTGTGTGTGTTGGGGGTGGGGGGCCCAGGCGAGCATGGGGGGACATGCGGGTTCTCCGTGGCCTCTGGCTTCCCTGCAGCATCCTTCACTTGAGTCTGCAGCATGACCCCTGCCTTTGAGCAAAGAGCCCCTGAAAACCGTAATAGGAACGCGAGAAGACCATTAAAAACCAGTCCCAATTTTGCGTGCATGAAGGCTGAGGTGGGGGGGAAGGGATGCACCTGTGACCTTGCCCTTTCCTTTCGTCCGAAGAACACCCTTTTGTTCTTTTAAACTATCGAACGTGGAAATACATATTAAGCATCCCTGACTGATATATGATGTGAACCTTCTTTCTTTTTTAAAAAAAATATTTTATTTATTTATTTGAGAGATAGAGAGCGAGCAAGTGAGCGTGAGCAGGGAGGAGGGGGAGAGGGAGAAGCAGACTCCCCGCTGAGCAGGGAGCCCGATGTGGGGCTCAATCCCAGGACCCCAGGGTCATGACCTGAGCCGAGGGCATTTGTTCAAGCAGCTGAGCCCCCCAGGGGCCTGTACCTCCTCCTCTCATAGAAGCTGAAGTGCCACATGGGCTGTTTATGGGGGTCAGCAGGGCCTCAGGCCCATCGGGGACCCCTCCGTGCCAGAGAGGCTGTTACCTGAGCAGGGACAAGTGTCGCAGAACCGGTCATACTCTCCGCGTCCTGAACGGCTGCTGAGACCCCAAGTGCACAGCAGCCTGGAACAGAACCCAGCTTCCCACCGCGGTTCCATTTTGCCGAGGACGGGAATGAATTCTTTATTGCCTGAGAACGCTGAGGGTTGCGTATCTGCGAGGAGGGCCCAAAGCACAGTCCATCCACATGTAACACCCGAGACTCTGTGCGACACCAGCTGTGGGCGACTAGCTTGGTAAGGGCCCTTGCCCGTGGCCCTGCGAGGCCTGCCCTGCTCACCGCTGCGGGGACCTCTGACTCTGGATGCTGTCGGCCCGGGCGGGGGTCCCTGTTCCTCTCCTCTGCCAGCGGGTCCACGTCGGGGTCCGTGTCTCCCGTCGGAGGTGATTGTGAAGACCAGTAAGATAATGTGCTTGGAACAACACTGCGTGGTGCACGAGAGGGCCAGGGACTGCGGTGGTTACTGGTTCCACGCTGTGTTCACAGCTCTCTGCCCTGGGACAAGCGTTGCCTTGAAGCAGAAACCACCGGGTACTAGTGAAACGTCCCATTACCCGGATCAAAGATCCTTAAATCTCTGATTGAGCTGAGTCAGGGATAAAAACACATCCTTCGTGAGTAGGGAGATGGGGTCTCTGCAGGGTATCCCCAAATTTAGGGGTCACCCCGGAGGCCTTTTGCAGGGAGGTAGTCTTGTCCCAAAGTGGGGGGTCACATCAGCTGTAGTAAAGTTGCCCCTGGGAAGTGTCACCATCCAGGGCAGGAAGCAGGGGCGCTTGGGGCCCACTGTCCGGGCCAGTAGATATCCAGTTGGGGACAGGAAGCCTCAAACCCCAAGTGCAGTGCTTTGAGAGTTTGTCAGTGGCCAATGAAATCGAGAAAAGCCCCTCGGAAGCGGGGAGCCGAGGCGTCAGGTACGTAAGTCGGCCTGTTAGGTGCAAACCGTGTCTGCGTGCAATGCAGTTCTAAATAGGAATGCCCCTTTGTGTGATTGCAGGCAACGTTAGGCCACAGTGTGTGGTCCGGCTGAACGATCCCGTTCAGAAGTTCAGCGCCCTCGTGAAAACCACGACCGAGCTCGCCTGGGAAGAAGAATTCACCTTGTGCGTACGGCCTGGTTGAGGGGCTTGCGTCCGCACAGCCGCACCTGCTCACGGCGGCCAGATCGTGAAATCCGTGTGTAGCGCTGCTAATACCCCACGCTTAAAAATTTTTTTAAGAACTTTTTTGAAAAGGTGTCTTAGACGTCCCAGGTGGCTGTAGGTTGGGTATGGATTTCTTTCTGAAGGCAGCCCTGGGTACGGGTCCCCTCCTCGCCCGCGTCCTGCTGCAACCAGAGAGTGCTCTGGGCAGGCTCCCTTTGCTTCTGAAATACACGCCGCTTGGAGCGGAACAGAGGAGACTTTGGGTGGTTTCCAGAACATAGCAGGGAGCAAAGGGAGGAGTAGGGCCCGTTGATAAGAAATGGTGTAGGAACCCTAAGTCATGGGGTAGGGAGCAGCCTCCCGCCAGCACGTGCAGAAGCCAGGTCCATTCCGGAACGTCCGGGTGGCTTCATGGGATCTATTAACAGCCCACGACGATCTCTCATGAGCTCATTGTGTTGTTAGATCAAAGGAGAAAACAAACTTAGCTTGGTAACATGCCCAGAAGATCATCAGTGACCTTTCCTGTGCGATCCTAATGTTAAAAACTTAATTAGAATAAGATTTATGGCCACCTGTTTAATAAGCTTAAGGAAGTCCTATATAAATGAGAAAGACCAGAAGTCGTCCTGTGAAAGCCGAGAGACAGATACCCACTGTTTTGTTCTAGAAGTAAGGGTAATGCACTCGGATAAGAAAAGGAGGTCGTGTACAAATACAGGAAAGGAAGAGGCAAAACGAATTATTACCTGGAGGTGATACTATTGCCTATCTAGACTGCTCGAGAAAATCAGCTGGAACGATCAGAAATAAAAACGGCTGTAGGATAGAAGTAATAGTAGGAAGCTCATAGAAATAATATTTCAGTGAAGTGGCTGAGTCTAAAAATACAGAAATCAGTTGCTTTCTGATGCTCTAGCAACAAACAGTTGGAAAAAGTACTGGCGGCAGGTGTCCCATGTATAAAATAAAGGGTTTTTAGGAATCATTAATGAAAATAGGAGCACTCTCCTGGAAAACTGGGAAAAGATGTCTGAGCTAGAAATATATTAAAGTACGAATCGTAGATAGCCAGAAACTTCTGAGAAGTTGTTCGATCTCAGAAAAAAAAATTTTTTTTTAAGATTTATTTATTTATTCAGAGAGAGAGAGAGAGAGACAGAGAGACAGAGAGAGAGGCAGAGACACAGGCAGAGGGAGAAGCAGGCTCCATGCAGGGAGCCCGACCTGGGACTCGATCCCGGGTCCCCAGGATCACACCCTGGGCTGCAGGCGGTGTTAAACCGCTGCACCACCGGGGCTGCCCTGATCTCAGAAATAGTTAAAGAAAAACAAATGTAAACCAAAGAGCTTATATATATATATATATATATTTTTTTTTTTTTTCCACCTTATGGGTTGGTAAAGAATAGGTGAGTGAGGATGGGCTGGGGGAAGTGTAAATGGGAATAACCATTCTAGAAGTCCTCACTATGTATCCAAAAAAAAAAACCAAAAAAAAAAAAAAAAAAAACAACCTCTTAAATGCACATACCTTTTGACTGGCATTTATAGTTTTCCTAAGGAAATAATCACACAGTGTGTATAAGGATGTTTACCATAGCTTGTTTATGATTATGAAATGTTATAAACATCAAGCCATTATTAAGGCCTGGTTATTTTTTAAAATTTTTTTAAAGATTTTTATTTATTTATTCATGAGACAGAGAGAGAGAGAAAGGCAGAGACACAGGCAGAGGGAGAAGCAGGCTCCATGCGGGGAGCCCGACGTGGGACTCGATCCCAGGTCTTCAGGATCAGGCCCTAGGCTGAAGGCGGCGCTAAACCGCTGGACCACTCGGGCTGCCCTTAAGGCCTGGTTAATTAAGGATTTGGATAAATAAGATCTCCCAAGGCCAGATAGTAGAGTACTAGATGCCTATTCAAAGTGGCGTTGCTCTGTAGCTTCTGACCTGGAAAGACGTCGGATATCTTACATGGAAAAAAAAAAAAAAGAAAGGCCACAAAAGGGGAGAGAGGTATATACCCTGTTCTATTTTTTGGTTTTAGAAAACTTACAGAGCTACGCTCTTTGATACAGTAAGTACTAGCCACACAAGGCTCTTTAAATTTGAATTAATTAAAACGAAACAAAATTGACTTCAGGCCCTCAGTTAGCACGGGCCTCGTTTGGGGCTCCCAGTAGCCATCTGGGGCTGGCGGCCACCGTACTGGAGGGTGCCTGGATAGAACATCCTCTGTCATCAGTCAGAAAGGAGCAGAGAGTTCTAGGAGACCAGTAACCAGAGATTAACAGTAACTGGGGATAGCGAAGTGGCAGGTCCTCTTTACACTGACGGTGATTTGTGTTTCTTTCTATAATAAGGAAAAAAAATACTGTTTTAAGAAATAATACAGCATTTGCAAGGATTCACAGCTCTTTTTTTCCTTTCCGCAGTGAGTTGAATGCCAAGTCAAAGGAGTTGCACCTGCAGATTTCAGGGGATGAGCGATCCTCAGAAGGTGGGTGTCGAGCAGGTGCGGAGGGGGTGGCCCTGCTCTCGGGGAGGGGTCATCCAGCCGCCCTGATGGGGCCTGGAGAAGCTGAGAAGCCCTTCCCTGAAACCACTCCGGTCTTTCCGAGGCAATGTTTGCTTGAAAGTCCATTTCAGTTATGAGCAAGGGGATACATTTTGGAAAAGAATATACACAACTGGGTTTTGCCTTATTTTTTTTTTTAATAAATATCTAAAATTTTTTATTCAGCCGTTCTTGGCTTAGAGAAGTACTTCTCGACCTTCTTAGCCTTAATAGACCCGTTCTGTTGTGTTCCTAATTGGGGTAAAATGCGTATAACATAGAAGTTCCCATCTTAATCGTTTCTAAGTGTAAAATTCAGTGGCGTTGAGTACATCCACACCGTGTGCAGCCATCAGCACCACCCACCTCCAGGACTTTTTCCTCTTGCCACGCTGAGACCCTGGTCTCGTGAAACACCGACTTTCCCACACCCTCCGTCCCCCTGGCACCCCCCCCCGCCCCATCCTGCTATTTCTCTCTATGGATTTCAACTGGCTTTTCCTTGTAAAATAAGCCACAGCAGCTTACACTGGACACATGCTTTAGAGACAAGAAAGCTATGGTTAAAGGTAAAATCACAAAAGTGAACATGGACCTGTATATATGCGTGTGTGTAAGTCAGGAGTTTCAGTATGTATTAGGTTTTTAAAAATGCCCATAAACATACCAAAATTGGGAGAAGGGGACCCCTTACCTGGCTTATCCTGCTGGGAGACCAAGCCATTTGGTTGTCTCCTAAAATTACAAAGACCCAGGAAAAAGCAATTCAAGCTTCTTGTTTATTTGCAAGAATTCTTCTTCTTCTTCTTCTTCCTTTTTTTTTTTTTTAAGATTTTAAGTTTTTAAAGATTTATTTATTTAGAGAGAGAGAGAGAGAGAGAGAGAAAGGGGCAGAAGGAGAGGGAGAGAGAGAATCCTTAAGCAGACTCCCCGCTGAGCACAGAGCCTAACCTCAGGACCCTGAGATCGTGACCTGAGCTGAAATCAAGAGTTGGCTGCTTAACCAACTGAGCCACCCAGGCGCCCCCTTATTAGCAAGAATTCTGAGCTAATTTCCTTGATTCCGTTGTCCCGGGATAAGGTCAGTGAGGTGTTACTGAGATAAGAACTGACACGTTCCAGGAGACGGCATGTGGTTTGAACCCAGGGTGGGCCCAGGGTTTGCCTGGAAAGAAGGCAAGTCCCAATCCGTTTCTGAGGCACCACCCCTCTGGAGGCTCATTCCTATACAACCCGATGGGATCTATGAAATTTTACATTAAAAAAACAAAAACAGAACAAAGAACAACCATATCGCCTTTACCCGGACTCCGAGGCAATGACAGTTTGCCCCATTTGCTTTATTGTTTGTGCTCGCACTTAGTGGTTGCTCTTGATTTTGCTTGCTCGGTCTCTGCATGTGCACCTGCACACATGCCAGTGCGTGCACACACACACACACACACACACACACACATGCTGGAGGGTAAACCTGTGAATGTCCGAGGGTATCAGGCCCTTTACCTTGCCTTTCTTAGGTGCATATTTCCTAAGAATAAGGATATTCTCTGGTATGTCCACAGTCCAGCTGTCTGCTTCCTGAATGTACATGCACGTTCTGTAACCTGCCCCCGGCGTTCTTCTTCATGGGTTGGCCCCGTGTCCTTTATTTAGAGCAGTTACTTTCTCCCCCCACAGCATCAGGTACCACCTTCAGTCTCCTGTCTCTTATGCCTCCCTTGGTCTAGACCGTGTCCACAGCCTCTCTTTGTCTCTATGGTGTTCTGAGATGTCCCAAAGCTGGAGGACGCTCAAGCAGACAGGATGTGCATTAGGAGGTTGTTCTGGTTGTGTTGGTGGCTCCCTCTGACCCCTGCTCCCGTGGAACCCCATGGAAATGTATCTTTACTTGTCTCCTATCTTTTTAGCTCTCTTGGCAATGACGACCATTCCATTGGATTTATTCAAGAAGCAGCCCTCTGGGCCCCAGAGCTTTACACTGACCGGCGGGTCCTCCTTTGGCGGCTCGGTGTTGGGTTCGGTCACTGCGGAGGTACGGCGTCCTTCTCTCCCGTGGCCAAGCTCCAGCTGGATGCACTTGAGATAAGGAGCATCTTTATCTGTCAGTTACTTTGGATTCTTGCTTCAGCAGCAAACGAGAAAGTTCCTCACGTAAGAGGAGCTCTTGTGTCGTGCTGTGCATTTCTAGACCTGAATGGGACACGTCCCGCCCACGGTCGTGTTGAGTGGTCTGCCATTTGGAGAACTTTCCACAACAGCTGTGTCACGTGGGCCTAACCCACGAAGGGCCACTTGGTTTCGTTTGGTGCTGTAGCCTTTGGGCCTGTCACTGGGCGCAGAGTGGCAGGGATTGAGCGTGGGTCTTGTCACCCCCCCCCCCCCGGTTCTGGGGAAACCAACCCAGATTAACTACGAGATGGTTACCGTACCGAGGGATGCCGATTGACACAGAGGTTACCGCCGGGGAGGGCGGCGTGCCGTGCCCAGGGCTTGGTCTACGCGCTGTACGAGGTGCGTAACTGTACCTTCTCTGCAGTTTTCTTACGTAGAACCTGGCGAAGTGAAATCCTGGCAGACGCCTTCACCTGCTCCCGCTGCAAAGGTAGAAAAAGACCGCACGGTGATGCCGTGTGGGACTGTGGTCACTACTGTCACTGCCGTGAAAACCAAGCCTCGCTTCGACGCGGGGAGGGCGTCCCCGCTGAGCTCTGGTGAGAGCAGCCCCTGCAGACTCCAGTCCCCCAGCCCCGTGAGCACCTTGCCTGTCTAGACAGCAGGATGCCGTAGTGAGTGTTGTTCAGACAGTCTCGTGGCACAGACAGCCGGGCAGTGGGCAAAACTTCTTAGCTTTTTGTGTTCTAGGCAGTTACCTTTCTATGCTGTCGAATAAATACACGGCATGCCGAAGCAGGGTTCAACCCGGTAGTGTGCGCTGAAGCTGAAAAATGTAGATGCTAGAGGAAAAATATCTAGTTAAATGAACTACCCTGTTACATTTACGTGGGGACAACCCATGTCGTGTAAGTGGTCAGTGCAGGTTCTTAGGAAGGCTTGACGTGCAGTCATTTTATTCTTTATTTTTGTGAATTTTTTTAAAAAATTGATTTATTTATTCATGAGACAGAGAGGTGCAGAGACACAGGCAGAGGGAGAAGCAGGCTCCATGCAGGAAGCCCGATGGGGGACTCGATCCCGGGACCCCGGGGTCACGCTCTGAGCCAAAGGCAGATGCTCAACCCCTGAGCCCCCCAGGCGCCCCGTGTGCAGTCATTTTAGATCTAGCTGAATTCTTACCTGTCCCCCCAGCCTCTGCCCCAGAGACAGCTTCCGTATAAGTGTAGGCTTACTATTTTATTTATATTATGTTTCTGCTTATAGATAGATACGTGTATTATCTTCCCAGAATAGATTGCCTGGCACCGTTCCTGAATACAAAACGGAAGAAAATGAAATTCTGGCCTAATTAAAATGTTTCTGAAATTTTACTTAACCCCAGGTTCCCATTATCCTTTCTGGGTACTTGGCCCCCACCCCCAGCCCCCAAAAAGATGAGATATCCAAAGGTTTGCCCTCGCCTTTTCCAGCTGCATAGATGGGGTTGCGTGAGAGGTGTGATTTCACCTTCCCTGGAGCTGTAGGTTCAGGCGGGTTTTGGGGCCATTATGACCTGGATTTCCTCCCGGCAGAGTCTCCCCTGAAGACGCCTGTCAAAGTGAAGGTCATCGAGAAGGACATCTCTGTCCAAGCCATCTCCTGCCACGGCGCTCCCGTCAGCAAGACGTTTTCGTCTTCGGACACAGGTAACGGGGCGCATGCTCACCGCTCCCCTCCTTCTGGGCCCTCCTCCCGTCTTTCTCGGCTGCCCAGGGTTCAGCATTTCCTTTTTGGAGTTTGAGGGGAGCTTTTTTGAGTAATGAGAGCAGAACTAGAAGGAGAAAGGGGGAATGGGAGCCAGGCAGAGACCAGGGGTGGTGGTAAGTTTTAGCAGATGCTTTCACAAAAGACACATAAAAACCCAGTTTATACCTCAGGTTATAAAAGAAATTTCTTTTTTTAAAGATTTTATTTATTTATTCATGAGAGACCCAGAGAGAGAGGCAGACACACAGGCAGAGGGAGAAGCAGGCTCCCTGTGGGGAGCCTGATGCGGGACTCGATCCCGGACCCCTGGGGTCATGCCCTGAGCCGAATGTGTATGTTCAACCGCTGAGCCACCCAGGTGCCCCCCACGTTATAAAACATTGGGGCATGATTTTTCTCCTGCTCCATATACCAGTGCTATGAATATCATAAATAAGCAGGACTCCGGGGTGTGATCCTAAAGGCGGCTTCGTTCGTGCCTCCCACGAGGTCTCCCCCAGAGCTCTGCTTGCACATTTCCCATTTTTACGGTCGCTCCCAGGGAACACGTGTCTTTGGAGAGATGAGTCCCTGCCTCCCTAAATCAGAGCACAATCTAAATTTGGGGATTACGTTTCTCCCTTTGCTCGGGTGTGACCTGCCGCCAGAAGGGGCGGGTGGCTTCTCCTTTCGGGCTCACCCTCTCCCTGTCCCCTCAGCCCCATTTCTGATCTCGCCAGTGTCAAGGATGGGACCAGGAGGAGAGGATGGTGGGGTGGGGGGGGCAGCGGGGAGCCGGAAGCTGTCACTTGACAGGTGCTGTCTTAGGACGGCTTCATACTCGCTCAGCCTGGTGATGGCGACACTGCTTCTCCCCGTGGGAGTGAGTGGTCAGGGTTCTCCGGAAACCGCAGGGCTCCCTCAACTGCAGCGTCCTGGGTGCAGGTCGTGTCCCTCCTCTGGCTGGCGTTCCTGCTCGCTTTACCTGCCCCTGGCAGGTGCCCCATGGCCTTGGACTGCAGGGGCACCTTCACTTGCACCCTTTATTTTTTTACTTTTTATTTTATTTATTTATTTATTCACGAGAGACAGAGAGAGAGAGGCAGAGACATAGGCAGAGGGAGAAGCAGGCTCCATGCGGGGAGCCTGATCCAGGACTCGATCCCAGGACCCTGGGATCACGCACTGAGCCGAAGGCAGGTGCTTAACCGCTGAGCCACCCGGGCGTTGAAACCGAGAAGGGAGACGCTCCTGTTAACCCCCTGCCCCACTGAAGCATCAGGGTTTGGCTGTGCCTCGGCAGGAGCTCTTGCGGTGATGTCGCAGGTGCCAGCTTGGGGTCACAGACCCGGTGTGGCACCTGGGCCATGCTGTGCCCCTTGACCTTCCCCGTGACTCAGATGGGGATAAACAGGGCACCCGCCTCCTAGGGCCTGGGGAGGGCTGCACGCGGCGGTATGCCCGCGGCCCTTTGCACGGCACCTGCTGGGGGTTGAGCCTCCCTGAGAGGTTGGCCAGCTGTGCGGCACTGACAATGGGAAGGAGCCGCCTTCGTGACCTGGCTCCTCTGAGCACATCGTGTTGGGCCGCCGTCGGGATGGAAAAGGAATAACCTCACTACCCTCCGGAGTTCGAACTCTTGTAGAAGGTCAGGGGCCTTTTTGCTTGTTGGCCTACCTGCTTCCGTTGTTTGTCATCAACTCTATGGAGGTAGATGGAAACGAAGGAGATGTCGGCATATAGGAAAGTGCAGAAACCCGGGTATACATCCGTGAGTGCATGGAACCATCCAGAAGCAGTGGCGGACCGAGGGTGGTCTGTGAGCCAGAGCTGGCCCTGTTCCCGTTCGCACATCTCATCAGGGCCCAGCCTCGTCCCGCAGGCCCACGAAGCTTGACCCACTCGCTCTCTGGCCCTTGACGGAAGAGATTTGCACACACCCCCCCCCCCCCCCGGGGCGGCCACCCCCGGCTGGGGATGGTTCCCATCAGCCCTGGAGGTCCCCGGGGTGGGGTGCGGGGGGGCGTGCAGCATGTGCGGCGAGCTCAGCGCCCCCTTCCCCCCGCAGAGCTGCTGGTGCTCAATGGCTCGGACCCTGTGGCGGAAGTCGCCATCCGCCAGCTCAGCGAGTCCTCAAAGCTGAAGGTCAAGTCGCCACGTAAGAAGAGCACCATCATCATATCAGGGATCTCCAAGGTATGGCCCTGCGTCCCGGGGGGCCGGGTCCTCCCGAGCCCTGGTGACGCCCCGACAGCTCCCTGCAAAGGGCAGGTGCCATTTGCCCGCCCGGCACGCGGGTCACCACGACATTGTGTTTGTGCGGCCCACCCCGTCCGGGAGGACGCTTGCAGGCTTCTGGCCGGGGTGCTCTGGCTGTGGAGGGGCTGCGGAAATCACACGGGGGAGGCCGTGCAAAGGGAGGGACTGGCGTGATGCAAGGTTCCCATTGGGGGACGGAACCTCCACCCTCTCGCACGTCGACCGTGGGGCGCTTTCCCTTTCCACGCTACGTGTTTCCAGACCATTTTAGTTGTTCTTGCAGTGGAGGCCTGTGCCTCTTGCAGTCAGAGACGTGACGCGTGGATTGTTTTAAGACGTCCCCTTCTCTTGCTCTGCGATGTGGGTGCAGAGCCCTTGGTGGGTGCAGGCAGGCCAGGCTGCCGGAGAGGCCGGCCCCTAGGGCCCAGGGGCCACACGCTGGTCCCTTAACTGGTGTGATTCCCATTTCAGAATGGATGAGGAGGATGCCAGCAAGGGATTTGGTCGCTGTGGGGGGTGAGGAGGTGACGACTTTCTCAACGCAGGGCAGGCTGTGGGAGGGGGGCAGCGTGTAGCTCATGCCTCGGTGGGGACGGGGGGCAGGAGGGGCCAGAGGCGCGGCGCCGGTGTTGCCATGGTAGCCAGGGCCCCGGTGGCCGCAGCTCTGGTCCCGGCAGGCCTCCCAGGCACCTGCGGCCAGGTGCTGCCCCTGCACTTCCAGCGGCGGCCAGCAGGGAGGCGACGGCATGGGGTGGGGTCCCTGACTGCGTCCTCTCTGCCTTCTCTAGGGCTGTATCTTGGAGTCTCTAGGAACCCGAGGACCTTTTCATTTCATGCATCCAACCCACCGCGGTGCCTGTTTACCGCGTGCTCAGGTCGTCCCGTCTTGAGTCCGTGGGCGCTCAGCCAGCCAAGTGCCATTGGCAGGAAGCAGGCCCCCCTGGGAACGGGGTGGGGGCCCCTTGCGGTCACTTTCCACCCCCCCCACCCCAGCCAGCCGGCTGCCGGGCCAAGGGTAGCACCCGCACAGAGAGGTCACACGCAGGATTTTAGGCCACAGCACGCACGCCTGCAGAAAGCAAACTCCCGTAGGAAGGGCTGTGGAAAGTGTTAAAAGTGTTAAAAGTGAACTGAACCTGTAGCCCTCTCTGTGTCCCCCCGTGCCCACCCGCCCGTGCACCATCCGCCACTTAGAAGGAAGTCTCGCCCTCCCTGCTGGGCGCCCCTGCTGGGGAAGGGTGTTTGCAGGGAGGGGGTGTCTTGCCCCTCCACCTGTGAACTCAGGCGCCCCTGGCAGCCAGAGAGGGGGCCCCCGACCCTCCGCCCTGAGGGTGGGTGATGGGGGAGACCGGTACGGGCTGCCTGTCAGTCCCTTTGAGAAACGGCTGTGCCTCTTTGGAAAACCGTGAACTGACGTCTTCCGACGCTTTGGAATCGTCAGGATGTTGGCACAGAGCCTTCCAGGCTTTTCCACACCCGCTCCTCCTCCCGTGTGTCCTTGCCACCATCTCTCATGCTGACTTTTTTCTCTCATCCTGGGACAGACCTCACTATCTCAGGACAATGCTGCTGCCATGATGCTGGACTACTCGGCCTCCCTGGACAGCGCCCGCCAGGAGGACACCCCGTCCCTTCTGGGCACAGCTGCAGCCTCTGCACCACCCGAGGAGGAAGAGGCCTCGGCCCCGCTGGCCCCGGAGCCCCAGGAGCCCCAGGAGAGCGAGCTGGACTCCTGGGACTTGGACAAGGAGTCACAGGCGTCAGCGTGGGGCAGCCAGGCCCCACTGGACCCTGATGGGGACGAGCTGTCTGAGAGCTCCCTGAGCGTGTCGGAGCCGGGCGCCACCAAGAAGCATAAAGGTACCTGCGCCCCCGCACCCCGCGCGCCGGCCCACCCCATGGCTCTCCTGTCTTGCCAGGGTCTAAGCTAACGTTAGCTCCCATCACCTGCTTTCCTGCCCTGCTCCTCTGCAGACCCACCTCCCCCAGCACCTCGCCCCAGCCAGTGCACACACTCGCAGGGCAGGGTCGGGCCCCCCTGGAACCAGCGGGCAGGGGGGCAGTTTGAGGTCATGCCCAGAGCACCCCTTCTTCCGTGCTCCACCCCTGCCCCAGGAATAGAACTCTCCAGAACATTTAGGGGGGAGGTCACCGAGCGGCATATGACACCCATGCTGGGGCCCAAGAGACTCCACACAAAACCCGCAGAGACCGGGCCTCCCCGAGCCGTGGAGATCGGCACCTCTGCTCCTTCTGCCTCAGAGTCTTCCCTCCGCCCCAAACCTGGCCAGACCTCAGCGCGCGGACCCGCCGGGGCCCCAGGGCAGAGAAGTTCCCCCAGAAAATGAACCGGTTAGCTTAATGCGTGTGTGGTGATGAGTAGTCGCGTCGTCGGAACCATCCCTTGTTTTCCGTTAGCCTTAAGTTTGTGGATTTTGTCGACGCGCGCAGTTGGCCTTGGTGCTTTGGCATGACCGGGACCTAAAGACGCGTTCTGCGGGGATGCAGTCTGGGGGCTCGAGGTCAGTTCTAGAGCGGGGGGCGAGGGGGGCGTCAAGCCTCCCACACCTCAGCTCCTCCACGAGCGAGGATGCGCCCATCTCCAGGCAGGGACCCGGAGATCCCAGTGCAGAGACAGGATGGGAGACGGAATGCAGGCGCCTGACCCCGGCTGGGAGTCGTGGGTGCAGCTCAGTGCTAAGTCCTCGGCCACCCCGCCCCCCCTCCCCTGTCCCCCGAGAACGCAGACTTTAGGAGACCTCAGCACTCAGTCCTGAGGTCGGGAACCTTGGTAGGCTGTTCCTGCCGCCACAGCCCAGTGGTTCTGGAACTGGGTGATTGTGTCCCCCCCCCACACCCCCCAGGGGACCCTGCCAGTGTCCTGGGACAGCTTCAGCTGCCACAGTTGGGGGCTGGGGTGCTGCTGGCAGCAGGCACTAGAGGCCGGGGTGCAGCTCGCCAGCCCGCAGTGTGCCACACGGTGGCCTGTGGCCCCGTAGCTGAGGGCCCTGCTGTAGGGGCCTGCCCTCATCCCCGCCCCCCCTTCCTTGTCGGCTTCATGTGTGTCCCCGTGAGCCACACCCATGTGGAAGCAGGGGAGGCACAGATGGGGACCCACTGGAAGCCAGGAGGAGGAAAGAAGGAGGGAGAGGGCACGATCTCCAGGCCGCGTGATGGAGATGGGACCTCGGGCCCCGTCTGCCTGCTGGCCCGGGCCTGGGAGACTCCCTCGCTCCCGTACAGAAGGCGCAGCCCGGGTGATGGGAAAGGCGGCCTGGCTGTGGGTCCACAGGGCGCCCCCCGCCCCCAGTCTCAGGGCCAGCACCGCCCCAGGGAACTCCCCCAGCCCCATGGAAGGCAGTGTGTGCGCTGGGCAGGGTAGAAGACGGGGTGCAGGGCGGGGTGCCCTCTCCTCTCCCTTCCTCCTCCCGATGGCCAACAGTCCGCTGCCTCTTCTCATGAACCCCAGCCCCCTCCCCCACATCCGCCCTCCTGTGTTCACTCTGAGAGGCCCTGCCTCGTCGACCCCAAGTCCATCCAGAGAGCACCCTTCCCTCGTCTGTTGCTTCCTCTGCTTTTCCTTCCGGAGAGTTCTTTCCCTTGGGCGTCTATCCTTGCTGTGCCATGGCCACGCTTCTCCTTTCCTGAACTGGACCCTTCCAAAAGGGCACTCTTGGGGACCGAGGTGCTGACAGGTGCGCTGGGGCCACCTCCAGGTGTGCTGGGGCACAGGGACCGCGCTGGACGTCTACCCTGATGGCACCGCTGCACAGACCGAGAATTTTTTTCTTTTTAAGATTTTATTATTTATTTATGAAAGAGAGAGAGGCAGAGTCACAGGCAGAGGGAGAAGCAGGCTCCTTGCAGGGAGCCCAACACAGGACTCGATCCCGGGTCTCCAGGATCACGCCCTGGGCTGAAGGCAGGTGCCAAATCGCTGGGCCATCGGGGCTGCCCCAGACCGAGAATTTATAAAGGGGCGTATCTGGTAGTGTTTTCAAACTTGCTTCCCCCTTCCAGTGTTTTCTGAGCGATTTGGACACTGCATCTCCACGAGATGTTGTCGGAACCTCAGACGATGATGTGTTACGGGTGCCAGAGGGTAGATGTGCTCCAGCAACAGTTCTACCCTGGGGATCAAGGGAGCGCGCTCTCGTTTTTAAACCGAGGCTCGTTTTGGCTCCAGAACCACCCACCTGCACCTTGCGTCCCAGCAGGGAGTTTGCACGGGTCCCCAAGACTGCCCGCGTGGTTACGGTCCTCCTGGGGTTTCGCTGGTTGGAAATGCTGCAGCCAATGCAGGAAATCTATTCCCCAGATTCGGGTTTATTTTTAGCTTCACTGAGGGTCCGCGTGGTTGCCGGGCAACGGGAACGTACTCCCCGTGACCGTGTGTTCCGAGATGGTTAGGACGGCAAGGTCTGTGTTAGGTGTACTTTACGTTGGTAAGAACAAAAGTAGTGATGGAGACTTTGCAAAATATTAAAAAGTAAAAATAAATAAATAAATAAATAAATAAATAAATAAATAAATAAACCCAGAACTAAAACCCCGACCCCCAAGCCTTGCCAGGTGTCCTGCCCCGTAACCTCCCATGCGTGCCAGGTGTGATGCTTCGGGACTCACTGTCTGTCATTCTTGTTTTGCTCCTGCATGTTTTGCTTTTGACCTCTGACCTCTTCCTTCTCGCCATCGTGCTCATTCCCTTTAGCTTAAGAGGATCGCTATGCCAACCAGAATTAATTGCCTACACAGTAAGTCCTGTCTTCTTATTTTTTCTTTTTCCCCCCAAAATCGAGTACAGCCTTGTCCTGAGCAAAGCCTGTTCTGTTACAACAGGAAGCTGGTCCCCCTTCCCTTCCTCTCCCGTCACTTCCCAGCTCGACCGGCCCACGGTGTCTGTTTTCCCCACATTCCTCCTTAGACGTGTGCCGGGCGGGTTAGTGCAGCACCTTCGCCCGACCGGGGGGTGCAGGGGTGCTGCCCCCCAGCTCAGGGGACACGGCCCTGCACGCTGCCCTGTGCATACACACCGCTTCCCTTAGCCGTGCTCTGGTTCTACCAAGTACTCACTTTTGCAGACGGGCTCGCTGTGGTTTAGCTGGAGTTCACAAGCTGTTTGAGGGCAGCAACCTCCGATGTGCGAGGGGACTTTTGCTCCTTCCTCCCTACCTCTCAGAGGCCGAGATGGATTCTCCGGTGAGCCACTCACGTCTGTTAGGCTCTGTGGAGACAAAGGAGGATAAATTTGCAAATACTTGCTGTGTCAAAGCTCTAATTTGGAATAATTATTTTTGAATTTCTCCCTATTTGTTTAACCTTTGGCCCATTTCTGATTTTTTTTTTTTTTTTTTAACCTTGCTAGAACCAGGGAAGGATGTTTTTGGTTTTTTTTTTTTCCCCTCTTCTCCATCCCCCCATGTAAGATTTTGGCCAGTTCAAATCTCATATATCTCTGCTCCAGATTTTACCTTAAGGAGTTTTTAAGATTGGAGGCGAGGTCTGAGTCTCGCTCCTGCCTGTTGGAGTGGCCGGACGTGGTCTGGAATAAAGGAGCTGGGCTTTATAAAGCCCACACCGCTCCAGCTCCTCTTGCTCAGGCCGCACGAACTTCCCTATCAGCAGAGGTGACCGATTCTGGGGGCCCAGAGGCAACGGGGACGTACCAAACTGTTGGTTATGGTCTTAGCCAGGGTCCTCCAGGGAAACAGAACCAAGGGGTGCTCAGGCGATTATGGGGTCTGATGGTCTGAAGTATGCGGGGTGGGCCGGAGGCTGAATTTCTTCCCCCAGAGGGAGGGAGCCCTTTGCGTTGGCTCTTCGGGTGTCCAGCTGATGGGCCGAAGCCCATGCACACATCCAGGTAGCTCGCTCTAGCCCGGGAGAGCCGGATGCAGGTGTTAACCACCTGCCAAGTGCCTTCCTGTGACACAGGAGCGTTTGACCGAATCGCTGGGCGCACCGGCCACGTTGACACAGAACAGAAGGCAGAGCAGCACAGTCTCGGGGCGAGAAAGTTCCAGGTGCTGTCACTCCCCAGCTGACGGGCGAGTGTGCTTGCCTGTCCGTCCCCCGCGGGGTGGTGGAGTCAGCGTCACCCCTGGGGCCTTGCTCTTCTGGCACTATTTACCCCAAAGGGAACTGTGCTTCGTGCCCAAGTTTAAACAGACCTTAACGTTTTTATTTAGAAAAACGAGAGTGGATGACCTCCGTTTATGCTCGTCATTCTTCACGTTCGATGGGTCTGGCACGGGCTTGCGTCACTAAAGCAGCCTGTCCTACACTCGCTACCAGCGTGCCTCTCGAGATTTATGTCGTTCCGTGAAGCCGGTCCACGTCCGTGTGGGGGTGCAGGGCTGGGCTCTGTGACGCCTCTGAGAGCTGAGGCCCACCACACTCCCGGGAGGCCTCCCTGGTGACCACCCACGGACACCTGCTGGCCACTTGTCTGGGGTGGGACCCATCCCCTGCCGGCTCACACAGCATCCCTCAGGTGTCCAGGGGAGCCAGGCGTGGGAACACAGGCCTTCTGCCCTGGCGCCCACGTTGGAGCAGAGCGCATCACTGCCAGGGATCCGATCTCCCTCAGGGGCCTCTGGGGGATGTACACGGGGCTCCAGCCTATAGATTTTAAGATCTATAAGATCTATATAAGATCTATTTAAGATCTATAAGATTTTAAGATATTGCAAACCTTGGCCCCTCCTTTACCACGACCCCTCCATCCCAGGCGGTGGTATTGTCCCTGTAGATGCCGTGACAAGTCATGTAAAGTTAGGGGAATGCCAGGCTTGGTGACTCTCTCCAGCGACGTTGGGATGATGGGTACCCGGGGGGACACAGGACGTCACCTGCTTCTGGTTTGGACGCTGAACAGTCAGGTTTCACAAAACAGCAGCCCTGTTCTGAGAGCCTCAGTGGGGATGGAAGCACAGAACACAGCCCGTGACCGGCCCCGTCCATGTGGGGTGCAGGAGCAGACCTTAGCTTGTGGGACAGACCACGGCAGGCAGGACGGTCTCAAGTCAGTGTGGTACACAGCTCTTTCCACTTCACTGATTTAACTCACAGGCTGCAAGTCCCTGATGGTTCTTCTGAATCTGAATATGCAAGAATTTGAATTTTAGTCATTTTAAAGTACAATTTCATTTTTTTTTTTTAATTAAAGAGAGCATGCATGCTAGTCAGTGGGGAGGGGCAGGGAGAGAGGGAGAGAGACTCTCCAGCAGACGCCCTGCTGAGCATGGAGCCCGACGCGGAGCTCGATCCCACGACCATGAGATCACGAGCTGAGCCGAAACCAAGAGTCAGACACTTAACTGGCTGAGCTACCCAGGCGCCCCAAGTGCGGTTGCTTGCTTGCAAACATGCAGATTCCCTTTTTAGAGAATTTTGAGCACAGCCACCTCCTGCCTCTCTCCGTGCTCTGGCTTCCCTCCGAATCTGGTGCAAGCCCATGCTTCTCAACAGCCAGCTGCTGAGCCCCGCAGGGCAGGCTGGTCTGTCCCGTTGCACACTGCCTTGTGCTGGAAACTGACGGTCTCCCAGCTCTGGAGGCCAGAAGGTCGAGGTCAAGGTGTGGGCAGGGCTGGTTCCTCCTGCTGGCGAGGACGGAGGATCTGCTCCATGCTCTCCCCAGGTTTCTGGTGTTTGCCGGCATCCTTGACTTTCCTTGGCTTGTAAAAGCGTGACCCCCCATGTAAGAACACGGTCATATTGGTGCAGCGCCTGCCCTAATTCACGGTAGATGAATCACCTCAGTGAAGACCCTGTCTGTAAAATAAGGTCACATTCTGAGCTACTGGGGCTCAGGACCCCAACATAGGAATTCTGGAGGGGCATGATCCAACCCACACCACCACCCCTGCTCACACCGCAGACCCCAGACCCACTCTCGGTGCAGGGCCACCTGGTATGGGGTCTTCCAGGACAGCACCTGTTCCTGCTGGGCTTCCAGGTCCTGGAGCCTCCAGCTGACCCGGGGATAGGCCGGTCTGCCCCCCTCGGGCTTCTAGCCCCCTGGGGACACTGGGGCATGGGGTCAGAGCACCTCAGGTTAACCAAATAGACCCTGCCTTCCTCTCCTCTGTTCTAGTGAGAGCCCACATTTATCTTCCCTTCAGGGACCCCAAGCTTAACCTAAAGCTGGTTTCTGTAGATCAGAAACACCTCCTTGGCCCCGGTGACCCAAGGTGGCCTTCAGGCTGGGGCCCCTCACTGTGCCCAGGGCATCCATCCGCCGGGAACTTAGCTGGTGGGTCCCGCTGCATCCAGCCCCCTGGCCAGACTGCACAGTCAAATCCAGCTGTTAGTGGTGATGGGCGTCGTGATAGGCCGCATCTCATGGGGATTTGAACAGCTCCGGGAATGGTCAGGGCCCCCAGAAGTGGCACAGCAGCCCCGTGGCCAGAGCAGAGCCACCTACACATTTACACTCCCCTTCCCGCTGTCCTGGAGACCCCAGCACACGGCCTCTCCGCACGAGCTAACTGTACACGTAGCCTCATGATTCTTCAGAATAGGCTATTTGATTATATCCAAAGAGAAAATTAAAGAAAAAAAAAAGGATCTTTTCAGCAGCATTGACCAGATGATAGTCAGCCTCTGCCTCGGGGCTCGAGCTCTGCTCTACAGCTGAGCCTGGACAGAACACGTGGGAAGTTCATCCTCAGTGCCCCGTCCAGTGAGCAGCCTCTTAAAATCATGGGGTGTGCTGCTTTTCAGTTGTTTTTTTAAAATATTTTATTTATTCATGAGAGACACAGAGAGAGGCAGAGACACAGGCAGCGGGAGAAGCAGGCTCCCTGCAGGGAGCCCGATGCGGGACTCGATCCCAGGACCCCGGGGGTCAAGCCCTGAGCTGAAGGCAGACGCTCGACCACTGAGCCACCCGGGTGCCCCTGCTTTTCAGTGTTGATTGTTCAGAGGTACACAGACAGGGGGGGCCCAATCCCGCCACCGTCCGCATGCGTTTCGTGTGGAAGAGCCAGCAGATGCTCTTCGTTATCCCCTCTGAATAAACACGATGGCTCCTGGTGTAGATCCTGGCTCCTGAAGTATTTGTTGGCCTTATGGTGACGATAAGGAATTGTCAAATAGCCATAAAGCTCCTCACCCAGATGGTCAGACTTCCTTCTTCCAAAGCCCGCAGCACCTCCACGCAAATGTAACGACCTCCAGGCTGGCTGGAAAGGTCCCCAGACCCTGCTGGGGTGTTAAGAGCACGACCATCTTTCCTGGGGCACAGAGCCCTTCAGCATTTCTGCCCTTTCCAAAGAAGGGGTGCGGTGGCGGGGGCGGTGGGGGACCCGAGGTGGGGACAGTCTGTTGCCATCTGCTTCGACTAGGAAGTCAGCCATAGAGCTCTCTGCCCGGGGATGCTCTCCAGCTCTCTGCTTCTCAGGCAAAGTCTTGTCCTTTTGAAAACTCCGGTGTGTGGTGTCCGGGCCCGATTCCCCCCGCTTTTGCCCGTGGGCAGGGTGACAGCACAGTGAAGTAAGAAACTGCTCTTGGCAGAGGCCCCCAAACTTCCCCGGGTCTTTTCACCTTGGCCTCACGGTCCCGGGGTTTTCCTCCGCGACCCACCTGACCAGCCCCCCTGTACTTTCCTCTTGCAGGAGGCATTTTAAGGAAAGGCGCGAAGCTGTTCTTCCGCCGGCGGCATCAGCAGAAGGACCCTGGCATGAGCCAGTCGCACAATGACCTCGTGTTCCTGCAGCAGCCAGAGGGAGCCCGGAGGAAGGGGGTGACGCTCACCAGGATCCTGAACAGGAAGCTGCTCTCCAGGCACAGAAGCAAGAGCGCCGTGAATGGGGCCCCGGTGGACCACGAGGCCGGCGGCCTGCTGCACCCGGACGCTGGAAGGCGCGGGCCCACCTAGCCGCCCGCCGGCCCGCCGGCCCTAGCTGGGGTTCCCCCGACAAGTTCATCTCCTAGAGGGGAATGAGAACCTGAGTCTTGGGCCAGGAGGTTCCCCCCAGAGAAAACTGACAAAGGCCGCTTTGCCACCCGATGCCAAAGGAGACCCGAAGGCGCTGCCCCGTGGGCTGTGCTCACATCTCAGAGCTCAAGTCAAATGTTAGAAAAAGATTTACGTTATGAACTAAAGAGCATCCCGTGACGGACGGTGATGGGGCAGGTTTGGGGGACTCGATGGGACCCACTCAGCGCTCGGACACCTGTTACCGTGGGTCCGCGCCTGGACCGCGTCGCAAGGCGGGGGTGGGTGTCCCTCTGTGCTGTCGCTGTGAACGCAACGGGTGGGTCACCTGTCCTCACCGGCTGCTCGGAATAGGGGTGCAGCTGGCTCTGAGTACAGAGAGGTGGGACACAGACAGGATTTGGGGTCGATGGAGAAATTACGGTGGTAACGGAGACGGTGTGCCTGAGGTAGGACGATGGTTGCCTTCGACATTAGCCATATAACTTGAAACCGTATGCAAACACTAAATCTATGCTGTGCACACTACGCTGAGCGCTCTGTACGTTTACTTTGAGCCTGTTTGCAAGTGGGAGCTCTCTCACTTCCTCTGTGCTTTTTACATTTTTCTCTACAGCATCAGAAGCGCCTCATGATCCCAGTGGAGCCGTCGACACGGGGCTTTTTCCCCCTCAACCCCCCGCTGGCATACTCAAGTGTGCAGGGGGCCTCCCGAGTACAGCTAGGAGCAGTGACAGCCCAGCATGGCGACCGTGCACACGCACGCACACACGCACACACACACACACACACACACGGGTTTTCTTTAGGACACGGCTGGTTTGCCAAATGTTGCGAGAGGCCAAAACAAAGTACACTGAGGACAAAAGAGAAAATTAGCGGAGGTCTGGAGGTCTCAGGTACGAGGTGTGAGCCTTAGGGATGGGCCAAGCTTTGCATCACACTCCTTTAGGGGGGGCTCTTGAGAATTCTGCTGTAGACAGGGCTTGACACGTCTTGGGGTGTCCTTGCCTTGCTTGCCCGCGGGGACAGGAAAAAGAAAACCGTGGCCCGCTGCATGCCCATCCGCGTGCCCTTCACACCACGTCCCTGGTCCGCCCGCCTCTCCGTGTGTGCCCGTGCCGCCCGGAGGCCCCGCCTCGAGGGCCGTGGTCGTTCCTCTGAAAAGTTTTGATGCTTTACCGAGATTCACTTTTTTCCAGGAAGATTTGAAAGCCCGTTACGAAGCCTGACTTCTATCACGGACACGGAATCCGGGGAGCTCCTTCCCACAAGCATGTTTGTTGACCCTTAAATTATCTATTTCGGGGGCCGTGGAGCCACTGCCAAACAAAAACCTTCGTGCAAACAGAACCCCCCCACACACCCCTTTTCTTGAGGGAACAAATTCTCAGACGACATTAAGAATCTCACTTTGCAAGACACGTTTAGAAATCCCTCGGCGTCCCTGGAATTACCAGGTGATGGTAATTCCGTAAAAACGGGTTTTTACGGTGAACGTCCTGAGTTTCGTCGGTGTGACACCGCACGGGGCATTCCGACATCTAATAACCACGTCACTCCCTGCGGGTTCGTAGTCACTACTAGTCTTTTTTTGGAACACATCTGGTCACTCCTGTTTTACCGGTAGGATTGCTGCCCTTGGGACACTGGAGAATTAATTCTCCAGGACGTGGGGCGTCAGAATTTCAGGCACCTGAGCAGGACTAATTCTTAGCACAGTCTTTTGCTTGACTGTGATGTTTGGATCGACTCGATTTATTCAATGTGACGATATCAGGGTTTTACTTGGGAGCTCTCTCGCTCTCAAAAAAAAAAAAATAATAATAATAATGTCTCTGCTATTCCCATTTCTGACGGGCCCCGTGAGTCTTTTGCTCCCTGCTGGATGCTTTGGTCAAGGGCTCTTGCTGTCTCAACTTCCCGATGACCGGAGGCCTCGTCCGGGTCCCGTGCAAGCGGCAGGTGGGCTGAGTGTCCCACATGCGAGAGCCACAGGGCGTCAAGATCGTGCTTCTGTGCATCTGTCGGGCACACGTCGGCAGCTCCGTACCTTTGCATAGGACCCCGGAGCCCCTCCTCAGGACGCACACACACGTTTTCTCCATCTGGGGGCCTCTTCTGAAGTCAGCGGACGAGGACGTAGCAGGGAGCTCACGAGCCGAGCATGAAGGGTGCGTGCACGCGGCACCGAGAGACCACGGGCCTGCGGATCCTGCGAGTGCCGCCCTCCTGGCCGTTGACCCCGACCGGTGCCTGCGCGGTGGGGGTCTCCGTGGCAAGGACACGTCACGATCCACCAGATGCCACGCACACCAGCCTGCAGATCACCTCATTCCCTTGCCTTTCCGTGCGTGTGAGTGGCTGCGGGGCTTTTTTTGTTTCGCCGTCACGGTATTTTTGCAGGGCGGTGTTGCAAAGTGAGGTCTCTCGAACGCTAATAGGAGCGTGTGTCTGCGCGGCTGGGACCGGGCCTCACGTGGGCGGTCGCGAGCTCTGTGTTCAAGGACGTGCCTGGGTTCTTTGCAGAGAAAGTTGAGGGAGCTTCAAGGGTGTGTGTGTCATTAACGTAGCAATAAAAGCACTGATCTCCTTGTCCCTCCTTGTCCCGTTGGAAACCCGCTGTGAAGGAGGTTTAGACAGAGCACTTTATTTAAATCAACGCTCAAGCGTAAGCTGCAAGCCGGCCCTTGATCCCACCCCCCATAGCTCCTTGCCCACCAGTCACGAATTTGGTGCCTGTTTAGGGTTTTGATGGGTTTTACCAGCTGCGTCTATAGAAGAGAGTTGCAGACTTTCTTCTCCAGCAGAAAGTGACAACTTATGTCGCTGCCACCAGTTGCAGGGCTTTTCCCAGGAATAGGCCCACAGCTCCCGGTCTTGACAGCTCAGCTCAGAGCACAGGCTGGGAGCCGCTGGGTGCGACGCCAGTCTTGCATGGGCGTGGGCTCGGTGCCAGGCCCTCCGTCCGCTGCCCTGCACCTGCTCAGGCCCCACTACCAAAGTGGCACGGACACGCTGGTGCTGCTGTGTTCTTGCAAGGAAAACTCAGGTCCCCTCCAGGCCCTTCCTTTCAGCATCCCTGTTGTAGTGGGAGGGGGCATCAGGAAAACCTCGACCCGCTCAGGTCACCCGGCTTCCCACTGACGGATTAGCCTTGTAGGGTTTCCCTCCCTTGCCTCCCAATGTCACTTCAAAGCTACATTTTTTTTTTTTTTTAAAAGGAAAGGGTTTCCCGGGTACGTGGGCAGGTCTGGCGTGACGATCGGGTGTGGTGACGAACGTGCCGGACAGCGATCATATTGCTTGGTAGCACTTTAAACACAGATCCCGCTCCTATACCAAACTGTGGAAGATGTGGCCGCCACGGGAACGGTCTTTGAAAGAAATAAACGTGCACGTGGAACACGAAACACCGAGTTGTGTCTGCTGAGCCCCGGGGTCCTGGGTCACCTTCCGTCTGCTGCGTGAGGCTCGGCAGCCCGGGTGCCGCCCATGTGGCCGCTGCTGCTTGCTTCGTTCCTGGCAGAGGCCCTTCCTATCCTTGTCCCGACTCGACGCTGGCATCCTGTTGCAGGCCTGGGGAAAGTCAACGTTTCCGGTGACCCCTGGGGTCATGGTGGGTGGTGGGTGCTACCTGCCAGGGTCTGCTTGGCCCGGGTCCTCCAGCGGTGCAAGCTGGCACGAGGCGACCCTGCATGGTCCCCAGGCACCTTCTGATGAGCTCTCTCCCCGTGGTCAATGCCCGCCCCGTGTGGAGCAGGCTCCTGTGTGGGGCAGGTGTCACAGCAGCACGGGGCTCGCGGTGGCTCCTGGGGGGGACGGGGCAGCTGGCTCTGGAGCCGGGCACGGCCAGGCGGGTGGACAGGTCCCGCACAAACCCTGCAGGCATCTCGGCTCCTTCCGGGGGGGTCCTTCCCGGGGGTCCGTGTCTCTGCTTCTCCCTCCTCCCTCTCTGAGCCCAGGCACTACAGCAGTTGTGGAAGTGGTGATCTGCGGTCCAATCTGCGCAGAGGCCGCAGGAGACCAGCTGGGCTCGCTGCAAAGCCAGCCTTGTCCCAACTTACCAGCTTTCTTAACCGGATCTCCTGCCCGTTACCTCGAGGCACACACTGTACTCTTACCAACCCCAACAGCACTGTCCGTATTTTTTTTTATTATTATTTTAGAGCGAGAAGAGAGAAAGTGCATTGAGTGGGGGGAAGTGGCAGAGGGAGGGAGAGAGAAAATCTGAAGCAGGCTGCACGCCCCGTGAGAAGCCCGACATGGGGCTCGAGCTCACAATCCCAAGATTGTGTGACTTGAGCGGAAAACAAGAGTCTGACGCTCAACCCCCGGAGCCCCCCAGGTGGCCCTCACTGCGAATGGACACCCCTCGTCCCCAGCACGTGCCGCTCCCGTCCGATGACCTAACCATACACAAGCCCGCCGTTTCCAGGAAGTAGCTCCGGCCACCACGGACGGACGGCCCAGAGCACAGGGCGCTTCTTTCAATCCCTGTCACTTGCCTCCGTATCTGTCCCTCTCACGCTGGCTCCTAGGCAGGCGGTGCATCCATCCCTCGGGCTTGGGACAGTGGGCACATAGTGACCGGTATCAGCTGACAGCCCTAGAGGAACACATCTGGGAAGTTCGCTGATGTCCGCTTTTCCCCACTCATCAGAGCCCGGGGTCGGGGGACAGAGCCCGCTGTGGCGGGGATGCCTGTGACACAACCGCGCTATCGTTTACCTTGCTCGCCCCTACAAATAGTGTCGATGTCAGTGCATCGTGTGTAGAAAAGGCAGGATGCTCACCAGGGAGGTCTGGATCCCAGGATGGATGACTCGGCAGTGTCCTCGCTGAAGGGGAAGATGCCAGACCAGACCCTCCTCCCACGGTGCCCTAGAAGCACCAATTTCACACACTGCCCCCCGCGTCCCCTGCTCCAACTGCCACTGGCACAATGCGAATCGTACCACACCGTCCCCCTGCCTGTGCCAAGCATTCAAAACTATTGATTATACGGATATCAATATTTATAAAGTGGGATGCTTAGGTGCCTTGGGCTACTTGGTATTTTATACAAAAGCTACATAAAGATTGTCACAGGGATGGTCGCGAATGCGAAATGAGCACTTAACTATGTGCCAGAATTTTTTTCAGAGTTTTACATCTACTGACTCATACATGCTTCGAAATAATCCCATGATGGGGCCACCTGGGTGGCTCAGTGGTTGAGCATCTGCCTTTGGCTCAGGGCGTGATCCCAGAGTCCCGGGATCGAGTCCCACGTCGGGTTCCCTGCATGGACCCTTCTTCTCCCTCTGCCTGTGTCTCTGCCTCTCTCTCTCTCTCTCTCATGAATAAATAAAATCTAAAAAAAAAAGAACATAAAATAATCCCATGAGATGAGGAAGCTGAGGCACACAGAGGTGAAGTAACTTGCCCAAGATTACACAGTGGATAAGCAGCACAACCAGAATTGACCCCAGGCTGCCCTGCTGGAGAATCCCTGCCCCGAGCCACGGGCCTCTGCTACCTTGCATCAAATGGAGAGACCAGGACATCATCTTTTCTAAACTTTCAGCCCCCCGTTATGGGGGAGAATGCTGTTATAAAGCGAGATGCAATGCTTTGCACATTTTGAGAATTAAATTATTCGTTGCTCGGATCTATCTGGACAAGAAAAATTAGCCAGATCACAAAGCCAGAGGTGGTGTAGAGAAGTGGCTTTGGATAATATATATATATATTAAAATATATATTTAAAATATAAATTAAATAAAAAATATATAAAATATATATATTTAAAAAATATATATTTTTTATAACATCCGGTACAAAAAGGAGTCAATTAACAAAAAACCAGAGCTGATGAGCCATGTTAGTTAGAAATCGCACGTCTGAGGCGACCAGGGACAGGGCTGAGTGCATCATCCCCGGTGTGGGGCCACACCGTATCGCGATGACACCTTAATGCCACCGCTAGTGGCTGCTTGGGAGGAACAGCGCTCGTAGGAAAATCCACTCAGTAACGGAAACTCTTCTGCTTATTCATTTTTAATTCCCCAACTTTTAAAAATTTTAAACCTACAGAATAACCCACATAGACTTCAACTAGATTCACCGGTTTTGGTATATTTGCTTTACCTACGCACCATCCATTGATCAATTGATTCGTTGTTGTTTGGAGACCTCGTGTGTCACCCAGAATTCTTCAGAATGCGTTTCCTAAGGAGGATGGCCTCTTCACATCACATCCTCAATGGTTATCGTGCTTGGGAAGCAGGACGTAGATGCGAAACTACTATCCAGTGTCAGAGGCCCCATTCAGATCTCCCCCACTGCCCAAGAACATCTTTTATAGGTTTTTCTTTTTCTTTTTCTGCTTGGGGTTCAGGCAAGGTTTCTACATTGCTTTGGTTGATAATAAAAATTGGACACTTTCAGAAATAACACTCTTTAAAAAAATCTTTAAAAGTTTGGGTAAGACAAAAACCATATTTCACTCATATGTGGGATTTAAGAAAGAAAACATGAACATAGAGGAAGGGAGGGAAAATTAGGTGAAAATTGAGAGGAAGACACACCATAAGAGACGCTGAACTCTAGGAAACAAACAGGGTCGCTGTGGGGGCGGGGGGCGGGTGAGTGGGTGATGGGCATGAAGGAGGGCACTTGATACAATGAGCACTGGGTGTTGTATGCAACTGAGGAATCACTATATTCTACCTCTGAGACTAATAAAAAAATTAAAAAATAAAATTTTGGATACAAATCTGCCTTAAGACAAGTTATTTCCAGCCTTCATAGAAGGAATATATTAAACACATTGGGAATTCTTTTGAAGATGCTATGAGCATCGTGAATATGAATCCCAGCCCTGTGCTGCACGTATGATGAGAAATGGCGTTAGGTGGCCTCAGGTCTTCCACTTTTACAGGTTTTCACTCTTGGTTTAACCTGCCAACTTTTTTCTGCAAACAATCTGCTTTTGTTCACGCGTGCCAGTACCTCTGGTGTGCAGAGGCCCAGAGAACCAGCCACCTTTGAGAATTGTGAGTGGTCACTGGCAGGGGCGGAGGGGTGTGTGTGGGAGGTAGGTGAGGGGTGCACATTAGCTGTAGGAGTCAGTCTGGGGCTCTTGGGGATTGAGCAGAGACCTGAATGCTGAAAAGATGCGGGTGGAAAACCTTAGGAAAGCACTGCGAGGTAGAGGATCTGTGCAAAAGATCTCGAGGACGTGTGTGAGGGACAGAAGTCTGGAGGGAGACTGGGGTCCCCCAGCTGGGTGGGGTATGAACGGGGTAAAGGTGAGGTGATCAAGACCATAGGAGATCGTGGAGCAGACCTACCGCAAGTGCCGCTGGGAAGTCGCCCTGGGGAGGGCGGCTTGCCCCTCTGCACCTGCTCAACCTTCACACTTATGGCGGAGCCCTTTTGATGGTCCTTATTACTGACCTTAGACACACGCCAATCCGTACAAGTAAGTCTGACTGTAGAATAAAGTCCCGATCGTGGGACTGCCAGGCCCCAGGCCCTATGCATTTAGAATTTCTATATTAACAAATGGCCTGGACGAGGGCTATCCTCAATTATTCTCCCACCAGGAAAGGATGAAACAGCTTATTTTCTACAATCTTCAAAATAATGCTATTAAGCTTAAAAAAAAAAAAAAAACTTTGCTAATGTAGCAGGTAAAGACGATTGCACTGCAATTTTGCTTTTTCTCTCATGACCATATATAGCTGAGTAGCTTTGCTTATGCTTAAAAGCCCTTGTCTTTCCCTTACTGGGGACTTTCCATTTTCTATGCGGTTCTCTATCTTTTTCCTCTTGATTCCTAGGAGCTTCCTCTGTAGGAAGGAAATGAGTCCTTTCTGACATCAATTTCCAATCACTTCCTGTCAGTGCATCCCCTCTTGGACTTTAGTGGGGGAGCTTTCTGCCTGAATGCTGAAAAGATGCAGCTGGAGAACCTTAGGAAAGAAAACAGAACCGCAGAACAAAGAGAACAGTTCTCTGGCCCTGCCCCCCAGACTAAAGGACCCCTCCAGCCCCTTCTATTTGTAGGTTTGTGGGCTCAGGTACATTTGATGCAGGGGGTCAAGAGGCCACACAGGCCACCAGGACCTGGGGTGTGGGCGGGGCAGAGACACCTCCAGGGAGCAGCCTGGCCTTCAGAGCCGCCCTAACCGGGGCAATGCTTTTCTGGAACTTTCCACATGGCAGCCTCGCTCTGGTCCAGGTGTGGATTTCAGGAGCCCACCTGCCCGGATGGGTCCAGATGCCCGCCCCTATCTGCTGCCGAGCCTCTCTGGGCGGCTAAGTCACCTGTGCGTGTTCCCAGAGGACTAAGAGGAAGGCAGCACCCCATGCCCTGCGTTCGGAAGCACCCAGGACCTGGCAGCAAGCCTCAGCCTGCTCTGCTTGCAAAGAAAAAATGTGACCACCCCCCGCCCCCACTTGCAAGGGAACGTAGGGCTCCAGCGGCCCCCAGAAGAGACTTACAGGGCCCCGGGGCCGCTGGGGCCTCGGCTGCCAGGGTCTCGGGACTGGACAAGCCTCGAGGTCCAGGATGGGGCACATGAGGATGGGGCGGCAGAGCCAGCCCCGCGGCTCCCAGGCCGGTCAGGATCAGCAGCCCGCTGCTCTCCTGTCCACACCACCCGCCCTTCCACTATCTGATCCACATCACCCGCTCCCGGTTCCACACCGGTCACTCTCCCACCCCGTCTACACTGCCCTTGCCCTCTGCTCTCCCAACCACCCTCACCACTCTACTGTCCATGCTGCCCGCTACCGGGTCCCCAGCACCCGCTCTCCCATCCACACAGCCTTGCTCCCCGTCCACACCGCCTGCGACCTGCTTGCTGCAGGTTCATGCCTCCCGCTTCCGGGTCCACACCACCCACTCTCCCATCCCCTGTCCGCACGGCTTTTCTCACTCCCCGTCCACACCACCTGCGACCCGCTTGCTGTAGGTCCACGCCGCCCGCTCCCGGGTCCACACCACCCGCTGTCCCGTCCCCTGTCCGCGCGGCCTTTCTCACTCCCCGTCCACACCGCCTGCGACCCGCTTGTTGCAGGTCCACGCCGCCCGTTCCCGGGTCCACACCACCCTCTCTCCCGTCCCCCGTCCGCGCGGCCTTTCTCACTCCCCGTCCACACCGCCCGCGACCCGCTTGCTGCAGGTCCACGCCGCCCGCTCCCGGGTCCACAGCACCCGCCCTCCCGCTCCCCGTCCACACCGCCCGCGACCCGCTTGCCGCAGGTCCACGCCGCCCGCTCCCGGGTCCACAGCACCCGCCCTCCCGCTCCCCGTCCACACCGCCCGCGACCCGCTTGCCGCAGGTCCACGCCGCCGGCTCCCGGGTCCACAGCACCCGCCCTCCCGCTCCCCGTCCACACCGCCCGCGACCTCGCTGGCTGCTGCGGGTCCGCCGGCCCCCGTCCGCGCCGCCCGCTCCGCCCGCTCCGCCCGCGCCGGCGCCTCTCCCCGCGGACTACAACTCCCAGAATGCCCCGCCGCCGCCCCCCGGCTTCCGGTGCTGCGCAGTTTCCGGAGCGGATCGCAACCCGGAGTCCGGATCCGAGCCCGCTCTGCACATTCCACAGGCAGGTAAAGCCCGGGGCCCCGCGCCCGCCGCCGCCCCCGCGCGCCGCCCCGGCCCCGCCCGGCCCGCGCCCGCGCCCCGCGCCCGGCCCCGCGCCCCGCGCCCGGCCCCGCCCGCCCGCCGCCCGCCCCGGTCCAGCCGCCATGCCGACTGTTCTTTGTTACATTCGCCGGCTGCGGGCTCCGTGGGCGATCGGAGTCAAAACCCGGCTGGATTTCCCGGAGCCGCTCCGGGATCGCCCTGCGCGCCGCCGCCCCGCGCCCCGCGCCCCGCGCTCCGGGCCCGCCGCCTCCGGCCTCCGCCGCCGCCGCCGCCGCCCCCCCCCCCGCCCGGGGCTCGGGCCGCGCTCGCCCGGGGGTGCGGCGCGGGGCTCCTCCGCCCCCGGCCCCGGCCCGCGGTCCCCGCCCCCGCCCCCGGCCCCGGCCGCCCTCGCCGCCCGCCCGGCGGGATGTCAGCGGCGCGGTCGTCGGAGGCTCCCCCAGCACCCGCGTCTGCAAACCCGCGGGGGGGCGGGGGCAGGTGACACGGCGGCGCGCAGGTGGAGGCGCTCGCCAGGTGCGCGGCGGGGTCGCCATGCGGACCCCCGGGAGCCCCCCCCGCGCGCCCGCCCTGCTGGAGCCCCCGGCCCGGGGCGCCCCGGCCTCCCCGACCTCCCCCCGCCCCCGGGGCGCGGCCAGCGGTAAGCGCAGGTGTGACCTCGCGTGCACGCGGCCCCTCCGTGCATTCACAGCTGCCGGCGCACCGCCCCGTCTGCACGAGCCACTTCCCTAAAAATCCAGATTCACTGGAGACGTTCGGAGAAGCCGGTGTGGTTCCAGGTCGTATCGCCGAGGATGAAAAAGTAAAGCAGCCACTGGCCCTGTGAACAGCCTCAAAGGGCAGCGGGGGGACAACTCGCCCCCCCCCGCAGCCCCCCCCCCCCGCCGCCCCCAGTGATACTTTGTATCACATCTGTAGGGTTTCCCATTGTCCACGTTTTCCCAGCTCCACGGGGCTCCTCCGCATTTCCCTGACATCACCAGCCTTTATGGCGAATGGTTAAGACGGAGACCTATAGTTTGGGGTTTGGAAGGGAAAAGCCACCCACATCTCTCCTTTTCGGAGTTTTCCCCCTGTTGACATCTCCGACTCCTACTTTTGCAAAGAGGAAAAAAAGTTCCTGATAGTATAAGGTTGTGTCTTGTTGGGGAAGCACAAACGAAGGTGATTTTTTTTTTATACCCCCTAGAAGATACATATATTAAAAAAAAAATTAACCCCAGTTATAAGGCTGGGTCATTAGAGTTGGGAAAGATCTCTGTTTGCCTCCGCTAGTACCTCCCTCATTATTATTCTTTTGATATCGTTATCTGGGGAGGAAGCCAAGGAAGAGAACGCGCCTCCCATTTTGCAGACTTTAGGGGAGATTTAAGGTACGTCTCTGATCCACGTGATTTCAGAGGGCAGGTTTGTCAAGCAACGACTGACACGGTCTCCTTTGCACGTGCGTGAGGGATGGGTGGTGGCTGCCCAGCTCACCTCAAGCAGTTCATGGGTGTGTGTTTTCCTCCCTTTGGCCATTCGTCCGGCAAATATTTATTCATTGTGGGCCTATCATGTGCTGCGTGCTGCTCGGAACAAGAGCGAAGACCCTGCCTCTTGAACCTGATGATGTTCTGGAGGGAGGGTGGCGGGGCAGGAGCGGGGTGGGGGGGACGTTAACAAGAAACGGTACAATTCAGTTAGGGAGACGGAGCCAGGGACCTTTGGGCTGAGACCAGCGCAGGGGTGAGTCTGTCACGGGCAGAGGAGCGGCAAGTGCAAAGGCCCTGGGGCAAAAGAAGCTTTGCATACCCAAGGATGAGAAAGGGAGTGTGACCCAGTGGGGAGGGTGCAGGAGGGCAGCACACACTGTCCGCCTTCCTGAGTTTATCCTGAGCACCAATGGGTGCCACAGGGGGCTTTGGGCAGGGGTGGGACACGACCCTGTGGTTGCCACGTGGGGAATCCAAGCCTGACAAGATTCCATTACACACAGGGTGGAGGCAAGAGGCAAAGGGGGAACCAGGACAAAGTGTATATCCCTAGAGCCAGGAGGCCCTGCTGCCGATTTGGTTGGGAAATGTGCAGTGGGCGACAGCAGGTGCAGGTGACAGGTGTGTGCGGACTGGGGAGGCCGGAGTGGCGACCAGGGGGAGTCAGGGCCCTGCAGGCAGCAGCATCTTCAGCCTCTGGGGTGGGAGAGACCCCTGCTGGGGGCCTGGCGTCTGGGTCCTCGCCTTCCCTATGCACTCCGATCTGAGGAAGGGTCCGGCAGAGAGCAACCCCCATCTCCAGGCTTGGGGTGGGTGGTGGCCCTGGGGTGCAGAACCTCAGAATGCCCGCAGATAGGTGGGTGTCGGGGGGAGTGGCTTCTCTGCGTGTAGGAGACCTCAGGCTTTCCACGGACGGAGGGGGTGGGGACCCGTGAGTGGTCACGGGGGTCGCTGATGAGTGGCCGCAGGAGAGGCTGGTGATCGAGCTCGTCGCTCTGCAGAACGAGGCTTCCCGCGCTCAGGTTCAGAGGAACGAACAGGAAGAGGCTGGAGGTCTGTCGCTGACAGGTGAAGCGCCCGAGAGGCCTCCCGCCCCAGCCAGCCCCAGCGGCTTCTGTGCTAGGTGGCCCTTGATCCAACCGTGAACCGTGCGCTGGCGTTTTGTTGGGCTCAGTGGGGTTCCAATGATCGCAGCGCTAACTCAACCCGGAAGGAATTCTCACGCGCTCTGGTCACAGAAAATCAAGACTAATTTGATTTATGGGCGTAAATGGACGCGCGTCTTTGCAGGGTGGGCAGTAGAGTCATTTCGGGCACGAACACGGAGCAGAGGGTTTAGGGCGTCTGCAGGGAGGGGGCGGGAGATCCCAGGCAGAGACGCGCCCCGAATTTCCTGACCGTGGAGGGGGAGCTCGCTCCTCTGCCTCGCGAACAGATGGCACCAGATATCACACTGCTGTGCTCGATTCCAATAGACGTGTTTAGAAGAGTGACCTAACGGTTTTATTTTAAGAAGCCAATATTTATAATATGCTGGAAATTACGTCCCTTGCAGCTGTTAAGACTAAGGACGAGCAGTCTGAGCTGTCGGCCCCAGTGCAGGGAATGTCAGCCTGGAGCCAGGCATCAGGTGGGGTCGGGCCCGAGGGCCGCCCTGGGGACACGGGGATGGGAGGTGACGTGGGGGCAGGTGCCACGTCCAGAGGGAGAGAGGACCCCGGGGCAGCCTGGGTCACCCCTCCGCCGGGGGTGGCTTTGGACAGGAGAGGAGCTGGGAAGGCGCCCCCAGAGGGACCCGGGGGTGGGGCAGAGGGCCTCCTGCAGAGTGCCACCTGGTGCCTAGCGCTGATGGAGGGCTGGCTCCACCGGCTGGGAGGTGACATGGGAGGTGACAACGCTTGGGTGGAGCCCTGGGGCCCATCCTCCCAGGCAAGAGGGAACGGGCGGTGAGGAAGCCAGTTCTTTTGCAATAGAAAGAACCGGGGCTCTAGAGCCTTGGGGGAGGTGACGTTAAGGAAAACATTCCTGTTTGCTTTAACGCATGGGCTTGGGCTGAGGCTGACGTGAACATTCCCAGGCTAGAGGTGTGTACTGAGGAGGCTGCGGGTGGCACCCGGCCCCCCAGGGGAAAGTGGGCGTGGCCTGCCCATGTGGGGCAGGGCACGAGTGCACTGCCCAGGAGGGGCCAGTTGGATGAGGTCCTAAGGATTGGGTAGGACTTTGACAGATGCAGGGAGGGCATTTCCAGAACAGGAAACCAGGAGAAGGGGCCACGGAGGCTGGAAACTGGCTGTGGATGATGTGGGGCGCAGAGGAGCCCTTGGAGGGGTGCCGGGGGGCAGCTCGGGGTCACAGCGCGGGCCCCGCTGAGGCCTCTCATCCTAATAAAATCCACAGAAACCCAACTCTGGGCCCTCCCCCGAGCCTTCCCGAGCCTGCAGGCTCGCAGTTCCACAGACTCACATACAACTGAAGGGCATCTTCATCTCCGAGATGACACCCTTCTTTGCCGGGTCTGTGCCGCGTGTCGCAGGCTCCGCTGGGCTTGTTCTTGGTCTTGGGCACGATCGGCGTCTCTAGCTCGGACCTGCGAGCGTTGATGGGTTGCCAGTATCGGCAGAACCCCGGTACCAAACGGCCTTCTGCCCTTGGTGCTGCGGGAGGCAAACTCTTTGAGAGTCGGGGTGTCCTTAAGTCACGCTCCACGCGAGGATAATGCTTGGGATGCTGTGGCAGGGCTGTCACTTCCCGTGCTCTGGGGAGGGGAGCCCGAACCTTAGAGAAGGAGCCGTCCGCGTGGTTCGCCTTTTGTAAGTTTGAGGACGAATGTGCCAAGTAGTTGCATAGGAAGTTTGCCTTTGATTGTGACCACAAACGTAGGTGTGACTTTGGCACCACGTAGGCCCAGGGGGTGACGGGATCCTGGCTCCAGTGGCCGCTTCAGTCCTGTTAGTTGATCCTATGTTCTCGGTCTCTGCTCGTCCCTTGGGGTCCCTCCCCCCCAGCACCCCTGACTTCCCTGGACTGCGTTCTGGCCACGGAGCTCCCCCTGTTTCTGCTGAGAATGCATGAGGGTCTTCCCATCACCGGAGCTCTCAAGGGGGCCCAGTTTGAAAGTGTCCCGCAAGGCCCATTATTAAGAAGCAGGCCTCACCCTCCCCTGTATAAATGTGTGTGTGCAGAAAGACAGCGGTCAGGTGGGGCTCTCACCAGCATGAGGAAATCCATACGACCTCAGTTTGCGCCATTTTCAGGGTGGCAGGGTGCAGACCACTGTCCCCCATCATCGCTCAGCAACCCTCTTAAAGAACCAGACGTGAAACATCAGAGGTACGGAAGTGATCTTTGGTGAAACGAAGGGGTTCAGGAAGAGAAAGCAGGAGAAACTCTAAAAGAAGTAACACACACACACAAAAAAAATAAAAAATAAAATAAAAGAAGTAACACAAGAAAATCTGCAGGTGGGAGGGGGGCCCCAGCAGTGCTCAACCCCGAAGCAGGTCGAGGATGCGTGAGGACACAGAAGGAGACAGAAGATCTGAAAGCTTCCGGAGGCAGGGAGTCCCGGACAGAGGGTCGCCAGCGAGGACGGTGACGGCCCTCCCCTGCAATGCTAGACACTGGGGGGGACCGTGGCGTCCTGCCTTCTCGGTCTGGGTGAACATGACCGTGTGCCTTGCAAACCATTCAGAGACTCTAATAAAGACGTCTGCAAACACAGCAAGTCTTCTCCAAAGATGTGCCTCCGTGCACCCCTCCGAGGAAACCACAGGGCACTGGGCCCCCTGATTGAGAGAGTGGACCCAGGATGGAGGCCAGGGTGCTCAGGAGTCAGGAGTCTGGGCGCCTAGGTCAGGCCTCCAGGGCAGGCTCGGGAGGGCTGTGGGGCAGACAGACCGTGAGGAGGAGCGGTTACGGGACGTGGGAAGAGGTAGCTGTGGGCACGTCACCCCAGCACTGCCACATCTGCCACCAACAGCGTCTGCACATGCACACACGACAGAGACACGGACACAGACAGTACAACACGATCTACACTCCAACACGCACAAGGCCTGCACCGACGACAACGTAAGACCACCATGAAACAAGTCCACAAAATCTGCAAACCCAAGCTCTCCGCAAACATCCCACGACAAAAGCTGCACGTAAACAGCAACAGGACCTACGAAACAACGCACGCAGCAGAATCTACGCACCGCACCAAGTCGACGTGAAACGATACACAAAAGTCGACTAACCAGACGAGACCTACACGAAACAACCCGCACCTCCGTGAAGGTTGTTCACTGCGCCGGAGCCACACACAACCAACGTGACCTACCCTATGCAACATCACACAACGAAATCTAATATACACAGCCAGCAACAAAGTATGTACAGAAAATAAGAACTAATAAGAAAAAATAAATCATTACCCTTTAACAGGTCATACTAGAAATGTATCAATAATAAATTTGTTCGAGCAAGCAGGCGGTAGTGTTTTCAGAGTCATGATATCGGATCTGCTGATTGAACCAAATCTACGTTGGGGGAAGCCGGGCAGGGGGAGACAGTGGGCAAGCTCTCTATTCGTCTCTATTCATCATAAGCACGAAGGGTGCAGCCCCCAGAGGGGAGCCACCGGGGGGGTGGGGGGAGTCCCAGTGGGAGCCTGTGCACACCAGTCGTGGAAGCTGAAAAATGCGGACTAGAGAGAGGCCCTCGGGGAGGCCGGGTAGGAAACCAAGGAGGTGGAGGGGCTGCCTTTTGGCTTCCACGGTGCGTGTCTGGTTTGTGGCTATTCACTTTTATTTTTTAAAGACTTCTTTATTTATTCAAGGGAGAGCGAGCAGGGGCAGGAGGGCAGAGGGAGGGAGAGGATCTCTAGCAGACTCCCCGCCGAGCACGGAGCCCAGTGCAGGGCTCAGTCCCAACACCCTGAGATCATGACCTGAGCCCAGGTCAAGAGTCGGACGCCCAGCTGATGGCACCACCCAGGTGCCCCTGTAGCTGTTCCCTTTAATTAGAGAGGAAATGACCTGGGATGAAAAAGAGAAAGAAGAGGGAGTAAGAGGTCCTGCTGCTCTGTCATCCGAGGGCCCTGCCCGGAGAGGTGGCTTGAGCTGGGGGCCGGGGCCAGTTTCCATCCCGAAGGTCATGTGGGTATGTGCTGCGTCCCCCAGGGGCCCTCCTGCCCCCAGGCCCTGGCTCTGGAAACATCGTACCTGTCGGGGAGCTGAGGCCGTCCCTAAGTTAGGAAGCTGCTGACCTGGTCATGTGTGCCCGCAGCAGAGGCCCGTGTTCTGTGTCCATCCCACTTAGACCCGGCTTCCCGCGTCTGCTTCCACGAGCATCTATCAGCCTGCAGAGTCTAGAGCGAGAACCAGTGGGGTGGATGAAGTGCCTCTCGGAAGCTAGTCTCCAGGCCGTGGGATGGTCCCCACGTGGTCACTGAGGCCCAGGCCGGGCGCGGCCGCCTGTCACGCTCAAACTCCGTGCTCATGGTGCCCTCAGTGCTCAGGAAGAGAGGGCGTGGGCATTGCACGGCAGCCTGGGGCTTTATAAACAGTGCTCGGGAGCACACACGCCGTGCGGAAGCCCACGGAGAGGAAGTAACTAACACGGGGGTGTCTAACAGCCAGAGCAGGGCAGAGCCAGACTCGCACCCGGGTGCCCTGCAGCAGGACCAGGCCCTTGCCTTGCCCTGACCCACCCAGTCTGTGCCCTGGGCTGAGGTTCTCCAGCACGTGAAACAGCGTGTGCACGAGTGTCCTCGTCCAAGTAAGTTCAATCACAGCTGCGTCAAAAACACATTCCAGGAGATTTTTTTTTTTTTAAATTGCAGGACTTCTCAGGGCCTTTTTCCTGTGCCATTGTGAATCAGGACCCCAGGATGGGAATCTCACAAATTCTGCTCTGCCCACCTGCTACTTTACTTCCCTGGGGTCCCGCCCAGACCATCTTTCAGGAACTTTTCTTGCAGCACACATTTGTCAAGATAGCTCTCATCTGTTTGCTCTTTCCTTCTCATGATTTTTTTTTCTCATAATGCTTTTAATATTTTCACGGCATGTGTGCCCAGTAGGAAAATGTCCTTCTTGCTTAAAAAAAAAAAAGTCCCTGAGCCTCCGGACCAGGGCTGAGCACTTGATACGGCTGATCTGAGTGAGGAAAGCGTATATGTATGAAAAAAATTCATTAATTATTTTTTTGTATCATATTGAAATGATAATATTTGGGATATGTTAACTGAAGCGTAACCAAAATTTACATGCGTGAATTCCAGCAAGATTTCATGTAGACGGAGGCGGGATTGTTCTAGAATTTATGTAGACAGTAAAGGAACAACTATGGCTTAAACCATTTTGAAGAAGAATAAAGTAAAAGGGAAGTGCTCCCCCGAGTTGGAAGACTTATTCCAAAACTATGGTAATTAAGACGGTATTGAGTGCTCTCCACCGTGAGTGGGGCTGGCCGGGGGATTGGGGACAGATCCCTGCCGAGAGAACCCAGACGCAGACCCACACGAATAGGGCCAGCTGGTTTGGGGGCAGACGCACAAAAGCAGCTCGGTGGTGCTGACACAGTTGCTCATCGGTAGGCAGGGATGAACCTTGACCTCACGTCTTACACAAACATTAACTCAAACGGGAAATACACTTCAATGTGTAAAACTCCAGGACTCTCCTACGAAACCTAGGAGGACACTTGGGGAGCTAGGGCTTTGCGCACCGGACACTGAAAGCATAATCCGCAGAGGGGAAAATCCGTGGGTGGGACTTGATCAAATTAAAAACCTTCGTTCTGCGGAGACCTCGCTGGGAGGACTGGAAAGCAGCGCCGAAGGGAGGGAGAAAATGCTTGTGAGCCACATTTCTGATGAAGGATCGGGATACACAGGGAACTTCAGAACACACTGGGGGAAAAAAAAGACAAATCTGAGGAAATGGGCAGAGGACACGAGGGACACTCTACTGGTGAGGATTTGCAAACTGGCACACGAAAAGGTGTCCGATGTTGTTAGCCATTAGGGAAGTGCAAGGCGAAACCCTGGTGAGGTGCCCGTGTCCATCTGTGAGAGGGGCTGGAATCAAACCTGGTGACAACCCCAGATGCTGGCGAGGACGCGGAGGCGTGGGCCTCTCCTATGCCGTGACAACTCCTTAGCATGCACTTAGTAGGTGACCCGGGCGGACCCCTTGCACTTGGGGGGCATGCATCCCAGAGAAGTGACCGCTACGTCCACGGGAAACCCGTGCACACTTGTTCGTTGCAGCTTTATGTGTAAAAGCCCCAAGTGAGGGAAAGCCCAGGGGTCCCTTGGTGAGTGAATGGTTCAGCCGGTTGCATAGCGGTCCCACTGTGGAGCATCACTCGGCGGTGCAAAGGGCTGCCCTGGATCCATGCGACAACCTAAGGGACCCCAGGGGCACCTTGCTGAGTGACACGGAGGGCCATCTCCGAAGATTGCATCGCATACGATTCCATCTATATGACATCTTTGAAACGAGAACATTACAGGGACAGAGACTGGATGTGTGGTTGCTGGGAGGGGGGGCGGTTAGGAGTGGGGGGTCGGGAGCGGGTGTGACTGCAGAGGGGCCCACAGCGGCCAGGTCTTCTCCGAGTGGGACATTCCTCCTGCATCTTGACCGTGGAGGTGGCTGCACAGATCTGTCCCTGTGATAGAAGGACATCGAGCGACGCGCACACACACCGCGCCGAGGTCACCTTCCTGGTGTTGATAGCGCGCCGAGGGCTCCCAGGAATTGTGATGTTATCCATCGTTACGTAAGATCCAGCCGTCGGGGGAAAACTGAATGAAGGGTGACTGGGGCCTCTCTATGCTCTTTCGGCAATTTCCTGCGATTCTATAATTATTTCAAAATGTAGCACAAACAGCTCCCAGCATATTGCATGTGCGGCTCACCCTAGACTTGTGCTGCCGAGGTGGATCTCGTACATCGTCCCGGCCAGTCACAGACCCCCAGGACACCGTCACCTTGCTCCCGAGCCCGTCCCCCTGTCACATCGATGGTCCTGGGAGGGGCAGGGAAGGCCCAGCCAGGCCAGCAGGCAAGAGATAATCTTAATTTCACACTTACGTCAACGGCCTCCACTGCAAACGCCTCTCTCTTTGAGTTATTTTTGGCCGCCTGTGTTTTAAGATTGTGATGTGTTCATTGTGCAATGTTTCAACACGGGTTGCTTTTTCTGAACCAGTGCTTTTGCAGGTCACGTTAAGAGATCATCTTTTTCCACCTCATATCCACCGGGATGGCGGCTATAAAAGCAAATGAACGAAACCACGGGTGTTGGGAGGATGGGGAGCAGCTGGAAGCCTCGTGCACCGTCGTGGGGGAGGGGCCCCTCAGAACGTGGAACGTGGCACCACGCGATCCGGCAATTCCAGCTCTCGGTCTGCACCCAGAGAAGTGGAAGCAGGGACTTGCAGAGACACTTGCACACCCACGTTCACAGCAGGATCGTTCACAATAGCCAAGCGGTGGGACCAACCCAAGTGTCCATCGGTGGGTGGACGGCCTGTCTGCACCGTCCGAGGGAGGAGTGTTCAGGCTTGAAGAGGAAGGGCCTCTTGGCCCGTGGAGGAACCTCGCGGACACCATGCTGAGTGACATGGGCCAGACGCCCAAGGACAAATGCAGTAGGATCCCCCCATCTGAGGGACCTACGGTAGTCAAAGTCACACGAAATAATCTTTGTAAAAAACATCCACACCTTTTGTCGAGGTCATGCAGAGGCTCTTCTTGGGTTTCTTTTTCTTTTTAATTTATTTTTTTAAGTAGGTTCCATGTCCAGAGAGGAGCCCAGTGCATGCATATATATATATATATATATATATATATATATATATATATATATATTTTTTTTTTTTTTTTTAAGTTTATGTATTTATTCAGAGAGACACAGAGAGAGGCAAACACACAGGCAGAGGGAGAAGCAGGCTTCACGCAGGGAGCCCCGTGTGGGACTCAATCCCAGGACCCTGGGGTCACGCCCTGGGCCGAAGGCAGATGCTCAACCCCTGAGCCCACCCAGGCGCCTCATCTGCTTGGATTTCTTTCCCGTTCCCAGGCCCCTTTACACCGACGTGTCTTCCTGAGGATGTTTGAATTGTGCGCTCTGTGCTGGAACACAAGGGCTGCTTCTTTCCTCTCCAGGTCGCTACTGGACTCACGGCAGGTTGTAGAAGGTCCCGAAGGCTGGTGTTCTGTAGAACCATGCTGTGTTTCGATAGAACACGCCTGCGAAGCTCAGAACCATCCCACTGAGGTTTCTGGGCCTTCTGAGCTGAGGGTGGTGGTGGGATGTCTTCCCTGTATCTCAGAGTTCTGGCTGATAAGCACCCGTAACCGTGGAAATGAACCCTGGTCCCCTCACCACCTGCACAAGGCGGCCAGGCTCGGGGGCGGTGGGTGACCCACGGGCCATCATCGGAGACATGCGCACGGCTCCGCACTCTCCGACAGCCGTGCCAAGGCCCCATACAGACTGTGACCTTAGGATTGACCCCAGGGGGCACAGCTGCCCAGTAAGCGCAGGGGAACCGGTGCACCTTCCTTAGACCTTTCCCTCTTTGTACCCAGAAGGGAGTGTGTAGGCTTTCCCTGGGGTGGGTGGAAGCACTCCCGGGAAGTGGAGGGCGAGCATGAAAGCAAGGCCAGGCCCAAGCTGCCGCCCCTGGAGGGCGGAGGGCACACGGGACAAGGACCTCCCTGGGGCGGGTGCCGAGAGCCAGAGTCCTGGTGCTGGAGCCTTGCCCGGAGCAGGTGCTCTGTAAATACTGGGGAAGTGAGATAAGCACGTACAGTCTCTTTTGATTGGAATGTAAGGAATCTCTTGCAGGTCTCACCGCTAATCTACGCAAACTTCTGGACCTCCCGGCCTAAGTTTTACAAACGAAGCCTTTGAACCAGCTTTCTAGCCAACTCTTAATTACCCGGAGGTACTGAGGAGTCCGGTGAAAAGATACCCAAGCTTACGGTCTGTGGAGCGTGGCGTACAAAGGGCGTAGGAATTTGAAAAGGGAGTGAGTAGAGAGATCAAGATCGAGCTTCCGTTGGAAATCTAGTAAAAAAGAAAAACCCAGACGTCGTCTGTGATTGATGACAGCTTGAGATCGCCGTTTAATAGGCAGGGTCAACCTCATTTTGGGATTTCGGGAGGGAGACTGGTTGACGGGGAGGAAGGTGTCTGGAGGGTGAGTCTGGGCTCTGTCTTAAAAGAGAAGGACTTATGTGGGGTGAGTGGCTCCCGGGGAAGCAGGACGGGGTGGGGGCGGGCAGAGAAGCAAAGTGCGGGAGGCAGGCCAGACCCCAGGAGGGGGACCTCTGCTCATGACTAGAGGTCAGCAGGGGGAGTGCAGGGACGTACATGGAGACGTGGCCAGCTCTGTTAGGAGATGTCACCCCCCCCGCCCCCTGCATGCCTGGCCCTTGCCGGGCCCAGCAAGGCTGATGGCTCTTGCCCTGTAGGCCCTGTGGGGTCACGAGATAAATAACACGCGGAAGTGATTACAGTGGTCAAAAGCGCGGTCAAGGAAAATTGCAGGGTGCTTTTAGAAAGTGTTCCAAGGCCTTAATTTGGGCAGGTGGACCAGGAAACCCCTCCCCAGAGATGTGCCAATTAAGCCAAGATGTGAAGAATGAGTAGGTGTTAGCCAGCGGCAGAGCCGAGGGAGGTTCCAGGCAGAGGGAACCGCGTGAGGGTGGCCCGGAGGCAGGAGGGCGCTTGGTGTTTCTGGGAACGAAAAGGAGGCCACTGTGGCCCGAGAGGCTCAGTGAGGGGCAAGTGGGCAGAAGAGGCTGGTGGGCTGGGATTTTCTTCCCTGGGGGCGGTGGGAAGCCAGTTGGCTTTCTGGCTGGCAGCTACTACGGTTGGGTTCAGGTTTCCAGAAGCCGCCCCCTTGGCAGTGTGGGAAATGGGGTGGCCGGCCAGCGGGGAGCAGGAAGGCCAGAGGCCCCAGCAGCCATCCAGGAGGGGGAGGGTGGGGTGTGGTTAGGGGAGGTGCTGGAGGCCGTGGGGAGGGACCCTGGGGCAGGACGAGCCCAGGTCTCTGACACCCACGTTCCAAGATGTGGGAGACACAGGAGGGCCCCGTGGGGCAGGGAAGCCGGGAAAGGTCAGGTGCTCATTTCCTGCACATTCAGTGGCTCGTGGCCTCCAGGTGAAGGTGTGGGACTCCGTGGGGCATTACCTGCAGCGCAGGTGTATCTCAGAGGCACGGAAGTGGGTGTGGCTGCCAGGGGAGGGTCCCCCGGGGAGTGCTGACAACCCAGGGGAGCTGGGACTAGGGTGGGGTGGAGGACGCATCCCCTCGGGAGGGCAACTGGAGGACAGGGACAAGAGTGGACGGTGGTCGGCCGTGTCCCGGGCGACCAGTCAGGTGAGGTGCAGAAAAGGACACGCATCCAAAGCCAGCCTGGTAGAAGGACTTGCAAGCAGATGGATGAACAGACACGGGACAAGTGTGTGTTGGCACCATGGACACGTAATTTTGTTGTGGAAGAATTGGAGACTGAAAACAGCAGGCAGCTGCCGCCGCGCCCCATCCCTGGGCCGATGTGCCCCGTGTGTCCCTGTCCGGGAGCCCCCGCTGGCCGTGCGCGGAAGCCAGCCCTGGCCGCAGCCCTGAGTTCCTGTGTCCGCATCTCTGCGCCTCCTTAAACGAGCTCAGGCGCCCAGCATTGGGATTTCCCGCTGCACAGCGACGGCCACGCACGCTCGGCTTCCACCCCCTCACCCTGGGCTCACAGTCACTTCGGGGCTGTCGATCTGTCCTCCATGTCTTTTCTTTTTTTTTTTCTTTTTTTTCCATGTCTTTTCTTTAATTGAAGTTTGAGATCGTCATAGATTCCCTGCAGTCGTTAGAAAGACTGCTGCGTGATCTCCCGTGCCCTCTGCCCGGGTCCCCAGGGCTGGTGACACCGTGCAGAGCTCCAGCGTGAGGTCACACCCAGGATGCTGATGGCGACACGGTGCAGGTGCGGTGCCCGCCGCCCCCACGGGGGTCCCTCCTGCCACCCGCCCCCTCACAGCCTCACCACCGTCCTACCCGAACCCCCACCAGTCACGATTCTAGTTCCCCCTCTCTGAATTGTCGCTTCAGGGAGGTTACATAAATGGGGTCAGCCTATGCGTGTGACCTTTTGGGATTGGCATCCTTCCCTCAGCACCGTCCTGGAGAATCCCCCAGCGCCCGTTGTGTGTGTATCACCGGTTCGCTCCTTCTCATTGCAGATAAGTCTTCCGGGCTGCGGGTCGACCCCAGACGGTTGGGTCACCCGTTGGGGGGCCTCGGGGCTTGTTTCCAGTCTGGGCTGTCGTGAACAAGGCTGCTGTGAACAGTTGTGCTCAGGCTTTTGTGGGGATGGCCGTTTTCTCTGGGCTAAGTGCCCACGAGCGCGGTGGCCGGGTCAGAGGCCAAGTGCCTGTTGGTTTCATCAGAAACTGCCACACGGTCTCTGCTCCCGCCAGCCACACACGAGTGCTCATCCTGCGCCGCGCTGGCAGGTGTGTGCCGGCAGGTGTGTGCCCGCATCTCAGTGATGTGCTATGACCACATTTCCCTGGCGGCAAATGGGGTCGGGCACCTTTTCCTGTGCTTATTTGTCATTTATATATGTTCACCGAAGAAATGCCTGTCGTGTCTTTTGCCCATGTACTGATTGGATAAGTTTGTACATGACTGTTGAGTTCTGAGAGTCCTTTGCACCTTCCGGGTGTGGATGTGCGGTTTGCAGAGATGCCTCCCGGCCTGTAGCTGGTCTTCTTCCCCTCATCACAGTGTCCTCTGTTGAGCAAAATTTTAAATTTTGATATAGTCTAATTAGTTCTCTGTTTGTAGACTGCACTTTTGGTGACAAGTCTAAAAATTGCCTACCCGAGATCTCAACCATTGTCTCTTATATTTTTCTAAAAAAAAAAAAAGTTGCTATATGCTGTCTTGAGTCTAGGATCCATTATGAGTTAATTTTTGTATGAGATGTGACATCACGGTTCATTACGGCCCCTTTCCCTCGTCCACTTGTCCCAACACCGCTTGCCGAGAGGCCGTCTCTCTGCCCTTCCTTCGTGAGTTGCTTTATGTATGCATCCACTGAAAACCAGTTGAGCGTATTTGTTTGGGTCTGTTTCTCGGTTTCCGTTGACCTGTGGGTCTGTCCCTCCATCACCAGCAGCATCTTTACTGTGGCTTAGGCTGAGGCTTGAAATGGGGTAGACTGGGTCCTCATGGGAGTTTTCTTTTCCAAGGCTGATTTTCACAGCCCATATGGGTGGGGCCTGCCTGTGAGCTCCCACAGAGAACATTCATCTGGGATCGCCCTCGCCCCCATGGCCCCCCAGCTGACACGCAGGTAGTCCCCATTTGATCCCAGCTAATGTTCATGATAAATGTGGTTTCCCGATGCATTCGGGTGGTCTCCCAGTGACCCCAGCCGTGGTTCGCTGGTTCCCTGTAGCAGAGACCGTATGTGTACTGGAGAGATGTGCGGGTCGGCAGCCTTGCTCAGACCTGGGGGTTCTTGAGCACAGAGTGCCAGGACCCATCCCAGGGAGTCTCTGCTTCAGCAGGTCTGGGGAGGGGCCCAAGAACCTGGTATTTCTGATTGATTCTCAGGAGCTGCTGGTGGTGGTCCAGGGACCCCACTTTGAGAACCACTGGCATAAATGTTCCCAGATGGGTGGTTAAAATGGCCAGCTTTCACACCTACTGTCTTTTTTGCTTATTTTCCCTAAAACGCTACCTGTAATCTCCCATCCTGGGATTTGTTACGCACCGTGAACGTCTGGAGACAGGGCTTCCCTCCTGAGCGCGAAGGGGATTTTGCGAAGGGCGCGGAGGTCCAGGTGCCCCCTCCCTTCAGGCCTGACCCGCTCGCTGTCCAGGGTGGCTGTGATCTGTTTCCTGGGCTGCAGAGAACCATTGTGGAGGCCGTGTTTCAGGGATCGGAGGCTTCTAATAAGGGATGTTCTTTCCCGGGACTCAGACATTTCGGTATAACGACAGCACTGGTGGTAAAAAGGCCTGAGCCTCCCGCTGTTTCCTGCCGCTCTCATATTCTTCCTGTGGCCACAGTGAAAACCCAGTCGCCTGGGTTTCCTGCCCCAGCTGCGTGCTTGGAGGAGCCGCTTCTTTGGGGGCCACTCCAGGGGCAGGAGACTCAGCTTCACGTCCCCCAACCCTTGCCGAGGGGTGCAAGCAGAGGCAGGTGCTGCCAGGAAAGAGGCAGCCCCCAGGGCTCAAGTATTCTTGAGGCTGTTGACCTTGTCTGCACAGTCCCATGCTTGCAGGTGCTATAGGGACCCCACACTCTGCCCCGAGCCTGCAGCTCTGGGCAGCCTCTTCAGAGTCTGCTCTTGCCTTGGCAGGACCCTCGTCATTGGGAGGCAGTGCCGGCAGGTGGAAGGGTTCGTGCCGGCAGGTAGATGGTTCTCAGGCTCCTCGGGGCACTTCAGCAACTCATGAAAGCAGGTTTCCACATGTTCCTTCTGCCTCTTTGCCCCTCTTCGCCTTCTGCTCGGGGATCTGCTCCTGTCCCCATCCCAGATTGGCCCCTGACCACACCCCTGGTACCCGTCTGCCAGGAAGCCTTAAGTTAAACCACAGCTCAACTCACAGCCACATGAGATACCTTTTAACTTAAGTAGATGTTCCAGAAAAATAGTGGGCTGTGTTTAGAAAAGTAAACACCCTGGTTATTGATCTTTAGCACTTTTTTTTTTTTTTTTTTTGAAGGGATGGGGGAAGGCAGAGGGAGAGGGAGAGAGAGAAACTTAGCAGGCTTCTCGCCTGATGCAGGGCTCAGTCCCAGGACCCTGAGGTCATGACCTGAGCTGAAATCAAGAGTCGGACGCCTAACTGACTGAGCCACCAGATGCCCCGGTCCTTGGCACTTTCTTTCTTTTTTTTTTTTTAATTTTATTTATTTATTTATTTATTTATTTATTTATTTATTTATTCATTCATTCATTCATTCATTCATTCATTCTTTCTTTCTTTCTTTCTTTCATGAGAGACGCACAGAGAGAGGCAGAGACACAGGCAGAGGGAGAAGCAGGCCCCATGCAGGGAGCCTGACGCGGGACTCAATCCCAGGACTCCGGGATCACGCCCTGGGCCAAAGGCAGGTGCCAAACCGCTGAGCCACCCAGGATCTCTCCTTGGCACTTTCAAGGCAGATTGGAAATCCCATCTCTCTGCCTTGTCTCCTCGTTGCTAAATCAAGTCTTCCACAGTGTAGTCTGTGAATCTCTCTTCTCTGCTCACATAAACGTGTTCGGGGAATCTGAGTTTTCATTTGGACTCTGCATTGTCTGCTTTTCATTCTTCAGGCTGCTGCTGGGGATGGAATGGGGACAGAGGCCTTGTGAAATCAGCATTCAGGAGGTAGCCAACCTGCATACTTCCCCAAAAAAGAACCTAGCAATACAGAGGGGCTCCGACGAGAGGTGGGGTGCAGGAAGGCTGTGCCGGGTCAGCTTCCTTGGGGGATAGAGCAAGTGAGAGAGAAGAGGAATTATTATTTTTAGTGCAGGCTGGGTGTATGGTACTTTATACTTTATGTTCCCCCTAAAACTATATGAAGTGAGCATTAAAAAAAAAAAAAAACCCTATTTTAATTCCACTATGGTTAACATACAGTGTTATGATAGTTTTAGGTGTGCAATGTAGTGATTCAGCACTTCACACATCGCCCGGTGCTCATCGTGGCAGGTATACCTCTTACTCCCCATCACCTGTCTCACCCATCCTCCTGCCCACATCCCCTCTGGTGACCGCAGTGTGTTCTCTGTACTTAAGAATCTGCGTTTTGATTTGTCTCTTTTTTTTTTTCTTTGCTCATTTGTTTCTTAAATTCCACATATGGATGAAATCATGTGGTATTTGTTTTTCTCTGACTTATCTCACTTAGTATTATACCCTGTAGACCCGTCCATGTTGTGGCAAATGGCAAGATTTAATTCTTTCTTTCTTTTTTTTTTTAATTTTTATTTATTTATGATAGTTACACAGAGAGAGAGAGAGGCAGAGACATAGGCAGAGGGAGAAGCAGGCTCCATGCACCGGGAGCCCGACGTGGGATTCGATCCCGGGTCTCCAGGATCGCGCCCTGGGCCAAAGGCAGGCGCCAAACCGCTGCGCCACCCAGGGATCCCGATTTAATTCTTTCTATGGCATTAGTAATATTCCATTGTGTGTCTGTATATATACACATGATATATGTTTACATACAGGTGCATACGTGTGTGTATATATACATATATGTGTATATGCATACATATATATATATATATCACATCTTCTTTATCCATTCATCAAGTTTTTATGTAAAGATGTTTATTTATTTATTCATGAGAGACATAGAGAGGCAGAGGCAGAGGGAGAAGCAGGCTCCATGCAGGGAGCCTGATGCGGAACTCGATCCCAGGACCCCGGGAACACGACCTGAGCCGAAGGCAGGCGCTCAACCGCTGAACCACCCAGGCGTCCCCATTCATCAGTTGATGGACACTTAGGCTGTTCCCACATATTGGCCTATCGTAGATAATGCTGCTGTAAACAGAGTGCATGCATTCCCTTGAATTAGTATTTTCATATTCTTTGGGTAAATAGTAATGGAATTACTGGATCATAGGGTAGCTCTATTCTTAACTTTTTGAGGAACCTCCATTACCTTTTCCACAGTGGCTGCACCAGCTTGCATTCCCACCAACAGCACACGAGGGTTCCCCCTTCTCCACATTCTCGCCAACACCTGTTGTTTCTTGTATTGTTGTGTTTAGCCATCCCAACAGGTGGGGGGTGATTTCCTGGTTGATGATAAGTGATGATGAACAGATATCTTCACACGTGTCTGTTGGCCGCCTGGATGCCCTCTTTAGAGAAATGTCTGTTCATGTCTTCTGCCCATTTTTTAGTTGGATTATCTGTTTTTTTGGATATTAAGTTGTAGTAGCAGTTCTTTTCAATAACTCTTTATCGGATATGTCATTTACAAATATCTTCTCCCATTCAGTAAGTTGCCTTTTTGTTTTGTTGATTGTTTTCCTTTACTGTGCAGAAGCTTCCCGAAAGTTCATTTTTGCTTTTATTTTCTTTGCTTTAGGAGACATTCCTAGAAACATGTTGCTATGCCGATGTCAGAGAAATTACTGCCTGTGCTCTCCTCTAGGATTTCTATGGTTTCAGGTCTTACTTTTAGGTCTTTAATCCATTTTGAGTTTATTTTGTGTTTGGTGTAAGAAAGTGGTTCAATTTCATTCTTCTGCAGGTGGCTGACCAGTGTTCCCAACACTATTTGTCTTTTTCCTGTTGCATATTCTTGCCTCATTTGCTGAAGATAAATTGACCGTAAAATCATGGATTTATTTCTGGGATCTCTATCCTTTTCCACTGATCTGTGTGTCTGTTTTTGTGCCAGTACCATACTGTTTTGATCACTCCAGCTTTGTAGTGTGTCTTGAAATCTGGGATTGTGATGTCTCCAGTTTTTCCTTTTTCCAGGCTACGTTGTCAATTTGGGGTGTTTTGTGGTTCCATGCACATTTTAGGATTGTTTTAGTTCTGTGAAAAATGCTGTTGGTGCTTTGAAAGGGATCACATTAAGTATGTAGAATGCTTTGGGTGGTATAGACACTTGAACGATACTTGTTATTCGGATCCATGAGCATGGGATGTCTTTCCATTTGTTTGTGGCATCTTCAGTTTCTTTCACCAGCATTTTCTGGTTTTCAGAGTATAGGTCTTTGAATTAGGTGAGCATTTTTATTTCCATTTTATAGGTCAAAGAATCTAGGCCCCAGAATTAACATGTCCAGGTCACCCCTCAAATAAGTGTGGGGGGTTCTAACCTCACAGGATCAGTCGAAAACAGAAGTGACTGATCTGATAGAGTTTTATGTGGCGAGCACCCTGCTCCACGATGCCGTGAATTGCTCTGGTTCCCAGGAGACATGGGTGTGCACTGGGCGTCAGACACAGGGTAGCAGCTGAAAGAAGATAGAGGTTGTACTAGACACGATTGCCCTGGAGAGGAGTTCACAGTCCAGTGACGGAGGAAAGAGAACCGGAAGTCACAGTAGGAAACCGACTTTTAAACACGGTGATGTGTTTATTTTACAAATGGAACCCAGTGACTAATATAGAAAGATGAAAGTCTGAGCTCATAAAGACTTTCTAATCTAGCGGGCATTCAAATCATTTCTTTTTTTTTTTTTTTTTAAGATGACTTATTTATTCATGAGAGACATGCACAGAGAGAGGCAGAGACACAGGCAGAGGGAGAAGCAGGCTCCCTGCGGGGAGCACGATGCGGGACTCGATCCCAGGACCCCGGGGTCACGCCCTGGGCCAAAGAGCAACGCTCAGCCACTGAGCCACCCAGGTGCTCCTCAAATCACTTGCTTTTTAATAAAAAAACGACATTTTTTAGGTGAGAAAACGTCTCAGCGCCCCCAGCCTCATCACAATAAAGGGGAGGCCCCTGCTCAACGCCTTCAAAACCCCACGTAAAGTCCTTCGAGGAGCCTTTCACAGGAATTGTCCTTACAGATTGCTCTGGCAAAAAAGCTTGTCACTAACAACAGGCCCTTGTTTCCTGGCAGGTGTCAGAAATGGCCGAAGACGGGAGCGAGGAGATCATGTTCATTTGTAAGTAGCCCCTGGCCTGTCCTTGAGCACAGATGGCCGCGCCACTTACTGTCCCAGCAAAGCCACATCCACGTTTTGTTTTTATATCACAGAAAAGCTGTTTCTTTTTAAATTGAAATGACTTTGCTTGCTTTAAGAAACAAATTTAAAATACACGGTGGCTGGAGGGGAGGTGAGTGGGGGGACGGAGTAACCGGGTGACGGGCATTGAGGAGGGGCACCTGATGGGATGAGCGCTGGGCGTCACACTGTATGTTGGCAAATTGAATTTAACGTTAAAAATAAAAAGATTATTGCGTGAGAAATGCGCTGCCAGAGTGTGGTGTTAAAAGGATCATCTTTCTCAGAACTCTGAGCAAAGGGGACTTTGCGGGGGGTGGCACTTGATTCAGAAAAGTATGCCAGGGGTTTAAAAAGAGATTTATGGTGTGTTAGATTTATGGTAAACAGGTTAAATAGGTGAATTTCCATTTATTCTCGTTCCTTGGGAAGATCTAGTTCTTTGTCCCCACAGAGTAACCACATACGTTGAAATGTGCCATCAGGCAAGGTCTTTTCCTTGGGGGCCACATCCTGTGTTTGCACCGTTGTTATATTTGTGGGGGGGCACCGTCGATCACCCCCGTCGGGCAAGGTGCCTGCGGTGTCCTTGGGGGGCCCCCCTCCCAGCACTGTGTCCCCTCTGATGCTCTCGTGTCTGTTGCAGGGTGCGAGGACTGCAGCCAGTACCACGACTCTGAATGTCCTGAGCTGGGCCCTGTGGTCATGGTCAAAGACTCCTTTGTGTTAAGCAGGGCGCGGTGAGTGGCTGCCTTGAGCTGTTTGTTTATAGTCCTTCCTGTCTGACAGAGTTGAGCTCTATGCCTTTTCGGGTTCCCCGGGTCCGGTTCCGACGTGGGGGCTCCCCCTGCAAGCCCAGGCTGTTCTCAGACACCGGCAGGGCTCAGCTCCGACCCTGTCTGCCCGGAGATGGCATCGGACCCCATATGCAGGGCCCAGTCCCCCGAGCCCGCCCCGCACCCCCCACCCGACGCCGGCCGCACGCCCCCGGCTCCCACATGAGCCTCTGCCCCACGCCACAGATTGGAGCTCCTCGGCCTCCTGCTTTCACGTTGCTGGAGCCGCTCACAGAGCCCCGGGCAGCGCTTACTAACCAGCCTGCTAAAGGATGTGATCGATGATATATATGAACGAACAGCCAGATGGAGAGACGTGAAGGGGGTGGGGGTCCCAGGAAAGGACGGGGAGCTCCCCTGCCCTCCCCTGCACCCACCCCCCGCCCCTACAAGCTCACCAACCTAGAGGCTCCCTACCCAGTCCTTTTGGGTTTCACGGAGCCTTCATTACACAGGCAGGACTGACTGAGTCATGGGCCACTGGGTGACCCAGCCTCCAGCCCCTCTCCCACCCTGGAGGTTGGGGTGAGGGCGGGACCGGAAGCTCCAACTCTGCACCCACATGGCCAGCCCTCTGGGCACAGCACCCGCCCTGGGGTGGGGGGCCAGAGGTCACCGTCATTAGTGACCAGACACCTATTTCCCCTTTTTGGCTCTGAAGTGTTCTTCAGGAACTGTGGGTGGAGCACTTAGGTCTGAGAAGTGTCTTTGGCCATCTGAATGACCAAATGTATATTTCTTAGAAATCATGATGTCACAGGAGGAAACCACAAAAGGAGAAGGCAGGGCTTGGCGCCTGCCTGTCCTCAGGTTCCAGAGGGCATCTGTCATTTCCATCCCACTGGGAATGGAGTAGCCAGCCACCGGCATGAGCCAAGACACGTTTTGAAGGCTTCGGAGCAAATGTCTTGCTCTAGTTCAGAGTCCCTCGGGGCCAAGCTGGCCGAGACACAGCAGGGCAGCCGTGAAGAGCCGGCGGGCCAAGGCTGCAAGTCGGCTCATTCAGTTTTCCCAGCAGCCCAGATCTGGGCCTGACAGATGCCCACTGTGGGCAAAGGTGGGACCCAGGGTGGTGAGTGCAGGGAGCCAGGCAGAGCCATCACGGCTTCCAGGGAAGCACTGGCTTGTCCCCAGCCTTAGCTCATGTCGGGGTCCTAGCTCACAGGCCTTCCTCCTCCAGTGCCCTGTCTTCGACACTCTCATAGTTTAGGTAAAAGCGTCCTCCGCTGGCCCATTCAGCCTGCTTGGAAACCCTGTTCCACTCCTGGGAATGCCGTGGCACTTTCTCCTTTCTCGTGGTGCTTTGCCCGTGGCGCCTCATCGTGGAGCTCCCTGCCTCTCCCCAGGCTGTGTGGCTCCAGGGACCAGAGCTCGGTCCCATGCATCTCTGCTGTCACAGCCCACCCCTGATGGCAAAGTGGTGGTTGGTCCCCTGGGTGGGGATTTCAAACACAGCCTTTAGTCAACGGCCCCTTCCTCCTTGTGTGCGCTGGGTGAGTACTGTGAAGTCCCTGGGGCCAGTCCAGAGCTGGGTGCACACTGGCCACTGGCCCTCACCACCTCT